>NW_027464612.1:2524000-3155000 GCF_043290135.1 Rhipicephalus microplus | reverse complement strand
GGGCTAGCGCGATCGGCTGTTGACCGAAAGGTTGGAGTTTCGAGCCCTCTCGGGAGTGGTGTGTTGCTTTTTTCTTTGCGCTGATAGCTTTGAAGATATGTTCCGATGGTGGTGTGAGTGGAGCAAGACTGCCTCCGTGGCGCAATGGGCTAGCGCGATCGGCTGTTAACCGAAAGGTTGGAGTTTCGAGCCCTCGCGGGAGTAGTGTGTTGCTTTTTCTTTGCGGTAATAGCTTTGAAGATATGTTCTGATGGTGGTGAGAGTGCAGCAGGACTGTCTTCGTGGCGCAATTGGCTAGCGCGATCGGCTGTTAACCGAAAGGTTGGAGGTTCGAGCCCAATCGGTGGTGGTGCGGCGCTTTTTTTTCGTTGGGGTGATAGCTCTGAAGAAATGTTCTGACGGTGGTGAGAGTGGAGCACGACTGTCTCCGTGGGGCAATTGGCTAGCGCGATCGGCTGTTAACCGAAAGGTTGGAGGTTCGAGCCCACCCGGTGGTGGTGCGGCGCTTTTATTTCTTTGGGCTGATAGCTCTGAAGAAATGTTCTGACGGTGGTCAGAGTGGAGCAGGACTGTCCCCGTGGCGCCATTGGCTAGCGCGATCGGCTGTTAACCGAAAAGTTAAAGGTTCGAGCCTTCCCGGGTGGGGTGTATTGCTTTTTTCTTTGCGCTGATAGCTTTGAAGATATGTTCTGATGGTGGTGAGCGTGGAGCACTATTGGCTCCGTGGTGCAATTGGCTAGCACGATCGGCCGTTAACCGAAAGGTTGGAGGTTCAAGCCCACCCGGTGGTAGTGCAGCGCTTCTTTTTCTTTGCGCTCATAGCTTTGAAGATATGTTCTGATGATGGTGAGAGTGGAGCAAGACTGCCTCCGTGGCGCAATGGGCTAGCGCGATCGGCTGTTAACCGAAAGGTTAAAGTTTTGAGCCCTCTCGGGAGTGGTGTGTTGCTTTTTTCTTTGCGGTAATAGCTTTGAAGATATGTTCTGATGGTGGTGAGAGTGGAGCAGGACCGTCTTCGTGGCGCAATTGGCTAGCGCGATCGGCTGTTAACCGAAAGTTTGGAGGTTCGAGCCCAACCGGTGGTGGTGCGGCGCTTTTTTTTCTTTGGGGTGATAGCTCTGAAGAAATAATCTGACGGTGGTGAGAGTGGAGCACGACTGTCTCCGTGGGGCAATTGGCTAGCGCGATCGCCTGTTAACCGAAAGGTTGGAAGTTCGAGCCCACCCGGTGGTGGTGCGGCGCTTTTTTTTTCTTTGGGGTGGTAGCTCTGAAGAAATGGTCTGACGGTGGTGAGAGTGGAGCAGGACGGTCCGCGTGGCGCAATTGGCTAGCGCGATCGGCTGTTAACCGAAAATTTGGAGGTTCGAGCCCTCCCGGGTGGGGTGTGTTGCTTTTTTTGCGCTGATAGCTTTGAAGATATGTTCTGATGGTGGTGAGAGTGGAGCACGATTGTCTCCGTGGCGCAATTGGCTAGCGCGATCTGCTGTTAACCGAAAGGTTGTAGGTTCGAGCCCACCCGGTGGTGGTGCGGCGCTTTTTTTCTTTGGGCTGATAGCTTTGAAGATATGTTCTGATGGTGGTGAGAGTGGAGCAAGCCTGTCTCCGTGGCGCAATGAGCTAGTGCGATCGGCTGTTGACCGAAAGGTTGGAGTTTCGAGCCCTCTAGGGAGTGGTGTGTTGCTTTGTTCTTTGCGCTGATAGCTTTGAAGATATGTTCTGATGGTGGTGAGAGTGGAGCAAGACTGTCTCCGTGGCGCAATGGGCTAGCGCGATCGGCTGTTAACCGAAAGGTTGAAGGTTCGAGCCCACCCGTCGGTGGTGCAGCGCTTTTTTTTTCTTTGCGCTGATAGCTTTGAAGATATGTTCTGATGATGGTGAGAGTGGAGCAGAACTGTCCCCGTGGCGCAATTGGCTAGCGCGATCGGCTGTTAACCGAAAAGTTGGAGGTTCGAGCCCTCGCGGGAGTAGTGTGTTGCTTTTTTCTTTGCGGTAATAGCTTTGAAGATATGTTCTGATGGTGGTGAAAGTGGAGCACGATTGTCTCCGTGGCGCAATTGGCGAGCGCGATCTGCTGTTAACCGAAGGGTTGGAGGTTCGAGCCCACCCGGTGGTGGTGCGGCGCTTTTTTTTCTTTGGGCTGATAGCTTTTGAAGATATGTTCTAATTGTGGTGAGAGTGGCGCAGGACTGTCTCCGTGGCGCAATTGGCCAGCGCGATCTGCTGTTAACCGAAAAGTTTGAGGTTCGAGCCCTCCCGGGAGTGGTGTTTTGCTTTTTTCTTTGCGCTGATAGCTTTGAAGATATGTTCTGATGGTGGTGAGAGTGGAGCACGACTGTCTCCGTGGCGCAATGGGCTAGCGCGATCGGCTGTTAACCGAAAGGTTGGAGGTTCGAGCCCACCCGTTGGTGGTGCAGCGCTTTTTTTTCTTTGCGCTGATAGCTTTGAAGATATGTTCTGATGATGGTGGGAGGGGAGCAAGACTGCCTCCGTGGCGCAATGGGCTAGCGCGATCGGCTGTTAACCGAAAGGTTGGAGTTTCGAGCCCTCGCGGGAGTAGTGTGTTGCTTTTTTTCTTTGCGGTAATAGCTTTGAAGATATGTTCTGATGGTGGTGAGAGTGGAGCAGAACTGTCTTCGTGGCGCAATTGGCTAGCGCGATCGGCTGTTAACCGAAAGGTTGGAGGTTCGAGCCCAACCGGTGGTGGTGCGGCGCTTTTTTTTCGTTGGGGTGATAGCTCTGAAGAAATGTTCTGACGGTGGTGAGAGTGGAGCGCGACTGTCTCCGTGGGGCAATTGGCGAGCGCGATCGGCTGTTAACCGAAAGGTTGGAGGTTCGAGCCCACCCGGTGGTGGTGCGGCGCTTTTTTTTTCTTTGGGCTGATAGCTCTGAAGAAATGTTCTGACGGTGGTCAGAGTGGAGCAGGACTGTCCCCGTGGCGCCATTGGCTAGCGCGATCGGCTGTTAACCGAAAAGGTAAAGGTTCGAGCCTTCCCGGGTGGGGTGTGTTGCTTTTTTCTTTGCGCTGATAGCTTTGAAGATATGTTCTGATGGTGGTGAGCGTGGAGCACTATTGTCTCCGTGGCGCAATTGGCTAGCGCGATCGGCCGTTAACCGAAAGGTTGGAGGTTCAAGCCCACCCGGTGGTAGTGCAGCGCTTCTTTTTCTTTGCGCTCATAGCTTTGAAGATATGTTCTGATGGTGGTGAGAGTGGAGCAGGACTGTCTTCGTGGCGCAATTGGCTAGCGCGATCGGCTGTTAACCGAAAGGTTGGAGGTTCGAGCCCAACCGGTGGTGGTGCGGCGCTTTTTTTTTCTTTGGGATGATAGCTCTGAAGAAATGTTCTGACGGTGGTGAGAGTGGAGCAGGACTGTCTTCGTGGCGCAATTGGCTAGCGCGATCGGCTGTTAACCGGAAGGTTGGAGGTTCGAGCCCAGCCGGTGGTGGTGCGGCGTTTTTTTTTCATTGGGGCGATAGCTCTGAAGAAATGTTCTGACGGTGGTGAGAGTGGAGCACGACTGTCTCCGTGGGGCAATTGGCTAGCGTGATCGGCTGTTAACCGAAAGGTTGGAGGTTCGAGACCACCCGGTGGTGGTGCGGCCCTTTTTTTTCTTTGGGGTGATAGCTCTGAAGAAATGGTCTGACGGTGGTGAGAGTGGAGCAGAACTGTCCCCGTGGCGCAATTGGCTAGCGCGATCGGCTGTTAACCGAAAAGTTGGAGGTTCGAGCCCTCCCGGGTGGGGTGTGTTGCTTTTTTCTTTGCGCTGATAGCTTTGAAGATATGTTCTGATGGTGGTGAGAGTGGAGCACGATTGTCTCCGTGGCGCAATTGGCTAGCGCGATCTGCTGTTAACCGAAAGGTTGGAGGTTCGAGCCCACCCGGTGGTGGTGCGGCGCTTTTTTTTCTTTGAGCTGATAGCTTTGAAGATATGTTCTAATTGTGGTGAGAGTGGCGCAGGACTGTCTCCGTGGCGCAATTGGCCAGCGCGATCGGCTGTTATCCGAAAAGTTTGAGGTTCGAGCCCTCCCGGGAGTGGTGTTTTGCTTTTTTCTTTGCGCTGATAGCTTTGAAGATATGTTCTGATGGTGGTGAGAGTGGAGCACGACTGTCTCCGTGGCGCAATGGGCTAGCGCGATCGGCTGTTAACCGAAAGGTTAGAGTTTTGAGCCCTCCCGGGAGTGGTGTGTTGCTTTTTTCTTTGCGGTAATAGCTTTGAAGTTATGTTCTGATGGTGGTGAGAGTGGAGCAGGACTGTCGTCGTGGCGCAATTTGCTAGCGCGATGTTAACCGAAAGGTTGGAGGTTCGAGCCCACCTGGTGGTGGTGGTGGTGCAGCGATTCTTTTTCTTTGCGCTCATAGCTTTGAAGATAAGTTCTGATGATGGTGAGAGTGGAGCAAGACTGCCTCCGTGGCGCAATGGGCTAGCGCGATCGGCTGTTAACCGAAAGGTTAGAGTTTTGAGCCCTCCCGGGAGTGGTGTGTTGCTTTTTTCTTTGCGGTAATAGCTTTGAAAATATGTTCTGATGGTGGTGAGAGTGGAGCAGGACCGTCTTCGTGGCGCAATTGGCTAGCGCGATCGCCTGGTAACCGAAAGGTTGGAGGTTCGAGCCCAACCGGTGGTGGTGCGGCGCTTTTTTTTTCTTTGGGGTGATAGCTCTGAAGGAATGTTCTGACGGTGGTGAGAGTGGAGCACGACTGTCTCCGTGGGGCAATTGGCTAGCGCGATCGTCTGTTAACCGAAAGGTTGGAGGTTCGAGCCCACCCGGTGGTGGTGCGGCGCTTTTTTTTCTTTGGGGTGGTAGCTCTGAAGAAATGGTCTGACGGTGGTGAGAGTGGAACAGGACGGTCCGCGTTGCGCAATTGGCTGGCGCGATCGGCTGTTAACCGAAAATTTGGAGGTTCGAGCCCTCCCGGATGAGGTGTGTTGCTTTTTTTTGCGCTGATAGCTTTGAAGATATGTTCTGATGGTGGTGAGAGTGGAGCAAGACTGTCTCCGTGGCGCAATGGGCTAGTGCGATCGGCTGTTAACCGAAAGGTTGGAGGTTCGAGCCCACCCGTTGCGGTGCAGCGCTTTTTTTCTTTGCGTTGATAGCTTTGAAGATATGTTCTGATGATGCTGAGAGTGGAGCAAGACTGCCGCCGTGGCGCAATGGGCTAGCGCGATCGGCTGTTAACCGAAAGCTTGGAGTTTCGAGCCCTCCCGGGAGTGGTGTGTTGCTTTTTTCTTTGTGGTAATAGCTTTGAAGATATGTTCTGATGGTGGTGAGAGTGGAGCAGGACTGTCTTCGTGGCGCAATTGGCTAGCGCGATCGGCTGTTAACCGAAAGGTTGGAGGTTCGAGCCCAACCGGTGGTGGTGCAGCGCTTTTTTTTCTTTGGGGTGATAGCTCATAAGAAATGTTCTGACGGTGGGGAGAGTGGAGCACGACTGTCTCCGTGGGGCAATTGGCTAGCGCGATCGGCTGTTAACCGAAAGGTTGGAGTTTCGAGCCCACCCGAGTGGTTGTGCGACGCTTTTTTTTTCTTTGGGCTGATAGCTTTGAAGATATGTTCTGATGGTGGAGAGGAGAGCAAGACTGTCTCCGTGGCGGAATGCGCTAGCGCGATCAGCTGTTGACCGAAAGGTTGGAGTTTCGAGCCCTCCCGGGAGTGGTGTGTTGCTTTTTTCTTTGCGCTGATAGCTTTGAAGATATTGCTACCTGTAGGCTGCCTTTCCCAGACGCTTCACCCCTGAAAAAGCCGAGTGTCGGGCCGGGGGACGCCTGTGCCCATTTGGAAAACCGGTGGGTGACCGGCGGTAACGCGGGTTTGAACCCACGACCTACCGCAGCCGTGGCCTCGTGGTTGAGTGTCCGCTTCGGCTGCGGGACCACTCACGTAACAATATCTTCAAAGCTATTACCGCAAAGAAAAAAGCCACACACCACTCCCGGGAGGGCTCGAAATTCCGTCCTTTCGGTTAACAGCCGATCGCGCTGGCCCATTGCGCCACGGAGACAGTCTTGCTCCACTCTCACCACCATAAGAACATATCTTCAAACTATCAGCGCAAAAAAAAGCGCCGCACCACCACCAGGTGGGCTCGAACCTTCAACCTTTCGGTTAACAGCCGATCGCACTAGCCAATTGCGCCACGGAGGCAGTCGTGCTCCACTCTTACCACCATCAGAACATATCTTCAAAGCTATCAGCACAAAGAAAAAAGCAACACACCACTCCCGGGAGGGCTCGAACCTCCAACTTTTCGGTTAACAGCCGATCGCGCTGGCCAATTGCTCCACGGAGACGGTCTTGCTCCACTCTCACCACCATCAGAACATATTGCCACCCACACGTAGTGGGTCGACTGCAAGAGCGGCTCTACCATCTGGAGGAAAGGAAGAAGATTTGCGTGTCTTTTCTCGGCTCGAGAGCCAGCCACGACTGACGCATCGTCCTAGAGCTAGCTACCCGGTTGTTCAATATATCTCCCAGTACTTGTGACTCATCGTGACAAACTGGTGGAAGGTGCTGGGTAGTCTCACGGATGCTGCAGACCCCCCCAGGAAGCCGTAATACGAGTCCAGTGCCAGTCAATACTCCCGTGCATCGGACGAGCCGCCGAATCAGGGGATTGCCTCCGGAAGTCAACGATACTGCTACCACCACGTCAACAAACATGACCAGCACTTCGGTACAAACCTTGCCAACCGGCACGGGAAGCACGTCGTCGAACCGATATACGTTGGAAAGCCCACGGGCACCGACGACGTTCCATGGTACGGAGAGCGAAGACGTTGAGGACTGGTTGGCGGACTTCGAGCGCGTAGCCAACTTGAATCAGTGGGACAACGCGGCGAAACTGGGTCGTGTCTACTTCTATCTCGAAGACGGGGCTCGCACGTGGTATCAAAATCGAGAGGAGCAGCTGACGACGTGGCCAGAATTCTCTCGTAGACTTCTGCAGACATATGCCAGTGCTGACCGCCAAGAAAGAGCTGAACGAGCTATTCTTGCCCGCGTCCAGTCGCCAAACGAAACTGTGACCGCGTACGTCGAAGACATGACGCGTCTCTTCCGACGGGCAGATTCAAGAATGACGGAGGACAAGAAGTTGCGTCACTTGATGCGTGGTGTCAAGGACCAGCTTTTCGCCGGCCTCGTGCGAAGCCCTCCGAAGACGGTCGCGGAGTTCTTGTCTGAAGCCGTGACAATGGAAAAAATGCTACAGCAGCGATCAAACCAATACGACAGGCAAGTCAGAGGCATGTCCTCTGCTGACATTTTCGCCGCCGCTGGGACCAGCAATGACTCCTTACGTGAACTCATCCGTAATATCGTACGTGAGGAGTTGCAAAAGGCTGGTGTAACACCTAATCCTACGGTTAGCTCTATTGCAACCGTCATCAAAGATGAGCTGCACCAGGCCCTCCGGGACACCTTGCCTCCTGACACAGCTGCGCCAGCTCCTGCTGAATACCACCGTAAGACAACCTACGCGGAAGCCCTGAAACGCCCTGCTGCATCGCCGCCCTTGTTCGTTCATCCTGTCCCTGCAGTTTCACTCGAGTCAGCGCAGCACATGCCATACTACGAAGGCACGTACACGCCACCGCCCCTGCCCTTTGGCCGTGGTGCTTCTGTTGCCCATCGTTCGGTACAACCGGTCCAGTACATCGACGATCGGCACTCGTATCCTCGGAAGTCTGATGTCTGGCGCACACCCGATCACCGGCCTCTATGCTTTCATTGCGGAGAAGCTGATCACTTGTACCGCCAGTGTCCTTATCGCCGTCTTGGGCTTCGCGGCTTCTCTGCGTACTCGCCGCCCCCCCGTTACGGTCAGAGACCACGCGACATCCAAAACTACCTCTCCCAGCAGCATGAACCACCGTCTGCCGGGCGCCAGTCGCGCTCGCCATCACCGAGGCGATTTTCATCAATGCCCCAGCGGTATTCTACCGCACGATCTCCCAGCCCCCGCCGGGAAAACTAGCCGAAGCGACCTCTGGGGGCGGGGTCGCTGAACGTCGAAGCGCTGAAGACCTCCTATTGACGCAGAACCGTACAGAAACTGGTCCGACATCACCTGCTGCTGCAAACGATAGCCGTCTTTCACTCGACATAGCAGTAACAATTGATGATTGTGTAGTTAATGCGTTAGTGGACACCGGCGCAGACTATTCCATACTGAGCGGGAAACTGACAACGCAGCTGAAGAAAGTAATCACGCCGTGGCATAACTCGCAGATTCGGACAGCTGGTGGCCATGTCGTAACTCCACTGGGTGCCTGCACAATTAGAGTACAGATTCAAGGGTACACATTCGTAGCAAGCTGCCTTGTTCTACGTGAATGCTCCCGTGACGTCATTCTGGGAGTTGATTTTCTACAGGAAAATGGAGCTATCATTGATCTGCAAGAGCGCCGCGTCACGTTCTCAGCCCAGCGAGCAATCAACGTGCAGGATGACGGAATGCGTGTCGACATACTCCGTATTTCTGAACAGAGCGTGACGCTTCCTCCCCGAGCCAGTGTTCTAGTCGACGTAAGATGCTGTGGTTTGAGCGATGGCGATGTGGTGGCCGAGACAAATTTAGAACACCTCCTGCAGCAAGGCATATGTGTAGCGAGAAGTGTAATTCACGTTCGCGACGGCCGATCTGAATTGCTCGTTACCAACTTTAGCAACGAGCATCGACACCTTTTCCGTGGCACTTCGATAGCGTTTGCCCACGAAGTAGCAAACGTAACCAACTGTCCCACGTCAGAAATAGTGGATAACGCAGACACATCAATGAGCAACATTGACATCAATCCTGATCTGTCCACCGATAACCAGACTGCGCTGCGAGCGCTCTTGTTCGAGTACAGGTCTTGCTTCGCAAGTTGCTCAAAGATCCGCCAGACGTCCATCACTCAGCACAGGATCATCACGTACGAGGACGCACGCCCAATACACCAGCACCCCTACCGCGTGTCGGCTAAAGAACGTGAAGCGATACGTACGCAAGTTCGCGAGATGCTTGACGATGGCGTTATCGAACCATCCAACAGCCCGTGGTCATCTCCAGTCGTGCTTGTTAAAAAGAAAGACGGATCGCTACGCTTCTGCGTCGATTACCGAAAGCTCAACAACGTGACCAAAAAGGATGTGTACCCGCTACCGCGTATCGACGATTCGCTGGATAGACTTCGTCGTGCCCATTATTTCACTTCTCTTGACCTGAAAAGCGGGTACTGGCAAATCGAGGTAGATCAGCGAGACCGCGAAAAGACAGCCTTCGTGACTCCAGACGGCCTATACCAATTTCGAGTACTCCCTTTCGGCTTGTGTTCAGCGCCGGCAACTTTCCAGCGAATGATGGACACTGTCCTCACAGGGCTCAAGTGGCAGACTTGTCTTGTCTACCTTGATGATGTGGTGGTCTTCTCTGCCACGTTCGAGCAGCACCTACAGCGCCTGCGCAGCGTGCTGGAGGCTATCCGATCGGCGGACCTCACTCTAAAGCCACAGAAGTGCCACTTCGGCTATGAAGAACTGAAATTTCTTGGACATGTAGTTAGCGCTGAAGGAGTCCGGCCCGATCCAGACAAGCTTGCCGCTGTTGCCGAATTACCAGCTCCTGTCGATAAGAAAGCCGTCCAGCGCTTCCTTGGTTTGTGCGCCTACTATCGCCGGTTCATTCATGGCTTTTCACAGATAGCAGAACCTCTGACTCGTCTCACAAGGGACGACACGCCGTTTGTCTGGGAAAACGAGCAACAAGCAGCTTTTGATGAACTGCGACAGCGCATGCAATCAGCACCCGTTCTCGCTCATTTCGACGATGATGCTGACACGGAGGTCCATACTGACGCTAGTAACGTTGGGCTTGGTGCAGTGCTCGTTCAGCGTCAAGACGACATCGAAAGGGTGATAGCCTACGCCAGCCGCTCTCTATCCCGTGCCGAGGCGAATTATTCCACTACGGAGAAAGAGTGCCTCGCAGTCGTGTGGGCAATCACCAAGTTTCGCCCGTACCTTTATGGTCGTCCCTTCAAGGTAGTGACGGACCACCATGCCCTCTGCTGGTTGGCAAGCCTGCGCGACCCTTCAGGACGGCTAGCACGGTGGAGCTTGCGGCTGCAGGAATTTGACGTCACCATCGTCCATAAGTCCGGCCGTAAGCATGCAGACGCTGACACACTGTCACGCGCACCCCTTCATGTCGTCAGTCAGGAAGCAGAGGAAGACGAAGGCTTCCTGGGCGCCATTAGCTCATCAGACTTGAGTAAACTGCAGCGGGATGATGCAGAGATTCGTCCGATCATCGATCATTTAGAGGGCCAGGACACAATCATACCACGTCATTTATCCCGCTCGTTGCCGTCATTCTGCCTTCGAGAGGGTGTGCTGTACAAGAAGAACGCTCGTTCGAACAACCGTACCTACCTCCTGGTGGTTCCTCGAGACATGCGAGACGACGTCCTTTTCGCTTGCCATGACGAACCCACATCCGGTCATCTGGGCTACTCACGGACACTTGCCAGAGTGAGTGAGAGGTATTATTGGCCAGGACTTTCGGCAAGCGTCAAGAAGTACGTCAAGAGCTGTCGGGAATGTCAGCGTCGAAAGCAACCATCTGTTAAGCCAGCTGGTTTGCTTCAGCCGATTGAAGCACCCTGCACGCCGTTCGACCAAGTCGGCATGGACATTCTCGGGCCATTCCCCCTATCTGTGGACAGCAACAAATGGGTGATCGTCGCGACCGACTATCTGACGCGCTACGCTGAGACGCAGGCGATCCCACGAGCCACGGCTTCTGAGGTAGCACAATTTTTCATGCGCCACATCGTGTTACGACACGGTGCTCCTTCCACTATAATAACGGACAGAGGGACGGCATTCACGGCGCAGCTTATGGACGAGGTTTTCAAACTGAGCAACACCAGACACCGAAAGACAACTGCGTACCACCCGCAAACCAACGGACTTACCGAGCGACTGAATAAGACCATTGCAGACATGATCTCAATGTACATCGACGTACAGCACAAAACATGGGACCGGATCTTACCTTACGTGACCTTCGCATATAATACCGCCGTGCAAGAGACCACGCGATTCACGCCATTTCGGCTTCTCTACGGCCGCGAAGTGCAGACCATGCTGGACTCTATGCTACCGTGTCAAGACGAAGACGAGTTGACAACTGACGCCGATGAATTCGCAGAGCGTGCTGAGGAAGCCCGGCAGCTCGCGCGACTACACATCGGCCAGCAACAGCAGGCAGACGCACGGCGCTATAACATCCGCCACAGTGAAGTATTTTACAACCCCGGAGACCAAGTTTGGGTGTGGACGCCCGTCCGCCGCCGTGGCCTTAGTGAAAAGTTACTGAGCCGGTACTTTGGCCCTTATAAAGTGTTACGTCGCGTCAGTGACGTGAACTATGAAGTGGTTCCGGACTCAACATCGCAGGCACGGAGTAGGACACGACCGAGGTCGGATGTCGTTCATGTGTTGCGCATGAAACCATTTATTGCGCGTTGTTCATAACTTTTTTCTTGCCGTACAGCGTTCTTTGTGTTATTTATTTATTTTTGTGAACTTGCTTCTTCGTTCACTGATTTTTCCTATATTGGCACGCTCGTTCATTTCTATTTTTACTTTATCCGAATTTCCAATTTCTTTTTTTTCCACGTGCCTATGTCGTAACATCGTGGTGGTGCTATGTACCTTTCTTTCCCCCTTTTGGGACTTTTTTTTTCTTTTCGAAAGGGGGGATAATGCCACCCACACGTAGTGGGTCGACTGCAAGAGCGGCTCTACCATCTGGAGGAAAGGAAGAAGATTTGCGTGTCTTTTCTCGGCTCGAGAGCCAGCCACGACTGACGCATCGTCCTAGAGCTAGCTACCCGGTTGTTCAATATATCTCCCAGTACTTGTGACTCATCGTGACAATATCTTCAAAGCTAACAGCCCAAAGAAAAAAAGCACCGCACCACCACCGGGTGGGCTGGAACCTCCAACCTTTCGGTTAACAGCCAATCGCGTTAGCCAATTGCGCCACGGAGACAGTCCTGCTCCACTCTCACCACCATCAGAACATATCTTCAAAGCTATCGGCACAAAGAGAAAAAGCGCCGCACCACCACCGGGTGGGCTCGAAACTCCAACCTTTCGGTTAACAGCCGATCGCGCTAGCCAGTTGCGCCACGAAGACAGTCCTGCTGCACTCTCACCACCATCAGAACATATCTTCAAAGCTATTACCGCAAAGAAAAAAGCAACACACCACTCCCGGGAGGGCTCGAAATTCCAACCTTTCGGTTAACAGCCGATCGCGCTAGCCCATTGCGCCACGGAGACAGTCTTGCTCCACTCTCACCACCATCAGAACATATCTTCAAACTATCAGCGCAAAAAAAGCGCCGCACCACCACCGGGTGGGCTCGAAATTCCAACCTTTTGGTTAACAGCCGATCGCGCTTGCCCATTGCGCCACGGGGACAGTCTTGCTCCACTCTCACCACCATCAGAACATATCATCAAAGCTATCAGCCCAAAGAAAGAAAAGCGCCGCACCACCACCGGGTGGGCTCGAACCTTCAACCTTTCGGTTAACAGCCGATCGCACTAGCCAATTGCACCACGGAGGCAGTCGTGCTCCACTCTTACCACCATCAGAACATATCTTCAAAGCTATCAGCACAAAGAAAAAAGCAACACACCACTCCCGGGAGGGCTCGAACCTCCAACTTTTCGGTTAACAGCCGATCGCGCTGGCCAATTGCTCCACGGAGACAGTCCTGCTCCACTCTCACCACCATTAGAGCATATCTTTCAAGCTATCAGCCCAAAGAAAAAAAAAGCGCCGCACCACCACCGGGTGGGCTCGAACCTCCAACCTTTTGGTTAACGGCCGATCGCGCTAGCCCATTGCGCCACGGAGACAATCGTGCTCCACGCTCACCACCATCAGAAAATATCTTCAAAGCTATCATCGCAAAGAAAAAAGCAACACACCCCACCCGGGAGGGCTCGAACCTCCAACTTTTTGGTTAACAGCCGATCGCGCTAGCCAATGGCGCCACGGGGACAGTCCTGCTCCACTCTCACCACCGTCAGAACATTTCTTCAGAGCTATCAGCCTAAAGAAAAAAAAGCGCCGCACCACCACCGGGTGGGCTCGAACCTACAACCTTTCGGTTAACACCCGATCGCGCTAGCAAATTGCGCCACAGAGACAGTCGTGCTTCACTCTCCCCACCGTCAGACCATTTCGTCAGAGCTATCGCCCCAAAGAAAAAAAAAGCGCCGCACCACCACCGGGTGGGCTCGAACCTCCAACCTTTCGGTTAAAAGTTGATCGCGCTAGCCAATTGCGCCACGGAGACAGTCCTGCTCCACTCTCACCACCGTCAGAACATTTCATCAGAGCTATCAGCCCAAAGAAGAAAAAGCGCCGCACCACCACCAGGTGAGCTCGAAACTCCAACCTTTCGGTTATCAGCCGATCGCGCTAGCCAATTGCGCCATGGAGACAGTCCTGCTCCACTCTCACCACCATCAGAACATATCTTCAAAGCTATTAGCGCAAAGAAAAAAAGCGCCGCGCCACCTTCGGGTGGGCTTGAACCTCCAACCTTTCGGTTAACAGCCGATCGCGCTAACCCATTGCGCCACGGGCACAGTCTTGCTCCACTCTCACCACTATCAGAACATATCTTCAAAGCTATCAGCGCAAAGAAAAAAAAGCGCCGCACCACCACCGGGTGAGCTTGAACCTCCAACCTTTCGGTTAACAGCCGATCGCGCTAGCCAATTGCGCCACAGAGACAGTTTTGCTCCACTCTCAACACCATCAGAACATATCTTCAAAGCTACAAGCGCAAAGAAAAAAAAGCGCCGCACCATCATCGGGTGGGCTCGAACCTCCAACCTTTCGGTTAACAGCCGATCGCGCAAGCCAATTGCGCCACAGAGACAGTCGTGCTTCACTCTCCCCACCGTCAGACCATTTCGTCAGAGCTATCGCCCCAAAGAAAAAAAAAGCGCCGCACCACCACCGGGTGGGCTCGAACCTCCAACCTTTCGGTTAAAAGTTGATCGCGCTAGCCAATTGCGCCACGGAGACAGTCCTGCTCCACTCTCAACACCATCAGAACATATCTTCAAAGCTACAAGCGCAAAGAAAAAAAAGCGCCGCACCACCACCGGGTGAGCTCGAACCTCCAAACTTTCGGTTAACAGCCGATCGCGCTAGCCAATTGCGCCACGGGGACAGTCTTGCTCCACTCTCACCACCATCAGAACATATCTTCAAAGCTATCAGCGCAAAGAAAAAAAAAGCGCCGCACCACCACCGCGTGGGCTCGAACCTCCAACCTTTCGGTTAACAGCCGATCGCGCTAGGCAATTGCGCCAGGGAGACAGTCCTGCTCCACTCTCACCACCATCAGAACATATCTTCAAAGCTAACAGCCCAAAGACAAAAAGCACCGCACCACCACCGGGTGGGCTCGAACCTCCAACCTTTCAGTTAACAGCCGATCGCGCTAGCCGATTGCGCCACGGAGACAGTCCTGGTCCCCTCTCACCACCATCAGAACATATCTTCAAAGCTATCAGCGCAAAGAAAAAAAAGCGCCGCGCCGCCACCGGGTGGGCTCGAACCTCCAACCTTTCGGTTAACAGCCGATCGCGCTAACCCATTGCGCCACGGGGACAGTCTTGCTCCACTCTCACCACTATCAGAACATATCTTCAAAGCTATAAGCGCAAAGAAAAAAAAGCGCCGCACCACCACCGGGTGGGCTCGAACCTCCAACCTTTCGGTTAACAGCCGATCGCGCTAGCCAATTGCTCCACGGAGACAGTCCTGCTCCACTCTCACCACCATTAGAACATATCTTTCAAGCTATCAGCCCAAAGAAAAAAAAAGCGCCGCACCACCACCGGGTGGGCTCGAACCTCCAACCTTTTGGTTAACGGCCGATCGCGCTAGCCCATTGCGCCACGGAGACAATCGTGCTCCACGCTCACCACCATCAGAAAATATCTTCAAAGCTATCATCGCAAAGAAAAAAGCAACACACCCCACCCGGGAGGGCTCGAACCTCCAACTTTTTGGTTAACAGCCGATCGCGCTAGCCAATGGCGCCACGGGGACAGTCCTGCTCCACTCGCACCACCGTCAGAACATTTCTTCAGAGCTATCAGCCTAAAGAAAAAAAAGCGCCGCACCACCACCGGGTGGGCTCGAACCTACAACCTTTCGGTTAACACCCGATCGCGCTAGCAAATTGCGCCACAGAGACAGTCGTGCTTCACTCTCCCCACCGTCAGACCATTTCGTCAGAGCTATCGCCCCAAAGAAAAAAAAAGCGCCGCACCACCACCGGGTGGGCTCGAACCTCCAACCTTTCGGTTAAAAGTTGATCGCGCTAGCCAATTGCGCCACGGAGACAGTCCTGCTCCACTCTCACCACCGTCAGAACATTTCATCAGAGCTATCAGCCCAAAGAAGAAAAAGCGCCGCACCACCACCAGGTGAGCTCGAAACTCCAACCTTTCGGTTATCAGCCGATCGCGCTAGCCAATTGCGCCATGGAGACAGTCCTGCTCCACTCTCACCACCATCAGAACATATCTTCAAAGCTATTAGCGCAAAGAAAAAAAGCGCCGCGCCACCTTCGGGTGGGCTTGAACCTCCAACCTTTCGGTTAACAGCCGATCGCGCTAACCCATTGCGCCACAGTGACAGTCTTGCTCCACTCTCACCACTATCAGAACATATCTTCAAAGCTATCAGCGCAAAGAAAAAAAAGCGCCGCACCACCACCGGGTGAGCTTGAACCTCCAACCTTTCGGTTAACAGCCGATCGCGCTAGCCAATTGCGCCACAGAGACAGTTTTGCTCCACTCTCAACACCATCAGAACATATCTTCAAAGCTACAAGCGCAAAGAAAAAAAAGCGCCGCACCATCATCGGGTGGGCTCGAACCTCCAACCTTTCGGTTAACAGCCGATCGCGCAAGCCAATTGCGCCACGGAGACAGTCCTGCTCCACACTCACCACCGTCAAAACATTTCTTCAGAGCTATCACCCCAAAGAAAAAAAAAGCGCCGCGCCACCTTCGGGTGGGCTCGAACCTCCAACCTTTCGGTTACCAGCCGATCGCGCTAGCCAATTGCGCCACAGAGACAGTCTTGCTCCACTCTCAACACCATCAGAACATATCTTCAAAGCTACAAGCGCAAAGAAAAAAAAGCACCGCACCACCACCAGGTGGGATCGAACCTCCAACCTTTCGGTTAACAGCCGATCGCGCTAGCCAATTGCGCCACAGTGACAGTCTTGCTCCACTCTCAACACCATCAGAACATATCTTCAAAGCTACAAGCGCAAAGAAAAAAAAGCGCCGCACCACCACCGGGTGAGCTCGAACCTCCAAACTTTCGGTTAACAGCCGATCGCGCTAGCCAATTGCGCCACGGGGACAGTCTTGCTCCACTCTCACCACCATCAGAACATATCTTCAAAGCTATCAGCGCAAAGAAAAAAAAAGCGCCGCACCACCACCGCGTGGGCTCGAACCTCCAACCTTTCGGTTAACAGCCGATCGCGCTAGGCAATTGCGCCACAGAGACAGTCTTGCTCCACTCTCAACACCATCAGAACATATCTTCAAAGCTACAAGCGCAAAGAAATAAAAGCGCCGCACCACCACCGGGTGGGCTCGAACCTCCAACCTTTCGGTTAACAGCCGATCGCGCTAGCCAATTGCGCCACGGGGACAGTCTTGCTCCACTCTCACCACCATCAGAACATATCTTCAAAGCTATCAGCGCAAAGAAAAAAAAGCGCCGCACCACCACCGGGTGGGCTCGAACCTCCAACCTTTCGGTTAACAGCCGATCGCGCTAGCCAATTGCGCCACGAAGACAGTCCTGCTGCACTCTCACCACCATCAGAACATATCTTCAAAGCTATTACCGCAAAGAAAAAAGCAACACACCACTCCCGGGAGGGCTCGAAATTCCGACCTTTCGGTTAACAGCCGATCGCGCTAGCCCATTGCGCCACGGAGACAGTCTTGCTCCACTCTCACCACCATAAGAACATATCTTCAAAGCTACAAGCGCAAAGAAATAAAAGCGCCGCACCACCACCGGGTGGGCTCGAACCTCCAACCTTTCGGTTAACAGCCGATCGCGCTAGCCAATTGCGCCACGGGGACAGTCTTGCTCCACTCTCACCACCATCAGAACATATCTTCAAAGCTATCAGCGCAAAGAAAAAAAAGCGCCGCACCACCACCGGGTGGGCTCGAACCTCCAACTTTTCGGTTAACAGCCGATCGCGCTGGCCAATTGCTCCACGGAGACAGTCCTGCTCCACTCTCACCACCATTAGAACATATCTTTCAAGCTATCAGCCCAAAGAAAAAAAAAGCGCCGCACCACCACCGGGTGGGCTCGAACCTCCAACCTTTCGGTTAACAGCCGATCGCGCTAGCCAATTGCGCCACGAAGACAGTCCTGCTGCACTCTCACCACCATCAGAACATATCTTCAAAGCTATTACCGCAAAGAAAAAAGCAACACACCACTCCCGGGAGGGCTCGAAATTCCGACCTTTCGGTTAACAGCCGATCGCGCTAGCCCATTGCGCCACGGAGACAGTCTTGCTCCACTCTCACCACCATAAGAACATATCTTCAAACTATCAGCGCAAAAAAAAAGCGCCGCACCACCACCGGGTGGGCTCGAACCTTCAACCTTTCGGTTAACAGCCGATCGCACTAGCCAATTGCGCCACGGAGGCAGTCGTGCTCCACTCTTACCACCATCAGAACATATCTTCAAAGCTATCAGCACAAAGAAAAAAGCAACACACCACTCCCGGGAGGGCTCGAACCTCCAACTTTTCGGTTAACAGCCGATCGCGCTGGCCAATTGCTCCACGGAGACAGTCCTGCTCCACTCTCACCACCATTAGAACATATCTTTCAAGCTATCAGCCCAAAGAAAAAAAAAGCGCCGCACCACCACCGGGTGGGCTCGAACCTCCAACCTTTTGGTTAACGGCCGATCGCGCTAGCCAATTGCGCCACGGAGACAATCGTGCTCCACGCTCACCACCATCAGAAAATATCTTCAAAGCTATCATCGCAAAGAAAAAAGCAACACACCACACCCGGGAGGGCTCGAACCTCCAACTTTTTGGTTAACAGCCGATCGCGCTAGCCAATGGCGCCACGGGGACAGTCCTGCTCCACTCTCACCACCGCAGAACATTTCTTCAGAGCTATCAGCCTAAAGAAAAAAAAGCCGCACCACCACCGGGTGGGCTCGAACCTACAACCTTTCGGTTAACAGCCGATCGCGCTAGCCAATTGCGCCACAGAGACAGTCGTGCTTCACTCTCACCACCGTCAGACCATTTCTTCAGAGCTATCGCCCCAAATAAAAAAAAAGCGCCGCGCCACCACTGGGTGGGCTCGAAACTCCAACCTTTCGGTTATCAGCCGATCGCGCTAGCCAATTGCGCCACGGGGACAGTCTTGCTCCACTCTCACCACTATCAGAACATATCTTCAAAGCTATCAGTGCAAAGAAAAAAAAGCGCCGCACCACCACCGGGTGGGCTCGAACCTCCAACCTTTCGGTTAACAGCCGATCGCGCTAGCCAATTGCGCCACAGTGACAGTCTTGCTCCACTCTCAACACCATCAGAACATATCTTCAAAGCTACAAGCGCAAAGAAAAAAAAGCGCCGCACCACCACCGGGTGGGCTCGAACCTCCAACCTTTCGGTTAACAGCCGACCGCGCTAGCCAATTGCGCCACGGGGACAGTCTTGCTCCACTCTCACCACCATCAGAACATATCTTCAAAGCTATCAGCGCAAAGAAAAAAAAGCGCCGCACCACCACCGGGTGGCCTCGAACCTCCAACTTTTCGGTTAACAGCCGATCGCGCTAGACAATTGCGCCAGGGAGACAGTCTTGCTCCACTCTCACCACCATCAGAACATATCTTCAAAGCTAACAGCCCAAAGAAAAAAAGCACCGCACCACCACCGGGTGGGCTGGAACCTCCAACCTTTCGGTTAACAGCCAATCGCGTTAGCCAATTGCGCCACGGAGACAGTCCTGCTCCACTCTCACCACCATCAGAACATATCTTCAAAGCTATCGGCACAAAGAGAAAAAGCGCCGCACCACCACCGGGTGTACTCGAAACTCCAACCTTTCGGTTAACAGCCGATCGCGCTAGCCAATTGCGCCATGGAGACAGTCCTGCTCCACTCTCACCACCATCAGAACATATCTTCAAAGCTATTACCACAAAGAAAAAAAAGCGCCGCAACACCACCGGGTGGGCTCGAACCTCCAACCTTTCGGTTAACAGCCGATCGCGCTAGCCAGTTGCGCCACGAAGACAGTCCTGCTGCACTCTCACCACCATCAGAACATATCTTCAAAGCTATTACCGCAAAGAAAAAAGCAACACACCACTCCCGGGAGGGCTCGAAATTCCAACCTTTCGGTTAACAGCCGATCGCGCTAGCCCATTGCGCCACGGAGACAGTCTTGCTCCACTCTCATCACCATCAGAACATATCTTCAAACTATCAGCGCAAAAAAAGCGCCGCACCACCACTGGGTGGGCTCGAAATTCCAACCTTTTGGTTAACAGCCGATCGCGCTTGCCCATTGCGCCACGGGGACAGTCTTGCTCCACTCTCACCACCATCAGAACATATCATCAAAGCTATCAGCCCAAAGAAAAAAAAGCGCCGCACCACCACCGGGTGGGCTCGAACCTTCAACCTTTCGGTTAACAGCCGATCGCACTAGCCAATTGCACCACGGAGGCAGTCGTGCTCCACTCTTACCACCATAAGAACATATCTTCAAAGCTATCAGCACAAAGAAAAAAGCAACACACCACTCCCGGGAGGGCTCGAACCTCCAACTTTTCGGTTAACAGCCGATCGCGCTAGCCAATTGCTCCACGGAGACAGTCCTGCTCCACTCTCACCACCATTAGAACATATCTTTCAAGCTATCTGCCCAAAGAAAAAAAAAGCGCCGCACCACCACCGGGTGGGCTCGAACCTCCAACCTTTTGGTTAACGGCCGATCGCGCTAGCCCATTGCGCCACGGAGACAATCGTGCTCCACGCTCACCACCATCAGAAAATATCTTCAAAGCTATCATCGCAAAGAAAAAAGCAACACACCCCACCCGGGAGGGCTCGAACCTCCAACTTTTTGGTTAACAGCCGATCGCGCTAGCCAATGGCGCCACGGGGACAGTCCTGCTCCACTCTCACCACCGTCAGAACATTTCTTCAGAGCTATCAGCCTAAAGAAAAAAAAGCGCCGCACCATCACCGGGTGGGCTCGAACCTACAACCTTTCGGTTAACACCCGATCGCGCTAGCCAATTGCGCCACAGAGACAGTCGTGCTTCACTCTCCCCACCGTCAGACCATTTCGTCAGAGCTATCGCCCCAAAGAAAAAAAAAGCGCCGCACCACCACCGGGTGGGCTCGAACCTCCAACCTTTCGGTTAAAAGTTGATCGCGCTAGCCAATTGCGCCACGGAGACAGTCCTGCTTCACTCTCACCACCGTCAGAACATTTCTTCAGAGCTATCAGCCCAAAGAAGAAAAAGCGCCGCAACACCACCGGGTGGGCTCGAAACTCCAACCTTTCGGTTATCAGCCGATCGCGCTAGCCAATTGCGCCACAGAGACAGTTTTGCTCCACTCTCAACACCATCAGAACATATCTTCAAAGCTACAAGCGCAAAGAAAAAAAAGCGCCGCACCATCATCGGGTGGGCTCGAACCTCCAACCTTTCGGTTAACAGCCGATCGCGCAAGCCAATTGCGCCACGGAGACAGTCCTGCTCCACACTCACCACCGTCAAAACATTTCTTCAGAGCTATCACCCCAAAGAAAAAAAAAGCGCCGCGCCACCTTCGGGTGGGCTCGAACCTCCAACCTTTCGGTTACCAGCCGATCGCGCTAGCCAATTGCGCCACAGAGACAGTCTTGCTCCACTCTCAACACCATCAGAACATATCTTCAAAGCTACAAGCGCAAAGAAAAAAAAGCACCGCACCACCACCAGGTGGGATCGAACCTCCAACCTTTCGGTTAACAGCCGATCGCGCTAGCCAATTGCGCCACAGTGACAGTCTTGCTCCACTCTCAACACCATCAGAACATATCTTCAAAGCTACAAGCGCAAAGAAAAAAAAGCGCCGCACCACCACCGGGTGAGCTCGAACCTCCAAACTTTCGGTTAACAGCCGATCGCGCTAGCCAATTGCGCCACGGGGACAGTCTTGCTCCACTCTCACCACCATCAGAACATATCTTCAAAGCTATCAGCGCAAAGAAAAAAAAAGCGCCGCACCACCACCGCGTGGGCTCGAACCTCCAACCTTTCGGTTAACAGCCGATCGCGCTAGGCAATTGCGCCACAGAGACAGTCTTGCTCCACTCTCAACACCATCAGAACATATCTTCAAAGCTACAAGCGCAAAGAAATAAAAGCGCCGCACCACCACCGGGTGGGCTCGAACCTCCAACCTTTCGGTTAACAGCCGATCGCGCTAGCCAATTGCGCCACGGGGACAGTCTTGCTCCACTCTCACCACCATCAGAACATATCTTCAAAGCTATCAGCGCAAAGAAAAAAAAGCGCCGCACCACCACCGGGTGGGCTCGAACCTCCAACCTTTCGGTTAACAGCCGATCGCGCTAGCCAATTGCGCCACGAAGACAGTCCTGCTGCACTCTCACCACCATCAGAACATATCTGCAAAGCTATTACCGCAAAGAAAAAAGCAACACACCACTCCCGGGAGGGCTCGAAATTCCGACCTTTCGGTTAACAGCCGATCGCGCTAGCCCATTGCGCCACGGAGACAGTCTTGCTCCACTCTCACCACCATAAGAACATATCTTCAAAGCTACAAGCGCAAAGAAATAAAAGCGCCGCACCACCACCGGGTGGGCTCGAACCTCCAACCTTTCGGTTAACAGCCGATAGCGCTAGCCAATTGCGCCACGGGGACAGTCTTGCTCCACTCTCACCACCATCAGAACATATCTTCAAAGCTATCAGCGCAAAGAAAAAAAAGCGCCGCACCACCACCGGGTGGGCTCGAACCTCCAACTTTTCGGTTAACAGCCGATCGCGCTGGCCAATTGCTCCACGGAGACAGTCCTGCTCCACTCTCACCACCATTAGAACATATCTTTCAAGCTATCAGCCCAAAGAAAAAAAAAGCGCCGCACCACCACCGGGTGGGCTCGAACCTCCAACCTTTCGGTTAACAGCCGATCGCGCTAGCCAATTGCGCCACGAAGACAGTCCTGCTGCACTCTCACCACCATCAGAACATATCTTCAAAGCTATTACCGCAAAGAAAAAAGCAACACACCACTCCCGGGAGGGCTCGAAATTCCGACCTTTCGGTTAACAGCCGATCGCGCTAGCCCATTGCGCCACGGAGACAGTCTTGCTCCACTCTCACCACCATAAGAACATATCTTCAAACTATCAGCGCAAAAAAAAAGCGCCGCACCACCACCGGGTGGGCTCGAACCTTCAACCTTTCGGTTAACAGCCGATCGCACTAGCCAATTGCGCCACGGAGGCAGTCGTGCTCCACTCTTACCACCATCAGAACATATCTTCAAAGCTATCAGCACAAAGAAAAAAGCAACACACCACTCCCGGGAGGGCTCGAACCTCCAACTTTTCGGTTAACAGCCGATCGCGCTGGCCAATTGCTCCACGGAGACAGTCCTGCTCCACTCTCACCACCATTAGAACATATCTTTCAAGCTATCAGCCCAAAGAAAAAAAAAAGCGCCGCACCACCACCGGGTGGGCTCGAACCTCCAACCTTTTGGTTAACGGCCGATCGCGCTAGCCAATTGCGCCACGGAGACAATCGTGCTCCACGCTCACCACCATCAGAAAATATCTTCAAAGCTATCATCGCAAAGAAAAAAGCAACACACCACACCCGGGAGGGCTCGAACCTCCAACTTTTTGGTTAACAGCCGATCGCGCTAGCCAATGGCGCCACGGGGACAGTCCTGCTCCACTCTCACCACCGCAGAACATTTCTTCAGAGCTATCAGCCTAAAGAAAAAAAAGCCGCACCACCACCGGGTGGGCTCGAACCTACAACCTTTCGGTTAACAGCCGATCGCGCTAGCCAATTGCGCCACAGAGACAGTCGTGCTTCACTCTCACCACCGTCAGACCATTTCTTCAGAGCTATCGCCCCAAATAAAAAAAAAGCGCCGCGCCACCACTGGGTGGGCTCGAAACTCCAACCTTTCGGTTATCAGCCGATCGCGCTAGCCAATTGCGCCACGGGGACAGTCTTGCTCCACTCTCACCACTATCAGAACATATCTTCAAAGCTATCAGTGCAAAGAAAAAAAAGCGCCGCACCACCACCGGGTGGGCTCGAACCTCCAACCTTTCGGTTAACAGCCGATCGCGCTAGCCAATTGCGCCACAGTGACAGTCTTGCTCCACTCTCAACACCATCAGAACATATCTTCAAAGCTACAAGCGCAAAGAAAAAAAAGCGCCGCACCACCACCGGGTGGGCTCGAACCTCCAACCTTTCGGTTAACAGCCGACCGCGCTAGCCAATTGCGCCACGGGGACAGTCTTGCTCCACTCTCACCACCATCAGAACATATCTTCAAAGCTATCAGCGCAAAGAAAAAAAAGCGCCGCACCACCACCGGGTGGCCTCGAACCTCCAACTTTTCGGTTAACAGCCGATCGCGCTAGACAATTGCGCCAGGGAGACAGTCTTGCTCCACTCTCACCACCATCAGAACATATCTTCAAAGCTAACAGCCCAAAGAAAAAAAGCACCGCACCACCACCGGGTGGGCTGGAACCTCCAACCTTTCGGTTAACAGCCAATCGCGTTAGCCAATTGCGCCACGGAGACAGTCCTGCTCCACTCTCACCACCATCAGAACATATCTTCAAAGCTATCGGCACAAAGAGAAAAAGCGCCGCACCACCACCGGGTGTACTCGAAACTCCAACCTTTCGGTTAACAGCCGATCGCGCTAGCCAATTGCGCCATGGAGACAGTCCTGCTCCACTCTCACCACCATCAGAACATATCTTCAAAGCTATTACCACAAAGAAAAAAAAGCGCCGCAACACCACCGGGTGGGCTCGAACCTCCAACCTTTCGGTTAACAGCCGATCGCGCTAGCCAGTTGCGCCACGAAGACAGTCCTGCTGCACTCTCACCACCATCAGAACATATCTTCAAAGCTATTACCGCAAAGAAAAAAGCAACACACCACTCCCGGGAGGGCTCGAAATTCCAACCTTTCGGTTAACAGCCGATCGCGCTAGCCCATTGCGCCACGGAGACAGTCTTGCTCCACTCTCACCACCATCAGAACATATCTTCAAACTATCAGCGCAAAAAAAGCGCCGCACCACCACTGGGTGGGCTCGAAATTCCAACCTTTTGGTTAACAGCCGATCGCGCTTGCCCATTGCGCCACGGGGACAGTCTTGCTCCACTCTCACCACCATCAGAACATATCATCAAAGCTATCAGCCCAAAGAAAAAAAAGCGCCGCACCACCACCGGGTGGGCTCGAACCTTCAATCTTTCGGTTAACAGCCGATCGCACTAGCCAATTGCACCACGGAGGCAGTCGTGCTCCACTCTTACCACCATAAGAACATATCTTCAAAGCTATCAGCACAAAGAAAAAAGCAACACACCACTCCCGGGAGGGCTCGAACCTCCAACTTTTCGGTTAACAGCCGATCGCGCTAGCCAATTGCTCCACGGAGACAGTCCTGCTCCACTCTCACCACCATTAGAACATATCTTTCAAGCTATCTGCCCAAAGAAAAAAAAAGCGCCGCACCACCACCGGGTGGGCTCGAACCTCCAACCTTTTGGTTAACGGCCGATCGCGCTAGCCCATTGCGCCACGGAGACAATCGTGCTCCACGCTCACCACCATCAGAAAATATCTTCAAAGCTATCATCGCAAAGAAAAAAGCAACACACCCCACCCGGGAGGGCTCGAACCTCCAACTTTTTGGTTAACAGCCGATCGCGCTAGCCAATGGCGCCACGGGGACAGTCCTGCTCCACTCTCACCACCGTCAGAACATTTCTTCAGAGCTATCAGCCTAAAGAAAAAAAAGCGCCGCACCATCACCGGGTGGGCTCGAACCTACAACCTTTCGGTTAACACCTGATCGCGCTAGCCAATTGCGCCACAGAGACAGTCGTGCTTCACTCTCCCCACCGTCAGACCATTTCGTCAGAGCTATCGCCCCAAAGAAAAAAAAAGCGCCGCACCACCACCGGGTGGGCTCGAACCTCCAACCTTTCGGTTAAAAGTTGATCGCGCTAGCCAATTGCGCCACGGAGACAGTCCTGCTTCACTCTCACCACCGTCAGAACATTTCTTCAGAGCTATCAGCCCAAAGAAGAAAAAGCGCCGCAACACCACCGGGTGGGCTCGAAAC
This sequence comes from Rhipicephalus microplus, assembly GCF_043290135.1. Classification (NCBI taxonomy): domain Eukaryota; kingdom Metazoa; phylum Arthropoda; class Arachnida; order Ixodida; family Ixodidae; genus Rhipicephalus; species Rhipicephalus microplus. The sequence continues at coordinate 3,129,454 of NW_027464612.1, read as the reverse complement.
TCCAACCTTTCGGTTATCAGCCGATCGCGCTAGCCAATTGCGCCATGGAGACAGTCCTGCTCCTCTCTCACCACCATCAGAACATATCTTCAAAGCTATTAGCGCAAAGAAAAAAAGCGCCGCGCCACCTTCGGGTGGGCTCGAACCTCCAACCTTTCGGTTAACAGCCTATCGCGCTAGCCAATTGCGCCACAGAGACAGTCTTGCTCCACTCTCAACATCATCAGAACATATCTTCAAAGCTACAAGCGCAAAGAAAAAAAATCACCGCACCACCACCGGGTGGGCTCGAACCTCCAACTTTTCGGTTAACAGCCGATCGCGCTAGCCAATTGCGCCACGGGGACAGTCTTGCTCCACCCTCACCACCATCAGAACATATCTTCAAAGCTATCAGCGCAAAGAAAAAAAAGCGCCGCACCACCACCGGGTGTGCTCGAACCTCCAACCTTTCGGTTAACAGCCGATCGCGCTAGCCAATTGCGCCAGGGAGACAGTCCTGCTCTACTCTCACCACCATCAGAACATATCTTCAAAGCTATCAGCCCAAAGAAAAAAAAGCACCGCACCATTACCGGGTGGGCTCGAACCTCCAACCTTTCGTTTAACAGCCAATCGCGCTAGCCAATTGCGCCACGGAGACAGTCCTGCTCCCCTCTCACCACCATCAGAACATATCTTCAAAGCTATCAGCACAAAGAAAAAAAAGCGCCGCACCACCACCGGGTAGGCTAGAAACTCCAACCTTTCGGTTAACAGCCGATCGCGCTAGCCAATTGCGCCATGGAGACAGTCCTGCTCCACTCTCACCACCATCAGAACATATCTTCAAAGCTATTACCACAAAGAAAAAAGCAACACACCACTCCTGGGAGGGCTCGAACCTCCAACCTTTTGGTTAACAGCCGATCGCGCAAGCCAATTGCGCCACGGAGACAGTCCTGCTCCACTCTCACCACCATAAGAACATATCTTCAAAGCTATCAGCTCAAAGAAAAAAAAGCACCGCACCACCACCGGGTGGGCTCGAACCTCCAACCTTTCGGTTAACAGCCAATCGCGCTAGCCAATTGCGCCACGGAGACAGTCCTGCTCCACTCTCACCACCATCAGAACATATCTTCAAAGCTATTAGCGCAAAGAAAAAAAGCGCCGCGCCACCACCGGGTGGGCTCGAACCTCCGACCTTTCGGTTAACAGCCGATCGCGCTAACCCAATGCGCCACGGGGACAGTCTTGCTCCACTCTCACCACCATCAGAACATATCTTGAAAGCTATCAGCGCAAAGAAAAAAAAGCGCCGCACCACCACCGGGTGGGCTCGAACCTCCAACCTTTCAGTTAACAGCCGATCGCGCTAGCCGATTGCGCCACGGAGACAGTCCTGGTCCCCTCTCACCACCATCAGAACATATCTTCAAAGCTATCAGCGCAAAGAAAAAAAAGCGCCGCGCCACCACCGGGTGGGCTCGAACCTCCAACCTTTCGGTTAACAGCCGATCGCGCTAACCCATTGCGCCACGGGGACAGTCTTGCTCCACTCTCACCACTATCAGAACATATCTTCAAAGCTATAAGCGCAAAGAAAAAAAAGCGCCGCACCACCACCGGGTGGGCTCGAACCTCCAACCTTTCGGTTAACAGCCGATCGCGCTAGCCAATTGCGCCACAGAGACAGTCTTGCTCCACTCTCAACACCATCAGAACATATCTTCAAAGCTACAAGCGCAAAGAAATAAAAGCGCCGCACCACCACCGGGTGGGCTCGAACCTCCAACCTTTCGGTTAACAGCCGATCGCGCTAGCCAATTGCGCCACGGGGACAGTCTTGCTCCACTCTCACCACCATCAGAACATATCTTCAAAGCTATCAGCGCAAAGAAAAAAAAGCGCCGCACCACCACCGGGTGGGCTCGAACCTCCAACCTTTCGGTTAACAGCCGATCGCGCTAGCCAATTGCGCCACGAAGACAGTCCTGCTGCACTCTCACCACCATCAGAACATATCTTCAAAGCTATTACCGCAAAGAAAAAAGCAACACACCACTCCCGGGAGGGCTCGAAATTCCGACCTTTCGGTTAACAGCCGATCGCGCTAGCCCATTGCGCCACGGAGACAGTCTTGCTCCACTCTCACCACCATAAGAACATATCTTCAAACTATCAGCGCAAAAAAAAGCGCCGCACCACCACCGGGTGGGCTCGAACCTTCAACCTTTCGGTTAACAGCCGATCGCACTAGCCAATTGCGCCACGGAGGCAGTCGTGCTCCACTCTTACCACCATCAGAACATATCTTCAAAGCTATCAGCACAAAGAAAAAAGCAACACACCACTCCCGGGAGGGCTCGAACCTCCAACTTTTCGGTTAACAGCCGATCGCGCTGGCCAATTGCTCCACGGAGACAGTCCTGCTCCACTCTCACCACCATTAGAACATATCTTTCAAGCTATCAGCCCAAAGAAAAAAAAAGCGCCGCACCACCACCGGGTGGGCTCGAACCTCCAACCTTTTGGTTAACGGCCGATCGCGCTAGCCAATTGCGCCACGGAGACAATCGTGCTCCACGCTCACCACCATCAGAAAATATCTTCAAAGCTATCATCGCAAAGAAAAAAGCAACACACCACACCCGGGAGGGCTCGAACCTCCAACTTTTTGGTTAACAGCCGATCGCGCTAGCCAATGGCGCCACGGGGACAGTCCTGCTCCACTCTCACCACCGCAGAACATTTCTTCAGAGCTATCGCCCCAAATAAAAAAAAAGCGCCGCGCCACCACTGGGTGGGCTCGAAACTCCAACCTTTCGGTTATCAGCCGATCGCGCTAGCCAATTGCGCCATGGAGACAGTCCTGCTCCACTCTCACCACCATCAGAACATATCTTCAAAGCTATTAGCGCAAAGAAAAAAAGCGCCGCGCCACCTTCGGGTGGGCTTGAACCTCCAAGCTTTCGGTTAACAGCCGATCGCGCTAACCCATTGCACCACGGGGACTGTCTTGCTCCACTCTCACCACTATCAGAACATATCTTCAAAGCTATCAGCGCAAAGAAAAAAAAGCGCCGCACCACCACCGGGTGGGCTTGAACCTCCAACCTTTCGGTTAACAGCCGATCGCGCTAGCCAATTGCGCCACAGAGACAGTCTTGCTCCACGCTCAACACCATCAGAACATATCTTCAAAGCTACAAGCGCAAAGAAAAAAAAGCGCCGCACCACCACCGGGTGGGCTCAAACCTCCAACCTTTCGGTTAACAGGCGATTGCGCAAGCCAATTGCGCCACGGAGACAGTCCTGCTCCACTCTCACCACCATCAGAACATATCTTCAAAGCTATCAGCCCAAAGAAAAAAAGCACCGCACCACCACCGGGTGGGCTCGAACTTCCAACCTTTCGGTTAACAGCCAATCGCGCTAGCCAATTGCGCCACGGAGACAGTCCTGCTTCACTCTCACCACCAGCAGAACATTTCTTCAAAGCTATCAGCACAAAGAAAAAAAAGCGCCACACCATCATCGGGTGGGCTCGAACCTCCAACCTTTCGGTTAACAGCTGATCGCGCAAGCCAATTGCGCCACGGAGACAGTCCTGCTCCACACTCACCACCGTCAAAACATTTCTTCAGAGCTATCACCCCAAAGAAAAAAAGCGCCGCACCACCACCGGGTGGGCTCGAACCTCCAACCTTTCAGTTAACAGCCGATCGCGCTAGCCGATTGCGCCACGGAGACAGTCCTGGTCCACTCTCACCACCATCAGAACATATCTTCAAAGCTATCAGCGCAAAGAAAAAAAAGCGCCGCGCCACCACCGGGTGAGCTCGAACCTCCAACCTTTCGGTTAACAGCCGATTGCACTAACCCATTGCGCCACGGGGACAGTCTTGCTCCACTCTCACCACTATCAGAACATATCTTCAAAGCTATCAGCGCAAAGAAAAAAAAGCGCCGCACCACCACCGGGTGGGCTCGAACCTCCAACCTTTCGGTTAACAGCCGATCGCGCTAGCCAATTGCGCCACAGTGACAGTCTTGCTCCACTCTCAACACCATCAGAACATATCTTCAAAGCTACAAGCGCAAAGAAAAAAAAGCGCCGCACCACCACCGGGTGGGCTCGAACCTCCAACCTTTCGGTTAACAGCCGACCGCGCTAGCCAATTGCGCCACGGGGACAGTCTTGCTCCACTCTCACCACCATCAGAACATATCTTCAAAGCTATCAGCGCAAAGAAAAAAAAGCGCCGCACCACCACCGGGTGGCCTCGAACCTCCAACTTTTCGGTTAACAGCCGATCGCGCTAGACAATTGCGCCAGGGAGACAGTCTTGCTCCACTCTCACCACCATCAGAACATATCTTCAAAGCTAACAGCCCAAAGAAAAAAAGCACCGCACCACCACCGGGTGGGCTGGAACCTCCAACCTTTCGGTTAACAGCCAATCGCGTTAGCCAATTGCGCCACGGAGACAGTCCTGCTCCACTCTCACCACCATCAGAACATATCTTCAAAGCTATCGGCACAAAGAGAAAAAGCGCCGCACCACCACCGGGTGTACTCGAAACTCCAACCTTTCGGTTAACAGCCGATCGCGCTAGCCAATTGCGCCATGGAGACAGTCCTGCTCCACTCTCACCACCATCAGAACATATCTTCAAAGCTATTACCACAAAGAAAAAAAAGCGCCGCAACACCACCGGGTGGGCTCGAACCTCCAACCTTTCGGTTAACAGCCGATCGCGCTAGCCAGTTGCGCCACGAAGACAGTCCTGCTGCACTCTCACCACCATCAGAACATATCTTCAAAGCTATTACCGCAAAGAAAAAAGCAACACACCACTCCCGGGAGGGCTCGAAATTCCAACCTTTCGGTTAACAGCCGATCGCGCTAGCCCATTGCGCCACGGAGACAGTCTTGCTCCACTCTCACCACCATCAGAACATATCTTCAAACTATCAGCGCAAAAAAAGCGCCGCACCACCACTGGGTGGGCTCGAAATTCCAACCTTTTGGTTAACAGCCGATCGCGCTTGCCCATTGCGCCACGGGGACAGTCTTGCTCCACTCTCACCACCATCAGAACATATCATCAAAGCTATCAGCCCAAAGAAAAAAAAGCGCCGCACCACCACCGGGTGGGCTCGAACCTTCAACCTTTCGGTTAACAGCCGATCGCACTAGCCAATTGCACCACGGAGGCAGTCGTGCTCCACTCTTACCACCATAAGAACATATCTTCAAAGCTATCAGCACAAAGAAAAAAGCAACACACCACTCCCGGGAGGGCTCGAACCTCCAACTTTTCGGTTAACAGCCGATCGCGCTAGCCAATTGCTCCACGGAGACAGTCCTGCTCCACTCTCACCACCATTAGAACATATATTTCAAGCTATCTGCCCAAAGAAAAAAAAAGCGCCGCACCACCACCGGGTGGGCTCGAACCTCCAACCTTTTGGTTAACGGCCGATCGCGCTAGCCCATTGCGCCACGGAGACAATCGTGCTCCACGCTCACCACCATCAGAAAATATCTTCAAAGCTATCATCGCAAAGAAAAAAGCAACACACCCCACCCGGGAGGGCTCGAACCTCCAACTTTTTGGTTAACAGCCGATCGCGCTAGCCAATGGCGCCACGGGGACAGTCCTGCTCCACTCTCACCACCGTCAGAACATTTCTTCAGAGCTATCAGCCTAAAGAAAAAAAAGCGCCGCACCATCACCGGGTGGGCTCGAACCTACAACCTTTCGGTTAACACCCGATCGCGCTAGCCAATTGCGCCACAGAGACAGTCGTGCTTCACTCTCCCCACCGTCAGACCATTTCGTCAGAGCTATCGCCCCAAAGAAAAAAAAAGCGCCGCACCACCACCGGGTGGGCTCGAACCTCCAACCTTTCGGTTAAAAGTTGATCGCGCTAGCCAATTGCGCCACGGAGACAGTCCTGCTTCACTCTCACCACCGTCAGAACATTTCTTCAGAGCTATCAGCCCAAAGAAGAAAAAGCGCCGCAACACCACCGGGTGGGCTCGAAACTCCAACCTTTCGGTTATCAGCCGATCGCGCTAGCCAATTGCGCCATGGAGACAGTCCTGCTCCTCTCTCACCACCATCAGAACATATCTTCAAAGCTATTAGCGCAAAGAAAAAAAGCGCCGCGCCACCTTCGGGTGGGCTCGAACCTCCAACCTTTCGGTTAACAGCCGATCGCGCTAGCCAATTGCGCCACAGAGACAGTCTTGCTCCACTCTCAACATCATCAGAACATATCTTCAAAGCTACAAGCGCAAAGAAAAAAAAGCACCGCACCACCACCGGGTGGGCTCGAACCTCCAACTTTTCGGTTAACAGCCGATCGCGCTAGCCAATTGCGCCACGGGGACAGTCTTGCTCCACCCTCACCACCATCAGAACATATCTTCAAAGCTATCAGCGCAAAGAAAAAAAAGCGCCGCACCACCACCGGGTGTGCTCGAACCTCCAACCTTTCGGTTAACAGCCGATCGCGCTAGCCAATTGCGCCAGGGAGACAGTCCTGCTCTACTCTCACCACCATCAGAACATATCTTCAAAGCTATCAGCCCAAAGAAAAAAAAGCACCGCACCATTACCGGGTGGGCTCGAACCTCCAACCTTTCGTTTAACAGCCAATCGCGCTAGCCAATTGCGCCACGGAGACAGTCCTGCTCCCCTCTCACCACCATCAGAACATATCTTCAAAGCTATCAGCACAAAGAAAAAAAAGCGCCGCACCACCTCCGGGTAGGCTAGAAACTCCAACCTTTCGGTTAACAGCCGATCGCGCTAGCCAATTGCGCCATGGAGACAGTCCTGCTCCACTCTCACCACCATCAGAACATATCTTCAAAGCTATTACCACAAAGAAAAAAGCAACACACCACTCCTGGGAGGGCTCGAACCTCCAACCTTTTGGTTAACAGCCGATCGCGCAAGCCAATTGCGCCACGGAGACAGTCCTGCTCCACTCTCACCACCATAAGAACATATCTTCAAAGCTATCAGCTCAAAGAAAAAAAAGCACCGCACCACCACCGGGTGGGCTCGAACCTCCAACCTTTCGGTTAACAGCCAATCGCGCTAGCCAATTGCGCCACGGAGACAGTCCTGCTCCACTCTCACCACCATCAGAACATATCTTCAAAGCTATTAGCGCAAAGAAAAAAAGCGCCGCGCCACCACCGGGTGGGCTCGAACCTCCGACCTTTCGGTTAACAGCCGATCGCGCTAACCCAATGCGCCACGGGGACAGTCTTGCTCCACTCTCACCACCATCAGAACATATCTTGAAAGCTATCAGCGCAAAGAAAAAAAAGCGCCGCACCACCACCGGGTGGGCTCGAACCTCCAACCTTTCGGTTAACAGCCGATCGCGCTAGCCAATTGCGCCACGGAGACAGTCTTGCTCCACTCTCAACACCATCAGAACATATCTTCAAAGCTACAAGCGCAAAGAAAAAAAAGCGCCGCACCACCACCGGGTGGGCTCGAACCTCAACCTTTCGGTTAACAGCCAATCGCGTTAGCCAATTGCGCCACAGAGACAGTCCTGCTCCACTCTCACCACCATCAGAACATATCTTCAAAGCTATCAGCACAAAGAGAAAAAAGCACCGCACCACCACCGGGTGGGCTCGAAACTCCAACCTTTCGGTTAACAGCCGATCGCGCTAGCCAATTGCGCCACAGAGACAGTCTTGCTCCACTCTCAACACCATCAGAACATATCTTCAAAGCTATCAGCACAAAGAAAAAAAAGCGCCACACCATCATCGCGTGGGCTCGAACCTCCAACCTTTCGGTTAACAGCCGATCGCGCAAGCCAATGGCGCCACGGGGACAGTCCTGCTCCACTCTCACCACCGTCAGAACATTTCTTCAGAGCTATCAGCCTAAAGAAAAAAAAGCGCCGCACCACCACCGGGTGGGCTCGAACCTACAACCTTTCGGTTAACACCCGATCGCGCTAGCCAATTGCGCCACAGAGACAGTCGTGCTTCACTCTCCCCACCGTCAGACCATTTCGTCAGAGCTATCGCCCCAAAGAAAAAAAAAGCGCCGCACCACCACCGGGTGGGCTCGAACCTCCAACCTTTCGGTTAAAAGTTGATCGCGCTAGCCAATTGCGCCACGGAGACAGTCCTGCTTCACTCTCACCACCGTCAGAACATTTCTTCAGAGCTATCAGCCCAAAGAAGAAAAAGCGCCGCAACACCACCGGGTGGGCTCGAAACTCCAACCTTTCGGTTATCAGCCGATCGCGCTAGCCAATTGCGCCATGGAGACAGTCCTGCTCCTCTCTCACCACCATCAGAACATATCTTCAAAGCTATTAGCGCAAAGAAAAAAAGCGCCGCGCCACCTTCGGGTGGGCTCGAACCTCCAACCTTTCGGTTAACAGCCGATCGCGCTAGCCAATTGCGCCACAGAGACAGTCTTGCTCCACTCTCAACATCATCAGAACATATCTTCAAAGCTACAAGCGCAAAGAAAAAAAAGCACCGCACCACCACCGGGTGGGCTCGAACCTCCAACTTTTCGGTTAACAGCCGATCGCGCTAGCCAATTGCGCCACGGGGACAGTCTTGCTCCACCCTCACCACCATCAGAACATATCTTCAAAGCTATCAGCGCAAAGAAAAAAAAGCGCCGCACCACCACCGGGTGTGCTCGAAATTCCAACCTTTTGGTTAACAGCCGATCGCGCTTGCCCATTGCGCCACGGGGACAGTCTTGCTCCACTCTCACCACCATCAGAACATATCATCAAAGCTATCAGCCCAAAGAAAAAAAAGCGCCGCACCACCACAGGGTGGGCTCGAACCTTCAACCTTTCGGTTAACAGCCGATCGCACTAGCCAATTGCACCACGGAGGCAGTCGTGCTCCACTCTTACCACCATAAGAACATATCTTCAAAGCTATCAGCACAAAGAAAAAAGCAACACACCACTCCCGGGAGGGCTCGAACCTCCAACTTTTCGGTTTACAGCCGATCGCGCTAGCCAATTGCTCCACGGAGACAGTCCTGCTCCACTCTCACCACCATTAGAACATATCTTTCAAGCTATCTGCCCAAAGAAAAAAAAAGCGCCGCACCACCACCGGGTGGGCTCGAACCTCCAACCTTTTGGTTAACGGCCGATCGCGCTAGCCCATTGCGCCACGGAGACAATCGTGCTCCACGCTCACCACCATCAGAAAATATCTTCAAAGCTATCATCGCAAAGAAAAAAGCAACACACCCCACCCGGGAGGGCTCGAACCTCCAACTTTTTGGTTAACAGCCGATCGCGCTAGCCAATTGCGCCACAGAGACAGTCTTGCTCCACTCTCAACATCATCAGAACATATCTTCAAAGCTACAAGCGCAAAGAAAAAAAAGCACCGCACCACCACCGGGTGGGCTCGAACCTCCAACTTTTCGGTTAACAGCCGATCGCGCTAGCCAATTGCGCCACGGGGACAGTCTTGCTCCACCCTCACCACCATCAGAACATATCTTCAAAGCTATCAGCGCAAAGAAAAAAAAGCGCCGCACCACCACCGGGTGTGCTCGAACCTCCAACCTTTTGGTTAACGGCCGATCGCGCTAGCCCATTGCGCCATGGAGACAGTCCTGCTCCTCTCTCACCACCATCAGAACATATCTTCAAAGCTATTAGCGCAAAGAAAAAAAGCGCCGCGCCACCTTCGGGTGGGCTCGAACCTCCAACCTTTCGGTTAACAGCCGATCGCGCTAGCCAATTGCGCCACAGAGACAGTCTTGCTCCACTCTCAACATCATCAGAACATATCTTCAAAGCTACAAGCGCAAAGAAAAAAAAGCACCGCACCACCACCGGGTGGGCTCGAACCTCCAACTTTTCGGTTAACAGCCGATCGCGCTAGCCAATTGCGCCACGGGGACAGTCTTGCTCCACCCTCACCACCATCAGAACATATCTTCAAAGCTATCAGCGCAAAGAAAAAAAAGCGCCGCACCACCACCGGGTGTGCTCGAACCTCCAACCTTTCGGTTAACAGCCGATCGCGCTAGCCAATTGCGCCAGGGAGACAGTCCTGCTCTACTCTCACCACCATCAGAACATATCTTCAAAGCTATCAGCCCAAAGAAAAAAAAGCACCGCACCATTACCGGGTGGGCTCGAACCTCCAACCTTTCGTTTAACAGCCAATCGCGCTAGCCAATTGCGCCACGGAGACAGTCCTGCTCCCCTCTCACCACCATCAGAACATATCTTCAAAGCTATCAGCACAAAGAAAAAAAAGCGCCGCACCACCACCGGGTAGGCTAGAAACTCCAACCTTTCGGTTAACAGCCGATCGCGCTAGCCAATTGCGCCATGGAGACAGTCCTGCTCCACTCTCACCACCATCAGAACATATCTTCAAAGCTATTACCACAAAGAAAAAAGCAACACACCACTCCTGGGAGGGCTCGAACCTCCAACCTTTTGGTTAACAGCCGATCGCGCAAGCCAATTGCGCCACGGAGACAGTCCTGCTCCACTCTCACCACCATAAGAACATATCTTCAAAGCTATCAGCTCAAAGAAAAAAAAGCACCGCACCACCACCGGGTGGGCTCGAACCTCCAACCTTTCGGTTAACAGCCAATCGCGCTAGCCAATTGCGCCACGGAGACAGTCCTGCTCCACTCTCACCACCATCAGAACATATCTTCAAAGCTATTAGCGCAAAGAAAAAAAGCGCCGCGCCACCACCGGGTGGGCTCGAACCTCCGACCTTTCGGTTAACAGCCGATCGCGCTAACCCAATGCGCCACGGGGACAGTCTTGCTCCACTCTCACCACCATCAGAACATATCTTGAAAGCTATCAGCGCAAAGAAAAAAAAGCGCCGCACCACCACCGGGTGGGCTCGAACCTCCAAGCTTTCGGTTAACAGCCGATCGCGCTAGCCAATTGCGCCACGGAGACAGTCTTGCTCCACTCTCAACACCATCAGAACATATCTTCAAAGCTACAAGCGCAAAGAAAAAAAAGCGCCGCACCACCACCGGGTGGGCTCGAACCACAACCTTTCGGTTAACAGCCAATCGCGTTAGCCAATTGCGCCACAGAGACAGTCCTGCTCCACTCTCACCACCATCAGAACATATCTTCAAAGCTATCAGCACAAAGAGAAAAAAGCACCGCACCACCACCGGGTGGGCTCGAAACTCCAACCTTTCGGTTAACAGCCGATCGCGCTAGCCAATTGCGCCACAGAGACAGTCTTGCTCCACTCTCAACACCATCAGAACATATCTTCAAAGCTATCAGCACAAAGAAAAAAAAGCGCCACACCATCATCGCGTGGGCTCGAACCTCCAACCTTTCGGTTAACAGCCGATCGCGCAAGCCAATGGCGCCACGGGGACAGTCCTGCTCCACTCTCACCACCGTCAGAACATTTCTTCAGAGCTATCAGCCTAAAGAAAAAAAAGCGCCGCACCACCACCGGGTGGGCTCGAACCTACAACCTTTCGGTTAACACCCGATCGCGCTAGCCAATTGCGCCACAGAGACAGTCGTGCTTCACTCTCCCCACCGTCAGACCATTTCGTCAGAGCTATCGCCCCAAAGAAAAAAAAAGCGCCGCACCACCACCGGGTGGGCTCGAACCTCCAACCTTTCGGTTAAAAGTTGATCGCGCTAGCCAATTGCGCCACGGAGACAGTCCTGCTTCACTCTCACCACCGTCAGAACATTTCTTCAGAGCTATCAGCCCAAAGAAGAAAAAGCGCCGCAACACCACCGGGTGGGCTCGAAACTCCAACCTTTCGGTTATCAGCCGATCGCGCTAGCCAATTGCGCCATGGAGACAGTCCTGCTCCTCTCTCACCACCATCAGAACATATCTTCAAAGCTATTAGCGCAAAGAAAAAAAGCGCCGCGCCACCTTCGGGTGGGCTCGAACCTCCAACCTTTCGGTTAACAGCCGATCGCGCTAGCCAATTGCGCCACAGAGACAGTCTTGCTCCACTCTCAACATCATCAGAACATATCTTCAAAGCTACAAGCGCAAAGAAAAAAAAGCACCGCACCACCACCGGGTGGGCTCGAACCTCCAACTTTTCGGTTAACAGCCGATCGCGCTAGCCAATTGCGCCACGGGGACAGTCTTGCTCCACCCTCACCACCATCAGAACATATCTTCAAAGCTATCAGCGCAAAGAAAAAAAAGCGCCGCACCACCACCGGGTGTGCTCGAAATTCCAACCTTTTGGTTAACAGCCGATCGCGCTTGCCCATTGCGCCACGGGGACAGTCTTGCTCCACTCTCACCACCATCAGAACATATCATCAAAGCTATCAGCCCAAAGAAAAAAAAGCGCCGCACCACCACCGGGTGGGCTTGAACCTTCAACCTTTCGGTTAACAGCAGATCGCACTAGCCAATTGCACCACGGAGGCAGTCGTGCTCCACTCTTACCACCATAAGAACATATCTTCAAAGCTATCAGCACAAAGAAAAAAGCAACACACCACTCCCGGGAGGGCTCGAACCTCCAACTTTTCGGTTAACAGCCGATCGCGCTGGCCAATTGCTCCACGGAGACAGTCCTGCTCCACTCTCACCACCATTAGAACATATCTTTCAAGCTATCTGCCCAAAGAAAAAAAAAGCGCCACACCACCACCGGGTGGGCTCGAACCTCCAACCTTTTGGTTAACGGCCGATCGCGCTAGCCCATTGCGCCACGGAGACAATCGTGCTCCACGCTCACCACCATCAGAAAATATCTTCAAAGCTATCATCGCAAAGAAAAAAGCAACACACCCCACCCGGGAGGGCTCGAACCTCCAACTTTTTGGTTAACAGCCGATCGCGCTAGCCAATGGCGCCACGGGGACAGTCCTGTTCCCCTCTCACCACCGTCAGAACATTTCCTCAGAGCTATCAGCCTAAAGAAAAAAAAGCGCCGCACCATCACCGGGTGGGCTCGAACCTACAACCTTTCGGTTAACACCCGATCGCGCTAGCCAATTGCGCCACAGAGACAGTCGTGCTTCACTCTCCCCACCGTCAGACCATTTCGTCAGAGCTATCGCCCCAAAGAAAAAAAAAGCGCCGCACCACCACCGGGTGGGCTCGAACCTCCAACCTTTCGGTTAAAAGTTGATCGCGCTAGCCAATTGCGCCACGGAGACAGTCCTGCTTCACTCTCACCACCGTCAGAACATTTCTTCAGAGCTATCAGCCCAAAGAAGAAAAAGCGCCGCAACACCACCGGGTGGGCTCGAAACTCCAACCTTTCGGTTATCAGCCGATCGCGCTAGCCAATTGCGCCATGGAGACAGTCCTGCTCCTCTCTCACCACCATCAGAACATATCTTCAAAGCTATTAGCGCAAAGAAAAAAAGCGCCGCGCCACCTTCGGGTGGGCTCGAACCTCCAACCTTTCGGTTAACAGCCGATCGCGCTAGCCAATTGCGCCACAGAGACTTTTTTTTTTTTTTTCTTTATTGCCTTTTAATAACCACGAGCAAAGGAAATACATACAAAATATGTACACTTACTAAAACACCAGCTTCAACTTGGCCAGTGCACTTGGTTTAAAAAGGCTTCACAGAAGCCAATTGGTCGAGCACAGGTAACCACTCGGGGGGTTCAGGCAGCGCTTTAAACACGTCTCGTGTATACAGCATACTCTCAACAAAATAGTCTCTCGCTGAACGTGCGTCTACACGCATATGTCGAACATCCATTCTTGTCCTCCACACACTATGCATGCAAAGCAACATTAACATGTCACTCGGCACTTCCCCTGCAGCTGCACACGGAAGAAAACGGATTCCAAAAGCGTTGATAGGTAGTTCTTTTTTTATAGTCCGTTGTAGTACGTCCCACAAGAACACAGCATCATGGCAGTCGAGAAAGATATGATTTATCGTTTCTGGTTTGCCGCAGATTAGACAGTTGACGGACCACGGTACAAAAAGCCCTTTACTTTTTAGCCATGGCAGTACAGGGAGAGTGCCGGTATGCACTTGAAAGAAGAATGTTTTGACAGAGGGTCTGACCGGCATTCTCTTAACACGTTTAAACACGTCACGCTCAGAACCTAGCCTGCACGAAGCTCGGTAGACGGGCACTGGCAGGAAGACATCAAGAAGGTCACGATACAGTTTCTTTTTAGTCACGTCGGACAAGTATTCGTACGAAAATCTTTCCTTGAGCAGGCGTGTAGCTGTAACTACTTCTCGCAAATAAGGACTGAGTGGTCCAGCTTCGAAGGAAAAGGATGACACGACGAAATCAGATAAGGGGGTCTGCAGTCTTGCTTGGATCACAGTTCTCAAGAAATTGTCAGTTTGATCTCGAGCGAACATGAATCTGCTCACCAACTGCTTAAAAAACAAATGCAAAAGCCCCAGACCACCATATTTTACCCTATGAAATAAATTGCACCGGCTCGTGCGCTCCCACTGCGACCCCCATATAAAGGTCGCGAATACTCGGTGCATTTTCTGGACCGAAGTGCGGGTCATGGTTAACACTTGTAATACATAAAACACTTTTGCAATCAGAAATACATTGCACACGGACGCTTTTGCAAACATTGATAAATTGCGACCTCCCCACTTATCAGTACAATTTTTAATGCGTTGACGTTCCTCAGACCAATACTCCGTAGCATTGCGGTAGTGATCCAAGGGCACACCGAGGTACTTTCCGGGCATGATTTTCCAATTCATGTTACAGTAAACTTCGGGTGTGCTTTGCCACTGGCCATGCCAAACGCCTAGACATTTTGGCCAACTAATTGCGCTGCCCGTTGCTGCACAGAATTCCCTAGCTATTCGTACAACTTCTTGCACACTTTCTTTGTCACTGCAAAACACTGCGACGTCATCAGCATAGGCTAAAATTCTAATTCCACTGGTCAGAAACGTATACCCTCTTATACTTGGTGATGCAAGTATTCGTAAACAGAAGGGCTCTAAGTAAAGCGCGAAAAGGAGTGGCGACAAGGCACAACCTTGCTTCACGCTCGAGCGCACAGGAATGGAAGCACTTACTTCTTTGTTGATTACTAAATTAGCCCTGCAGTCATGATACACCATTCTAACGCCTTCTGTAATGACAGTTCCTACATTCACATGTTCCAGCAATAAAAACAAAATTTCATGTACGACTTTATCGAACGCTTTGTGCAGGTCTAGCTGAATCATGGCCACGCGGTCATTATTTGCATCACAGCATTCTAGAATACTTCTGGTTACGTGTATATTTGTGAATATGGTTCTGCCCTTAATCCCACATGTCTGATGCGGGCCGACAAGGGATGTGACAACACTTTGGAGCCGTCTTGCTAGGACCTTCGTGTATATTTTATAGTCAGTGTTGCTCAAACTGATAGGTCGGTAGGATTCCACTGAAAGTAGCTTTGCGGGGTCATCAGTTTTGGGGATTAATACTACGTGTGCTGTCCTAAATGAATGAGGTGTTTGCTGCTTGTCGTAGCATTCTCTGATCACTCGGTGTAATGCCAGTGCCATTTCTGTCTTAAAAAAATTTGTATATGGCAGCACCAAGCCCATCCGGCCCTGGTGACTTGCCGTTACCCAGGTTATCTATAGCTGATTCAATTTCTGCCACAGTGATTTCTACTTCCAGTAGCTCCCGCTCAGAGTCTTCCAATCTCGGCATAAGGGTCAGAAAGTCCTCTTTGAATCGTTCGGGGTCATTGATTGTATGGCTAAGGAGTTGCGTATAAAACTCGACAAAGGCGTGCTTTATCTGTTCGCGGTCCCGGGTAATGTAATTGCGGTATCGAATTTCATTTATCTCTTTGTTTGCTGCATGTTTCTTTTCTTCACTGAGCACCCGCTTAGTGGGCGTTTCACCCATCCACAGCCGTTCAGTGCGAGCCCTTATCATTGCTCCGCGGTACTTTTCGTCGTCGATGAATTCGAGCTTTGCTTTCGCCTCCTTTATTTCTTTCTTAAATTTTCCCGGCACTTCATTTTCTACGCTTAACATGTAGTCTAGTTCGCTTTGTAACTGCCTCTCTTGTTGCCTTTCCCGATTACGTAATACACAGGCTCTTTCAATCGCTATCATCTTTATATCACACTTCATTTGCTCCCACACAGCTATGAAGTTATTGGTCTCCAAACGAAGAGCATTTGAAAGACATTCTTTGGTTTTTTTTACAAATATTTCATCTTGCAGCAGCTTTTCATTAAATTTCCATAGAAGCCAATTAAACTTCGCAGCCTTACGTTTTTCGCCAATGTTGACCTTGACCAGACAATGATCACTAAAGCTAAGATGTTGAATTTGATAAGATGAGCATAGTGGTACCAACTTTGCCGACAAATATATTCTGTCTAACCTCGCGTGCGAATGACCTTGAAAGTGCGTATATCCTACTTCACCCTCTCGCGTCATTACATAACCGACATCTTCCAGCCCTGTCTCGTTCACTATTTTATTCAACAGCTCAGCGCTTCTATCGCGCACATTGAAGCTCGTTGTCTTATCCTCAGCTCTACAGACACAATTGAAGTCCCCTAGAACCACAACATTTCTTTCCGTTTTCAAGAATCCTTCAATCGCTCTGAAAAAGAATTCCCGTTCGTGCGATCTATTCGGTGCATAAACACACACAACGCTCCAAGGCATTCCAGAAACACTGAAGTCGCACACAACCAGCCTACCGCTATCGCAGGTAGACACATTTTCAACAACCGCGATACTACTACGTATGAAAACGACACAGCCTCCTGACCGCCCAACAGCATGACAAACGCAGACATTGTACCTAGAGCGAAAAACTTGAACCATTTGCTCCGTTTGTTCTTCACTTTCCATTTTAGTTTCTTGTACAGCCAGGAGGTCTATGTCGTTTTCTAACAAAATGCGACTAATCTGGCATTGTCTCCTGCGCGAACACAGGCCTCTTGAGTTCAACGTCGCGATGCAAATACCAGTTTTAAAGTTAGTCGCCATTTCTTGAAGGTTGTTTCGTCAGGTGTCATACTCACGTCGCAACAGTGGTTGCGTGTGCTCAGCGTAGAAAGCCTCGGAACGTCTCCTCCGCTACGGCGGGGCCGACGTTTGAGTGCCCCTACGGTCAGGAGACAGGTTTGGTCGTGGTTTAAAGGTAGGCCGACGACCAGTCGCCGTCTTTGTTGGAGGTTCATTGATGGCCGACGTGTCAACATTTCCGGTACGGTCAGGTGTTTCACGAGCTCGCTTAAAAGCGATAGCACCGGCCTTGGTCATCTCGGCGTCCGTTGCTTCCGGGCCGCCCTCTCGCGCAGCTGAAGATGACTTGCTCGCTGCTGTAGCGTCGTTCTCTACTGCTGCCGTGTCTAAATTCGTTCCTGGCGCACCAGAGTGCTTGTCGCCTTTATTGGTAGATTCCAGTGCGGCCCCAGAAGACTGTTCAGGGGGCGTGGCAGGGCCTTCCGTATAACCGTCTTCCCTGCTCGCTTCTTCGGCATCCACGGCATCCATCAGGTGTTCAGACACTTCGTCTGTTTGGCCTGGGCCCGCAATGCTGGCGTACGACCTCACACAGTGGGCGTCATCGTGGCCATAGCGACGACAGACCCCACAGCGCGGCACGCGGCAATCCCGTCGAATGTGTCCGATAGCCCGGCATCGGAGGCATAGCGGTGCTCTGCCAGGAATTACGACGAGCGCCATATCCTCCGCAACTCGCAGTTGGTGTGGCAGGTCGTCCACGGACACGCCCGCGTGTAGCCTCAGCGTGACCGACCGCGTGGTTGAACCTTTATCATTGCAACCCTGCACCTTCCATTTATCTCTGCTTATCTCGGTCACTTTTCCGTAGGGCGTTAAGGCGACTCGCACAGCCTCGTCCGGCACGCCATGAAGAAGCCAGTACAACTTCAGCCGCACACCTCGATCACGGGGGTCAACCACCATACAGCGATGGTCCTTTAGATCAAAAGACTCCGCCGCCAGCATCTTCTTTTTACCCTCATCATCCTTGAACGTCACTGCCCATACATGATTCATTTGGTATGCCCCTAGGGCAACCACTTCCGGCAGCAGCGAAAGACGAGCAAGGCTGTCTCGGACATGCTCCACTCGATATGGCCTGGCTTTCAAGTTTCCGTGCAAAAAAACCGTGTGCAAAACGGAATCACCTGAAGGCAGCTGAGGCAGAACAACCTGGAAATCTTCGCCTGGCTTTTCGGTACACCTGATACCGCGGCCCACACGGGCCGCTGAAACCGCCCCTACGCGGGAGCACATGATAAACACGTCCGTTCACTGTCGTGGCCGGAAGTGGAATCGTTGCGCCACAGAGACAGTCTTGCTCCACTCTCAACATCATCAGAACATATCTTCAAAGCTACAAGCGCAAAGAAAAAAAAGCACCGCACCACCACCGGGTGGGCTCGAACCTCCAACTTTTCGGTTAACAGCCGATCGCGCTAGCCAATTGCGCCACGGGGACAGTCTTGCTCCATCCTCACCACCATCAGAACATATCTTCAAAGCTATCAGCGCAAAGAAAAAAAAGCGCCGCACCACCACCGGGTGTGCTCGAACCTCCAACCTTTCGGTTAACAGCCGATCGCGCTAGCCAATTGCGCCAGGGAGACAGTCCTGCTCTACTCTCACCACCATCAGAACATATCTTCAAAGCTATCAGCCCAAAGAAAAAAAAGCACCGCACCACCACCGGGTGGGCTCGAACCTCCAACCTATCGTTTAACAGCCAATCGCGCTAGCCAATTGCGCCACGGAGACAGTCCTGCTCCACTCTCACCACCATACGAACATATCTTCAAAGCTATCAGCACAAAGAAAAAAAAGCGCCGCACCACCACCGGGTAGGCTAGAAACTCCAACCTTTCGGTTAACAGCCGATCGCGCTAGCCAATTGCGCCATGGAGACAGTCCTGCTCCACTCTCACCACCATCAGAACATATCTTCAAAGCTATTACCACAAAGAAAAAAGCAACACACCACTCCTGGGAGGGCT
Organism: Rhipicephalus microplus; assembly: GCF_043290135.1. Classification (NCBI taxonomy): domain Eukaryota; kingdom Metazoa; phylum Arthropoda; class Arachnida; order Ixodida; family Ixodidae; genus Rhipicephalus; species Rhipicephalus microplus. The sequence goes on along the minus strand of NW_027464612.1, from coordinate 3,110,451 downwards.
CGAACCTCCAACCTTTTGGTTAACAGCCGATCGCGCAAGCCAATTGCGCCACGGAGACAGTCCTGCTCCACTCTCACCACCATAAGAACATATCTTCAAAGCTATCAGCTCAAAGAAAAAAAAGCACCGCACCACCACCGGGTGGGCTCGAACCTCCAACCTTTCGGTTAACAGCCAATCGCGCTAGCCAATTGCGCCACGGAGACAGTCCTGCTCCACTCTCACCACCATCAGAACATATCTTCAAAGCTATTAGCGCAAAGAAAAAAAGCGCCGCGCCACCACCGGGTGGGCTCGAACCTCCGACCTTTCGGTTAACAGCCGATCGCGCTAACCCAATGCGCCACGGGGACAGTCTTGCTCCACTCTCACCACCATCAGAACATATCTTGAAAGCTATCAGCGCAAAGAAAAAAAAGCGCCGCACCACCACCGGGTGGGCTCGAACCTCCAACCTTTCGGTTAACAGCCGATCGCGCTAGCCAATTGCGCCACGGAGACAGTCTTGCTCCACTCTCAACACCATCAGAACATATCTTCAAAGCTATCAGCTCAAAGAAAAAAAAGCACCGCACCACCACCGGGTGGGCTCGAACCTCCAACCTTTCGGTTAACAGCCAATCGCGCTAGCCAATTGCGCCACGGAGACAGTCCTGCTCCACTCTCACCACCATCAGAACATATCTTCAAAGCTATTAGCGCAAAGAAAAAAAGCGCCGCGCCACCACCGGGTGGGCTCGAACCTCCGACCTTTCGGTTAACAGCCGATCGCGCTAACCCAATGCGCCACGGGGACAGTCTTGCTCCACTCTCACCACCATCAGAACATATCTTGAAAGCTATCAGCGCAAAGAAAAAAAAGCGCCGCACCACCACCGGGTGGGCTCGAACCTCCAAGCTTTCGGTTAACAGCCGATCGCGCTAGCCAATTGCGCCACGGAGACAGTCTTGCTCCACTCTCAACACCATCAGAACATATCTTCAAAGCTACAAGCGCAAAGAAAAAAAAGCGCCGCACCACCACCGGGTGGGCTCGAACCACAACCTTTCGGTTAACAGCCAATCGCGTTAGCCAATTGCGCCACAGAGACAGTCCTGCTCCACTCTCACCACCATCAGAACATATCTTCAAAGCTATCAGCACAAAGAGAAAAAAGCACCGCACCACCACCGGGTGGGCTCGAAACTCCAACCTTTCGGTTAACAGCCGATCGCGCTAGCCAATTGCGCCACAGAGACAGTCTTGCTCCACTCTCAACACCATCAGAACATATCTTCAAAGCTATCAGCACAAAGAAAAAAAAGCGCCACACCATCATCGCGTGGGCTCGAACCTCCAACCTTTCGGTTAACAGCCGATCGCGCAAGCCAATGGCGCCACGGGGACAGTCCTGCTCCACTCTCACCACCGTCAGAACATTTCTTCAGAGCTATCAGCCTAAAGAAAAAAAAGCGCCGCACCACCACCGGGTGGGCTCGAACCTACAACCTTTCGGTTAACACCCGATCGCGCTAGCCAATTGCGCCACAGAGACAGTCGTGCTTCACTCTCCCCACCGTCAGACCATTTCGTCAGAGCTATCGCCCCAAAGAAAAAAAAAGCGCCGCACCACCACCGGGTGGGCTCGAACCTCCAACCTTTCGGTTAAAAGTTGATCGCGCTAGCCAATTGCGCCACGGAGACAGTCCTGCTTCACTCTCACCACCGTCAGAACATTTCTTCAGAGCTATCAGCCCAAAGAAGAAAAAGCGCCGCAACACCACCGGGTGGGCTCGAAACTCCAACCTTTCGGTTATCAGCCGATCGCGCTAGCCAATTGCGCCATGGAGACAGTCCTGCTCCTCTCTCACCACCATCAGAACATATCTTCAAAGCTATTAGCGCAAAGAAAAAAAGCGCCGCGCCACCTTCGGGTGGGCTCGAACCTCCAACCTTTCGGTTAACAGCCGATCGCGCTAGCCAATTGCGCCACAGAGACAGTCTTGCTCCACTCTCAACATCATCAGAACATATCTTCAAAGCTACAAGCGCAAAGAAAAAAAAGCACCGCACCACCACCGGGTGGGCTCGAACCTCCAACTTTTCGGTTAACAGCCGATCGCGCTAGCCAATTGCGCCACGGGGACAGTCTTGCTCCACCCTCACCACCATCAGAACATATCTTCAAAGCTATCAGCGCAAAGAAAAAAAAGCGCCGCACCACCACCGGGTGTGCTCGAAATTCCAACCTTTTGGTTAACAGCCGATCGCGCTTGCCCATTGCGCCACGGGGACAGTCTTGCTCCACTCTCACCACCATCAGAACATATCATCAAAGCTATCAGCCCAAAGAAAAAAAAGCGCCGCACCACCACCGGGTGGGCTTGAACCTTCAACCTTTCGGTTAACAGCAGATCGCACTAGCCAATTGCACCACGGAGGCAGTCGTGCTCCACTCTTACCACCATAAGAACATATCTTCAAAGCTATCAGCACAAAGAAAAAAGCAACACACCACTCCCGGGAGGGCTCGAACCTCCAACTTTTCGGTTAACAGCCGATCGCGCTGGCCAATTGCTCCACGGAGACAGTCCTGCTCCACTCTCACCACCATTAGAACATATCTTTCAAGCTATCTGCCCAAAGAAAAAAAAAGCGCCACACCACCACCGGGTGGGCTCGAACCTCCAACCTTTTGGTTAACGGCCGATCGCGCTAGCCCATTGCGCCACGGAGACAATCGTGCTCCACGCTCACCACCATCAGAAAATATCTTCAAAGCTATCATCGCAAAGAAAAAAGCAACACACCCCACCCGGGAGGGCTCGAACCTCCAACTTTTTGGTTAACAGCCGATCGCGCTAGCCAATGGCGCCACGGGGACAGTCCTGTTCCACTCTCACCACCGTCAGAACATTTCTTCAGAGCTATCAGCCTAAAGAAAAAAAAGCGCCGCACCATCACCGGGTGGGCTCGAACCTACAACCTTTCGGTTAACACCCGATCGCGCTAGCCAATTGCGCCACAGAGACAGTCGTGCTTCACTCTCCCCACCGTCAGACCATTTCGTCAGAGCTATCGCCCCAAAGAAAAAAAAAGCGCCGCACCACCACCGGGTGGGCTCGAACCTCCAACCTTTCGGTTAAAAGTTGATCGCGCTAGCCAATTGCGCCACGGAGACAGTCCTGCTTCACTCTCACCACCGTCAGAACATTTCTTCAGAGCTATCAGCCCAAAGAAGAAAAAGCGCCGCAACACCACCGGGTGGGCTCGAAACTCCAACCTTTCGGTTATCAGCCGATCGCGCTAGCCAATTGCGCCATGGAGACAGTCCTGCTCCTCTCTCACCACCATCAGAACATATCTTCAAAGCTATTAGCGCAAAGAAAAAAAGCGCCGCGCCACCTTCGGGTGGGCTCGAACCTCCAACCTTTCGGTTAACAGCCGATCGCGCTAGCCAATTGCGCCACAGAGACAGTCTTGCTCCACTCTCAACATCATCAGAACATATCTTCAAAGCTACAAGCGCAAAGAAAAAAAAGCACCGCACCACCACCGGGTGGGCTCGAACCTCCAACTTTTCGGTTAACAGCCGATCGCGCTAGCCAATTGCGCCACGGGGACAGTCTTGCTCCATCCTCACCACCATCAGAACATATCTTCAAAGCTATCAGCGCAAAGAAAAAAAAGCGCCGCACCACCACCGGGTGTGCTCGAACCTCCAACCTTTCGGTTAACAGCCGATCGCGCTAGCCAATTGCGCCAGGGAGACAGTCCTGCTCTACTCTCACCACCATCAGAACATATCTTCAAAGCTATCAGCCCAAAGAAAAAAAAGCACCGCACCACCACCGGGTGGGCTCGAACCTCCAACCTATCGTTTAACAGCCAATCGCGCTAGCCAATTGCGCCACGGAGACAGTCCTGCTCCACTCTCACCACCATCAGAACATATCTTCAAAGCTATCAGCACAAAGAAAAAAAAGCGCCGCACCACCACCGGGTAGGCTAGAAACTCCAACCTTTCGGTTAACAGCCGATCGCGCTAGCCAATTGCGCCATGGAGACAGTCCTGCTCCACTCTCACCACCATCAGAACATATCTTCAAAGCTATTACCACAAAGAAAAAAGCAACACACCACTCCTGGGAGGGCTCGAACCTCCAACCTTTTGGTTAACAGCCGATCGCGCAAGCCAATTGCGCCACGGAGACAGTCCTGCTCCACTCTCACCACCATAAGAACATATCTTCAAAGCTATCAGCTCAAAGAAAAAAAAGCACCGCACCACCACCGGGTGGGCTCGAACCTCCAACCTTTCGGTTAACAGCCAATCGCGCTAGCCAATTGCGCCACGGAGACAGTCCTGCTCCACTCTCACCACCATCAGAACATATCTTCAAAGCTATTAGCGCAAAGAAAAAAAGCGCCGCGCCACCACCGGGTGGGCTCGAACCTCCGACCTTTCGGTTAACAGCCGATCGCGCTAACCCAATGCGCCACGGGGACAGTCTTGCTCCACTCTCACCACCATCAGAACATATCTTGAAAGCTATCAGCGCAAAGAAAAAAAAGCGCCGCACCACCACCGGGTGGGCTCGAACCTCCAACCTTTCGGTTAACAGCCGATCGCGCTAGCCAATTGCGCCACGGAGACAGTCTTGCTCCACTCTCAACACCATCAGAACATATCTTCAAAGCTACAAGCGCAAAGAAAAAAAAGCGCCGCACCACCACCGGGTGGGCTCGAACCTCAACCTTTCGGTTAACAGCCAATCGCGTTAGCCAATTGCGCCACAGAGACAGTCCTGCTCCACTCTCACCACCATCAGAACATATCTTCAAAGCTATCAGCACAAAGAGAAAAAAGCACCGCACCACCACCGGGTGGGCTCGAAACTCCAACCTTTCGGTTAACAGCCGATCGCGCTAGCCAATTGCGCCACAGAGACAGTCTTGCTCCACTCTCAACACCATCAGAACATATCTTCAAAGCTACAAGCGCAAAGAAAAAAAAACGCCGCACCACCACCGGGTGGGCTCGAACCTCCAACCTTTCGGTTAACAGCCGATTGCGCAAGCCAATTGCGCCACGGAGACAGTCCTGCTCCACTCTCACCACCATCAGAACATATCTTCAAAGCTATTAGCGCAAGGAATAAGGCGCCGCGCCACCATCGGGTGGGCTCGAACCTCCAACCTTTCGGTTAACAGCCGATCGCGCTAACCCATCGCGCCACGGGGACAGTCTTGCTCCACTCTCACCACTATCAGAACATATCTCCAAAGCTATCAGCGCAAAGAAAAAAAGCGCCGCACCACCACCGGGTGGGCTCGAACCTCCAACCTTTCGGTTAACAGCCGATTGCGCAAGCCAACTGCGCCACGGAGACAGTCCTGCTCCACTCTCACCACCATCAGAACATATCTTCAAAGCTATCAGCCCAAAGAAAAAAGCACCGCACCACCACCGGGTGGGCTCGAACTTCCAACCTTTCGGTTAACAGCCAATCGCGCTAGCCAATTGCGCCACGGAGACAGTCCTGCTTCACTCTCACCACCATCAGAACATATCTTCAAAGCTATCAGCACAAAGAAAAAAAAGCGCCACACCATCATCGCGTGGGCTCGAACCTCCAACCTTTCGGTTAACAGCCGATCGCGCAAGCCAATGGCGCCACGGGGACAGTCCTGCTCCACTCTCACCACCGTCAGAACATTTCTTCAGAGCTATCAGCCTAAAGAAAAAAAAGCGCCGCACCACCACCGGGTGGGCTCGAACCTACAACCTTTCGGTTAACACCCGATCGCGCTAGCCAATTGCGCCACAGAGACAGTCGTGCTTCACTCTCCCCACCGTCAGACCATTTCGTCAGAGCTATCGCCCCAAAGAAAAAAAAAGCGCCGCACCACCACCGGGTGGGCTCGAACCTCCAACCTTTCGGTTAAAAGTTGATCGCGCTAGCCAATTGCGCCACGGAGACAGTCCTGCTTCACTCTCACCACCGTCAGAACATTTCTTCAGAGCTATCAGCCCAAAGAAGAAAAAGCGCCGCAACACCACCGGGTGGGCTCGAAACTCCAACCTTTCGGTTATCAGCCGATCGCGCTAGCCAATTGCGCCATGGAGACAGTCCTGCTCCTCTCTCACCACCATCAGAACATATCTTCAAAGCTATTAGCGCAAAGAAAAAAAGCGCCGCGCCACCTTCGGGTGGGCTCGAACCTCCAACCTTTCGGTTAACAGCCGATCGCGCTAGCCAATTGCGCCACAGAGACAGTCTTGCTCCATTCTCAACATCATCAGAACATATCTTCAAAGCTACAAGCGCAAAGAAAAAAAAGCACCGCACCACCACCGGGTGGGCTCGAACCTCCAACTTTTCGGTTAACAGCCGATCGCGCTAGCCAATTGCGCCACGGGGACAGTCTTGCTCCACCCTCACCACCATCAGAACATATCTTCAAAGCTATCAGCGGAAAGAAAAAAAAGCGCCGCACCACCACCGGGTGTGCTCGAACCTCCAACCTTTCGGTTAACAGCCGATCGCGCTAGCCAATTGCGCCAGGGAGACAGTCCTGCTCTACTCTCACCACCATCAGAACATATCTTCAAAGCTATCAGCCCAAAGAAAAAAAAGCACCGCACCACCACCGGGTGGGCTCGAACCTCCAAACTTTCGTTTAACAGCCAATCGCGCTAGCCAATTGCGCCACGGAGACAGTCCTGCTCCACTCTCACCACCATCAGAACATATCTTCAAAGCTATCAGCACAAAGAAAAAAAAGCGCCGCACCACCACCGGGTAGGCTAGAAACTCCAACCTTTCGGTAAACAGCCGATCGCGCTAGCCAATTGCGCCATGGAGACAGTCCTGCTCCACTCTCACCACCATCAGAACATATCTTCAAAGCTATTACCACAAAGAAAAAAGCAACACACCACTCCTGGGAGGGCTCGAACCTCCAACCTTTTGGTTAACAGCCGATCGCGCAAGCCAATTGCGCCACGGAGACAGTCCTGCTCCACTCTCACCACCATAAGAACATATCTTCAAAGCTATCAGCCCAAAGAAAAAAAAGCACCGCACCACCACCGGGTGGGCTCGAACCTCCAACCTTTCGGTTAACAGCCAATCGCGCTAGCCAATTGCGCCACGGAGACAGTCCTGCTCCACTCTCACCACCATCAGAACATATCTTCAAAGCTATTAGCGCAAAGAAAAAAAGCGCCGCGCCACCACCGGGTGGGCTCGAACCTCCGACCTTTCGGTTAACAGCCGATCGCGCTAACCCAATGCGCCACGGGGACAGTCTTGCTCCACTCTCACCACCATCAGAACATATCTTGAAAGCTATCAGCGCAAAGAAAAAAAAGCGCCGCACCACCACCGGGTGGGCTCGAACCTCCAACCTTTCGGTTAACAGCCGATCGCGCTAGCCAATTGCGCCACGGAGACAGTACTGCTCCACTCTCACCACCATCAGAACATATCTTCAAAGCTATCAGCACAAAGAGAAAAAAGCACCGCACCACCACCGGGTGGGCTCGAAACTCCAACCTTTCGGTTAACAGCCGATCGCGCTAGCCAATTGCGCCACAGAGACAGTCTTGCTCCACTCTCAACACCATCAGAACATATCTTCAAAGCTACAAGCGCTAAGAAAAAAAACGCCGCACCACCACCGGGTGGGCTCGAACCTCCAACCTTTCGGTTAACAGCCGATTGCGCAAGCCAATTGCGCCACGGAGACAGTCCTGCTCCACTCTCACCACCATCAGAACATATCTTCAAAGCTATTAGCGCAAAGAATAAGGCGCCGCGCCACCATCGGGTGGGCTCGAACCTCCAACCTTTCGGTTAACAGCCGATCGCGCTAACCCATCGCGCCACGGGGACAGTCTTGCTCCACTCTCACCACTATCAGAACATATCTCCAAAGCTATCAGCGCAAAGAAAAAAAGCGCCGCACCACCACCGGGTGGGCTCGAACCTCCAACCTTTCGGTTAACAGCCGATTGCGCAAGCCAATTGCGCCACGGAGACAGTCCTGCTCCACTCTCACCACCATCAGAACATATCTTCAAAGCTATCAGCCCAAAGAAAAAAGCACCGCACCACCACCGGGTGGGCTCGAACTTCCAACCTTTCGGTTAACAGCCAATCGCGCTAGCCAATTGCGCCACGGAGACAGTCCTGCTTCACTCTCACCACCATCAGAACATATCTTCAAAGCTATCAGCACAAAGAAAAAAAAGCGCCACACCATCATCGCGTGGGCTCGAACCTCCAACCTTTCGGTTAACAGCCGATCGCGCAAGCCAATTGCGCCACGGAGACAGTCCTGCTCCACACTCACCACCGCCAAAACATTTCTTCAGAGCTATCACCCCAAAGAAAAAAAAGCGCCGCACCACCACCGGGTGGGCTCGAACCTCCAACCTTTCAGTTAACAGCCGATCGCGCTAGCCGATTGCGCCACGGAGACAGTCCTGGTCCACTCTCACCACCATCAGAACATATCTTCAAAGCTATCAGCGCAAAAAAAAGCGCCGCGCCACCACCGGGTGGGCTCGAACCTCCAACCTTTCGGTTAACAGCCGATCGCGCTAGCCAATTGCGCCACAGAGACAGTCTTGCTCCACTCTCAACACCATCAGAACATATCTTCAAAGCTACAAGCGCAAAGAAAAAAAAGCGCCGCACCACCACCTGGTGGGCTCGAACCTCCGACCTTTCGGTTAACAGCTGATCGCGCTAGCCAATTGCGCCACGGGGACAGTCTTGCTCCACTCTCACCAACATCAGAACATATCTTCAAAGCAATCAGCGCAAAGAAAAAAAAGCGCCGCACCACCACCGGGTGGGCTCGAACCTCCAACCTTTCGGTTAACAGCCGATCGCACTAGCCAATTGCGCCAGGGAGACAGTCTTGCTCCACTCTCACCACCATCAGAACATATCTTCAAAGCTATCAGCCCAAAGAAAAAAAGCACCGCACCACCACCGGGTGGACTGGAACCTCCAACCTTTCGGTTAACAGCCAATCGCGTTAGCCAATTGCGCCACGGAGACAGTCCTGCTCCACTCTCACCACCATCAGAACATATCTTCAAAGCTATCAGCACAAAGAGAAAAAAGCGCCGCACCACCACCGGGTGGGCTCGAAACTCCAACCTTTCGGTTAACAGCCGATCGCGCTAGCCAATTGCGCCATGGAGACAGTCCTGCTCCACTCTCACCACCATCAGAACATATCTTCAAAGCTATTACCACAAAGAAAAAAAAGCGCCGCAACACCACCGGGTGGGCTCGAACCTCCAACCTTTCGGTTAACAGCCGATCGCGCTAGCCAATTGCGCAACGAAGACAGTCCTGCTGCACTCTCACCACCATCAGAACATATCTTCAAAGCTATTACCGCAAAGAAAAAAGCAACACACCACTCCCGGGAGAGCTCGAAATTCCAACCTTTCGGTTAACAGCCGATCGCGCTAGCCCATTGCGCCACGGAGACAGTCTTGCTCCGCTCTCACCACCATCAGAACTTATCTTCAAACTATCAGCGCAAAAAAAAGCGCCGCACCACCACCGGGTGGGCTCGAAATTCCAACCTTTTGGTTAACAGCCGATCGCGCTTGCCCATTGCGCCACGGGGACAGTCTTGCTCCACTCTCACCACCATCAGAACATATCATCAAAGCTATCAGCCCAAAGAAAAAAAAGCGCCGCACCACCACCGGGTGGGCTCGAACCTTCAACCTTTCGGGTAACAGCCGATCGCACTAGCCAATTGCGCCACGGAGGCAGTCGTGCTCCACTCTTACCACCATCAGAACATATCTTCAAAGCTATCAGCACAAAGAAAAAAGCAACACACCACTCCCGGGAGGGCTCGAACCTCCAACTTTTCGGTTAACAGCCGATCGCGCTGGCCAATTGCTCCACGGAGACAGTCCTGCTCCACGCTCACCACCATCAGAAAATATCTTCAAAGCTATCATCGCAAAGAAAAAAGCAACACACCCCACCCGGGAGGGCTCGAACCTCCAACTTTTTGGTTAACAGCCGATCGCGCTAGCCAATGGCGCCACGGGGACAGTCCTGCTCCACTCTCACCACCGTCAGAACATTTCTTCAGAGCTATCAGCCTAAAGAAAAAAAAAGCGCCGCACCACCACCGGGTGGGCTCGAACCTCCAACCTTTCGGATAAAAGTTGATCGCGCTAGCCAATTGCGCCACGGAGACAGTCCTGCTCCACTCTCACCACCGTCAGAACATTTCTTCAGAGCTATCAGCCCAAAGAAAAAAAGCGCCGCGCCACCTTCGGGTGGGCTCGAACCTCCAACCTTTTGGTTAACAGCCGATCGCGCTAGCCAATTGCGCCACAGAGACAGTCTTGCTCCACTCTCAACACCATCAGAACATATCTTCAAAGCTACAAGCGCAAAGAAAAAAAGCACCGCACCACCACCGGGTGGGCTCGAACCTCCAACCTTTCGGTTAACAGCCGATCGCGCTAGCCAATTGCGCCACGGGCACAGTCTTGCTCCACCCTCACCACCATCAGAACATATCTTCAAAGCTATCAGCGCAAAGAAAAAAAAGCGCCGCACCACCACCGTGTGTGCTCGAACCTCCAACCTTTCGGTTAACAGCCGATCGCGCTAGCCAATTGCGCCAGGGAGACAGTCCTGCTCTACTCTCACCACCATCAGAACATATCTTCAAAGCTATCAGCCCAAAGAAAAAAAAGCACCGCACCACCACCGGGTGGGCTCGAACCTCCAACCTTTCGTTTAACAGCCAATCGGGCTAGCCAATTGCGCCACGGAGACAGTCCTGCTCCACTCTCACCACCATCAGAACATATCTTCAAAGCTATCAGCACAAAGAAAAAAAAGCACCGCACCACCACCGGGTAGGCTAGAAACTCCAACTTTTCGGTTAACAGCCGATCGCGCTAGCCAATTGCGCCATGGAGACAGTCCTGCTCCACTCTCACCACCATCAGAACATATCTTCAAAGCTATTACCACAAAGAAAAAAGCAACACACCACTCCTGGGAGGGCTCGAACCTCCAACCTTTTGGTTAACAGCCGATCGCGCAAGCCAATTGCGCCACGGAGACAGTCCTGCTCCACTCTCACCACCATAAGAACATATCTTCAAAGCTATCAGCCCAAAGAAAAAAAAGCACCGCACCACCACCGGGTGGGCTCGAACCTCCAACCTTTCGGTTAACAGCCAATCGCGCTAGCCAATTGCGCCACGGAGACAGTCCTGCTCCACTCTCACCACCATCAGAACATATCTTCAAAGCTATTAGCGCAAAGAAAAAAAGCGCCGCGCCACCACCGGGTGGGCTCGAACCTCCGACCTTTCGTTTAACAGCCAATCGCGCTAGCCAATTGCGCCACGGAGACAGTCCTGCTCCACTCTCACCACCATCAGAACATATCTTCAAAGCTATCAGCACAAAGAAAAAAAAGCGCCGCACCACCACCGGGTAGGCTAGAAACTCCAACCTTTCGGTTAACAGCCGATCGCGCTAGCCAATTGCGCCATGGAGACAGTCCTGCTCCACTCTCACCACCATCAGAACATATCTTCAAAGCTATTACCACAAAGAAAAAAGCAACACACCACTCCTGGGAGGGCTCGAACCTCCAACCTTTTGGTTAACAGCCGATCGCGCAAGCCAATTGCGCCACGGAGACAGTCCTGCTCCACTCTCACCACCATAAGAACATATCTTCAAAGCTATTAGCGCAAAAAAAGCGCCGCGCCACCTTCGGGTGGGCTCGAACCTCCAACCTTTCGGTTAACAGCCGATCGCGCTAGCCAATTGCGCCACAGAGACAGTCTTGCTCCACTCTCAACACCATCAGAACATATCTTCAAAGCTACAAGCGCAAAGAAAAAAAAGCGCCGCACCACCACCGGGTGGGCTCGAACCTCCGACCTTTCGGTTAACAGCTGATCGCGCTAGCCAATTGCGCCACGGGGACAGTCTTGCTCCACTCTCACCAACATCAGAACATATCTTCAAAGCAATCAGCGCAAAGAAAAAAAAGCGCCGCACCACCACCGGGTGGGCTCGAACCTCCAACCTTTCGGTTAACAGCCGATCGCGCTAGCCAATTGCGCCATGGAGACAGTCCTGCTCCACTCTCACCACCATCAGAACATATCTTCAAAGCTATTACCACAAAGAAAAAAAAGCGCCGCAACACCACCGGGTGGGCTCGAACCTCCAACCTTTCGGTTAACAGCCGATCGCGCTAGCCAATTGCGCAACGATGACAGTCCTGCTGCACTCTCACCACCATCAGAACATATCTTCAAAGCTATTACCGCAAAGAAAAAAGCAACACACCAGTCCCGGGAGAGCTCGAAATTCCAACCTTTCGGTTAACAGCCGATCGCGCTAGCCCATTGCGCCACGGAGACAGTCTTGCTCCGCTCTCACCACCATCAGAACTTATCTTCAAACTATCAGCGCAAAAAAAAGCGCCGCACCACCACCGGGTGGGCTCGAAATTCCAACCTTTTGGTTAACAGCCGATCGCGCTTGCCCATTGCGCCACGGGGATAGTCTTGCTCCACTCTCACCACCATCAGAACATATCATCAAAGCTATCAGCCCAAAGAAAAAAAAGCGCCGCACCACCACCGGGTGGGCTCGAACCTTCAACCTTTCGGGTAACAGCCGATCGCACTAGCCAATTGCGCCACGGAGGCAGTCGTGCTCCACTCTTACCACCATCAGAACATATCTTCAAAGCTATCAGCACAAAGAAAAAAGCAACACACCACTTCCGGGAGGGCTCGAACCTCCAACTTTTCGGTTAACAGCCGATCGCGCAGGCCAATTGCTCCACGGAGACAGTCCTGCTCCACGCTCACCACCATCAGAAAATATCTTCAAAGCTATCATCGCAAAGAAAAAAGCAACACACCCCACCCGGGAGGGCTCGAACCTCCAACTTTTTGGTTAACAGCCTATCGCGCTAGCCAATGGCGCCACGGGGACAGTCCTGCTCCACTCTCACCACCGTCAGAACATTTCTTCAGAGCTATCAGCCTAAAGAAAAAAAAAGCGCCGCACCACCACCGGGTGGGCTCGAACCTCCAACCTTTCGGATAAAAGTTGATCGCGCTAGCCAATTGCGCCACGGAGACAGTCCTGCTCCACTCTCACCACCGTCAGAACATTTCTTCAGAGCTATCAGCCCAAAGAAAAAAAGCGCCGCGCCACCTTCGGGTGGGCTCGAACCTCCAACCTTTCGGTTAACAGCCGATCGCGCTAGCCAATTGCGCCACAGAGACAGTCTTGCTCCACTCTCAACACCATCAGAACATATCTTCAAAGCTATCAGCCCAAAGAAAAAAAAGCACCGCACCACCACCGGGTGGGCTCCAACCTCCAACCTTTCGTTTAACAGCCAATCGGGCTAGCCAATTGCGCCACGGAGACAGTCCTGCTCCACTCTCACCACCATCAGAACATATCTTCAAAGCTATCAGCACAAAGAAAAAAAAGCGCCGCACCACCACCGGGTAGGCTAGAAACTCCAACTTTTCGGTTAACAGCCGATCGCGCTAGCCAATTGCGCCATGGAGACAGTCCTGCTCCACTCTCACCACCATCAGAACATATCTTCAAAGCTATTACCACAAAGAAAAAAGCAACACACCACTCCTGGGAGGGCTCGAACCTCCAACCTTTTGGTTAACAGCCGATCGCGCAAGCCAATTGCGCCACGGAGACAGTCCTGCTCCACTCTCACCACCATAAGAACATATCTTCAAAGCTATCAGCCCAAAGAAAAAAAAGCACCGCACCACCACCGGGTGGGCTCGAACCTCCAACCTTTCGGTTAACAGCCAATCGCGCTAGCCAATTGCGCCACGGAGACAGTCCTGCTCCACTCTCACCACCATCAGAACATATCTTCAAAGCTATCAGCGCAAAGAAAAATAGCGCCGCACCACCTTCGGGTGGGCTCGAACCTCCAACCTTTCGGTTAACAGCCGATCGCGCTAACCCATTGCGCCACGGGGACAGTCTCGCTCCACTCTCACCACTATCAGAACATATCTTCAAAGCTATCAGCGCAAAAAAAAAGCGCCGCACCACCACCGGGTAAGCTCGAACCTCCAACCTTTCGGTTAACAGCCGATCGCGCTAGCCAATTGCGCCATGGAGACAGTCCTGCTCCACTCTCACCACCATCAGAACATATCTTCAAAGCTATTACCACAAAGAAAAAAGCAACACACCACTCCTGGGAGGGCTCGAACCTCCAACCTTTTGGTTAACAGCCGATCGCGCAAGCCAATTGCGCCACGGAGACAGTCCTGCTCCACTCTCACCACCATAAGAACATATCTTCAAAGCTATCAGCCCAAAGAAAAAAAGCACCGCACCACCACCGGGTGGGCTCGAACCTCCAACCTTTCGGTTAACAGCCAATCGCGCTAGCCAATTGCGCCACGGATACAGTCCTGCTCCACTCTCACCACCATCAGAACATATCTTCAAAGCTATTAGCGCAAAGAAAAAAAGCGCCGCGCCACCACCGGGTGGGCTCGAACCTCCGACCTTTCGTTTAACAGCCAATCGCGCTAGCCAATTGCGCCACGGAGACAGTCCTGCTCCACTCTCACCACCATCAGAACATATCTTCAAAGCTATCAGCACAAAGAAAAAAAAGCGCCGCACCACCACCGGGTAGGCTAGAAACTCCAACCTTTCGGTTAACAGCCGATCGCGCTAGCCAATTGCGCCATGGACAGTCCTGCTCCACTCTCACCACCATCAGAACATATCTTCAAAGCTATTACCACAAAGAAAAAAGCAACACACCACTCCTGGGAGGGCTCGAACCTCCAACCTTTTGGTTAACAGCCGATCGCGCAAGCCAATTGCGCCACGGAGACAGTCCTGCTCCACTCTCACCACCATAAGAACATATCTTCAAAGCTATTAGCGCAAAAAAAGCGCCGCGCCACCTTCGGGTGGGCTCGAACCTCCAACCTTTCGGTTAACAGCCGATCGCGCTAGCCAATTGCGCCATGGAGACAGTCCTGCTCCACTCTCACCACCATGAAAACATATCTTCAAAGCTATTAGCGCAAAAAAAAGCGCCGCGCCACCTTCGGGTGGGCTCGAACCTCCAACCTTTCGGTTAACAGCCGATCGCGCTAACCCATTGCGCCACGGGGACAGTCTCGCTCCACTCTCACCACTATCAGAACATATCTTCAAAGCTATCAGCGCAAAAAAAAGCGCCGCACCACCACCGGGTGGGCTCGAACCTCCAACCTTTCGGTTAACAGCCGATCGCGCTAGCCAATTGCGCCACAGAGACAGTCTTGCTCCACTCTCAACACCATCAGAACATATCTTCAAAGCTACAAGCGCAAAGAAAAAAAAAGCGCCGCACCACCACCGGGTGGGCTCGAACCTCCAACCTTTCGGTTAACAGCCGATTGCGCAAGCCAATTGCGCCACGGAGACAGTCCTGCTCCACTCTCACCACCACCAGAACATATCTTCAAAGCTATTAGCGCAAAGAATAAAGCGCCGCGCCACCATCGGGTGGGCTCGAACCTCCAACCTTTCGGTTAACAGCCGATCGCGCTAACCCATTGCGCCACGGGGACAGTCTTGCTCCACTCTCACCACTATCAGAACATATCTCCAAAGCTATCAGCGCAAAGAAAAAAAAGCGCCGCACCACCACCTGGTGGGCTCGAACCTCCAACCTTTCGGTTAACAGCCGATCGCGCTAGCCATTTGCGCCACAGACAGTCTTGCTCCACTCTCAACACCATCATAACATACCTTCAAAGCTACAAGCGCAAAGAAAAAAAAAGCGCCGCACCACCACCGGGTGGGCTCGAACCTCCAACCTTTCGGTTAACAGCCGATTGCGCAAGCCAATTGCGCCACGGAGACAGTCCTGCTCCACTCTCACCACCATCAGAACATATCTTCAAAGCTATCAGCCCAAGAAAAAAAGCACCGCACCACAACCGGGTGGGCTCGAACTTCCAACCTTTCGGTTAACAGCCAATCGCGCTAGCCAATTGCGCCACGGAGACAGTCCTGCTTCACTCTCACCACCATCAGAACATATCTTCAAAGCTATCAGCACAAAGAAAAAGAAGCGCCACACCATCATCGGGTGGGCTCGAACCTCCAAACTTTCGGTTAACAGCCGATCGCGCAAGCCAATTGCGCCACGGAGACAGTCCTGCTCCACAGTCACCACCGCCAAAACATTTCTTCAGAGCTATCACCCAAAGAAAAAAAAGCGCCGCACCACCACCGGGTGGGCTCGAACCTCTAACCTTTCAGTTAACAGCCGATCGCGCTAGCCGATTGCGCCACGGAGACAGTCCTGGTCCACTCTCACCACCATCAGAACATATCTTCAAAGCTATCAGCGCAAAAAAAAGCGCCGCGCCACCACCGGGTGGGCTCGAACCTCCAACCTTTCGGTTAACAGCCGATCGCGCTAGCCAATTGCGCCACGGGGACAGTCTTGCTCCACTCTCACCACCATCAGAACATATCTTCAAAGCAATCAGCGCAAAGAAAAAAAGCGCCGCACCACCACCGGGTGGGCTCGAACCTCCAACCTTTCGGTTAACAGCCGATCGCGCTAGCCAATTGCGCCAGGGAGACAGTCTTGCTCCACTCTCACCACCATCAGAACATATCTTCAAAGCTATCAGCCCAAAGAAAAAAAGCACCGCACCACCAACGGGTGGGCTGGAACCTCCAACCTTTCGGATAACAACCAACCGCGTTAGCCAATTGCGCCACAGAAACAGTCCTGCTCCACTCTCACCACCATCAGAACATATCGTCAAAGCTATCAGCACAAAGAGAAAAAAGCGCCGCACCACCACCGGGTGGGCTCGAAACTCCAACCTTTCGGTTAACAGCCGATCGCGCTAGCCAATTGCGCCATGGAGACAGTCCTGCTCCACTCTCACCACCATCAGAACATATCTTCAAAGCTATTACCACAAAGAAAAAAAAGCGCCGCAACACCACCGGGTGGGCTCGAACCTCCAACCTTTCGGTTAACAGCCGATCGCGCTAGCCAATTGCGCAACGAAGACAGTCCTGCTGCACTCTCACCACCATCAGAACATATCTTCAAAGCTATTACCGCAAAGAAAAAAGCAACACACCACTCCCGGGAGAGCTCGAAATTCCAACCTTTCGGTTAACAGCCGATCGCGCTAGCCCATTGCGCCACGGAGACAGTCTTGCTCCGCTCTCACCACCATCAGAACATATCTTCAAACTATCAGCGCAAAAAAAAGCGCCGCACCACCACCGGGTGGGCTCGAAATTCCAACCTTTTGGTTAACAGCCGATCGCGCTTGCCCATTGCGCCACGGAGGCAGTCGTGCTCCACTCTTACCACCATCAGAACATATCTTCAAAGCTATCAGCACAAAGAAAAAAGCAACACACCACTCCCGGGAGGGCTCGAACCTCCAACTTTTCGGTTAACAGCCGATCGCGCTGGCCAATTGCTCCACGGAGACAGTCCTGCTTCACTCTCACCACCATTAGAACATATCTTTCAAGCTATCAGCCCAAAGAAAAAAAAAGCGCCGTACCACCACCGGGTGGGCTCGAACCTCCAACCTTTTGGTTAACGGCCGATCGCGCTAGCCAATTGCGCCACGGAGACAATCGTGCTCCACGCTCACCACCATCAGAAAATATCTTCAAAGCTATCATCGCAAAGAAAACAGCAACACACCCCACCCGGGAGGGCTCGAACCTCCAACTTTTTGGTTAACAGCCGATCGCGCTAGCCAATGGCGCCACGGGGACAGTCCTGCTCCACTCTCACCACCGTCAGAACATTTCTTCAGAGCTATCAGCCTAAAGAAAAAAAAGCGCCGCACCACCACCGGGCGGGCTCGAACCTACAACCTTTCGGTTAACAGCCGATCGCGCTAGCCAATTGCGCCACAGAGACAGTCGTGCTTCACTCTCACCACCGTCAGACCATTTCTTCAGAGCTATCGCCCCAAAGAAAAAAAAAGCGCCGCACCACCACCGGGTGGGCTCGAACCTCCAACCTTTCGGTTAAAAGTTGATCGCGCTAGCCAATTGCGCCACGGAGACAGTCCTGCTCCACTCTCACCACCGTCAGAACATTTCTTCAGAGCTATCAGCCCAAAGAAGAAAAAGCGCCGCACCACCACCGGGTGGGCTCAAAACTCCAACCTTTCGGTTATCAGCCGATCGCGCTAGCCAATTGCGCCACGGGGACAGTCTTGCTCCACCCTCACCACCATCAGAACATATCTTCAAAGCTATCAGCGCAAAGAAAAAAAAAGCGCCGCACCACCACCGGGTGTGCTCGAACCTCCAACCTTTCGGTTAACAGCCGATCGCGCTAGCCAATTGCGCCAGGGAGAAAGTCCTGCTCCACTCTCACCACCATCAGAACATATCTTCAAAGCTATCAGCCCAAAGAAAAAAAAGCACCGCACCACCACCGGGTGGGCTCGAACCTCCAACCTTTCGTTTAACAGCCAATCGCGCTAGCCAATTGCGCCACGGAGACAGTCCTGCTCCACTCTCACCATCATCAAAACATATCTTCAAAGCTATTAGCGCAAAGAAAAAAAGCGCCGCGCCACCACCGGGTGGGCTCGAACCTCCAACCTTTCGGTTAACAGCCGATCGCGCTAGCCAATTGCGCCACAGAGACAGTCTTGCTCCATTCTCAACACCATCAGAACATATCTTCAAAGCTACAAGCGCAAAGAAAAAAAAAGCGCCGCACCACCACCGGGTGGGCTCGAACCTCCAACCTTTCGGTTAACAGCCGATTGCGCAAGCCAATTGCGCCACGGAGACAGTCCTGCTCCACTCTCACCACCATCAGAACATATCTTAAAAGCTATCAGCCCAAAGAAAAAAAGCACCGCACCACCACCGGGTGGGCTCGAACTTCCAACCTTTCGGTTAACAGCCAATCGCGCTAGCCAATTGCGCCACGGAGACAGTCCCGCTTCACTCTCACCACCATCAGAACATATCTTCAAAGCTATCAGCACAAAGAAAAAAAAGCGCCACACCATCATCGGGTGGGCTCGAACCTCCAACCTTTCGGTTAACAGCCAATTGCGCAAGCCAATTGCGCCACGGAGACAGTCTTGCTCCACTCTCACCACTATCAGAACATATCTTCAAAGCTATCAGCGCAAAGAAAAAAAAGCGCTGCACCACCACAGGGTGGGCTCGAACCTCCAACCTTTCGGTTAACAGCCGATCGCGCTAGCCAATTACGCCACAGAGACAGTCTTGCTCCACTCTCAACACCATCAGAACATATCTTCAAACCTACAAGCGCAAAGAAAAAAAAAGCGCCGCACCACCACCGGGTGGGCTCGAACCTCCAACCTTTCGGTTAACAGCCGATCGCGCTAGCCAATTGCGCCACGGGGACAGTCTTGCTCCACTCTCACCACCATCAGAACATATCTTCAAAGCTATCAGCGCAAAGAAAAAAAGCGCCGCACCACCACCGGGTGGGCTCGAACCTCCAACCTTTCGGTTAACAGCCGATCGCGCTAGCCAATTGCGCCAGGGAGACAGTCTTGCTCCACTCTCACCACCATCAGAACATATCTTCAAAGCTATCAGCCCAAAGAAAAAAAGCACCGCACCACCAACGGGTGGGCTGGAACCTCCAACCTTTCGGATAACAACCAACCGCGTTAGCCAATTGCGCCACAGAAACAGTCCTGCTCCACTCTCACCACCATCAGAACATATCTTCAAAGCTATCAGCACAAAGAGAAAAAAGCGCCGCACCACCACCGGGTGGGCTCGAAACTCCAACCTTTCGGTTAACAGCCGATCGCGCTAGCCAATTGCGCCATGGAGACAGTCCTGCTCCACTCTCACCACCATCAGAACATATCTTCAAAGCTATTACCACAAAGAAAAAAAAGCGCCGCAACACCACCGGGTGGGCTCGAACCTCCAACCTTTCGGTTAACAGCCGATCGCGCTAGCCAATTGCGCAACGAAGACAGTCCTGCTGCACTCTCACCACCATCAGAACATATCTTCAAAGCCATTACCGCAAAGAAAAAAGCAACACACCACTCCCGGGAGAGCTCGAAATTCCAACCTTTCGGTTAACAGCCGATCGCGCTAGCCCATTGCGCCACGGAGACAGTCTTGCTCCGCTCTCACCACCATCAGAACATATCTTCAAACTATCAGCGCAAAAAAAAGCGCCGCACCACCACCGGGTGGGCTCGAAATTCAAACCTTTTGGTTAACAGCCGATCGCGCTTGCCCATTGCGCCACGGAGGCAGTCGTGCTCCACTCTTACCACCATCAGAACATATCTTCAAAGCTATCAGCACAAAGAAAAAAGCAACACACCACTCCCGGGAGGGCTCGAACCTCCAACTTTTCGGTTAACAGCCGATCGCGCTGGCCAATTGCTCCACGGAGACAGTCCTGCTTCACTCTCACCACCATTAGAACATATCTTTCAAGCTATCAGCCCAAAGAAAAAAAAAGCGCCGCACCACCACCGGGTGGGCTCGAACCTCCAACCTTTTGGTTAACGGCCGATCGCGCTAGCCAATTGCGCCACGGAGACAATCGTGCTCCACGCTCACCACCATCAGAAAATATCTTCAAAGCTATCATCGCAAAGAAAACAGCAACACACCCCACCCGGGAGGGCTCGAACCTCCAACTTTTTGGTTAACAGCCGATCGCGCTAGCCAATGGCGCCACGGGGACAGTCCTGCTCCACTCTCACCACCGTCAGAACATTTCTTCAGAGCTATCAGCCTAAAGAAAAAAAAGCGCCGCACCACCACCGGGCGGGCTCGAACCTACAACCTTTCGGTTAACAGCCGATCGCGCTAGCCAATTGCGCCACAGAGACAGTCGTGCTTCACTCTCACCACCGTCAGACCATTTCTTCAGAGCTATCGCCCCAAAGAAAAAAAAAAGCGCACCACCACCACCGGGTGGGCTCGAACCTCCAACCTTTCGGTTAAAAGTTGATCGCGCTAGCCAATTGCGCCACGGAGACTTTTTTTTTTTTTTTCTTTATTGCCTTTTAATAACCACAAGCAAAGGAAATACATACAAAATATGTACACTTACTAAAACACCAGCTTCAACTTGGCCAGTGCACTTGGTTTAAAAAGGCTTCACAGAAGCCAATTGGTCGAGCACAGGTAACCACTCGGGGGGTTCAGGCAGCGCTTTAAACACGTCTCGTGTATACAGCATACTCTCAACAAAATAGTCTCTCGCTGAACGTGCGTCTACACGCATATGTCGAACATCCATTCTTGTCCTCCACACACTATGCATGCAAAGCAACATTAACATGTCACTCGGCACTTCCCCTGCAGCTGCACACGGAAGAAAACGGATTCCAAAAGCGTTGATAGGTAGTTCTTTTTTTATAGTCCGTTGTAGTACGTCCCACAAGAACACAGCATCATGGCAGTCGAGAAAGATATGATTTATCGTTTCTGGTTTGCCGCAGATTAGACAGTTGACGGACCACGGTACAAAAAGCCCTTTACTTTTTAGCCATGGCAGTACAGGGAGAGTGCCGGTATGCACTTGAAAGAAGAATGTTTTGACAGAGGGTCTGACCGGCATTCTCTTAACACGTTTAAACACGTCACGCTCAGAACCTAGCCTGCACGAAGCTCGGTAGACGGGCACTGGCAGGAAGACATCAAGAAGGTCACGATACAGTTTCTTTTTAGTCACGTCGGACAAGTATTCGTACGAAAATCTTTCCTTGAGCAGGCGTGTAGCTGTAACTACTTCTCGCAAATAAGGACTGAGTGGTCCAGCTTCGAAGGAAAAAGATGACACGACGAAATCAGATAAGGGGGTCTGCAGTCTTGCTTGGATCACAGTTCTCAAGAAATTGTCAGTTTGATCTCGAGCGAACATGAATCTGCTCACCAACTGCTTAAAAAACAAATGCAAAAGCCCCAGACCACCATATTTTACCCTATGAAATAAATTGCACCGGCTCGTGCGCTCCCACTGCGACCCCCATATAAAGGTCGCGAATACTCGGTGCATTTTCTGGACCGAAGTGCGGGTCATGGTTAACACTTGTAATACATAAAACACTTTTGCAATCAGAAATACATTGCACACGGACGCTTTTGCAAACATTGATAAATTGCGACCTCCCCACTTATCAGTACAATTTTTAATGCGTTGACGTTCCTCAGACCAATACTCCGTAGCATTGCGGTAGTGATCCAAAGGCACACCGAGGTACTTTCCGGGCATGATTTTCCAATTCATGTTACAGTAAACTTCGGGTGTGCTTTGCCACTGGCCATGCCAAACGCCTAGACATTTTGGCCAACTGATTGCGCTGCCCGTTGCTGCACAGAATTCCCTAGCTATTCGTACAACTTCTTGCACACTTTCTTTGTCACTGCAAAACACTGCGACGTCATCAGCATAGGCTAAAATTCTAATTCCACTGGTCAGAAACGTATACCCTCTTATACTTGGTGATGCAAGTATTCGTAAACAGAAGGGCTCTAAGTAAAGCGCGAAAAGGAGTGGCGACAAGGCACAACCTTGCTTCACGCTCGAGCGCACAGGAATTGAAGCACTTACTTCTTTGTTGATTACTAAATTAGCCCTGCAGTCATGATACACCATTCTAACGCCTTCTGTAATGACAGTTCCTACATTCACATGTTCCAGCAATAAAAACAAAATTTCATGTACGACTTTATCAAACGCTTTGTGCAGGTCTAGCTGAATCATGGCCACGCGGTCATTATTTGCATCACAGCATTCTAGAATACTTCTGGTTACGTGTATATTTGTGAATATGGTTCTGCCCTTAATCCCACATGTCTGATGCGGGCCGACAAGGGATGTGACAACACTTTGGAGCCGTCTTGCTAGGACCTTCGTGTATATTTTATAGTCAGTGTTGCTCAAACTGATAGGTCGGTAGGATTCCACTGAAAGTAGCTTTGCGGGGTCATCAGTTTTGGGGATTAATACTACGTGTGCTGTCCTAAATGAATGAGGTGTTTGCTGCTTGTCGTAGCATTCTCTGATCACTCGGTGTAATGCCAGTGCCATTTCTGTCTTAAAAAATTTGTATATGGCAGCACCAAGCCCATCCGGCCCTGGTGACTTGCCGTTACCCAGGTTATCTATAGCTGATTCAATTTCTGCCACAGTGATTTCTACTTCCAGTAGCTCCCGCTCAGAGTCTTCCAATCTCGGCATAAGGGTCAGAAAGTCCTCTTTGAATCGTTCGGGGTCATTGATTGTATGGCTAAGGAGTTGCGTATAAAACTCGACAAAGGCGTGCTTTATCTGTTCGCGGTCCCGGGTAATGTAATTGCGGTATCGAATTTCATTTATCTCTTTGTTTGCTGCATGTTTCTTTTCTTCACTGAGCACCCGCTTAGTGGGCGTTTCACCCATCCACAGCCGTTCAGTGCGAGCCCTTATCATTGCTCCGCGGTACTTTTCGTCGTCGATGAATTCGAGCTTTGCTTTCGCCTCCTTTATTTCTTTCTTAAATTTTCCCGGCACTTCATTTTCTACGCTTAACATGTAGTCTAGTTCGCTTTGTAACTGCCTCTCTTGTTGCCTTTCCCGATTACGTAATACACAGGCTCTTTCAATCGCTATCATCTTTATATCACACTTCATTTGCTCCCACACAGCTATGAAGTTATTGGTCTCCAAACGAAGAGCGTTTGAAAGACATTCTTTGGTTTTTGTGACAAATATTTCATCTTGCAGCAGTTTTTCATTAAATTTCCATAGAAACCAATTAAACTTCGCAGCCTTACGTTTTTCGCCAATGTTGACCTTGACCAGACAATGATCACTAAAACTAAGATGTTGAATTTGATAAGATGAGCATAGTGGCACCAACTTTGCCGACAAATATATTCTGTCTAACCTCGCGTGCGAATGACCTTGAAAGTGCGTATATCCTACTTCACCCTCTCGCGTCATTACATAACCGACATCTTCCAGCCCTGTCTCGTTCACTATTTTATTCAACAGCTCAGCGCTTCTATCGCGCACATTGAAGCTCGTTGTCTTATCCTCAGCTCTACAGACACAATTGAAGTCCCCTAGAACCACAACATTTCTTTCCGTTTTCAAGAATCCTTCAATCGCTCTGAAAAAAAATTCCCGTTCGTGCGATCTATTCGGTGCATAAACACACACAACGCGCCAAGGCATTCCAGAAACACTGAAGTCGCACACAACCAGCCTACCGCTATCGCAGGTAGACACATTTTCAACAACCGCGATACTACTACGTATGAAAACGACACAGCCTCCTGACCGCCCAACAGCATGACAAACGCAGACATTGTACCTAGAGCGAAAAACTTGAACCATTTGCTCCGTTTGTTCTTCACTTTCCATTTTAGTTTCTTGTACAGCCAGGAGGTCTATGTCGTTTTCTAACAAAATGCGACTAATCTGGCATTGTCTCCTGCGCGAACACAGGCCTCTTGAGTTCAACGTCGCGATGCAAATACCAGTTTTAAAGTTAGTCGCCATTTCTTGAAGGTTGTTTCGTCAGGTGTCATACTCACGTCGCAACAGTGGTTGCGTGTGCTCAGCGTAGAAAGCCTCGGAACGTCTCCTCCGCTACGGCGGGGCCGACGTTTGAGTGCCCCTACGGTCAGGAGACAGGTTTGGTCGTGGTTTAAAGGTAGGCCGACGACCAGTCGCCGTCTTTGTTGGAGGTTCATTGATGGCCGACGTGTCAACATTTCCGGTACGGTCAGGTGTTTCACGAGCTCGCTTAAAAGCGATAGCACCGGCCTTGGTCATCTCGGCGTCCGTTGCTTCCGGGCCGCCCTCTCGCGCAGCTGAAGATGACTTGCTCGCTGCTGTAGCGTCGTTCTCTACTGCTGCCGTGTCTAAATTCGTTCCTGGCGCACCAGAGTGCTTGTCGCCTTTATTGGTAGATTCCAGTGCGGCCCCAGAAGACTGTTCAGGGGGCGTGGCAGGGCCTTCCGTATAACCGTCTTCCCTGCTCGCTTCTTCGGCATCCACGGCATCCATCAGGTGTTCAGACACTTCGTCTGTTTGGCCTGGGCCCGCAATGCTGGCGTACGACCTCACACAATGGGCGTCATCGTGGCCATAGCGACGACAGACCCCACAGCGCGGCACGCGGCAATCCCGTCGAATGTGTCCGATAGCCCGGCATCGGAGGCATAGCGGTGCTCTGCCAGGAATTACGACGAGCGCCATATCCTCCGCAACTCGCAGTTGGTGTGGCAGGTCGTCCACGGACACGCCCGCGTGTAGCCTCAGCGTGACCGACCGCGTGGTTGAACCTTTATCATTGCAACCCTGCACCTTCCATTTATCTCTGCTTATCTCGGTCACTTTTCCGTAGGGCGTTAAGGCGACTCGCACAGCCTCGTCCGGCACGCCATGAAGAAGCCAGTACAACTTCAGCCGCACACCTCGATCACGGGGGTCAACCACCATACAGCGATGGTCCTTTAGATCAAAAGACTCCGCCGCCAGCATCTTCTTTTTACCCTCATCATCCTTGAACGTCACTGCCCATACATGATTCATTTGGTATGCCCCTAGGGCAACCACTTCCGGCAGCAGCGAAAGACGAGCAAGGCTGTCTCGGACATGCTCCACTCGATATGGCCTGGCTTTCAAGTTTCCGTGCAAAAAAACCGTGTGCAAAACGGAATCACCTGAAGGCAGCTGAGGCAGAACAACCTGGAAATCTTCGCCTGGCTTTTCGGTACACCTGATACCGCGGCCCACACGGGCCGCTGAAACCGCCCCTACGCGGGAGCACATGATAAACACGTCCGTTCACTGTCGTGGCCGGAAGTGGAATGAATTGCGCCACGGAGACAGTCCTGCTCCACTCTCACCACCGTCAGAACATTTCTTCAGAGCTATCAGCCCAAAGAAGAAAAAGCGCCGCACCACCACCGGGTGGGCTCAAAACTCCAACCTTTCGGTTATCAGCCGATCGCGCTAGCCAATTGCGCCACGGGGACAGTCTTGCTCCACCCTCACCACCATCAGAACATATCTTCAAAGCTATCAGCGCAAAGAAAAAAAAAGCGCCGCACCACCACCGGGTGTGCTCGAACCTCCAACCTTTCGGTTAACAGCCGATCGCGCTAGCCAATTGCGCCAGGGAGAAAGTCCTGCTCCACTCTCACCACCATCAGAACATATCTTCAAAGCTATCAGCCCAAAGAAAAAAAAGCACCGCACCACCACCGGGTGGGCTCGAACCTCCAACCTTTCGTTTAACAGCCAATCGCGCTAGCCAATTGCGCCACGGAGACAGTCCTGCTCCACTCTCACCACCATCAGAACATATCTTCAAAGCTATCAGCACAAAGAAAAAAAAGCGCCGCACCACCACCGGGTAGGCTCGAAACTCCAACCTTTCGGTTAACAGCCGATCGCGCTAGCCAATTGCGCCATGGAGACAGTCCTGCTCCACTCTCACCACCATCAGAACATATCTTCAAAGCTATCAGCCCAAAGAAAAAAAAGCACCGCACCACCACCGGGTGGGCTCGAACCTCCAACCTTTCGGTTAACAGCCAATCGCGCTAGCCAATTGCGCCACGGAGACAGTCCTGCTCCACTCTCACCATCATCAGAACATATCTTCAAAGCTATTAGCGCAAAGAAAAAAAGCGCCGCGCCACCACCGGGTGGGCTCGAACCTCCAACCTTTCGGTTAACAGCCGATCGCGCTAGCCAATTGCGCCACAGAGACAGTCTTGCTCCAGTCTCAACACCATCAGAACATATCTTCAAAGCTACAAGCGCAAAGAAAAAAAAAGCGCCGCACCACCACCGGGTGGGCTCGAACCTCCAACCTTTCGGTTAACAGCCCCTTGCGCAAGCCAATTGCGCCACGGAAACAGTCCTGCTCCACTCTCACCACCATCAGAACATATCTTAAAAGCTATCAGCCCAAAGAAAAAAAGCACCGCACCACCACCGGGTGGGCTCGAACTTCCAACCTTTCGGTTAACAGCCAATCGCGCTAGCCAATTGCGCCACGGAGACAGTCCTGCTTGACTCTCACCACCATCAGAACATATCTTCAAAGCTATCAGCACAAAGAAAAAAAAGCGCCACACCATCATCGGGTGGACTCGAACCTCCAACCTTTCGGTTAACAGCCGATCGCGCAAGCCAATTGCGCCACGGAGACAGTCCTGCTCCACACTCACCACCGTCATAACATTTCTTCAGAGCTATCACCCCAAAGAAAAAAAAGCGCCGCACCACCACCGGGTGGGCTCGAACCTCCAACCTTTCAGTTAACTGCCGATCGCGCTAGCCGATTTCGCCACGGAGACAGTCCTGGTCCACTCTAACCACCATCAGAACATATCTTCAAAGCTATCAGCGCAAAGAAAAAAAAGCGCCGCGGCACCACCGGGTGGGCTCGAACCTCCAACCTTTCGGTTAACAGCCGATCGCGCTAACCCATTGCGCCACGGGGACAGTCTTGCTCCACTCTCACCACTATCAGAACATATCTTCAAAGCTATCAGCGCAAAGAAAAAAAAGCGCTGCACCACCACAGGGTGGGCTCGAACCTCCAACCTTTCGGTTAACAGCCGATCGCGCTAGCCAATTACGCCACAGAGACAGTCTTGCTCCACTCTCAATACCATCAGAACATATCTTCAAACCTACAAGCGCAAAGAAAAAAAAGCGCCGCACCACCACCGGGTGGGCTCGAACCTCCAACCTTTCGGTTAACAGCCGATCGCGCTAGCCAATTGCGCCAGGGAGACAGTCTTGCTCCACTCTCACCACCATCAGAACACATCTTCAAAGCTATCAGCCCAAAGAAAAAAAGCACCCCACCACCACCGGGTGGGCTGGAACCTCCAAGCTTTCGGTTAACAGCCAATCGCGTTAGCCAATTGCGCCACGGAGACAGTCCTGCTCCACTCTCACCACCATCAGAACATATCTTCAAAGCTATCAGCACAAAGAGAAAAAAGCGCCGCACCACCACCGGGTGGGCTCGAAACTCCAACCTTTAGGTTAACAGCCGATCGCGCTAGCCAATTGCGCCATGGAGACAGTCCTGCTCCACTCTCACCACCATCAGAACATATCTTCAAAGCTATTACCACAAAGAAAAAAAAGCGCCGCAACACCACCGGGTGGGCTCCAACCTCCAACCTTTTGGTTAACAGCCGATCGCGCTAGCCAATTGCGCCACGAAGACAGTCCTGCTGCACTCTCACCACCATCAGAACATATCTTCAAAGCTATTACCGCAAAGAAAAAAGCAACACACCACTCCCGGGAGGGCTCGAAATTCCAACCTTTCGGTTAACAGCCGATCGCGCTAGCCCATTGCGCCACGGAGACAGTCTTGCTCCACTCTCACCACCATCAGAACATATCTTCAAACTATCAGCGCAAAAAAAGCCCCGCACCACCACCGGGTGGGCTCGAAATTCCAACCTTTTGGTTAACAGCCGATCGCGCTTGCCCATTGCGCCACGGGGACAGTCTTGCTCCACTCTCACCACCATCAGAACATATCATCAAAGCTATCAGCCCAAAGAAAAAAAAGCGACGCACCACCACCGGGTGGGCTCGAACCTTCAACCTTTCGGTTAACAGCCGATCGCACTAGCCAACTGCGCCACGGAGGCAGTCGTGCTCCAGTCTTACCACCATCAGAACATATCTTCAAAGCTATCAGCACAAAGAAAAAAGCAACACACCACTCCCGGGAGGGCTCGAACCTAAAACTTTTCGGTTAACAGCCGATCGCGCTGGCCAATTGCTCCACGGAGACAGCCCTGCTCCACTCTCACCACCATTAGAACATATCTTTCAAGCTATCAGCCCAAAGAAAAAAAAGCGCCGCACCACCACCGGGTGGGCTCGAACCTCCAACCTTTTGGTTAACGGCCGATCGCGCTAGCCAATTGCGCCACGGAGACAATCGTGCTCCACGCTCACCACCATCAGAAAATATCTTCAAAGCTATCATCGCAAAGAAAAAAGCAACACACCCCACCAGGGAGGGCTCGAACCTCCAACTTTTTGGTTAACAGCCGATCGCGCTAACCCATTGCGCCACGGGGACAGTCTTGCTCCACTCTCACCACTATCAGAACATATCTTCAAAGCTATCAGCGCAAAGAAAAAAAAGCGCCGCACCACCACCGGGTGGGCTCGAACCTACAACCTTTCGGTTAATAGCCGATCGCGCTAGCCGATTGCGCCACAGAGACAGTCGTGCTTCCCTCTCACCACCGTCAGACCATTTCTTCAGAGCTATCGCCCCAAAGAAAAAAAAAGCGCCGCACCACCACCGGGTGGGCTCGAACCTCCAACCTTTCGGTTAAAAGTTGATCGCGCTAGCCAATTGCGCCACAGAGACAGTCCTGCTCCACTCTCACCACCGTCAGAACATTTCTTCAGAGCTATCAGCCCAAAGAAGAAAAAGCGCCGCACCACCACCGGGTGGGCTCAAAACTCCAACCTTTCGGTTATCAGCCGATCGCGCTAGCCAATTGCGCCATGGAGACAGTCCTGCTCCACTCTCACCACCATCAGAACATATCTTCAAAGCTATTAGCGCAAAAAAAGCGCCGCGCCACCTTCGGGTGGGCTCGAACCTCCAACCTTTCGGTTAACAGCCGATCGCGCTAACCCATTGCGCCACGGGGACAGTCTTGCTGCACTCTCACCACTATCAGAACATATCTTCAAAGCTATCAGCGCAAAGAAAAAAAAGCGCCGCACCACCACCGGGTGGGCTCGAATTTCCAACCTTTCGGTAACAGCCGATCGCGCTAGCCAATTGCACCACAGAGACAGTCTTGCTCCACTCTCAACACCATCAGAACATATCTTCAAAGCTACAAGCGCAAAGAAAAAAAGCGCTGCACCACCACCGGGTGGGCTCGAACCTCCAACCTTTCGGTTAACAGCCGAACGCGCTAGCCAATTGCGCCACGGGGACAGTCTTGCTCCACCCTCACCACCATCAGAACATATCTTCAAAGCTATCAGCGCAAAGAAAAAAAAGCACCGCACCACCACCGGGTGGGCTCGAACCTCCAACCTTTCGTTTAACAGCCAATCGCGCTAGCCAATTGCGCCACGGAAACAGTCCTGCTCCTCTCTCACCACCATCAGAACATATCTTCAAAGCTATCAGCACAAAGAAAAAAAAGCGCCGCACCACCACCGGGTAGGCTCGAAACTCCAACCTTTCGGTTAACAGCCGATCGCGCTAGCCAATTGCGCCATGGAGACAGTCCTGCTCCACTCTCACCACCATCAGAACATATCTTCAAAGCCATCAGCCCGAAGAAAAAAAAGCACCGCACCACCACCGGGTGGGCTCGAACCTCCAACCTTTCGGTTGACAGCCAATCGCGCTAGCCAATTGCGCCACGGAGACAGTCCTGCTCCACTCTCACCACCATCAGAACATATCTTCAAAGCTATTAGCGCAAAGAAAAAAAGCGCCGCGCCACCACCGGGTGGGCTCGAACCTCCAACCTTTCGGTTAACAGCCGATCGCGCTAACCCAATGCGCCACGGGGACAGTCTTGCTCCACTCTCACCACCATCAGAACATATCTTCAAAGCTATCAGCGCAAAGAAAAATAGCGCCGCACCACCACCGGGTGGGCTCGAACCTCCAACCTTTCGGTTAACAGCCGATCGCGCTAGCCAATTGCGCCACGGAGACAGTCTTGCTCCACTCTCAACACCATCAGAACATATCTTCAAAGCTACAAGCGCAAAGAAAAAAAAGCGCCGCACCACCACCGGGTGGGCTCGAACCTCCAACCTTTCGGTTAACAGCCAATCGCGTTAGCCAATAGCGCCACAGAGACAGTCCTGCTCCACTCTCACCACCATCAGAACATAACTTCAAAGCTATCAGCACAAAGAGAAAAAGCGCCGCACCACCACCGGGTGGGCTCGAACCTCCAACCTTTCGGTTACCAGCCGATCGCGCTAGCCAATTGCGCCACGGGGACAGTCTTGCTCCACTCTCACCACCATCAGAACATATCTTCAAAGCTATCAGCGCAAAGAAAAAAAAGCGCCGCACCACCACCGGGTGGGCTCGAACCTCCAACCTTTCGGTTAATAGCCGATCGCGCTAGCCAATTGCGCCAGGGAGACAGTCCTGCTCCACTCTCACCACCATCAGAACATATCTTCAAAGCTATCAGCCCAAAGAAAAAAAGCACCGCACCACCACCGGGTGGGCTGGAACCTCCAACCTTTCGGTTAACAGCCGATCGCGCTAGCCAAGTGCGCCAGGGAGACAGTCCTGCTCCACTCTCACCACCATCAGAACATATCTTCAAAGCTATTAGCGCAAAGAAAAAAAGCGCCGCGCCACCTTCGGGTGGGCTCGAACCTCCAACCTTTCGGTTAACAGCCGATCGCGCTTGCCCATTGCGCCACGGGGACAGTCTTGCTCCACTCTCACCACCATCAGAACATATCATCAAAGCTATCAGCCCAAAGAAAAAAAAGCGCCGCACCACCACCGGGTGGGCTCGAACCTTCAACCTTTCGGTTAACAGCCGATCGCACTAGCCAACTGCGCCACGGAGGCAGTCGTGCTCCACTCTTACCACCATCAGAACATATCTTCAAAGCTATCAGCACAAAGAAAAAAGCAACACACCACTCCCGGGAGGGCTCGAACCTAAAACTTTTCGGTTAACAGCCGATCGCGCTGGCCAATTGCTCCACGGAGACAGCCCTGCTCCACTCTCACCACCATTAGAACATATCTTTCAAGCTATCAGCCCAAAGAAAAAAAAAGCGCCGCACCACCACCGGGTGGGCTCGAACCTCCAACCTTTTGGTTAACGGCCGATCGCGCTAGCCAATTGCGCCACGGAGACAATCGCGCTCTACGCTCACCACCATCAGAAAATATCTTCAAAGCTATCATCGCAAAGAAAAAAGCAACACACACCACCAGGGAGGGCTCGAACCTCCAACTTTTTGGTTAACAGCCGATCGCGCTAACCCATTGCGCCACGGGGACAGTCTTGCTCCACTCTCACCACTATCAGAACATATCTTCAAAGCTATCAGCGCAAAGAAAAAAAAGCGCCGCACCACCACCGGGTGGGCTCGAACCTACAACCTTTCGGTTAATAGCCGATCGCGCTAGCCGATTGCGCCACAGAGACAGTCGTGCTTCACTCTCACCACCGTCAGACCATTTCTTCAGAGCTATCGCCCCAAAGAAAAAAAAGCGCCGCACCACCACCGGGTGGGCTCGAACCTCCAACCTTTCGGTTAAAAGTTGATCGCGCTAGCCAATTGCGCCACGGAGACAGTCCTGCTCCACTCTCACCACCGTCAGAACATTTCTTCAGAGCTATCAGCCCAAAGAAGAAAAAGCGCCGCACCACCACCGGGTGGGCTCGAAACTCCAACCTTTCGGTTATCAGCCGATCGCGCTAGCCAATTGCGCCATGGAGACAGTCCTGCTCCACTCTCACCACCATCAGAACATATCTTCAAAGCTATTAGCGCAAAAAAAGCGCCGCGCCACCTTCGGGTGGGCTCGAACCTCCAACCTTTCGGTTAACAGCCGATCGCGCTAACCCATTGCGCCACGGGGACAGTCTTGCTGCACTCTCACCACTATCAGAACATATCTTCAAAGCTATCAGCGCAAAGAAAAAAAAGCGCCGCACCACCACCGGGTGGGCTCGAACCTCCAACCTTTCGGTAACAGCCGATCGCGCTAGCCAATTGCGCCACAGAAACAGTCTTGCTCCACTCTCAACACCATCAGAACATATCTTCAAAGCTACAAGCGCAAAGAAAAAAAGCGCTGCACCACCACCGGGTGGGCTCGAACCTCCAACCTTTCGGTTAACAGCCGATCGCGCTAGCCAATTGCGCCACGGGGACAGTCTTGCTCCACCCTCACCACCATCAGAACATATCTTCAAAGCTATCAGCGCAAAGAAAAAAAAAGCGCCGCACCACCACCGGGTGTGCTCGAACCTCCAACCTTTCGGTTAACAGCCGATCGCGCTAGCCAAGTGCGCCAGGGAGACAGTCCTGCTCCACTCTCACCACCATCAGAACATATCTTCAAAGCTATCAGCCCAAAGAAAAAACACCGAGTGGGCTCGAACCTCCAACCTTTCGTTTAACAGCCAATCGCGCTAGCCAATTGCGCCACGGAAACAGTCCTGCTCCTCTCTCACCACCATCAGAACATATCTTCAAAGCTATCAGCACAAAGAAAAAAAAGCGCCGCACCACCACCGGGTAGGCCCGAAACTCCAACCTTTCGGTTAACAGCCGATCGCGCTAGCCAATTGCGCCATGGAGACAGTCCTGCTCCACTCTCACCACCATCAGAACATATCTTCAAAGCCATCAGCCCGAAGAAAAAAAAGCACCGCACCACCACCGGGTGGGCTCGAACCTCCAACCTTTCGGTTAACAGCCAATCGCGCTAGCCAATTGCGCCACGGAGACAGTCCTGCTCCACTCTCACCACCATCAGAACATATCTTCAAAGCTATTAGCGCAAAGAAAAAAAGCGCCGCGCCACCACCGGGTGGGCTCGAACCTCCAACCTTTCGGTTAACAGCCGATCGCGCTAACCCAATGCGCCACGGGGACAGTCTTGCTCCACTCTCACCACCATCAGAACATATCTTCAAAGCTATCAGCGCAAAGAAAAATAGCGCCGCACCACCACCGGGTGGGCTCGAACCTCCAACCTTTCGGTTACCAGCCGATCGCGCTAGCCAATTGCGCCACGGGGACAGTCTTGCTCCACTCTCACCACCATCAGAACATATCTTCAAAGCTATCAGCGCAAAGAAAAAAAAGCACCGCACCACCACCGGGTGGGCTCGAACCTCCAACCTTTCGGTTAACAGCCAATCGCGCTAGCCAATTGCGCCACGGAGACAGTCCTGCTCCACTCTCACCACCATCAGAACATATCTTCAAAGCTACAAGCGCAAAGAAAAAAAAGCGCCGCACCACCACCGGGTGGGCTCGAACCTCCAACCTTTCGGTTAACAGCCAATCGCGTTAGCCAATAGCGCCACAGAGACAGTCCTGCTCCACTCTCACCACCATCAGAACATAACTTCAAAGCTATCAGCACAAAGAGAAAAAGCGCCGCACCACCACCGGGTGGGCTCGAACCTCCAACCTTTCGGTTACCAGCCGATCGCGCTAGCCAATTGCGCCACGGGGACAGTCTTGCTCCACTCTCACCACCATCAGAACATATCTTCAAAGCTATCAGCGCAAAGAAAAAAAAGCGCCGCACCACCACCGGGTGGGCTCGAACCTCCAACCTTTCGGTTAACAGCCGATCGCGCTAGCCAATTGCGCCAGGGAGACAGTCCTGCTCCACTCTCACCACCATCAGAACATATCTTCAAAGCTATCAGCCCAAAGAAAAAAAGCACCGCACCACCACCGGGTGGGCTGGAACCTCCAACCTTTCGGTTAACAGCCGATCGCGCTAGCCAAGTGCGCCAGGGAGACAGTCCTGCTCCACTCTCACCACCATCAGAACATATCTTCAAAGCTATTAGCGCAAAGAAAAAAAGCGCCGCGCCACCTTCGGGTGGGCTCAAACCTCCAACCTTTCGGTTAACAGCCGATCGCGCTTGCCCATTGCGCCACGGGGACAGTCTTGCTCCACTCTCACCACCATCAGAACATATCATCAAAGCTATCAGCCCAAAGAAAAAAAAGCGCCGCACCACCACCGGGTGGGCTCGAACCTTCAACCTTTCGGTTAACAGCCGATCGCACTAGCCAACTGCGCTACGGAGGCAGTCGTGCTCCACTCTTACCACCATCAGAACATATCTTCAAAGCTATCAGCACAAAGAAAAAAGCAACACACCACTCCCGGGAGGGCTCGAACCTAAAACTTTTCGGTTAACAGCCGATCGCGCTGGCCAATTGCTCCACGGAGACAGCCCTGCTCCACTCTCACCACCATTAGAACATATCTTTCAAGCTATCAGCCCAAAGAAAAAAAAAGCGCCGCACCACCACCGGGTGGGCTCGAACCTCCAACCTTTTGGTTAACGGCCGATCGCGCTAGCCAATTGCGCCACGGAGACAATCGTGCTCTACGCTCACCACCATCAGAAAATATCTTCAAAGCTATCATCGCAAAGAAAAAAGCAACACACACCACCAGGGAGGGCTCGAACCTCCAACTTTTTGGTTAACAGCCGATCGCGCTAACCCATTGCGCCACGGGGACAGTCTTGCTCCACTCTCACCACTATCAGAACATATCTTCAAAGCTATCAGCGCAAAGAAAAAATAGCGCCGCACCACCACCGGGTGGGCTCGAACCTACAACCTTTCGGTTAATAGCCGATCGCGCTAGCCGATTGCGCCACAGAGACAGTCGTGCTTCACTCTCACCACCGTCAGACCATTTCTTCAGAGCTATCGCCCCAAAGAAAAAAAAAGCGCCGCACCACCACCGGGTGGGCTCGAACCTCCAACCTTTCGGTTAAAAGTTGATCGCGCTAGCCAATTGCGCCACGGAGACAGTCCTGCTCCACTCTCACCACCGTCAGAACATTTCTTCAGAGCTATCAGCCCAAAGAAGAAAAAGCGCCGCACCACCACCGGGTGGGCTCGAAACTCCAACCTTTCGGTTATCAGCCGATCGCGCTAGCCAATTGCGCCATGGAGACAGTCCTGCTCCACTCTCACCACCATCAGAACATATCTTCAAAGCTATTAGCGCAAAAAAAGCGCCGCGCCACCTTCGGGTGGGCTCGAACCTCCAACCTTTCGGTTAACAGCCGATCGCGCTAACCCATTGCGCCACGGGGACAGTCTTGCTGCACTCTCACCACTATCAGAACATATCTTCAAAGCTATCAGCGCAAAGAAAAAAAAGCGCCGCACCACCACCGGGTGGGCTCGAACCTCCAACCTTTCGGTAACAGCCGATCGCGCTAGCCAATTGCGCCACAGAGACAGTCTTGCTCCACTCTCAACACCATCAGAACATATCTTCAAAGCTACAAGCGCAAAGAAAAAAAGCGCTGCACCACCACCGGGTGGGCTCGAACCTCCAACCTTTCGGTTAACAGCCGATCGCGCTAGCCAATTGCGCCACGGGGACAGTCTTGCTCCACCCTCACCACCATCAGAACATATCTTCAAAGCTATCAGCGCAAAGAAAAAAAAAGCGCCGCACCACCACCGGGTGTGCTCGAACCTCCAACCTTTCGGTTAACAGCCGATCGCGCTAGCCAAGTGCGCCAGGGAGACAGTCCTGCTCCACTCTCACCACCATCAGAACATATCTTCAAAGCTATCAGCCCAAAGAAAAAACACCGAGTGGGCTCGAACCTCCAACCTTTCGTTTAACAGCCAATCGCGCTAGCCAATTGCGCCACGGAAACAGTCCTGCTCCTCTCTCACCACCATCAGAACATATCTTCAAAGCTATCAGCACAAAGAAAAAAAAGCGCCGCACCACCACCGGGTAGGCTCGAAACTCCAACCTTTCGGTTAACAGCCGATCGCGCTAGCCAATTGCGCCATGGAGACAGTCCTGCTCCACTCTCACCACCATCAGAACATATCTTCAAAGCCATCAGCCCGAAGAAAAAAAAGCACCGCACCACCACCGGGTGGGCTCGAACCTCCAACCTTTCGGTTAACAGCCAATCGCGCTAGCCAATTCCGCCACGGAGACAGTCCTGCTCCACTCTCACCACCATCAGAACATATCTTCAAAGCTATTAGCGCAAAGAAAAAAAGCGCCGCGCCACCACCGGGTGGGCTCGAACCTCCAACCTTTCGGTTAACAGCCGATCGCGCTAACCCAATGCGCCACGGGGACAGTCTTGCTCCACTCTCACCACCATCAGAACATATCTTCAAAGCTATCAGCGCAAAGAAAAATAGCGCCGCACCACCACCGGGTGGGCTCGAACCTCCAACCTTTCGGTTAACAGCCGATCGCGCTAGCCAATTGCGCCACGGAGACAGTCTTGCTCCACTCTCGACACCATCAGAACATATCTTCAAAGCTACAAGCGCAAAGAAAAAAAAGCGCCGCACCACCACCGGGTGGGCTCGAACCTCCAACCTGTCGGTTAACAGCCAATCGCGTTAGCCAATAGCGCCACAGAGACAGTCCTGCTCCACTCTCACCACCATCAGAACATATCTTCAAAGCTATCAGCGCAAAGAAAAAAAAGCGCCGCACCACCACCGGGTGGGCTGGAACCTCCAACCTTTCGGTTAACAGCCGATCGCGCTAGCCAAGTGCGCCAGGGAGACAGTCCTGCTCCACTCTCACCACCATCAGAACATATCTTCAAAGCTATTAGCGCAAAGAAAAAAAGCGCCGCGCCACCTTCGGGTGGGCTCGAACCTCCAACCTTTCGGTTAACAGCCGATCGCGCTAACCCAATGCGCCACGGGGACAGTCTTGCTCCACTCTCACCACTATCAGAACATATCTTCAAAGCTATCAGCGCAAAGAAAAAAAAGCGCCGCACCACCACCGGGTGGGCTCGAACCTCCAACCTTTCGGTTAACAGCCGATTGCGCAAGCCAATTGCGCCATGGAGACAGTCCTGCTCCACTCTCACCACCATCAGAACATATCTTCAAAGCTATCAGCCTAAAGAAAAAAAGCACCGCACCACCACCGGGTGGGCTCGAACTTCCAACCTTTCGATTAACAGCCAATCGCGCTAGCCAATTGCGCCACGGAGACAGTCCTGCTTCACTCTCACCACCATCAGAACATATCTTCAAAGCTATTACCACAAAGAAAAAAAAGCGCCGCACCACCACCGGGCGGGCGGGCTCGAACCTCCAACCTTTCGGTTACCAGCCGATCGCGCTAGCCAATTGCGCCACGGAGACAGTCCTGCTCCACTCTCACCACCATCAGAACATATCTTCAAAGCTATTACCACAAAGAAAAAAAAAGCGCCGCAACACCACCGGGTTGGCTCGAACCTCCAACCTTTCGGTTAACAGCCGATCGCGCTAGCCAATTGCGCCACGAAGACAGTCCTGCTGCACCCTCACCACCATCAGAACATATCTTCAAAGCTATTACCGCAAAGAAAAAAGCAACACACCACTCCCGGGAGGGCTCGAAATTCCAACCTTTCGGTTAACAGCCGATCGCGCTAGCCCATTGCGCCACGGAGACAGTCTTGCTCCACTCTCACCACCATCAGAACATATCTTCAAACTATCAGCGCAAAAAAAGCGCAGCACCACCACCGGGTGGGCTCGAAATTCCAACCTTTTGGTTAACAGCCGATCGCGCTTGCCCATTGCGCCACGGGGACAGTCTTGCTCCACTCTCACCACCATCAGAACATATCATCAAAGCTATCAGCCCAAAGAAAAAAAAGCGCCGCACCACCACCGGGTGGGCTCGAACCTCCAACCTTTTGGTTAACGGCCGATCGCGCTAGCCAATTGCGCCACGGAGACAATCCTGCTCCACGCTCACCAACATCAGAAAATATCTTCAAAGCTATCATCGCAAAGAAAAAAGCAACACACCCCACCCGGGAGGGCTCGAACCTCCAACTTTTTGGTTAAAAGCCGATCGCGCTAACCCATTGCGCCACGGGGACAGTCTTGCTCCACTCTCACCACTATCAGAACATATCTTCAAAGCTATCAGTGCAAAGAAAAAAAAGCGCCGCACCACCACCAGGTGGGCTCGAACCTCCAACCTTTCGGTTAACAGCCGATCGCGCTAGCCAATTGCGCCACAAAGACAGTCTTGCTCCACTCTCAACACCATCAGAACATATCTTCAAAGCTACAAGCGCAAAGAAAAAAAAAGCGCCGCACCACCACCGGGTGCGCTCGAACCTCCAACCTTTCGGTTAACAGGCGATCGCGCTAGCCAATTGCACCACGGGGACAGTCTTGCTCCACCCTCACCACCATCAGAACATATCTTCAAAGCTATCAGCGCAAAGAAAAAAAAAGCGCCGCACCACCACCGGGTGTGCTCGAACCTCCAACCTTTCGGTTAACAGCCGATCGCGCTAGCCAATTGCGCCAGGGAGACAGTCCTGCTCCACTCTCACCACCATCAGAACATATCTTCAAAGCTATCAGCCCAAAGAAAAAAAAGCACCGCACCACCACCGGGTGGGCTCGAACCTCCAACCTTTCGTTTAACAGCCAATCGCGCTAGCCAATTGCGCCACGGAGACAGTCCTGCTCCACTCTCACCACCATCAGAACATATCTTCAAAGCTATCAGCACAAAGAAAAAAAAGCGCCGCACCACCACCGGGTAGGCTCGAAACTCCGACCTTTCGGTTAACAGCCGATCGCGCTAGCCAATTGCGCCATGGAGACAGTCCTGCTCCACTCTCACCACCATCAGAACATATCTTCAAAGCTATTACCACAAAGAAAAAAGCAACACACCACTCCTGGGAGGGCTCGAACCTCCAACCTTTTGGTTAACAGCCGATCGCGCAAGCCAATTGCGCCACGGAGACAGTCCTGCTCCACTCTCACCACCATCAGAACATATCTTCAAAGCTATTAGCGCAAAGAAAAAAAGCGCCGCGCCACCACCGGGTGGGCTCGAACCTCCAACCTTTCGGTTAACAGCCGATCGTGCTAACCCAATGCGCCACGCGGACAGTCTTGCTCCACTCTCACCACCATCAGAACATATCTTCAAAGCTATCAGCGCAAAGAAAAAAAGCGCCGCACCACCACCGGGTGGGCTCGAACCTCCAACTTTTCGGTTAACAGCCGATCGCGCTAGCCAATTGCGCCACGGAGACAGTCTTGCTCCACTCTCAACACCATCAGAACATATCTTCAAAGCTACAAGCGCAAAGAAAAAAAAAGCGCCGCACCACCACCGGGTGGGCTCGAACCTCCAACCTTTCGGTTAACAGCCAATCGCGTTAGCCAATTGCACCACAGAGACAGTCCTGCTCCACTCTCACCACCATCAGAACATATCTTCAAAGCTATCAGCACAAAGAGAAAAAAGCGCCGCACCACCACCGGGTGGGCTCGAAACTCCAACCTTTCGGTTAACAGCCGATCGCGCTAGCCAATTGCGCCATGGAGACAGTCCTGCTCCACTCTCACCACCGTCAGAACATATCTTCAAAGCTATTACCACAAAGAAAAAAGCAACACACCACTCCTGGGAGGGCTCGAAACTCCAACCTTTCGGTTAACAGCTGATCGCTCTAGCCCATTGCGCCACTGAGACAGCCTTGCTCCAATCTCAACACCATCAGAACATATCTTCAAAGCTATTAGCGCAAAGAAAAAAAGCGCCGCACCACCACCGGGTGGGCTCGAACATCCAACCTTTCGGTTAACAGCCGATCGCGCTAGCCAATTGCGCCACGGAGACAGTCCTGCTCCACTCTCACCACCATCAGAACATATCTTCAAAGCTAATAGTGCAAAGAAAAAAGCAGCACACCACTCCCGGGAGGGCTCGAAACTCCAACCTTTCGGTTAACAGCCGATCGCGCTAGCCCATTGCGCCACGGGGACAGTCTTGCTCCACTCTCACCACCATCAGTACATATCTTCAAAGCTATCAGCACAAAGAAAAAAAAACGCTGCACCACCACCGGGTGGGCTCGAACCTCCAACCTTCCGGTTAACAGCCGATCGCGCAAGCCAATTGCGCCACGGAGACAGTCCTGCTCCACTCTCACCACCATCAGAACATACCTTCAAAGCTATCGGCACAAAGAAAAAAAGCACCGCACCACCACCGGGTGGGCTCGAACCTCCAACCTTTCGGTCAACCGGTAATCGCGCTAGCCAATTGCGCCACGGAGACAGTCCTGCTCCACTCTCACCACCATCAGAACATATCTTCAAAGCTATCAGCA
Organism: Rhipicephalus microplus; assembly: GCF_043290135.1. NCBI lineage: Eukaryota > Metazoa > Arthropoda > Arachnida > Ixodida > Ixodidae > Rhipicephalus > Rhipicephalus microplus. The sequence goes on along the minus strand of NW_027464612.1, from coordinate 3,069,441 downwards.
CAAAAAAAAAGCGGCACACCATCACCGCGTGGGCTCGAACCTCCAACCTTTCGGTTTACAGCCGATCGCGCTAGCCAACTGCGCCACGGAGACAGTCGTGCTCCACTCTCACCACCATCAGAACATATCTTCAAAGCTATCAGCCCAAAGAAAAAAAAAGCGCCGCACCACCTCCGGGTGGGCTCGAACCTCCAACCTTTCGGTTAACAGCCGATCGCGCTAGCCTATTGCCCCACGGAGACAGTCGTGCTCCACTCTCACCACCGTCAGAACATTTCTTCAGAGCTATCACCCCAAAGAAAAAAAAAAGAGCCGCAGCACCACCGGGTGGGCTCGAACCTCCAACCTTTCGGTTAACAGCCGATCGCGCTAGCCAGTTGCGCCACGAAGACAGTCCTGCTGCACTCTCACCACCATCAGAACATATCTTCAAACTATCAGCGCAAAAAAAAAGCGCCGCACCACCAGCGGGTGGGCTCGAAACTCCAACCTTTTGGTTAACAGCCGATCGCGCTAGCCAAATGCGCCACAGAGACAGTCTTGCTCCACTCTCAACACCATCAGAACATATCTTCAAAGCTACAAGCGCAAAGAAAAAAAAGCGCCGCACCACCACCGGGTGGGCTCGAACCTCCAACCTTTCGGTTAACAGCCGATCTCGCTAGCCAATTGCGCCACGGGGACAGTCTTGCTCCACCCTCACCACCATCAGAACATATCTTCAAAGCTATCAGCGCAATGAAAAAAAAGCGCCGCACCACCACCGGGTGTGCTCGAACCTCCAACCTTTCGGTTAACAGCCGATCGCGCTAGCCAATTGCGCCACGGAGACAGTCCTGCTCCACTCTCACCACCATCAGAACATATCTTCAAAGCTATCAGCACAAAGAAAAAAAAGCGCCGCACCACCACCGGGTAGGCTCGAAACTCCAACCTTTCGGTTAACAGCCGATCGCGCTAGCCAATTGCGCCATGGAGACAGTCCTGCTCCACTCTCACCACCAACAGAACATATCTTCAAAGCTATTACCACAAAGAAAAAAGCAACACACCACTCCTGGGAGGGCTCGAACCTCCAACCTTTTGGTTAACAGCCGATCGCGCAAGCCAATTGCGCCACGGAGACAGTCCTGCTCCACTCTCACCACCATCAGAACATATCTTCAAAGCTATTAGCGCAAAGAAAAAAAGCGCCGCGCCACCACCGGGTGGGCTCGAACCTCCAACCTTTCGATTAACAGCCGATCGCGCTAACCCAATGCGCCACGGGGACAGTCTTGCTCTACTCTCACCACCATCAGAACATATCTTCAAAGCTATCACCGCAAAGAAAAAAAAGCGCCGCACCACCACCGGGTGGGCTCGAACCTCCAACCTTTCAGTTAACAGCCGATCGCGCTAGCCAATTGCGCCACGGAGACAGTCTTGCTCCACTCTCAACACCATCAGAACATATCTTCAAAGCTACAAGCGCAAAGAAAAAAAAGCGCCGCACCACCACCGGGTGGGCTCGAACCTCCAACCTTTCGGTTAACAGCCAATCGCGTTAGCCAATTGCGCCACAGAGACAGTCCTGCTCCACTCTCACCACCATCAGAACATATCTTCAAAGCTATCAGCACAAAGAGAAAAAAGCGCCGCACCACCACCAGGTGGGCTCGAAACTCCAACCTTTCGGTTAACAGCCGATCGCGCTAGCCAATTGCGCCATGGAGACAGTCCTGCTCCACTCTCACCACCATCAGAACATATCTTCAAAGCTATTACCACAAAGAAAAAAAGCACCGCACCACCACCGGGTGGGCTCGAACCTCCAACCTTTCGGTCAACAGGTAATCGCGCTAGCCAATTGCGCCACGGAGACAGTCCTGCTCCACTCTCACCACCATCAGAACATATCTTCAAAGCTATCAGCACAAAGAAAAAAAAGCGGCACACTATCACCGCGTGGGCTCGAACCTCCAACCTTTCGGTTAACAGCCGATCGCGCTAGCCAACTGCGCCACGGAGACAGTCGTGCTCCACTCTCACCACCATCAGAACATATCTTCAAAGCTATCAGCCCAAAGAAAAAAAAGCGCCGCACCACCTCCGGGTGGGCTCGAACCTCCAACCTTTCGGTTAACAGCAGATCGCGCTTGCCTATTGCCCCACGGAGACAGTCGTGCTCCACTCTCACCACCGTCAGAACATTTCTTCAGAGCTATCACCCCAAAGAAAAAAAAGAGCCGCAGCACCACCGCATGGGCTCGAACCTCCAACCTTTCGGTTAACAGCCGATCGCGCTAGCCAATTGCGCCACGAAGACAGTCCTGCTGCACTCTCACCACCATCAGAACATATCTTAAAAGCTATCAGCCCAAAGAAAAAAAAGCGCCGCACCACCACCGGGTGGGCTCGAACCTTCAACCTTTCGGATAACAGCTGATCGCACTCGCCAATTGCGCCACGGAGGCAGTCGTGCTCCACTGTTACCACCATCAGAACATATCTTCAAAGCTATCAGCACAAAGAAAAAAAAAGCGCCGCACCTCCACCGGGTGGGCTCGAACCTCCAACCTTTCGGTTAACAGCCGATCGCGCTAGCCCATTGCGCCACGGAGATAGCCTTGCTCCACTCTCAACACCATCAGAACATATCTTCAAAGCTATTAGCGCAAAAAAAAAAAGCGCCGCAACTCCACCGGGTGGGCTCGAACCTCCAACCTTTCGGTTAAAAGCCGATCGCGCTAGCCAATCGCGCCACGAAGACAGTCCTGCTCCACTTTCACCACCATCAGAACATATCTTCAAAGCTATTAGTGCAAAGTAAAAAGCAACACACCATTCCCGGGAGTGCTCGAAACTCCAACCCTTCGGTTTACAGCCGATCGCGCTAGCCCATTGCGCCACGAGGACAGTCTTGCTCCACTCTCACCACCAGCAGAACATATCTTCAAAGCTATCAGCACAAAGAAAAAAAAGCGCCGCACCACCACCGGGTGGGCTCGAACCTCCAACCTTTCGGTTAACAGCCGATTGCGCAAGCCAATTGCGCCACGGAGACAGTCCTGCTCCACTCTCACCACCATCAGAACATATCTTCAAAGCTATCAGCCCAAAGAAAAAAATACCGCACCACCACCGTGTGGGCTCGAACTTCCAACCTTTCGGTTAACAGCCAATCGCGCTAGCCAATTGCGCCACGGAGACAGTCCTGCTTCACTCTCACCACCATCAGAACATATCAACAAAGCTATCAGCACAAAGAAAAAAAGCGCCACACCATCATCGGGTGGGCTCGAACCTCCAACCTTTCGGTTAACAACCGATCGCGCAAGCCAATTGCGCCACGGAGACAGTCCTGCTCCACACTCACCACCGTCAAAACATTTCTTCAGAGCTATCACCCCAAAGAAAAAAAAGCGCCGCAACACCACCGGGTGGGCTCAAACCTCCAACCTTTCGGTTAACAGCCGATCGCGCAAGCCAATTGTGCCACGGAGACAGTCCTGCTTCACTCTCACCACCATCAGAACATATATTCAAAGCTATCAGCCCAAAGAATAGAAAGCGCCGCGCCACCACCGGGTGGGCACGAACCTCCAACTTTTCGGTTAACAGCCGATCGCGCTAGCCCATTGCGCCACGGAGACAGTCCTGCTCCATTTTCACCACCATCAGAACATATCTTCAAAGCTATCAGCGCAAAGAAAAAAGCAACACACCACTCCCGGGAGGGCTCGAACCTCCAACTTTTGGGTTAACAGCCGATCGCGCTGGCCAATTGCGCCACGGAGACAGTCCTGCTGCACTCTCACCACCATTAGAACATATCTTCAAAGCTATCAACACAAAGAAAAAAAAAACGCCGCACCACCACCGGGTGGGCTCGAACCTCCAACCTTTCGGTTAACAGCCGATCGCGCAAGCCAATTGCGCCACGGAGACAGTCCTGCTCCACTCTCACCACCATCAGAACATATCTTCAAAGCTGTCGGCCCAAAGAAAAAAAGCACCGCACCACCACCGGGTGGGCTCGAACCTCCAACCTTTCGGTCAACAGGTAATCGCGCTAGCCAATTGCGCCACGGAGACAGTCCTGCTCCACTCTCACCACCATCAGAACATATCTTCAAAGCTATCAGCACAAAGAAAAAAAAGCGGCACACTATCACCGCGTGGGCTCGAACCTCCAACCTTTCGGTTAACAGCCGATCGCGCTAGCCAACTGCGCCACGGAGACAGTCGTGCTCCACTCTCACCACCATCAGAACATATCTTCAAAGCTATCAGCACAAAGAGAAAAAGCGCCGCACCACCACCGGGTGGGCTCGAACCTCCAACCTTTCGGTTACCAGCCGATCGCGCTAGCCAATTGCGCCACGGGGACAGTCTTGCTCCACTCTCACCACCATCAGAACATATCTTCAAAGCTATCAGCGCAAAGAAAAAAAAGCGCCGCACCACCACCGGGTGGGCTCGAACCTCCAACCTTTCGGTTAACAGCCGATCGCGCTAGCCAATTGCGCCAGGGAGACAGTCCTGCTCCACTCTCACCACCATCAGAACATATCTTCAAAGCTATCAGCCCAAAGAATAAAAGCACCGCACCACCACCGGGTGGGCTGGAACCTCCAACCTTTCGGTTAACAGCCGATCGTGCTAGCCAAGTGCGCCAGGGAGACAGTCCTGCTCCACTCTCACCACCATCAGAACATATCTTCAAAGCTATTAGCGCAAAGAAAAAAGCGCCGCGCCACTTTCGGGTGGGCTCGAACCTCCAACCTTTCGGTTAACAGCCGATCGCGCTAACCCATTGCGCCACGGGGACAGTCTTGCTCCACTCTCACCACTATCAGAACATATCTTCAAAGCTATCAGCGCAAAGAAAAAAAAGCGCCGCACCACCACCGGGTGGGCTCGAACCTCCAACCTTTCGGTTAACAGCCGATTGCGCAAGCCAATTGCGCCATGGAGACAGTCCTGCTCCACTCTCACCACCATCAGAACATATCTTCAAAGCTATCAGCCTAAAGAAAAAAAGCACCGCACCACCACCGGGTGGGCTCGAACTTCCAACCTTTCGGTTAACAGCCAATCGCGCTAGCCAATTGCGCCACGGAGACAGTCCTGCTTCACTCTCACCACCATCAGAACATATCTTCAAAGCTATCAGCACAAAGAAAAAAAAGCGCCACACCATCATCGAGTGGGCTCGAACCTCCAACCTTTCGGTTAACAGCCGATCGCGCTAGCCAATTGCGCCAGGGAGACAGTCCTGCTCCACTCTCAACACCATCAGAACATATCTTCAAAGCTACAAGCGCAAAGAAAAAAAAAGCGCCGCACCACCACCGGGTGCGCTCGAACCTCCAACCTTTCGGTTAACAGGCGATCGCGCTAGCCAATTGCACCACGGGGACAGTCTTGCTCCACCCTCACCACCATCAGAACATATCTTCAAAGCTATCAGCGCAAAGAAAAAAAAGCGCCGCACCACCACCGGGTGTGCTCGAACCTCCAACCTTTCGGTTAACAGCCGATCGCGCTAGCCAATTGCGCCAGGGAGACAGTCCTGCTCCACTCTCACCACCATCAGAACATATCTTCAAAGCTATCAGCCCAAAGAAAAAAAAGCACCGCACCACCACCGGGTGGGCTCGAACCTCCAACCTTTCGTTTAACAGCCAATCGCGCTAGCCAATTGCGCCACGGAGACAGTCCTGCTCCACTCTCACCACCATCAGAACATATCTTCAAAGCTATCAGCACAAAGAAAAAAAAGCGCCGCACCACCACCGGGTAGGCTCGAAACTCCGACCTTTCGGTTAACAGCCGATCGCGCTAGCCAATTGCGCCATGGAGACAGTCCTGCTCCACTCTCACCACCATCAGAACATATCTTCAAAGCTATTACCACAAAGAAAAAAGCAACACACCACTCCTGGGAGGGCTCGAACCTCCAACCTTTTGGTTAACAGCCGATCGCGCAAGCCAATTGCGCCACGGAGACAGTCCTGCTCCACTCTCACCACCATCAGAACATATCTTCAAAGCTATTAGCGCAAAGAAAAAAAGCGCCGCGCCACCACCGGGTGGGCTCGAACCTCCAACCTTTCGGTTAACAGCCGATCGTGCTAACCCAATGCGCCACGCGGACAGTCTTGCTCCACTCTCACCACCATCAGAACATATCTTCAAAGCTATCAGCGCAAAGAAAAAAAGCGCCGCACCACCACCGGGTGGGCTCGAACCTCCAACCTTTCGGTTAACAGCCGATCGCGCTAGCCAATTGCGCCACGGAGACAGTCTTGCTCCACTCTCAACACCATCAGAACATATCTTCAAAGCTACAAGCGCAAAGAAAAAAAAAGCGCCGCACCACCACCGGGTGGGCTCGAACCTCCAACCTTTCGGTTAACAGCCAATCGCGTTAGCCAATTGCACCACAGAGACAGTCCTGCTCCACTCTCACCACCATCAGAACATATCTTCAAAGCTATCAGCACAAAGAGAAAAAAGCGCCGCACCACCACCGGGTGGGCTCGAAACTCCAACCTTTCGGTTAACAGCCGATCGCGCTAGCCAATTGCGCCATGGAGACAGTCCTGCTCCACTCTCACCACCGTCAGAACATATCTTCAAAGCTATTACCACAAAGAAAAAAGCAACACACCACTCCTGGGAGGGCTCGAAACTCCAACCTTTCGGTTAACAGCTGATCGCTCTAGCCCATTGCGCCACTGAGACAGCCTTGCTCCAATCTCAACACCATCAGAACATATCTTCAAAGCTATTAGCGCAAAGAAAAAAAGCGCCGCACCACCACCGGGTGGGCTCGATCATCCAACCTTTCGGTTAACAGCCGATCGCGCTAGCCAATTGCGCCACGGAGACAGTCCTGCTCCACTCTCACCACCATCAGAACATATCTTCAAAGCTAATAGTGCAAAGAAAAAAGCAGCACACCACTCCCGGGAGGGCTCGAAACTCCAACCTTTCGGTTAACAGCCGATCGCGCTAGCCCATTGCGCCACGGGGACAGTCTTGCTCCACTCTCACCACCATCAGAACATATCTTCAAAGCTATCGGCACAAAGAAAAAAAGCACCGCACCACCACCGGGTGGGCTCGAACCTCCAACCTTTCGGTCAACCGGTAATCGCGCTAGCCAATTGCGCCACGGAGACAGTCCTGCTCCACTCTCACCACCATCAGAACATATCTTCAAAGCTATCAGCACAAAAAAAAAGCGGCACACCATCACCGCGTGGGCTCGAACCTCCAACCTTTCGGTTTACAGCCGATCGCGCTAGCCAACTGCGCCACGGAGACAGTCGTGCTCCACTCTCACCACCATCAGAACATATCTTCAAAGCTATCAGCCCAAAGAAAAAAAAAGCGCCGCACCACCTCCGGGTGGGCTCGAACCTCCAACCTTTCGGTTAACAGCCGATCGCGCTAGCCTATTGCCCCACGGAGACAGTCGTGCTCCACTCTCACCACCGTCAGAACATTTCTTCAGAGCTATCACCCCAAAGAAAAAAAAAGAGCCGCAGCACCACCGGGTGGGCTCGAACCTCCAACCTTTCGGTTAACAGCCGATCGCGCTAGCCAGTTGCGCCACGAAGACAGTCCTGCTGCACTCTCACCACCATCAGAACATATCTTCAAACTATCAGCGCAAAAAAAAAGCGCCGCACCACCAGCGGGTGGGCTCGAAACTCCAACCTTTTGGTTAACAGCCGATCGCGCTAGCCAAATGCGCCACAGAGACAGTCTTGCTCCACTCTCAACACCATCAGAACATATCTTCAAAGCTACAAGCGCAAAGAAAAAAAAGCGCCGCACCACCACCGGGTGGGCTCGAACCTCCAACCTTTCGGTTAACAGCCGATCTCGCTAGCCAATTGCGCCACGGGGACAGTCTTGCTCCACCCTCACCACCATCAGAACATATCTTCAAAGCTATCAGCGCAATGAAAAAAAAGCGCCGCACCACCACCGGGTGTGCTCGAACCTCCAACCTTTCGGTTAACAGCCGATCGCGCTAGCCAATTGCGCCACGGAGACAGTCCTGCTCCACTCTCACCACCATCAGAACATATCTTCAAAGCTATCAGCACAAAGAAAAAAAAGCGCCGCACCACCACCGGGTAGGCTCGAAACTCCAACCTTTCGGTTAACAGCCGATCGCGCTAGCCAATTGCGCCATGGAGACAGTCCTGCTCCACTCTCACCACCAACAGAACATATCTTCAAAGCTATTACCACAAAGAAAAAAGCAACACACCACTCCTGGGAGGGCTCGAACCTCCAACCTTTTGGTTAACAGCCGATCGCGCAAGCCAATTGCGCCACGGAGACAGTCCTGCTCCACTCTCACCACCATCAGAACATATCTTCAAAGCTATTAGCGCAAAGAAAAAAAGCGCCGCGCCACCACCGGGTGGGCTCGAACCTCCAACCTTTCGGTTAACAGCCGATCGCGCTAACCCAATGCGCCACGGGGACAGTCTTGCTCTACTCTCACCACCATCAGAACATATCTTCAAAGCTATCACCGCAAAGAAAAAAAAGCGCCGCACCACCACCGGGTGGGCTCGAACCTCCAACCTTTCAGTTAACAGCCGATCGCGCTAGCCAATTGCGCCACGGAGACAGTCTTGCTCCACTCTCAACACCATAAGAACATATCTTCAAAGCTACAAGCGCAAAGAAAAAAAGCGCCGCACCACCACCGGGTGGGCTCGAACCTCCAACCTTTCGGTTAACAGCCAATCGCGTTAGCCAATTGCGCCACAGAGACAGTCCTGCTCCACTCTAACCACCATCAGAACATATCTTCAAAGCTATCAGCACAAAGAGAAAAAAGCGCCGCACCACCACCAGGTGGGCTCGAAACTCCAACCTTTCGGTTAACAGCCGATCGCGCTAGCCAATTGCGCCATGGAGACAGTCCTGCTCCACTCTCACCACCATCAGAACATATCTTCAAAGCTATTACCACAAAGAAAAAAGCAACACACCACTCCTGGGAGGGATCGAAACTCCAACCTTTCAGTTAACAGCTGATCGCGCTAGCCCATTGCGCCACGGAGACAGCCTTGCTCCAATCTCAACACCATCAGAACATATCTTCAAAACTATTAGCGCAAAGAAAAAAAGCGCCGCACCACCACCGGGTGGGCTCGAACATCCAACCTTTCGGTTAACAGCCGATCGCGCTAGCCAATTGCGCCACGGAGACAGTCCTGCTCCACTCTCACCACCATCAGAACATATCTTCAAAGCTATTAGTGCAAAGAAAAAAGCAGCACACCACTCCCGGGAGGGCTCGAAACTCCAACCTTTCGGTTAACAGCCGATCGCGCTAGCCCATTGCGCCACGGGGACAGTCTTGCTCCACACTCACCACCATCAGTACATATCTTCAAAGCTATCAACACAAAGAAAAAAAGCACCGCACCACCACCGGGTGGGCTCGAACCTCCAACCTTTCGGTCAACAGGTAATCGCGCTAGCCAATTGCGCCACGGAGACAGTCCTGCTCCACTCTCACCACCATCAGAACATATCTTCAAAGCTATCAGCACAAAGAAAAAAAAGCGGCACACTATCACCGCGTGGGCTCGAACCTCCAACCTTTCGGTTAACAGCCGATCGCGCTAGCCAACTGCGCCACGGAGACAGTCGTGCTCCACTCTCACCACCATCAGAACATATCTTCAAAGCTATCAGCCCAAAGAAAAAAAAGCGCCGCACCACCTCCGGGTGGGCTCGAACCTCCAACCTTTCGGTTAACAGCAGATCGCGCTTGCCTATTGCCCCACGGAGACAGTCGTGCTCCACTCTCACCACCGTCAGAACATTTCTTCAGAGCTATCACCCCAAAGAAAAAAAAGAGCCGCAGCACCACCGCATGGGCTCGAACCTCCAACCTTTCGGTTAACAGCCGATCGCGCTAGCCAATTGCGCCACGAAGACAGTCCTGCTGCACTCTCACCACCATCAGAACATATCTTAAAAGCTATCAGCCCAAAGAAAAAAAAGCGCCGCACCACCACCGGGTGGGCTCGAACCTTCAACCTTTCGGATAACAGCTGATCGCACTCGCCAATTGCGCCACGGAGGCAGTCGTGCTCCACTGTTACCACCATCAGAACATATCTTCAAAGCTATCAGCACAAAGAAAAAAAAAGCGCCGCACCTCCACCGGGTGGGCTCGAACCTCCAACCTTTCGGTTAACAGCCGATCGCGCTAGCCCATTGCGCCACGGAGATAGCCTTGCTCCACTCTCAACACCATCAGAACATATCTTCAAAGCTATTAGCGCAAAGAAAAAAAGCGCCGCAACTCCACCGGGTGGGCTCGAACCTCCAACCTTTCGGTTAAAAGCTGATCGCGCTAGCCAATCGCGCCACGAAGACAGTCCTGCTCCACTTTCACCACCATCAGAACATATCTTCAAAGCTATTAGTGCAAAGTAAAAAGCAACACACCATTCCCGGGAGTGCTCGAAACTCCAACCCTTCGGTTTACAGCCGATCGCGCTAGCCCATTGCGCCACGAGGACAGTCTTGCTCCACTCTCACCACCAGCAGAACATATCTTCAAAGCTATCAGCACAAAGAAAAAAAAGCGCCGCACCACCACCGGGTGGGCTCGAACCTCCAACCTTTCGGTTAACAGCCGATTGCGCAAGCCAATTGCGCCACGGAGACAGTCCTGCTCCACTCTCACCACCATCAGAACATATCTTCAAAGCTATCAGCCCAAAGAAAAAAATACCGCACCACCACCGGGTGGGCTCGAACTTCCAACCTTTCGGTTAACAGCCAATCGCGCTAGCCAATTGCGCCACGGAGACAGTCCTGCTTCACTCTCACCACCATCAGAACATATCAACAAAGCTATCAGCACAAAGAAAAAAGCAACACACCACTCCTGGGAGGGATCGAAACTCCAACCTTTCAGTTAACAGCTGATCGCGCTAGCCCATTGCGCCACGGAGACAGCCTTGCTCCAATCTCAACACCATCAGAACATATCTTCAAAACTATTAGCGCAAAGAAAAAAAGCGCCGCACCACCACCGGGTGGGCTCGAACATCCAACCTTTCGGTTAACAGCCGATCGCGCTAGCCAATTGCGCCACGGAGACAGTCCTGCTCCACTCTCACCACCATCAGAACATATCTTCAAAGCTATTAGTGCAAAGAAAAAAGCAGCACACCACTCCCGGGAGGGCTCGAAACTCCAACCTTTCGGTTAACAGCCGATCGCGCTAGCCCATTGCGCCACGGGGACAGTCTTGCTCCACACTCACCACCATCAGTACATATCTTCAAAGCTATCAACACAAAGAAAAAAAGCACCGCACCACCACCGGGTGGGCTCGAACCTCCAACCTTTCGGTCAACAGGTAATCGCGCTAGCCAATTGCGCCACGGAGACAGTCCTGCTCCACTCTCACCATCATCAGAACATATCTTCAAAGCTATCAGCACAAAGAAAAAAAAGCGGCACACTATCACCGCGTGGGCTCGAACCTCCAACCTTTCGGTTAACAGCCGATCGCGCTAGCCAACTGCGCCACGGAGACAGTCGTGCTCCACTCTCACCACCATCAGAACATATCTTCAAAGCTATCAGCCCAAAGAAAAAAAAGCGCCGCACCACCTCCGGGTGGGCTCGAACCTCCAACCTTTCGGTTAACAGCAGATCGCGCTTGCCTATTGCCCCACGGAGACAGTCGTGCTCCACTCTCACCACCGTCAGAACATTTCTTCAGAGCTATCACCCCAAAGAAAAAAAAGAGCCGCAGCACCACCGCATGGGCTCGAACCTCCAACCTTTCGGTTAACAGCCGATCGCGCTAGCCCATTGCGCCACGGAGATAGCCTTGCTCCACTCTCAACACCATCAGAACATATCTTCAAAGCTATTAGCGCAAAGAAAAAAAGCGCCGCAACTCCACCGGGTGGGCTCGAACCTCCAACCTTTCGGTTAAAAGCCGATCGCGCTAGCCAATCGCGCCACGAAGACAGTCCTGCTCCACTTTCACCACCATCAGAACATATCTTCAAAGCTATTAGTGCAAAGTAAAAAGCAACACACCATTCCCGGGAGTGCTCGAAACTCCAACCCTTCGGTTTACAGCCGATCGCGCTAGCCCATTGCGCCACGAGGACAGTCTTGCTCCACTCTCACCACCAGCAGAACATATCTTCAAAGCTATCAGCACAAAGAAAAAAAAGCGCCGCACCACCACCGGGTGGGCTCGAACCTCCAACCTTTCGGTTAACAGCCGATTGCGCAAGCCAATTGCGCCACGGAGACAGTCGTGCTCCACTCTCACCACCATCAGAACATATCTTCAAAGCTATCAGCACAAAGAGAAAAAGCGCCGCACCACCACCGGGTGGGCTCGAACCTCCAACCTTTCGGTTACCAGCCGATCGCGCTAGCCAATTGCGCCAGGGAGACAGTCCTGCTCCACTCTCACCACCATCAGAACATATCTTCAAAGCTATCAGCCCAAAGAATAAAAGCACAGCACCACCACCGGGTGGGCTGGAACCTCCAACCTTTCGGTTAACAGCCGATCGCGCTAGCCAAGTGCGCCAGGGAGACAGTCCTGCTCCAAGAAGAATGCGTAAGCCAACCTTCAGTGGCCTTGCATGATAAAGAGTTCGCACTTTTAGATAAAGGTTAGCTAGTTTCAGTACCTTCTTTTTATCAGAACATGCCCCAGAATATGTCACGTTGCTCACGTGTGCTGGTTTCCTGTTGTATATATTATCATGTGTGCTGTGAATAAAATTCAGTTGGTAGTCAGCGCTTGTGTTGTCCTCTTTTACCTTCCGTACCTCGATTTTGTCTGTTTCTTCTAGCACATTCGTGCTCGCGCTGCAGCCCTTATTACTATGAGTCCTGCTCCACTCTCACCACCATCAGAACATATCTTCAAAGCTATTAGCGCAAAGAAAAAAAGCGCCGCGCCACCTTCGGGTGGGCTCGAACCTCCAACCTTTCGGTTAACAGCCGATCGCGCTAACCCATTGCGCCACGGGGACAGTCTTGCTCCACTCTCACCACTATCAGAACATATCTTCAAAGCTATCAGCGCAAAGAAAAAAAAGCGCCGCACCACCACCGGGTGGGCTCGAACCTCCAACCTTTCGGTTAACAGCCGATTGCGCAAGCCAATTGCGCCATGGAGACAGTCCTGCTCCACTCTCACCACCATCAGAACATATCTTCAAAGCTATCAGCCTAAAGAAAAAAAGCACCGCACCACCACCGGGTGGGCTCGAACTTCCAACCTTTCGGTTAACAGCCAATCGCGCTAGCCAATTGCGCCACGGAGACAGTCCTGCTTCACTCTCACCACCATCAGAACATATCTTCAAAGCTATCAGCACACAGAAAAAAAAGCGCCACACCATCATCGGGTGGGCTCGAACCTCCAACCTTTCGGTTAACAGCCGATCGCGCAAGCCAATTGCGCCACGGAGACAGTCCTGCTCCACACTCACCACCATCAGAACATATCTTCAAAGCTATTACCACAAAGAAAAAAAAAGCGCCGCACCACCACCGGGCGAGCGGGCTCGAACCTCCAACCTTTCGGTTACCAGCCGATCGCGCTAGCCAATTGCGCCACGGAGACAGTCCTGCTCCACTCTCACCACCATCAGAACATATCTTCAAAGCTATTACCACAAAGAAAAAAAAAGCGCCGCAACACCACCGGGTTGGCTCGAACCTCCAACCTTTCGGTTAACAGCCGATCGCGCTAGCCAATTGCGCCACGAAGACAGTCCTGCTGCACCCTCACCACCATCAGAACATATCTTCAAAGCTATTACCGCAAAGAAAAAAGCAACACACCACTCCCGGGAGGGCTCGAAATTCCAACCTTTCGGTTAACAGCCGATCGCGCTAGCCCATTGCGCCACGGAGACAGTCTTGCTCCACTCTCACCACCATCAGAACATATCTTCAAACTATCAGCGCAAAAAAAAGCGCAGCACCACCACCGGGTGGGCTCGAAATTCCAACCTTTTGGTTAACAGCCGATCGCGCTTGCCCATTGCGCCACGGGGACAGTCTTGCTCCACTCTCACCACCATCAGAACATATCATCAAAGCTATCAGCCCAAAGAAAAGAAAGCGCCGCACCACCACCGGGTGGGCTCGAACCTCCAACCTTTTGGTTAACGGCCGATCGCGCTAGCCAATTGCGCCACGGAGACAATCCTGCTCCACGCTCACCAACATCAGAAAATATCTTCAAAGCTATCATCGCAAAGAAAAAAGCAACACACCCCACCCGGGAGGGCTCGAACCTCCAACTTTTTGGTTAAAAGCCGATCGCGCTAACCCATTGCGCCACGGGGACAGTCTTGCTCCACTCTCACCACTATCAGAACATATCTTCAAAGCTATCAGTGCAAAGAAAAAAAAGCGCCGCAACACCACCGGGTGGGCTCAAACCTCCAACCTTTCGGTTAACAGCCGATCGCGCTAGCCAATTGCGCCACAAAGACAGTCTTGCTCCACTCTCAACACCATCAGAACATATCTTCAAAGCTACAAGCGCAAAGAAAAAAAAAAGCGCCGCACCACCACCGGGTGCGCTCGAACCTCCAACCTTTCGGTTAACAGGCGATCGCGCTAGCCAATTGCACCACGGGGACAGTCTTGCTCCACCCTCACCACCATCAGAACATATCTTCAAAGCTATCAGCGCAAAGAAAAAAAAGCGCCGCACCACCACCGGGTGTGCTCGAACCTCCAACCTTTCGGTTACCAGCCGATCGCGCTAGCCAATTGCGCCAGGGAGACAGTCCTGCTCCACTCTCACCACCATCAGAACATATCTTCAAAGCTATCAGCCCAAAGAAAAAAAAGCACCGCACCACCACCGGGTGGGCTCGAACCTCCAACCTTTCGTTTAACAGCCAATCGCGCTAGCCAATTGCGCCACGGAGACAGTCCTGCTCCACTCTCACCACCATCAGAACATATCTTCAAAGCTATCAGCACAAAGAAAAAAAAGCGCCGCACCACCACCGGGTGGGCTCGAAACTCCGACCTTTCGGTTAACAGCCGATCGCGCTAGCCAATTGCGCCATGGAGACAGTCCTGCTCCACTCTCACCACCATCAGAACATATCTTCAAAGCTATTACCACAAAGAAAAAAGCAACACACCACTCCTGGGAGGGCTCGAACCTCCAACCTTTTGGTTAACAGCCGATCGCGCAAGCCAATTGCGCCACGGAGACAGTCCTGCTCCACTCTCACCACCATCAGAACATATCTTCAAAGCTATTAGCGCAAAGAAAAAAAGCGCCGCGCCACCACCGGGTGGGCTCGAACCTCCAACCTTTCGGTTAACAGCCGATCGTGCTAACCCAATGCGCCACGCGGACAGTCTTGCTCCACTCTCACCACCATCAGAACATATCTTCAAAGCTATCAGCGCAAAGAAAAAAAGCGCCGCACCACCTCCGGGTGGGCTCGAACCTCCAACCTTTCGGTTAACAGCCGATCGCGCTAGCCAATTGCGCCACGGAGACAGTCGTGCTCCACTCTCACCACCGTCAGAACATTTCTTCAGAGCTATCACCCCAAAGAAAAAAAAAGAGCCGCAGCACCACCGGGTGGGCTCGAACCTCCAACCTTTCGGTTAACAGCCGATCGCGCTAGCCAGTTGCGCCACGAAGACAGTCCTGCTGCACTCTCACCACCATCAGAACATATCTTCAAACTATCAGCGCAAAAAAAAAGCGCCGCACCACCAGCGGGTGGGCTCGAAACTCCAACCTTTTGGTTAACAGCCGATCGCGCTAGCCAAATGCGCCACAGAGACAGTCTTGCTCCACTCTCAACACCATCAGAACATATCTTCAAAGCTACAAGCGCAAAGAAAAAAAAAGCGCCGCACCACCACCGGGTGGGCTCGAACCTCCAACTTTTCGGTTAACAGCCGATCTCGCTAGCCAATTGCGCCACGGGGACAGTCTTGCTCCACCCTCACCACCATCAGAACATATCTTCAAAGCTATCAGCGCAATGAAAAAAAGCGCCGCACCACCACCGGGTGTGCTCGAACCTCCAACCTTTCGGTTAACAGCCGATCGCGCTAGCCAATTGCGCCACGGAGACAGTCCTGCTCCACTCTCACCACCATCAGAACATATCTTCAAAGCTATCAGCACAAAGAAAAAAAAGCGCCGCCCCACCACCGGGTAGGCTCGAAACTCCAACCTTTCGGTTAACAGCCGATCGCGCTAGCCAATTGCGCCATGGAGACAGTCCTGCTCCACTCTCACCACCAACAGAACATATCTTCAAAGCTATTACCACAAAGAAAAAAGCAACACACCACTCCTGGGAAGGCTCGAACCTCCAACCTTTTGGTTAACAGCCGATCGCGCAAGCCAATTGCGCCACGGAGACAGTCCTGCTCCACTCTCACCACCATCAGAACATATCTTCAAAGCTATTAGCGCAAAGAAAAAAAGCGCCGCGCCACCACCGGGTGGGCTCGAACCTCCAACCTTTCGGTTAACAGCCGATCGCGCTAACCCAATGCGCCACGGGGACAGTCTTGCTCTACTCTCACCACCATCAGAACATATCTTCAAAGCTATCACCGCAAAGAAAAAAAAGCGCCGCACCACCACCGGGTGGGCTCGAACCTCCAACCTTTCAGTTAACAGCCGATCGCGCTAGCCAATTGCGCCACGGAGACAGTCTTGCTCCACTCTCAACACCATCAGAACATATCTTCAAAGCTACAAGCGCAAAGAAAAAAAGCGCCGCACCACCACCGGGTGGGCTCGAACCTCCAACCTTTCGGTTAACAGCCAATCGCGTTAGCCAATTGCGCCACAGAGACAGTCCTGCTCCACTCTCACCACCATCAGAACATATCTTCAAAGCTATCAGCACAAAGAGAAAAAAGCGCCGCACCACCACCAGGTGGGCTCGAAACTCCAACCTTTCGGTTAACAGCCGATCGCGCTAGCCAATTGCGCCATGGAGACAGTCCTGCTCCACTCTCACCACCATCAGAACATATCTTCAAAGCTATTACCACAAAGAAAAAAGCAACACACCACTCCTGGGAGGGATCGAAACTCCAACCTTTCAGTTAACAGCTGATCGCGCTAGCCCATTGCGCCACGGAGACAGCCTTGCTCCAATCTCAACACCATCAGAACATATCTTCAAAGCTATTAGCGCAAAGAAAAAAAGCGCCGCACCACCACCGGGTGGGCTCGAACATCCAACCTTTCGGTTAACAGCCGATCGCGCTAGCCAATTGCGCCACGGAGACAGTCCTGCTCCACTCTCACCACCATCAGAACATATCTTCAAAGCTATTAGTGCAAAGAAAAAAGCAGCACACCACTCCCGGGAGGGCTCGAAACTCCAACCTTTCGGTTAACAGCCGATCGCGCTAGCCCATTGCGCCACGGGGACAGTCTTGCTCCACACTCACCACCATCAGTACATATCTTCAAAGCTATCAACACAAAGAAAAAAAGCACCGCACCACCACCGGGTGGGCTCGAACCTCCAACCTTTCGGTCAACAGGTAATCGCGCTAGCCAATTGCGCCACGGAGACAGTCCTGCTCCACTCTCACCACCATCAGAACATATCTTCAAAGCTATCAGCACAAAGAAAAAAAACCGGCACACTATCACCGCGTGGGCTCGAACCTCCAACCTTTCGGTTAACAGCCGATCGCGCTAGCCAACTGCGCCACGGAGACAGTCGTGCTCCACTCTCACCACCATCAGAACATATCTTCAAAGCTATCAGCCCAAAGAAAAAAAAGCGCCGCACCACCTCCGGGTGGGCTCGAACCTCCAACCTTTCGGTTAACAGCAGATCGCGCTAGCCTATTGCCCCACGGAGACAGTCGTGCTCCACTCTCACCACCGTCAGAAAATTTCTTCAGAGCTATCACCCCAAAGAAAAAAAAGAGCCGCAGCACCACCGCATGGGCTCGAACCTCCAACCTTTCGGTTAACAGCCGATCGCGCTAGCCAATTGCGCCACGAAGACAGTCCTGCTGCACTCTCACCACCATCAGAACATATCTTCAGAGCTATCACCCCAAAGAAAAAAAAGCGCCGCACCACCACCGGGAGGGCTCGAAACTCCAACCTTTCGGTTAGCAGCCGATCGCGCTAGTCCATTGCGCCACGGACACAGTCTTGCTCCACTCTCACCACCATCAGAACATATCTTCAAAGCTATCAGCACAAAGAAAAAAAAAGCGCCGCACCACCACCGGGTGGGCTCGAACCTCCAACCTTTCGGTTAACAGCCGATTGCGCAAGCCAATTGCGCCACGGAGACAGTCCTGCTCCACTCTCACCACCATCAGAACATATCTTCAAAGCTATCAGCCCAAAGAAAAAAATACCGCACCACCACCGGGTGGGCTCGAACTTCCAACCTTTCGGTTAACAGCCAATCGCGCTAGCCAATTGCGCCACGGAGACAGTCCTGCTTCACTCTCACCACCATCAGAACATATCTTCAAAGCTATCAGCACAAAGAAAAAAAGCGCCACACCATCATCGGGTGGGCTCGAACCTCCAACCTTTCGGTTAACAACCGATCGCGCAAGCCAATTGCGCCACGGAGACAGTCCTGCTCCACACTCACCACCGTCAAAACATTTCTTCAGAGCTATCACCCCAAAGAAAAAAAAGCGCCGCACCACCACCGGGAGGGCTCGAAACTCCAACCTTTCGGTTAGCAGCCGATCGCGCTAGTCCATTGCGCCACGGACACAGTCTTGCTCCACTCTCACCACCATCAGAACATATCTTCAAAGCTATCAGCGCAAAGAAAAAAAAGCGCCGCACCACCACCGGGTGGGCTCAAACCTCCAACCTTTCGGTTAACAGCCGATTGCGCTAGCCCATTGCGCCACGGAGACAGTCTTGCTCCCTTCTCACCACCATCAGAACATATCTTCAAAGCTATCAGCCCAAAGAAAAAAAAGCGCCGCACCACCACCGGGTGGGCTCGAACCTCCAACCTTTCGGTTAACAGCCGATCGCACTAGCCAATTGCGCCACGGAGACAGACATGCTCCACTCTCACCACCATCAGAACATATCTTCAAACCTATCAGCCCCAAAAAAAGCACCGCACCACCACTGGGCGGGCTGGAACCTCCAACCTTTCGGTTAACAGCCAATCGCGTTAGCCAATTGCGCCACGGAGACAGTCCTGCTCCACTCTCACCACCATCAGAACATATCTTCAAAGCTATCAGCACAAAGAGAAAAAAGCGCCGACACCACCGGGTGGGCTCGAACCTCCAACCTTTCGGTTAACAACCGATCGCGCAAGCCAATTGCACCACGGAGACAGTCCTGCTCCACACTCACCACCGTCAAAACATTTCTTCAGAGCTATCACCCCAAAGAAAAAAAAGCGCCGCACCACCACCGGGTGGGCTCAAACCTCCAACATTTCGGTTAACAGCCAATCGCGCTAGCCAATTGCGCCACGGAGACAGTCCTGCTCCACTCTCACCACCATCAGAACATATCTTCAAAGCTATCAGCACAAAGAAAAAAAAGCACCACACCATCATCGGGTGGGCTCGAACCTCCAACCTTTCGGTTAACAACCGATCGCGCAAGCCAATTGCACCACGGAGACAGTCCTGCTCCACACTCACCACCGTCAAAACATTTCTTCAGAGCTATCACCCCAAAGAAAAAAAAGCGCCGCACCACCACCGGGTAGGCTCGAAACTCCAACCTTTCGGTTAACAGCCGATCGCGCTAGCCGATTGCGCCATGGAGACAGTCCTGCTCCACTCTCACCACCATCAGAACATATCTTCAAAGTCATCAGCCCAAAGAAAAAAAAGCACCGCACCACCACCGGGTGGGCTCGAACCTCCAACATTTCGGTTAACAGCCAATCGCGCTAGCCAATTGCGCCACGGAGACAGTCCTGCTCCACTCTCACCACCATCAGAACATATCTTCAAAGCTATTAGCGCAAAGAAAAAAAGCGCCGCGCCACCACCGGGTGGGCTCGAACCTCCAACCTTTCGGTTAACAGCCGATCGCGCTAACCCAATGCGCCACGGGGACAGTCTTGCTCCACTCTCACCACCATCAGAACATATCTTCAAAGCCATCAGCCCAAAGAAAAAAAAGCACCGCACCACCACCGGGTGGGCTCGAACCTCCAACCTTTCGGTTAACAGCCAATCGCGCTAGCCAATTGCGCCACGGAGACAGCCCTGCTGCACTCTCACCACCATTAGAACATATCTTTCAAGCTATCAGCCCAAGGAATAAAAAGCGCCGACACCACCGGGTGGGCTCGAACCTCCAACCTTTTGGTTAACGGCCGATCGCGCTAGCCAATTGCGCCACGGAGACAATCGTGCTGCACGCTCACCACCATCAGAACATATCTTCAAAGCTATCAGTGCAAAGAAAAAAGCAACACAGCACTCCCGGGAGGGCTCGAAACTCCAACCTTTCGGTTAACAGCACATCGCGCTAGCCCACTGCGTCACGGAGACAGTCTTGCTCCACTCTCACCACCATCAGAACATATCTTCAAAGCTATCAGCCCAAAGAAAAAAATACCGCACCACCACCGGGTGGGCTCGAACTTCCAACCTTTCGGTTAACAGCCAATCGCGCTAGCCAATTGCGCCACGGAGACAGTCCTGCTTCACTCTCACCACCATCAGAACATATCTTCAAAGCTATCAGCACAAAGAGAAAAAGCGCCACACCATCATCGGGTGGGCTCGAACCTCCAACCTTTCGGTTAACAACCGATCGCGCAAGCCAATTGCGCCACGGAGACAGTCCTGCTCCACACTCACCACCGTCAAAACATTTCTTCAGAGCTATCACCCCAAAGAAAAAAAAGCGCCGCACCACCACCGGGAGGGCTCGAAACTCCAACCTTTCGGTTAGCAGCCGATCGCGCTAGTCCATTGCGCCACGGACACAGTCTTGCTCCACTCTCACCACCATCAGAACATATCTTCAAAGCTATCAGTGCAAAGAAAAAAAAGCGCCGCACCACCACCGGGTGGGCTCAAACCTCCAACCTTTCGGTTAACAGCCGATTGCGCTAGCCCATTGCGCCACGGAGACAGTCTTGCTCCCTTCTCACCACCATCAGAACATATCTTCAAAGCTATCAGCCCAAAGAAAAAAAAGCGCCGCACCACCACCGGGGGGCTCGAACCTCCAACCTTTCGGTTAACAGCCGATCGCACTAGCCAATTGCGCCACGGATACAGACATGCTCCACTCTCACCACCATCAGAACATATCTTCAAACCTATCAGCCCCAAAAAAAAGCACCGCACCACCACCGGGCGGGCTGGAACCTCCAACCTTTCGATTAACAGCCAATCGCGTTAGCCAATTGCGCCACGGAGACAGTCCTGCTCCACTCTCACCACCATCAGAACATATCTTCAAAGCTATCAGCACAAAGAGAAAAAAGCGCCGCACCACCACCGGGTGGGCTCAAACCTCCAACATTTCGGTTAACAGCCAATCGCGCTAGCCAATTGCGCCACGGAGACAGTCCTGCTCCACTCTCACCACCATCAGAACATATCTTCAAAGCTATCAGCACAAAGAAAAAAAAGCACCACACCATCATCGGGTGGGCTCGAACCTCCAACCTTTCGGTTAACAACCGATCGCGCAAGCCAATTGCACCACGGAGACAGTCCTGCTCCACACTCACCACCGTCAAAACATTTCTTCAGAGCTATCACCCCAAAGAAAAAAAAGCGCCGCACCACCACCGGGTAGGCTCGAAACTCCAACCTTTCGGTTAACAGCCGATCGCGCTAGCCGATTGCGCCATGGAGACAGTCCTGCTCCACTCTCACCACCATCAGAACATATCTTCAAAGTCATCAGCCCAAAGAAAAAAAGCACCGCACCACCACCGGGTGGGCTCGAACCTCCAACATTTCGGTTAACAGCCAATCGTGCTAGCCAATTGCGCCACGGAGACAGTCCTGCTCCACTCTCACCACCATCAGAACATATCTTCAAAGCTATTAGCGCAAAGAAAAAAAGCGCCGCGCCACCACCGGGTGGGCTCGAACCTCCAACCTTTCGGTTAACAGCCGATCGCGCTAACCCAATGCGCCACGGGGACAGTCTTGCTCCACTCTCACCACCATCAGAACATATCTTCAAAGCCATCAGCCCAAAGAAAAAAAAGCACCGCACCACCACCGGGTGGGCTCGAACCTCCAACCTTTCGGTTAACAGCCAATCGCGCTAGCCAATTGCGCCACGGAGACAGCCCTGCTGCACTCTCACCACCATTAGAACATATCTTTCAAGCTATCAGCCCAAGGAATAAAAAGCGCCGACACCACCGGGTGGGCTCGAACCTCCAACCTTTTGGTTAACGGCCGATCGCGCTAGCCAATTGCGCCACGGAGACAATCGTGCTGCACGCTCACCACCATCAGAACATATCTTCAAAGCTATCAGTGCAAAGAAAAAAGCAACACAGCACTCCCGGGAGGGCTCGAAACTCCAACCTTTCGGTTAACAGCACATCGCGCTAGCCCACTGCGTCACGGAGACAGTCTTGCTCCACTCTCACCACCATCAGAACATATCTTCAAAGCTATCAGCCCAAAGAAAAAAATACCGCACCACCACCGGGTGGGCTCGAACTTCCAACCTTTCGGTTAACAGCCAATCGCGCTAGCCAATTGCGCCACGGAGACAGTCCTGCTTCACTCTCACCACCATCAGAACATATCTTCAAAGCTATCAGCACAAAGAGAAAAAGCGCCACACCATCATCGGGTGGGCTCGAACCTCCAACCTTTCGGTTAACAACCGATCGCGCAAGCCAATTGCGCCACGGAGACAGTCCTGCTCCACACTCACCACCGTCAAAACATTTCTTCAGAGCTATCACCCCAAAGAAAAAAAAGCGCCGCACCACCACCGGGAGGGCTCGAAACTCCAACCTTTCGGTTAGCAGCCGATCGCGCTAGTCCATTGCGCCACGGACACAGTCTTGCTCCACTCTCACCACCATCAGAACATATCTTCAAAGCTATCAGCGCAAAGAAAAAAAAGCGCCGCACCACCACCGGGTGGGCTCAAACCTCCAACCTTTCGGTTAACAGCCGATTGCGCTAGCCCATTGCGCCACGGAGACAGTCTTGCTCCCTTCTCACCACCATCAGAACATATCTTCAAAGCTATCAGCCCAAAGAAAAAAAAGCGCCGCACCACCACCGGGGGGCTCGAACCTCCAACCTTTCGGTTAACAGCCGATCGCACTAGCCAATTGCGCCACGGAGACAGACATGCTCCACTCTCACCACCATCAGAACATATCTTCAAACCTATCAGCCCCAAAAAAAAGCACCGCACCACCACCGGGCGGGCTGGAACCTCCAACCTTTCGGTTAACAGCCAATCGCGTTAGCCAATTGCGCCACGGAGACAGTCCTGCTCCACTCTCACCACCATCAGAACATATCTTCAAAGCTATCAGCACAAAGAGAAAAAAGCGCCGCACCACCACCGGGTGGGCTCAAACCTCCAACATTTCGGTTAACAGCCAATCGCGCTAGCCAATTGCGCCACGGAGACAGTCCTGCTCCACTCTCACCACCATCAGAACATATCTTCAAAGCTATCAGCACAAAGAAAAAAAAGCACCACACCATCATCGGGTGGGCTCGAACCTCCGACCTTTCGGTTAACAACCGATCGCGCAAGCCAATTGCACCACGGAGACAGTCCTGCTCCACACTCACCACCGTCAAAACATTTCTTCAGAGCTATCACCCCAAAGAAAAAAAAGCGCCGCACCACCACCGGGTAGGCTCGAAACTCCAACCTTTCGGTTAACAGCCGATCGCGCTAGCCGATTGCGCCATGGAGACAGTCCTGCTCCACTCTCACCACCATCAGAACATATCTTCAAAGTCATCAGCCCAAAGAAAAAAAGCACCGCACCACCACCGGGTGGGCTCGAACCTCCAACATTTCGGTTAACAGCCAATCGTGCTAGCCAATTGCGCCACGGAGACAGTCCTGCTCCACTCTCACCACCATCAGAACATATCTTCAAAGCTATTAGCGCAAAGAAAAAAAGCGCCGCGCCACCACCGGGTGGGCTCGAACCTCCAACCTTTCGGTTAACAGCCGATCGCGCTAACCCAATGCGCCACGGGGACAGTCTTGCTCCACTCTCACCACCATCAGAACATATCTTCAAAGCCATCAGCCCAAAGAAAAAAAAGCACCGCACCACCACCGGGTGGGCTCGAACCTCCAACCTTTCGGTTAACAGCCAATCGCGCTAGCCAATTGCGCCACGGAGACAGCCCTGCTGCACTCTCACCACCATTAGAACATATCTTTCAAGCTATCAGCCCAAGGAATAAAAAGCGCCGACACCACCGGGTGGGCTCGAACCTCCAACCTTTTGGTTAACGGCCGATCGCGCTAGCCAATTGCGCCACGGAGACAATCGTGCTGCACGCTCACCACCATCAGAACATATCTTCAAAGCTATCAGTGCAAAGAAAAAAGCAACACAGCACTCCCGGGAGGGCTCGAAACTCCAACCTTTCGGTTAACAGCACATCGCGCTAGCCCACTGCGTCACGGAGACAGTCTTGCTCCACTCTCACCACCATCAGAACATATCTTCAAAGCTATCAGCGCAAAGAAAAAAAAGCGCCGCACCACCACCGGGTGGGCTCGAACCTCCAGCCTTTCGGTTAATGGCCGATCGAGCAAGCCAATTGCGCCACGGAGACAGACATGCTCCACTCTCACCACCATCAGAACATATCTTCAAACCTATCAGCCCCAAAAAAAAAGCACCGCACCACCACCGGGCGGGCTGGAACCTCCAACCTTTCGGTTAACAGCCAATCGCGTTAGCCAATTGCGCCACGGAGACAGTCCTGCTCCACTCTCACCACCATCAGAACATATCTTCAAAGCTATCAGCACAAAGAGAAAAAAGCGCCGCACCACCACCGGGTGGGCTCGAAACTCCAACCTTTCGGTTAACAGCCGATCGTGCTAGCCATTTGCGCCATGGAGACAGTCCTGCTCCACTCTCACCACCATCAGAACATATCTTCAAAGCTATTAGTGCAAAGAAAAAAGCAGCACACCACTCCCGGGAGGACTCGAAACTCCAACCTTTCGGTTAACAGCCGATCGCGCTAGCCAATTGCGCCAGGGAGACAGTCCTGCTCCACTCTCACCACCATTAGAACATATCTTTCAAGCTATCAGCCCAAAGAATAGAAAGCGCCGCGCCACCACCGGGTGGGCTCGAACCTCCAACCTTTCGGTTAACAGCCGATCGCGCTAGCCAATTGCGCCACGGAGACAGTCCTGCTCCATTTTCACCACCATCAGAACATATCTTCAAAGCTAATAGTGCAAAGAAAAAAGCGCCACACCATCACCGGGTGGGCTCGAACCTCAACCCTTTCGGTTAACAGCCGATCGCGCAAGCCAATTGCGCCACGGAGACAGTCCTGCTCCACTCTCACCACCATCAGAACATATCTTCAAAGCTATCAGCCCAAAGAAAAAAAAGCGCCGCACCACCACCGGGTGGGCTCGAACCTCCAACCTTTCGGTTAACAGCCGATCGCACTAGCCAATTGCGCCACGGAGACAGTCCTGCTCCACTCTCACCACCATCAGAACATATCTTCAAAGCTATTAGCGCAAAGAAAAAAAGCGCCGCGCCACCACCGGGTGGGCTCGAACCTCCAACCTTTCGGTTAACAGCCGATCGCGCTAACCCAATGCGCCACGGGGACAGTCTTGCTCCACTCTCACCACCATCAGAACATATCTTCAAAGCCATCAGCCCAAAGAAAAAAAAGCACCGCACCACCACCGGGTGGGCTCGAACCTCCAACCTTTCGGTTAACAGCCAATCGCGCTAGCCAATTGCGCCACGGAGACAGCCCTGCTGCACTCTCACCACCATTAGAACATATCTTTCAAGCTATCAGCCCAAGGAATAAAAAGCGCCGACACCACCGGGTGGGCTCGAACCTCCAACCTTTTGGTTAACGGCCGATCGCGCTAGCCAATTGCGCCACGGAGACAATCGTGCTGCACGCTCACCACCATCAGAACATATCTTCAAAGCTATCAGTGCAAAGAAAAAAGCAACACAGCACTCCCGGGAGGGCTCGAAACTCCAACCTTTCGGTTAACAGCACATCGCGCTAGCCCACTGCGTCACGGAGACAGTCTTGCTCCACTCTCACCACCATCAGAACATATCTTCAAAGCTATCAGCGCAAAGAAAAAAAAGCGCCGCACCACCACCGGGTGGGCTCGAACCTCCAGCCTTTCGGTTAATGGCCGATCGAGCAAGCCAATTGCGCCACGGAGACAGACATGCTCCACTCTCACCACCATCAGAACATATCTTCAAACCTATCAGCCCCAAAAAAAAAGCACCGCACCACCACCGGGCGGGCTGGAACCTCCAACCTTTCGGTTAACAGCCAATCGCGTTAGCCAATTGCGCCACGGAGACAGTCCTGCTCCACTCTCACCACCATCAGAACATATCTTCAAAGCTATCAGCACAAAGAGAAAAAAGCGCCGCACCACCACCGGGTGGGCTCGAAACTCCAACCTTTCGGTTAACAGCCGATCGTGCTAGCCATTTGCGCCATGGAGACAGTCCTGCTCCACTCTCACCACCATCAGAACATATCTTCAAAGCTATTAGTGCAAAGAAAAAAGCAGCACACCACTCCCGGGAGGACTCGAAACTCCAACCTTTCGGTTAACAGCCGATCGCGCTAGCCAATTGCGCCAGGGAGACAGTCCTGCTCCACTCTCACCACCATTAGAACATATCTTTCAAGCTATCAGCCCAAAGAATAGAAAGCGCCGCGCCACCACCGGGTGGGCTCGAACCTCCAACCTTTCGGTTAACAGCCGATCGCGCTAGCCAATTGCGCCACGGAGACAGTCCTGCTCCATTTTCACCACCATCAGAACATATCTTCAAAGCTAATAGTGCAAAGAAAAAAGCGCCACACCATCACCGGGTGGGCTCGAACCTCAACCCTTTCGGTTAACAGCCGATCGCGCAAGCCAATTGCGCCACGGAGACAGTCCTGCTCCACTCTCACCACCATCAGAACATATCTTCAAAGCTATCAGCCCAAAGAAAAAAAAGCGCCGCACCACCACCGGGTGGGCTCGAACCTCCAACCTTTCGGTTAACAGCCGATCGCACTAGCCAATTGCGCCACGGAGACAGACATGCTCCACTCTCACCACCATCAGAACATATCTTCAAACCTATCAGCCCCAAAAAAAAAGCACCGCACCACCACCGGGCGGGCTGGAACCTCCAACCTTTCGGTTAACAGCCAATCGCGTTAGCCAATTGCGCCACGGAGACAGTCCTGCTCCACTCTCACCACCATCAGAACATATCTTCAAAGCTATCAGCACAAAGAGAAAAAAGCGCCGCACCACCACCGGGTGGGCTCAAACCTCCAACATTTCGGTTAACAGCCAATCGCGCTAGCCAATTGCGCCACGGAGACAGTCCTGCTCCACTCTCACCACCATCAGAACATATCTTCAAAGCTATCAGCACAAAGAAAAAAAAGCACCACACCATCATCGGGTGGGCTCGAACCTCCAACCTTTCGGTTAACAACCGATCGCGCAAGCCAATTGCACCACGGAGACAGTCCTGCTCCACACTCACCACCGTCAAAACATTTCTTCAGAGCTATCACCCCAAAGAAAAAAAAGCGCCGCACCACCACCGGGTAGGCTCGAAACTCCAACCTTTCGGTTAACAGCCGATCGCGCTAGCCGATTGCGCCATGGAGACAGTCCTGCTCCACTCTCACCACCATCAGAACATATCTTCAAAGTCATCAGCCCAAAGAAAAAAAAGCACCGCCACACCACCGGGTGGGCTCGAACCTCCAACATTTCGGTTAACAGCCAATCGCGCCAGCCAATTGCGCCACGGAGACAGTCCTGCTCCACTCTCACCACCATCAGAACATATCTTCAAAGCTATTAGCGCAAAGAAAAAAAGCGCCGCGCCACCACCGGGTGGGCTCGAACCTCCAACCTTTCGGTTAACAGCCGATCGCGCTAACCCAATGCGCCACGGGGACAGTCTTGCTCCACTCTCACCACCATCAGAACATATCTTCAAAGCCATCAGCCCAAAGAAAAAAAAGCACCGCACCACCACCGGGTGGGCTCGAACCTCCAACCTTTCGGTTAACAGCCAATCGCGCTAGCCAATTGCGCCACGGAGACAGCCCTGCTGCACTCTCACCACCATTAGAACATATCTTTCAAGCTATCAGCCCAAGGAATAAAAAGCGCCGACACCACCGGGTGGGCTCGAACCTCCCACCTTTTGGTTAACGGCCGATCGCGCTAGCCAATTGCGCCACGGAGACAATCGTGCTGCACGCTCACCACCATCAGAACATATCTTCAAAGCTATCAGTGCAAAGAAAAAAGCAACACAGCACTACCGGGAGGGCTCGAAACTCCAACCTTTCGGTTAACAGCACATCGCGCTAGCCCACTGCGTCACGGAGACAGTCTTGCTCCACTCTCACCACCATCAGAACATATCTTCAAAGCTATCAGCGCAAAGAAAAAAAAGCGCCGCACCACCACCGGGTGGGCTCGAACCTCCAGCCTTTCGGTTAATGGCCGATCGCGCAAGCCAATTGCGCCACGGAGACAGACATGCTCCACTCTCACCACCATCAGAACATATCTTCAAACCTATCAGCCCCAAAAAAAAAGCACCGCACCACCACCGGGCGGGCTGGAACCTCCAACCTTTCGGTTAACAGCCAACCGCGTTAGCCAATTGCGCCACGGAGACAGTCCTGCTCCACTCTCACCACCATCAGAACATATCTTCAAAGCTATCAGCACAAAGAGAAAAAAGCGCCGCACCACCACCGGGTGGGCTCGAAACTCCAACCTTTCGGTTAACAGCCGATCGTGCTAGCCATTTGCGCCATGGAGACAGTCCTGCTCCACTCTCACCACCATCAGAACATATCTTCAAAGCTATTAGTGCAAAGAAAAAAGCAGCACACCACTCCCGGGAGGACTCGAAACTCCAACCTTTCGGTTAACAGCCGATCGCGCTAGCCAATTGCGCCAGGGAGACAGTCCTGCTCCACTCTCACCACCATTAGAACATTTCATTTCATTTCATTTATTTATACTGTTAGCCCAGAAGTGGGCCGTTACAGGGTGGAAGTACAAACAATTATTTGAAAAAAAGAAGTACCGTACAGGTCTCGAGATAATTTCTCGGTATTATTGTGACCAGCAACTCGAAGTTATACATAACATATATAAATGGAACACACATGCGATGCAATACATACGCGCAGAACAGCACATGACGCATTTGAGGCGGCACTTTTGCACCGCGCAGAAGATTTGAAAGACAACTACTGCAGGATCATGCAACCAACAAAAAGTACACACACACGCAAAAAAAACATATGTCACTGTTATTCGGAAAATAAACGTTTTAGATTCTGTTCAAATGATGTAAGCGAGGAACAACCAATTATAGACTCTGGCAGCATATTCCAATCTTCAATAGCACGTGGAAAGTAACTGAACTTAAAGCAATCGTTACGTGGGACTAGGGGTGGTATATACATATTATGGCGATGTCTGGAGTGTTCTTGTGTGTTGACCTGGAAGTAATCTGAATAGTTTAGTTTAAATTGATTATGAATTAACTGGAAGAGGAATTTCAGACGCTCAATCCTCGTCCTAAGTTCAGGACTATCCAGTCCAGCTTTTTTACAGAGTTCAGTAGGAGAATGATGTCGGCTATATTTATTAAAAATAAATCTCGCACCAAGTCGCTGTATTTTTGTTATTTTATTGCAGTTTGTCTTTGTGTAAGGGTCCCAGACAATTTTAGAATATTCGATAATGGGTCTGACAAGAGTTTTGTAAGCAAGACACTTTATATCAGATGGGGCGGTATAAAGGTTACATATCTTTCAAGCTATCAGCCCAAAGAATAGAAAGCGCCGCGCCACCACCGGGTGGGCTCGAACCTCCAACCTTTCGGTTAACAGCCGATCGCGCTAGCCAATTGCGCCACGGAGACAGTCCTGCTCCATTTTCACCACCATCAGAACATATCTTCAAAGCTAATAGTGCAAAGAAAAAAGCGCCACACCATCACCGGGTGGGCTCGAACCTCAACCCTTTCGGTTAACAGCCGATCGCGCAAGCCAATTGCGCCACGGAGACAGTCCTGCTCCACTCTCACCACCGTCAAAACATTTATTCAGAGCTATCACCCCAAAGAAAAAAAAGCGCCGCACCACCACCGGGAGGGCTCGAAACTCCAACCCTTCGGTTTACAGCCGATCGCGCTAGCCCATTGCGCAACGAGGACAGTCTTGCTCCACTCTCACCACCATCAGAACATATCTTCAAAGCTATCAGCACAAAGAAAAAAAAAGCGCCGCACCACCACCGGGTGGGCTCTAACCTCCAACCTTTCGGTTAACAGCCGATTGCGCAAGCCAATTGCGCCACGGAGACAGTCCTGCTCCACTCTCACCACCATCAGAACATATCTTCAAAGCTATCAGCACAAAGAAAAAAAAGCGCCGCGCCACCACCGGGTGGGCTCGAACCTCCAACCTTTCGGTTAACAGCCGATAACGCTAACCCAATGCGCCACGGGGACAGTCTTGCTCCACTCTCACCACCATCAGAACATATCTTCAAAGCCATCAGCCCAAAGAAAAAAAAGCACCGCACCACCACCGGGTGGGCTCGAACCTCCAACTTTTGGGTTAACAGCCGATCGCGCTGGCCAATTGCGCCACGGAGACAGTCCTGCTGCACTCTCACCACCATTAGAACATATCTTTCAAGCTATCAGCCCAAGGAATAAAAAGCGCCGACACCACCGGGTGGGCTCGAACCTCCAACCTTTTGGTTAACGGCCGATCGCGCTAGCCAATTGCGCCACGGAGACAATCGTGCTGCACGCTCACCACCATCAGAACATATCTTCAAAGCTATCAGTGCAAAGAAAAAAGCAACACAGCACTCCCGGGAGGGCTCGAAACTCCAACCTTTCGGTTAACAGCCCATCGCGCTAGCCCACTGCGTCACGGAGACAGTCTTGCTCCACTCTCACCACCATCAGAACATATCTTCAAAGCTATCAGCGCAAAGAAAAAAAAGCGCCGCACCACCACCGGGTGGGCTCGAACCTCCAGCCTTTCGGTTAATGGTCGATCGCGCAAGCCAATTGCGCCACGGAGACAGACATGCTCCACTCATACTATCAGAACATATCTTAAAAGCTATCAGCGCAAAGAAAAAAGCAACACACTACCACCGGGCGGGCTGGAACCTCCAACCTTTCGGTTAACAGCCAATCGCGTTAGCCAATTGCGCCACGGAGACAGTCCTGCTCCACTCTCACCACCATCAGAACATATCTTCAAAGCTATCAGCACAAAGAGAAAAAAGCGCCGCACCACCACCGGGTGGGCTCGAAACTCCAACCTTTCGGTTAACAGCCGATCGTGCTAGCCAATTGCGCCATGGAGACAGTCCTGCTCCACTCTCACCACCATCAGAACATATCTTCAAAGCTATTAGTGCAAAGAAAAAAGCAGCACACCACTCCCGGGAGGACTCGAAACTCCAACCTTTCGGTTAACAGCCGATCGCGCTAGCCCATTGCGCCAAGGGGACAGTCTTGCTCCACTCTCACCACCATCAGTACATATCTTCAAAGCTATCAGCACAAAGAAAAAAAACGCCGCACCACCACCGGGTGGGCTCGAACCTCCAACCTTTCGGTTAACAGCCGATCGCGCTAGCCCATTGCGCCACGGGGACAGTCTTGCTCCACTCTCACCACCATCAGAACATATCTTCAAAGCTATCAGCACAAAGAGAAAAAAGCGCCGCACCACCAACGGGTGGGCTCGAAACTCCAACCTTTCGGTTAACAGCCGATCGCGCTAGCCAATTGCGCCAGGGAGACAGTCCAACTCCACTCTCACCACCATTAGAACATATCTTTCAAGCTATCAGCCCAAAGAATGGAAAGCGCCGCGCCACCACCGGGTGGGCTCGAACCTCCAACCTTTCGGTTAACAGCCGATCGCGCTAGCCAATTGCGCCACGGAGACAGTCCTGCTCCATTTTCACCACCATCAGAACATATCTTCAAAGCTAATAGTGCAAAGAAAAAAGCGCCACACCATCACCGGGTGGGCTCGAACCTCCAACCTTTCGGTTAACAGCCGATCGCGCAAGCCAATTGCGCCACGGAGACAGTCCTGCTCCACTCTCACCACCGTCAAAACATTTATTCAGAGCTATCACCCCAAAGAAAAAAAAGCGCCGCACCACCACCGGGAGGGCTCGAAACTCCAACCCTTCGGTTTACAGCCGATCGCGCTAGCCCATTGCGCCACGAGGACAGTCTTGCTCCACTCTCACCACCATCAGAACATATCTTCAAAGCTATCAGCACAAAGAAAAAAAAAGCGCCGCACCACCACCGGGTGGGCTCGAACCTCCAACCTTTCGGTTAACAGCCGATTGCGCAAGCCAATTGCGCCACGGAGACAGTCCTGCTCCACTCTCACCACCATCAGAACATATCTTCAAAGCTATCAGCCCAAAGAAAAAAAGCACCGCACCACCACCGGGTGGGCTCGAACTTGCAACCTTTCGGTTAACAGCCAATCGCGCTAGCCAATTGCGCCGCGGAGACAGTCCTGCTTCACTCTCACCACCATCAGAACATATCTTCAAAGCTATCAGCACAAAGAAAAAAAAGCACCACACCATCATCGGGTGGGCTCGAACCTCCAACCTTTCGGTTAACAACCGATCGCGCAAGCCAATTGCACCACGGAGACAGTCCTGCTCCACACTCACCACCGTCAAAACATTTCTTCACAGCTATCACCCCAAAGAAAAAAAAGCGCCGCACCACCACCGGGTAGGCTCGAAACTCCAACCTTTCGGTTAACAGCCGATCGCGCTAGCCGATTGCGCCATGGAGACAGTCCTGCTCCACTCTCACCACCATCAGAACATATCTTCAAAGCCATCAGCCCAAAGAAAAAAAAGCACCGCACCACCACCGGGTGGGCTCGAACCTCCAACATTTCGGTTAACAGCCAATCGCGCTAGCCAATTGCGCCACGGAGACAGTCCTGCTCCACTCTCACCACCATCAGAACATATCTTCAAAGCTATTAGCGCAAAGAAAAAAAGCGCCGCGCCACCACCGCGTGGGCTCGAACCTCGAACCTTTCGGTTAACAGCCGATCGCGCTAACCCAATGCGCCACGGGGACAGTCTTGCTCCACTCTCACCACCATCAGAACATATCTTCAAAGCTATCAGCGCAAAGAAAAATAGCGCCCCACCACCACCGGGTGGGCTCGAACCTCCAACCTTTCGGTTAACAGCCGGTCGCGCTAGCCAATTGCGCCACGGAGACAGTCTTGCTCCACTCTCAACACCATCAGAACATATCTTCAAAGCTACAAGCGCAAAGAAAAAAAAGCGCCGCACCACCACCGGGTGGGCTCGAACCTCCAACCTTTCGGTTAACAGCCAATCGCGTTAGCCAATAGCGCCACAGAGACAGTCCTGCTCCACTCTCACCACCATCAGAACATATCTTCAAAGCTATCAGCCTAAAGAAAAAAAGCACCGCACCACCACCACCGGGTGGGCTCGAACTTCCAACCTTTCGGTTAACAGCCAATCGCGCTAGCCAATTGCGCCACGGAGACAGTCCTCCTTCACTCTCACCACCATCAGAACATATCTTCAAAGCTATCAGCACAAAGAAAAAAAAGCGCCACACCATTATCGGGTGGGCTCGAACCTCCAACCTTTCGGTTAACAGCCGATCGCGCTAGCCAATTGCGCCAGGGAGACAGTCTTGCTCCACTCTCACCACCATCAGAACATATCTTCAAAGCTATTAGCGCAAAGAAAAAAAGCGCCGCGCCACCACCGGGTGGGCTCGAACCTCGAACCTTTCGGTTAACAGCCGATCGCGCTAACCCAATGCGCCACGGGGACAGTCTTGCTCCACTCTCACCACCATCAGAACATATCTTCAAAGCTATCAGCGCAAAGAAAAATAGCGCCCCACCACCACCGGGTGGGCTCGAACCTCCAACCTTTCGGTTAACAGCCGGTCGCGCTAGCCAATTGCGCCACGGAGACAGTCTTGCTCCACTCTCAACACCATCAGAACATATCTTCAAAGCTACAAGCGCAAAGAAAAAAAAGCGCCGCACCACCACCGGGTGGGCTCGAACCTCCAACCTTTCGGTTAACAGCCGATCGCGCTAGCTAATTGCGCCACAGAGACAGTCTTGCTCCACTCTCAACACCATCAGAACATATCTTCAAAGCTACAAGCGCAAAGAAAAAAAAGCGCCGCACCACCACCGGGTGGGCTCGAACCTCCAACCTTTCGGTTAACAGCCGATCGCGCTAGCCAATTGCGCTACGGGGACAGTCTTGCTCCACTCTCACCACCATCAGAACATATCTTCAAAGCTATCAGCGCAAAGAAAAAAAAGCGCCGCACCACCACCGGGTGGGCTCGAACCTCCAACCTTTCGGTTAACAGCCGATCGCGCTAGCCAATTGCGCCAGGGAGACAGTCCTGCTCCACTCTCACCACCATCAGAACATATCTTCAAAGCTATCAGCCCAAAGAAAAAAAGCAACACACCACTCCCGGGAGGGCTCGAACCTCCAACTTATCGGTTAACAGCTGATCGCGCTGGCCAATTGCTCCACAGAGACAGTCCTGCTCCACTCTCACCACCATTAGAACATATCTTTCAAGCTATCAGCCCAAAGAAAAAAAAAGCGCCGCACCACCACCGGGTGGGCTGGAACCTCCAACCTTTCGGTTAACAGCCAATCGCGTTAGCCAATTGCGCCACGGAGACAGTCCTGCTCCACTCTCACCACCATCAGAACATATCTTAAAGCATCAGCACAAAGAGAAAAAAGCGCCGCACCACCACCGGGAGGGCTCGAAACTCCAACCTTTCGGTTAACAGCCGATCGCGCTAGCCAATTGCGCCATGGAGACAGTCCTGCTCCACTCTCACCACCATCAGAACATATCTTCAAAGCTATTACCACAAAGAAAAAAAAGCGCCGCAACACCACCAGGTTGGCTCGAACCTCCAACCTTTCGGTTAACAGCCGATCGCGCTAGCCAATTGCGCCACGAAGACAGTCCTGCTGCACTCTCACCACCATCAGAACATATCTTCAAAGCTATTAGCGCAAAGAAAAAAGCAACACACCACTCCCGGGAGGGCTCGAAATTCCAACCTTTCGGTTAACAGCCGATCGCGCTAGCCCATTGTGCCACGGAGACAGTCTTGCTCCACTCTCACCACCATCAGAACATATCATCAAAGCTATCAGCCCAAAGAAAAAAAAGCGCCGCACCACCACCGGGTGGGCTCGAACCTTCAACTTTTCGGTTAACAGCCGATCGCACTAGCCAATTGCGCCACGGAGGCAGTCGTGCTCCACTCTTACCACCATCAGAACATATCTTCAAAGCTATCAGCACAAAGAAAAAAGCAACACACCACTCCCGGGAGGGCTCGAACCTCCAACTTATCGGTTAACAGCTGATCGCGCTGGCCAATTGCTCCACAGAGACAGTCCTGCTCCACTCTCACCACCATTAGAACATATCTTTCAAGCTATCAGCCCAAAGAAAAAAAAAGCGCCGCACCACCACCGGGTGGGCTCGAACCTCCAACCTTTTGGTTAACGGCCGATCGCGCTAGCCAATTGCGCCACGGAGACAATCGTGCTCCACGCTCACCAACATCAGAAAATATCTTCGAAGCTATCATCGCAAAGAAAAAAAGCGCCGCGCCACCTTCGGGTGGGCTCGAACCTCCAACCTTTCGGTTAACAGCCGATCGCGCTAACCCATTGCGCCACGGGGACAGTCTTGCTCCACTCTCACCACTATCAGAACATATCTTCAAAGCTATCAGCGCAAAGAAAAAAAAGCGCCGCACCACCACCAGGTGGGCTCGAACCTCCAACCTTTCGGTTAACAGCCGATCGCGCTAGCCAATTGCGCCACAGAGACAGCCTTGCTCCACTCTCAACACCATCAGAACATATCTTCAAAGCTACAAGCGCAAAGAAAAAAAAGCGCCGCACCACCACCGGGTGGGCTCGAACCTCCAACCTTTCGGTTAAAAGCCGATCGCGCTAGCCAATTGCGCCACGGGGACAGTCTTGCTCCACCCTCACCACCATCAGAACATATCTTCAAAGCTATCAGTGCAAAGAAAAAAAAGCGCCGCACCACCACCGGGTGTGCTCGAACCTCCAACCTTTCGGTTAACAGCCGATCGCGCTAGCCAATTGCGCCAGGGAGACAGTCCTGCTCCACTCTCACCACCATCAGAACATATCTTCAAAGCTATCAGCCCAAAGAAAAAAAAGCACCGCACCACCACCGGGTGGGCTCGAACCTCCAACCTTTCGTTTAACAGCCAATCGCGCTAGCCAATTGCGCCACGGAGACAGTCCTGCTCCACTCTCACCACCATCAGAACATATCTTCAAAGCTATCAGCACAAAGAAAAAAAAGCGCCGCACCACCACCGGGTAGGCTCGAAACTCCAACCTTTCGGTTAACAGCCGATCGCGCTAGCCAATTGCGCCATGGAGACAGTCCTGCTCCACTCTCACCACCATCAGAACATATCTTCAAAGCTATTACCACAAAGAAAAAAGCAACACGCCACTCCTGGGAGGGCTCGAACCTCCAACCTTTTGGTTAACAGCCGATCGCGCAAGCCAATTGCGCCACGGAGACAGTCCTGCTCCACTCTCACCACCATCAGAACATATCTTCAAACCTATTAGCGCAAAGAAAGAAAGCGCCGCGCCACCACCGGGTGGGCTCGAACATCCAACCTTTCGGTTAACAGCCGATCGCGCTAGCCAATAGCGCCACGGAGACAGTCCTGCTCCACTCTCACCACCATCAGAACATATCTTCAAAGCTATTAGTGCAAAGAAAAAAGCAGCACACCACTCCCGGGAGGGCTCGAAACTCCAACCTTTCGGTTAACAGCCGATCGCGCTAGCCCATTGCGCCACGGGGACAGTCTTGCTCCACTCTCACCACCATCAGTACATATCTTCAAAGCTATCAGCACAAAGAAAAAAAAACGCCGCACCACCACCGGGTGGGCTCGAACCTCCACCCTTTCGGTTAACAGCCGATCGCGCAAGGCAATTGCGCCACGGAGACAGTCCTGCTCCACTCTCACCACCATCAGAACATATCTTCAAAGCTATCGGCCCAAAGAAAAAAAGCACCGCACCACCACCGGGTGGGCTCGAACCTCCAACCTTTCGGTCAACAGGTAATCGCGCTAGCCAATTGCGCCACGGAGACAGTCCTGCTCCACTCTCACCACCATCACAACATATCTTCAAAGCTATCAGCACAAAGAAAAAAAAGCGGCACACCATCACCGCGTGGGCTCGAACCTCCAACCTTTCGGTTAACTGCCGATCGCGCTAGCCAAATGCGCCACGGAGACAGTCGTGCTCCACTCTCACCACCATCAGAACATATCTTCAAAGCTATCAGCCCAAAGAAAAAAAAAGCGCCGCACCACCTCCGGGTGGGCTCGAACCTCCAACCTTTCGGTTAACAGCCGATCGCGCTAGCCTATTTTCCCCACGGAGACAGTCGTGCTCCACTCTCACCACCGTCAGAACATTTCTTCAGAGCTATCACCCCAAAGAAAAAAAAGAGCCGCAGCACCACCGGGTGGGCTCGAACCTCCAACCTTTCGGTTAACAGCCGATCGCGCTAGCCAATTGCGCCACGAAGACAGTCCTGCTGCACTCTCACCACCATCAGAACATATCTTCAAACTATCAGCGCAAAAAAAAAAAGCGCCGCACCACCACCGGGTGGGCTCGAAACTCCAACCTTTTGGTTAACAGCCGATCGCGCTAGCCAATTGCGCCACAGAGACAGTCTTGCTCCACTCTCAACACCATCAGAACATATCTTCAAAGCTACAAGCGCAAAGAAAAAAAAGCGCCGCACCACCACCGGGTGGGCTCGAACCTCCAACCTTTCGGTTAACAGCCGATCGCGCTAGCCAATTGCGCCACGGGGACAGTCTTGCTCCACCCTCACCACCATCAGAACATATCTTCAAAGCTATCAGCCCAAAGAAAAAAAGCACCGCACCACCACCGGGTGGGCTCGAACTTCCAACCTTTCGGTTAACAGCCAATCGCGCTAGCCAATATCGCCACGGAGACAGTCCTACTTCACTCTCACCACCATCAGAACATATCTTCAAAGCTATCAGCACAAAGAAAAAAAAGCGCCACACCATCATCGGGTGGGCTCGAACCTCCAACCTTTCGGTTAACAACCGATCGCGCAAGCCAATTGCACCACGGAGACAGTCCTGCTCCACACTCACCACCGTCAAAACATTTCTTCAGAGCTATCACCCCAAAGAAAAAAAAGCGCCGCACCACCACCGGGTAGGCTCGAAACACCAACCTTTCGGTTAACAGCCGATCGCGCTAGCCAATTGCGCCATGGAGACAGTCCTGCTCCACTCTCACCACCATCAGAACATATCTTCAAAGCCATCAGCCCAAAGAAAAAAAAGCACCGCACCACTACCGGGTGGGCTCGAACCTCCAACCTTTCGGTTAACAGCCAATCGCGCTATCCAATTGCGCCACGGAGACAGTCCTGCTCCACTCTCACCACCATCAGAACATATCTTCAAAGCTATTAGCGCAAAGAAAAAAAGCGCCGCGCCACCACCGGGTGGGCTCGAACCTCCAACCTTTCGGTTAACAGCCGATCGCGCTAACCCAATGCGCCACGGGGACAGTCTTGCTCCACTCTCACCACCATCAGAACATATCCTCAAAGCCATCAGCCCAAAGAAAAAAAGCACCGCACCACCACCGGGTGGGCTCGAACCTCCAACCTTTCGGTTAACAGCCAATCGCGCTAGCCAATTGCGCCACGGAGACAGTCCTGCTCCACTCTCACCAACATCAGAACATATCTTCAAAGCTATTAGCGCAAAGAAAAAAAAGCGCCGCGCCACCACCGGCTGGGCTCGAACCTCCAACCTTTCGGTTAACAGCCGATCGCGCTAACCCAATGCGCCACGGGGACAGTCTTGCTCCACTCTCACCACCATCAGAACATATCTTCAAAGCTATCAGCGTAAAAACAAAATAGCGCCGCACCACCACCGGGTGGGCTCGAACCTCCAACCTTTCGGTTAACAGCCGATCGCGCTAGCCAATTGCGCCACGGAGACAGTCTTGCTCCACTCTCAACACCATCAGAACATATCTTCAAAGCCATCAGCCCAAAGAAAAAAAAGCACCGCACCACCACCAGGTGGGCTCGAACCTCCAACCTTTCGGTTAACAGCCAATCGCGCTAGCCAATTGCGCCACGGGGACAGTCTTGCTTCACTCTCACCACTATCAGAACATATCTTCAAAGCTATCAGCGCAAAGAAAAAAAAGCGCCGCACCACCACCGGGTGGGCTCGAACCTCCAACCTTTCGGTTAACAGCCGATCGCGCAAGCCAATTGCGCCACGGAGACAGTCCTGCTCCACTGTCACCACCATCAGAACATATCTTCAAAGCTATCAGCCTAAAGAAAAAAAGCACCGCACCACCGCCGGGTGGGCTCGAACTTCCAACCTTTCGGTTAACAGCCAATCGCGCTAGCCAATTGCGCCACGGAGACAGTCCTGCTTCACTTTCACCACCATCAGAACATATCTTCAAAGCTATCAGCACAAAGAAAAAAAGCGCCACACCATCATCGGGTGGGCTCGAACCTCCAACCTTTCGGTTAACAGCCGATCGCGCAAGCCAATTGCGCCACGGAGACAGTCCTGTTCCAGACTCACCACCGTCAAAACATTTCTTCAGAGCTATCACCCCAAAGAAAAAAAAGCGCCGCACCACCACCGGGTGGGCTCGAACCTCCAACCTTTCAGTTAACAGCCGATCGCGCTAGCCAATTGCGCCACAGAGACAGCCTTGCTCCACTCTCAACACCATCAGAACATATCTTCAAAGCTATCAGCGCAAAGAAAAAAAAGCGCCGCGCCACCACCGGGTGGGCTCGAACCTCCAACCTTTCGGTTAAAAGCCGATCGCGCTAGCCAATTGCGCCACGGGGACAGTCTTGCTCCACCCTCACCACCATCAGAACATATCTTCAAAGCTATCAGTGCAAAGAAAAAAAAGCGCCGCACCACCACCGGGTGTGCTCGAACCTCCAACCTTTCGGTTAACAGCCGATCGCGCTAGCCAATTGCGCCAGGGAGACAGTCCTGCTCCACTCTCACCACCATCAGAACATATCTTCAAAGCTATCAGCCCAAAGAAAAAAAAGCACCGCACCACCACCGGGTGGGCTCGAACCTCCAACCTTTCGTTTAACAGCCAATCGCGCTAGCCAATTGCGCCACGGAGACAGTCCTGCTCCACTCTCACCACCATCAGAACATATCTTCAAAGCTATCAGCACAAAGAAAAAAAAGCGCCGCACCACCACCGGGTAGGCTCGAAACTCCAACCTTTCGGTTAACAGCCGATCGCGCTAGCCAATTGCGCCATGGAGACAGTCCTGCTCCACTCTCACCACCATCAGAACATATCTTCAAAGCTATTACCACAAAGAAAAAAGCAACACGCCACTCCTGGGAGGGCTCGAACCTCCAACCTTTTGGTTAACAGCCGATCGCGCAAGCCAATTGCGCCACGGAGACAGTCCTGCTCCACTCTCACCACCATCAGAACATATCTTCAAACCTATTAGCGCAAAGAAAGAAAGCGCCGCGCCACCACCGGGTGGGCTCGAACATCCAACCTTTCGGTTAACAGCCGATCGCGCTAGCCAATAGCGCCACGGAGACAGTCCTGCTCCACTCTCACCACCATCAGAACATATCTTCAAAGCTATTAGTGCAAAGAAAAAAGCAGCACACCACTCCCGGGAGGGCTCGAAACTCCAACCTTTCGGTTAACAGCCGATCGCGCTAGCCCATTGCGCCACGGGGACAGTCTTGCTCCACTCTCACCACCATCAGTACATATCTTCAAAGCTATCAGCACAAAGAAAAAAAAACGCCGCACCACCACCGGGTGGGCTCGAACCTCCACCCTTTCGGTTAACAGCCGATCGCGCAAGGCAATTGCGCCACGGAGACAGTCCTGCTCCACTCTCACCACCATCAGAACATATCTTCAAAGCTATCGGCCCAAAGAAAAAAAGCACCGCACCACCACCGGGTGGGCTCGAACCTCCAACCTTTCGGTCAACAGGTAATCGCGCTAGCCAATTGCGCCACGGAGACAGTCCTGCTCCACTCTCACCACCATCACAACATATCTTCAAAGCTATCAGCACAAAGAAAAAAAAGCGGCACACCATCACCGCGTGGGCTCGAACCTCCAACCTTTCGGTTAACTGCCGATCGCGCTAGTCAAATGCGCCACGGAGACAGTCGTGCTCCACTCTCACCACCATCAGAACATATCTTCAAAGCTATCAGCCCAAAGAAAAAAAAAGCGCCGCACCACCTCCGGGTGGGCTCGAACCTCCAACCTTTCGGTTAACAGCCGATCGCGCTAGCCTATTTTCCCCACGGAGACAGTCGTGCTCCACTCTCACCACCGTCAGAACATTTCTTCAGAGCTATCACCCCAAAGAAAAAAAAGAGCCGCAGCACCACCGGGAGGGCTCGAACCTCCAACCTTTCGGTTAACAGCCGATCGCGCTAGCCAATTGCGCCACGAAGACAGTCCTGCTGCACTCTCACCACCATCAGAACATATCTTCAAACTATCAGCGCAAAAAAAAAGCGCCGCACCACCACCGGGTGGGCTCGAAACTCCAACCTTTTGGTTAACAGCCGATCGCGCTAGCCAATTGCGCCACAGAGACAGTCTTGCTCCACTCTCAACATCATCAGAACATATCTTCAAAGCTACAAGCGCAAAGAAAAAAAAGCGCCGCACCACCACCGGGTGGGCTCGAACCTCCAACCTTTCGGTTAACAGCCGATCGCGCTAGCCAATTGCGCCACGGGGACAGTCTTGCTCCACCCTCACCACCATCAGAACATATCTTCAAAGCTATCAGCCCAAAGAAAAAAAGCACCGCACCACCACCGGGTGGGCTC
The DNA here is from genome assembly GCF_043290135.1 of Rhipicephalus microplus. NCBI lineage: Eukaryota > Metazoa > Arthropoda > Arachnida > Ixodida > Ixodidae > Rhipicephalus > Rhipicephalus microplus. The sequence continues at coordinate 3,027,033 of NW_027464612.1, read as the reverse complement.
GAACTTCCAACCTTTCGGTTAACAGCCAATCGCGCTAGCCAATTGCGCCACGGAGACAGTCCTACTTCACTCTCACCACCATCAGAACATATCTTCAAAGCTATCAGCACAAAGAAAAAAAAGCGCCACACCATCATCGGGTGGGCTCGAACCTCCAACCTTTCGGTTAACAACCGATCGCGCAAGCCAATTGCACCACGGAGACAGTCCTGCTCCACACTCACCACCGTCAAAACATTTCTTCAGAGCTATCACCCCAAAGAAAAAAAAGCGCCGCACCACCACCGGGTAGGCTCGAAACACCAACCTTTCGGTTAACAGCCGATCGCGCTAGCCAATTGCGCCATGGAGACAGTCCTGCTCCACTCTCACCACCATCAGAACATATCTTCAAAGCCATCAGCCCAAAGAAAAAAAAGCACCGCACCACCACCGGGTGGGCTCGAACCTCCAACCTTTCGGTTAACAGCCAATCGCGCTATCCAATTGCGCCACGGAGACAGTCCTGCTCCACTCTCACCACCATCAGAACATATCTTCAAAGCTATTAGCGCAAAGAAAAAAAGCGCCGCGCCACCACCGGGTGGGCTCGAACCTCCAACCTTTTGGTTAACAGCCGATCGCGCTAACCCAATGCGCCACGGGGACAGTCTTGCTCCACTCTCACCACCATCAGAACATATCCTCAAAGCCATCAGCCCAAAGAAAAAAAGCACCGCACCACCACCGGGTGGGCTCGAACCTCCAACCTTTCGGTTAACAGCCAATCGCGCTAGCCAATTGCGCCACGGAGACAGTCCTGCTCCACTCTCACCAACATCAGAACATATCTTCAAAGCTATTAGCGCAAAGAAAAAAAAGCGCCGCGCCACCACCGGCTGGGCTCGAACCTCCAACCTTTCGGTTAACAGCCGATCGCGCTAACCCAATGCGCCACGGGGACAGTCTTGCTCCACTCTCACCACCATCAGAACATATCTTCAAAGCTATCAGCGTAAAAACAAAATAGCGCCGCACCACCACCGGGTGGGCTCGAACCTCCAACCTTTCGGTTAACAGCCGATCGCGCTAGCCAATTGCGCCACGGAGACAGTCTTGCTCCACTCTCAACACCATCAGAACATATCTTCAAAGCCATCAGCCCAAAGAAAAAAAAGCACCGCACCACCACCAGGTGGGCTCGAACCTCCAACCTTTCGGTTAACAGCCAATCGCGCTAGCCAATTGCGCCACGGGGACAGTCTTGCTTCACTCTCACCACTATCAGAACATATCTTCAAAGCTATCAGCGCAAAGAAAAAAAAGCGCCGCACCACCACCGGGTGGGCTCGAACCTCCAACCTTTCGGTTAACAGCCGATCGCGCAAGCCAATTGCGCCACGGAGACAGTCCTGCTCCACTGTCACCACCATCAGAACATATCTTCAAAGCTATCAGCCTAAAGAAAAAAAGCACCGCACCACCACCGGGTGGGCTCGAACTTCCAACCTTTCGGTTAACAGCCAATCGCGCTAGCCAATTGCGCCACGGAGACAGTCCTGCTTCACTCTCACCACCATCAGAACATATCTTCAAAGCTATCAGCACAAAGAAAAAAAGCGCCACACCATCATCGGGGGGCTCGAACCTCCAACCTTTCGGTTAACAGCCGATCGCGCAAGCCAATTGCGCCACGGAGACAGTCCTGTTCCAGACTCACCACCGTCAAAACATTTCTTCAGAGCTATCACCCCAAAGAAAAAAAAGCGCCGCACCACCACCGGGTGGGCTGGAACCTCCAACCTTTCAGTTAACAGCCGATCGCGCTAGCCGATTGCGCCACGGAGACAGTCCTGGTCCACTCTCACCACCATCAGAACATATCTTCAAAGCTATCAGCGCAAAGAAAAAAAAGCGCCGCGCCACCACCGGGTGGGCTCGAACCTCCAACCTTTCGGTTAACAGCCGATCGCGCTAACCCATTGCGCCACGGGGACAGTCTTGCTCCACTCTCACCACTATCAGAACATATCTTCAAAGCTATCAGCGCAAAGAAAAAAAAGCGCCACACCACCACCGGGTGGGCTCGAACCTCCAACCTTTCGGTTAACAGCCGATCGCGCTAGCCAATTGCGCCACAGAGACAGTCTTGCTCCACTCTCAACACCATCAGAACATATCTTCAAAGCTACAAGCGCAAAGAAAAAAAAGCGCCGCACAACCACCGGGTGGGCTCGAATCTCCAACCTTTCGGTTAACAGCCGATCGCGCTAGCCAATTGCGCCACGGGGACAGTCTTGCTCCACTCTCACCACCATCAGAACATATCTTCAAAGCTATCAGCGCAAAGAAAAAAAAGCGCCGCACCACCACCGGGTGGGCTCGAACCTCCAACCTTTCGGTTAACAGCCGATCGCGCTAGCCAATTGCGCCAGGAAGACAGTCCTGCTCCACTCTCACCACCATCAGAACATATCTTCAAAGCTATCAGCCCAAAGAAAAAAAGCACCGCACCACCACCGGGTGAGCTGGAACCTCCAACCTTTCGGTTAACAGCCAATCGCGTTAGCCAATTGCGCCACGGAGACAGTCCTGCTCCACTCTCACCACCATCAGAACATATCTTAAAGCTATCAGCACAAAGAGAAAAAAGCGCCGCACCACCACCGGGTGGGCTCGAAACTCCAACCTTTCGGTTAACAGCCGATCGCGCTAGCCAATTGCGCCATGGAGACAGTCCTGCTCCACTCTCACCACCATCAGAACATATCTTCAAAGCTATTACCACAAAGAAAAAAAAGCGCCGCAACACCACCGGGTTGGCTCGAACCTCCAACCTTTCGGTTAACAGCCGATCGCGCTAGCCAATCGCGCCACGAAGACAGTCCTGCTGCACTCTCACCACCATCAGAACATATCTTCAAAGCTATTACCGCAAAGAAAAAAGCAACACACCACACCCGGGAGGGCTCGAAATTCCAACCTTTCGGTTAACAGCCGATCGCGCTAGCCAATTGCGCCACGGAGACAATCGTGCTCCACGCTCACCAACATCAGAAAATATCTTCGAAGCTATCATCGCAAAGAAAAAAGCAACACACCCCACCCGGGAGGGCTCGAACCTCCAAATTTTTGGTTAAAAGCCGATCGCGCTAGCCAATGGCGCCACGGGGACAGTCCTGCTCCACTCTCACCACCGTCAGAACATTTCTTCAGAGCTATCAGCCTAAAGAAAAAAAGCGCCGCACCACCACCGGGTGGGCTCGAACCTACAACCTTTCGGTTAACAGCCGATCGCGCTAGCCAATTGCGCCACAGAGACAGTCGTGCTTCACTCTCACCACCGTCAGACCATTTCTTCAGAGCTATCGCCCCAAAGAAAAAAAAAGCGCCGCACCACCACCGGGTGGGCTCGAACCTCCAACCTTTCGGTTAAAAGTTGATCGCGCTAGCCAATTGCGCCACGGAGACAGTCCTGCTCCACTCTCACCACCGTCAGAACATTTCTTCAGAGCTATCAGCCCAAAGAAGAAAAAGCGCCGCACCACCACCGGGTGGGCTCGAAACTCCAACCTTTCGGTTATCAGCCGATCGCGCTAGCCAATTGCGCCATGGAGACAGTCCTGCTCCACTCTCACCACCATCAGAACATATCTTCAAAGCTATTAGCGCAAAGAAAAAAAGCGCCGCGCCACCTTCGGATGGGCTCGAACCTCCAACCTTTCGGTTAACAGCCGATCGCGCTAACCCATTGCGCCACGGGGACAGTCTTGCTCCACTCTCACCACTATCAGAACATATCTTCAAAGCTATCAGCGCAAAGAAAAAAAAGCGCCGCACCACCACCAGGTGGGCTCGAACCTCCAACCTTTCGGTTAACAGCCGATCGCGCTAGCCAATTGCGCCACAGAGACAGTCTTGCTCCACTCTCAACACCATCAGAACATATCTTCAAAGCTAGAAGCGCAAAGAAAAAAAGCGCCGCACCACCACCGGGTGGGCTCGAACCTCCAACCTTTCGGTTAACAGCCGATCGCACTGGCCAATTGCGCCACGGGGACAGTCTTGCTCCACCCTCACCACCATCAGAACATATCTTCAAAGCTATCAGCGCAAAGAAAAAAAAGCGCCGCACCACCACCGGGTGTGCTCGAACCTCCAACCTTTCGGTTAACAGCCGATCGCGCTAGCCAATTGCGCCAGGGAGACAGTCCTGCTCCACTCTCATCACCATCAGAACATATCTTCAAAGCTATCAGCCCAAAGAAAAAAAAGCACCGCACCACCACCGGGTGGGCTCGAACCTCCAACCTTTCGTTTAACAGCCAATCGCGCTAGCCAATTGCGCCACGGAGACAGTCCTGCTCCACTCTCACCACCATCAGAACATATCTTCAAAGCTATCAGCACAAAGAAAAAAAAGCGCCGCACCACCACCGGGTAGGCTCGAAACTCCAACCTTTCGGTTAACAGCCGATCGCGCTAGCCAATTGCGCCATGGAGACAGTATTGCTCCACTCTCACCACCATCAGAACATATCTTCAAAGCTATCAGCGCAAATAAAAAAGCAACACACCACTCCCGGGAGGGCTCGAACCTCCAACTTTTGGGTTAACAGCCGATCGCGCTGGCCAATTGCGCCACGGAGACAGTCCTGCTGCACTCTCACCACCATCAGAACATATCTTCAAAGCTATTAGCGCAAAGAAAAAAAGCGCCGCACCACCACCGGGTGGGCTCGAACATCCAACCTTTCGGTTAACAGCCGATCGCGCTAGCCAATTGCGCCACGGAGACAGTCCTGCTCCACTCTCACCACCATCAGAACATATCTTCAAAGCTATTAGTGCAAAGAAAAAAGCAGCACACCACTCCCGGGAGGGCTCGAAACTCCAACCTTTCGGTTAACAGCCGATCGCGCTAGCCCATTGCGCCACGGGGACAGTCTTGCTCCACTCTCACCACCATCAGTACATATCTTCAAAGCTATCAGCACAAAGAAAAAAAAACGCCGCACCACCACCGGGTGGGCTCGAACCTCCAACCTTTCGGTTAACAGCCGATCGCGCAAGGCAATTGCGCCACGAAGACAGTCCTGCTCCACTCTCACCACCATCAGAACATATCTTCAAAGCTATCAGCACAAAGAAAAAAAGCGCCGCACCACCACCGGGTGGGCTCGAACATCCAACCTTTCGGTTAACAGCCGATCGCGCTAGCCAATTGCGCCACGGAGACAGTCCTGCTCCACTCTCACCACCATCAGAACATATCTTCAAAGCTATTAGTGCAAAGAAAAAAGCAGCACACCACTCCCGGGAGGGCTCGAAACTCCAACCTTTCGGTTAACAGCCGATCGCGCTAGCCCATTGCGCCACGAGGACAGTCTTGCTCCACACTCACCACCATCAGTACATATCTTCAAAGCTATCAGCACAAAGAAAAAAAAAAACGCCGCACCACCACCGGGTGGGCTCGAACCTCCAACCTTTCGGTTAACAGCCGATCGCGCAAGCCAATTGCGCCGCGGAGACAGTCCTGCTCCACTCTCACCACCATCAGAACATATCTTCAAAGCTATCGGCCCAAAGAAAAAAAGCACCGCACCACCGGGTGGGCTCGAACCTCCAACCTTTCGGTCAACAGGTAATCGCGCTAGCCAATTGCGCCACGGAGACAGTCCTGCTCCACTCTCACCACCATCAGAACATATCTTCAAAGCTATCAGCACAAAGAAAAAAAAGCGGCACACCATCACCGCGTGGGCTCGAACCTCCAACCTTTCGGTTAACAGCCGATCGCGCTAGCCAACTGCGCCACGGAGACAGTCGTGCTCCACTCTCGTCACCATCAGAACATATCTTCAAAGCTATTAGCCCAAAGAAAAAAAAGCGCCGCACCACCTCCGGGTGGGCTCGAACCTCCAACCTTTCGGTTAACAGCCGATCGCGCTAGCCTATTGCCCCACGGAGACAGTCGTGCTCCACTCTCACCACCGTCAGAACATTTCTTCAGAGCTATCACCCCAAAGAAAAAAAAGAGCCGCAGCACCACCGCGTGGGCTCGAACCTCCAACCTTCCGGTTAACAGCCGATCGCGCTAGCCAATTGCGCCACGAAGACAGTCCTGCTGCACTCTCACCACCATCAGAACATATCTTCAAAGCTATCAGCACAAAGAAAAAAAAGCGCCGCACCACCACCGGGTGGGCTCGAACCTCCAACCTTTCGGTTAACAGCCGATCGCGCTAGCCCATTGCGCCACGGAGATAGCCTTGCTCCACTCTCAACACCATCAGAACATATCTTCAAAGCTATTAGCGCAAAGAAAAAAAGCGCCGCACCTCCACCGGGTGGGCTCGAACCTCCAACCTTTCGGTTAAAAGCCGATCGCGCTAGCCATTCGCGCCACGAAGACAGTCCTGCTCCACTTTTACCACCATCAGAAAATATCTTCAAATCTATTAGTGCAAAGTAAAAAGCAACACACCATTCCCGGGAGGGCTCGAAACTCCAACCCTTCGGTTTACAGCCGATCGCGCTAGCCCATTGCGCCACGAGGACAGTCTTGCTCCACTCTTACCACCATCAGAACATATCTTCAAAGCTATCAGCGCAAAGAAAAAAGCAACACACCACTCCCGGGAGGGCTCGAACCTCCAACTTTTGGGTTAACAGCCGATCGCGCTGGCCAATTGCGCCACGGAGACAGTCCTGCTGCACTCTCACCACCATCAGAACATATCTTCAAAGCTATTAGCGCAAAGAAAAAAAGCGCCGCACCACCACCGGGTGGGCTCGAACATCCAACCTTTCGGTTAACAGCCGATCGCGCTAGCCAATTGCGCCACGGAGACAGTCCTGCTCCACTCTCACCACCATCAGAACATATCTTCAAAGCTATTAGTGCAAAGAAAAAAGCAGCACACCACTCCCGGGAGGGCTCGAAACTCCAACCTTTCGGTTAACAGCCGATCGCGCTAGCCCATTGCGCCACGGGGACAGTCTTGCTCCACTCTCACCACCATCAGTACATATCTTCAAAGCTATCAGCACAAAGAAAAAAAAACGCCGCACCACCACCGGGTGGGCTCGAACCTCCAACCTTTCGGTTAACAGCCGATCGCGCAAGGCAATTGCGCCACGGAGACAGTCCTGCTCCACTCTCACCACCATCAGAACATATCTTCAAAGCTATCAGCACAAAGAAAAAAAAGCGGCACACCATCACCGCGTGGGCTCGAACCTCCAACCTTTCGGTTAACAGCCGATCGCGCTAGCCAAATGCGCCACGGAGACAGTCGTGCTCCACTCTCACCGCCATCAGAACATATCTTCAAAGCTATCAGCCCAAAGAAAAAAAAAGCGCCGCACCACCTCCGGGTGGGCTCGAACCTCCAACCTTTCGGTTAACAGCCGATCGCGCTAGCCTATTGCCCCACGGAGACAGTCGTGCTCCACTCTCACCACCGTCAGAACATTTCTTCAGAGCTATCACCCCAAAGAAAAAAAAGAGCCGCAGCACCACCGGGTGGGCTCGAACCTCCAACCTTTCGGTTAACAGCCGATCGCGCTAGCCAATTGCGCCACGAAGACAGTCCTGCTGCACTCTCACCACCATCAGAACATATCTTCAAACTATCAGCGCAAAAAAAAGCGCCGCACCACCACCGGGTGGGCTCGAAACTCCAACCTTTTGGTTAACAGCCGATCGCGCTAGCCAATTGCGCCACAGAGACAGTCTTGCTCCACTCTCAACACCATCAGAACATATCTTCAAAGCTACAAGCGCAAAGAAAAAAAAGCGCCGCACCACCACCGGGTGGGCTCGAACCTCCAACCTTTCGGTTAACAGCCGATCGCGCTAGCCAATTGCGCCACGGGGACAGTCTTGCTCCACTCTCACCACCATCAGAACATATCTTCAAAGCTATCAGCCCAAAGAAAAAAAGCACCGCACCACCACCGGGTGGGCTCGAACTTCCAACCTTTCGGTTAACAGCCAATCGCGCTAGCCAATTGCGCCACGGAGACAGTCCTGCTTCACTCTCACCACCATCAGAACATATCTTCAAAGCTATCAGAACAAAGAAAAAAAAGCGCCACGCCATCATCGGGTGGGCTCGAACCTCCAACCTTTCGGTTAACAACCGATCGCGCAAGCCAATTGCACCACGGAGACAGTCCTGCTCCACACTCACCACCGTCAAAACATTTCTTCAGAGCTATCACCCCAAAGAAAAAAAAGCGCCGCACCACCACCGGGTAGGCTCGAAACTCCAACCTTTCGGTTAACAGCCGATCGCGCTAGCCAATTGCGCCATGGAGACAGTCCTGCTCCACTCTCACCACCATCAGAACATATCTTCAAAGCCATCAGCCCAAAGAAAAAAAAGCACCGCACCACCACCGGGTGGGCTCGAACCTCCAACCTTTCGGTTAACAGCCGATCGCGCTAGCCTATTGCCCCACGGAGACCGTCGTGCTCCACTCTCACCACCGTCAGAACATTTCTTCAGAGCTATCACCCCAAAGAAAAAAAAGAGCCGCAGCACCACCGGGTGGGCTCGAACCTCCAACCTTTCGGTTAACAGCCGATCGCGCTAGCCTATTGCCCCACGGAGACCGTCGTGCTCCACTCTCACCACCGTCAGAACATTTCTTCAGAGCTATCACCCCAAAGAAAAAAAAGAGCCGCAGCACCACCGGGTGGGCTCGAACCTCCAACCTTTCGGTTAACAGCCGATCGCGCTAGCCAATTGCGCCACGAAGACAGTCCTGCTGCACTCTCACCACCATCAGAACATATCTTCAAACTATCAGCGCAAAAAAAAGCGCCGCACCACTGGGTGGGCTCGAAACTCCAACCTTTTGGTTAACAGCCGATCGCGCTAGCCAATTGCGCCACAGAGACAGTCTTGCTCCACTCTCAACACCATCAGAACATATCTTCAAAGCTACAAGCGCAAAGAAAAAAAAGCGCCGCACCACCACCGGGTGGGCTCGAACCTCCAACCTTTCGGTTAACAGCCGATCGCGCTAGCCAATTGCGCCACGGGGACAGTCTTGCTCACCCTCACCACCATCAGAACATATCTTCAAAGCTATCAGCCCAAAGAAAAAAAGCACCGCACCACCACCGGGTGGGCTCGAACTTCCAACCTTTCGGTTAACAGCCAATCGCGCTAGCCAATTGCGCCACGGAGACAGTCCTGCTTCACTCTCACCACCATCAGAACATATCTTCAAAGCTATCAGAACAAAGAAAAAAAAGCGCCACGCCATCATCGGGTGGGCTCGAACTTCCAACCTTTCGGTTAACAACCGATCGCGCAAGCCAATTGCACCACGGAGACAGTCCTGCTCCACACTCACCACCGTCAAAACATTTCTTCAGAGCTATCACCCCAAAGAAAAAAAGCGCCGCACCACCACCGGGTAGGCTCGAAACTCCAACCTTTCGGTTAACAGCCGATCGCGCTAGCCAATTGCGCCATGGAGACAGTCCTGCTCCACTCTCACCACCATCAGAACATAACTTCAAAGCCATCAGCCCAAAGAAAAAAAAGCACCGCACCACCACCGGGTGGGCTCGAACCTCCAACCTTTCGGTTAACAGCCAATCGCGCTAGCCAATTGCGCCACGGAGACAGTCCTGCTCCACTCTCACCACCATCAGAACATATCTTCAAAGCTATTAGCGCAAAGAAAAAAAGCGCCGCGCCACCACCGGGTGGGCTCGAACCTCAAACCTTTCGGTTAACAGCCGATCGCGCTAACCCAATGCGCCACGGGGACAGTCTTGCTCCACTCTCACCACCATCAGAACATATCTTCAAAGCCATCAGCCCAAAGAAAAAAAAGCACCGCACCACCACCGGGTGGGCTCGAACCTCCAACCTTTCGGTTAACAGCCAATCGCGCTAGCCAATTGCGCCACGGAGACAGTCCTGCTCCACTCTCACCACCATCAGAACATATCTTCAAAGCTATTAGCGCAAAGAAAAAAAGCTCCGCGCCACCACCGGGTGGGCTCGAACCTCCAACCTTTCGGTTAACAGCCGATCGCGCTAACCCAATGCGCCACGGGGACAGTCTTGCTCCACTCTCACCACCATCAGAACATATCTTCAAAGCTATCAGCGCAAAGAAAAATAGCGCCGCACCACCACCGGGTGGGCTCGAACCTCCAACCTTTCGGTTAACAGCCGATCGCGCTAGCCAATTGCGCCACGGAGACAGTCTTGCTCCACGCTCAACACCATCAGAACATATCTTCAAAGCTACAAGCGCAAAGAAGAAAAAGCGCCACACCACCTCCGGGTGGGCTCGAACCTCCAACCTTTCGGTTAACAGCCAATCGCGTTAGCCAATAGCGCCACAAAGACAGTCCTGCTCCACTCTCACCACCATCAGAACATATCTTCAAAGCTATCAGCACAAAGAGAAAAAAGCGCCGCACCACCACCGGGTGGGCTCGAAACTCCAACCTTTCGGTTAACAGCCGATCGCGCTAGCCAATTGCGCCAGGGAGACAGTCCTGCTTCACTCTCACCACCATCAGAACATATCTTCAAAGCTATTAGCGCAAAGAAAAAAAGCGCCGCGCCACCTTCGGGTGGGCTCGAACCTCCAACCTTTCGGTTAACAGCCGATCGCGCTAACCCATTGCGCCACGGGGACAGTCTTGCTCCACTCTCACCACTATCAGAACATATCTACAAAGCTATCAGCGCAAAGAAAACAAGCGCCGCACCACCACCGGGTGGGCTCGAACCTCCAACCTTTCGGTTAACAGCTGATTGTGCAAGCCAATTGCGCCACGGAGACAGTCCTGCTCCACTCTCACCACCATCAGAACATATCTTCAAAGCTATCAGCGTAAAGAAAAAAAGCACCGCACCACCACCGGGTGGGCTCGAACTTCCAGCCTTTCGGTTAACAGCCAATCGCGCTAGCCGATTGCGCCACGGAGACAGCCCTGCTTCACTCTCACCACCATCAGAACATATCTTCAAAGCTATCAGCACAAAGAAAAAAAAGCGCCACACCATCATCGGGTGGGCTCGAACCTCCAACCTTTCGGTTAACAGCCGATCGCGCAAGCCAATTGCGCCACGGAGACAGTCCTGCTCCACACTCACCACCGTCAAAACATTTCTTCTGAGCTATCACCCCAAAGAAAAAAAAGCGCCGCACCATCCCCGGGTGGGCTCGAAACTCCAACCTTTCGGTTATCAGCCGATCGCGCAAGCCAATTGCGCCACGGAGACAGTCCTGCTCCACTCTCACCACCATCAGAACCTATCTTCAAAGCTACAAGCGCAAAGAAAAAAAAGCGCCGCACCACCACCGGGTGGGCTCGAACCTCCAACCTTTCGGTTAACAGCCGATCGCGCTAGCGAATTGCGCCACAGAGACAGTCTTGCTCCACTCTCAACACCATCAGAACATATCTTCAAAGCTACAAGCGCAAAGAAAAAAAAGCGCCGCACCACCACCGGGTGGGCTCGAACCTCCAACCTTTCGGTTAACAGCCGATCGCGCTAGCCAATTGCGCCACGGGGACAGTCTTGCTCCACTCTCACCACCATCAGAACATATCTTCAAAGCTATCAGCGCACAGAAAAAAAAGCGCCGCACCACCACCGGGTGGGCTCGAACCTCCAACCTTTCGGTTAACAGCCGATCGAGCCAGCCAATTGCGCCAGGGAGACAGTCCTGCTCCACTCTCACCACCATCAGAACATATCTTCAAAGCTATCGGCCCAAAGAAAAAAAGCACCGCACCACCACCGGGTGGGCTGGAACCTCCAACCTTTCGGTTAACAGCCAATCGCGTTAGCCAATTGCGCCACGGAGACAGTCCTGCTCCACTCTCACCACCATCAGAACATATCTTAAAGCTATCAGCACAAGGAGAAAAAAGCGCCGCACCACCACCGGGTGGGCTCGAAACTGCAACCTTTCGGTTAACAGCCGATCGGGCTAGCCAATTGCGCCATGGAGACAGTCCTGCTCCACTCTCACCACCATCAGAACATATCTTCAAAGCTATTACCACAAAGAAAAAAAAGCGCCGCAACACCACCGGGTTGGCTCGAACCTCCAACCTTTCGGTTAACAGCCGATCGCGCTGGCCAATTGCGCCACGAAGACAGTCCTGCTGCACTCTCACCACCATCAGAACATATCTTCAAAGCTATTGCCGCAAAGAAAAAAGCAACACACCACTCCCGGGAGGGCTCGAAATTCCAACCTTTCGGTTAACAGCCGATCGCGCTAGCGCATTGCGCCACGGAGACAGTCTTGCTCCACTCTCACCACCATCAGAACATATCTTCAAACTATCAGCGCAAAAAAGCGCAGCACCACCACCGGGTGGGCTCGAAATTCCAACCTTTTGGTTAACAGCCGATCGCGCTTGCCCATTGCGCCACGGGGACAGTCTTGCTCCACTCTCACCACCATCAGAACATATCATCAAAGCTATCAGCCCAAAGAAAAAAAAAGCGCCGCACCACCACCGGGTGGGCTCGAACCTACAACCTTTCGGTTAACAGCCGATCGCGCTAGCCAATTGCACCACAGAGACAGTCGTGCTTCACTCTCACCACCGTCAGACCATTTCTTCAGAGCTATCGCCCCAAAGAAAAAAAGCGCCGCACCACCACTGGGTGGGCTCGAACCTCCTCCCTTTCGGTTAAAAGTTGATCGCGCTAGCCAATTGCGCCACGGAGACAGTCCTGCTCCACTCTCACCACCGTCAGAACATTTCTTCAGAGCTATCAGCCCAAAGAAGAAAAAGCGCCGCACCATCCCCGGGTGGGCTCGAAACTCCAACCTTTCGGTTATCAGCCGATCGCGCTAGCCAATTGCGCCATGGAGACAGTCCTGCTCCACTCTCACCACCATCAGAACATATCTTCAAAGCTATTAGCGCAAAGAAAAAAAGCGCCGCGCCACCTTCGGGTGGGCTCGAACCTCCAACCTTTCGGTTAACAGCCGATCGCGCTAACCCATTGCGCCACGGGGACAGTCTTGCTCCACTCTCACCACTATCAGAACATATCTTCAAAGCTATCAGCGCAAAGAAAAAAAAGCGCCGCACCACCACCAGGTGGGCTCGAACCTCCAACCTTTCGGTTAACAGCCGATCGCGCTAGCCAATTGCGCCACAGAGACAGTCTTGCTCCACTCTCAACACCATCAGAACATATCTTCAAAGCTACAAGCGCAAAAAAAAGCGCCGCACCACCACCGGGTGGGCTCGAACCTCCAACCTTTCGGTTAACAGCCGATCGCGCTGGCCAATTGCGCCACGGGGACAGTCTTGCTCAACCCTCACCACCATCAGAACATATCTTCAAAGCTATCAGCGCAAAGAAAAAAAAGCGCCGCACCACCACCGGGTGTGCTCGAACCTCCAACCTTTCGGTTAACAGCCGATCGCGCTAGCCAATTGCGCCAGGGAGACAGTCCTGCTCCACTCTCACCACCATCAGAACATATCTTCAAAGCTATTAGTGCAAAGAAAAAAGCAGCACACCACTCCCGGGAGGGCTCGAAACTCCAACCTTTCGGTTAACAGCCGATCGCGCTAGCCCATTGCGCCACGGAGACAGTCCTGCTCCACTCTCACCACCATCAGAACATATCTTCAAAGCTATCGGCCCAAAGAAAAAAAAGCACCGCACCACCACCGGGTGGGCTCGAACCTCCAACCTTTCGGTTAACAGCCGATCGCGCTAGCCAATTGCGCCACAGGGACAGTCTTACTCCGCCCTCACCACCATCAGAACATATCTTCAAAGCTATCAGCGCAAAGAAAAAAAAGCGCCGCACCACCACCGGGTGTGCTCGAACCTCCAACCTTTCGGTTAACAGCCGATCGCGCTAGCCAATTGCGCCAGGGAGACAGTCCTGCTCCACTCTCACCGCCATCAGAACATATCTTCAAAGCTATCAGCCCAAAGAAAAAAAAGCACCGCACCACCACCGGGTGGGCTCGAACCTCCAACCTTTCGTTTAACAGCCAATCGCGCTAGCCAATTGCGCCACGGAGACAGTCCTGCTCCACTCTCACCACCATCAGAACATATCTTCAAAGCTATTACCACAAAGAAAAAAGCAACACACCACTCCTGGGAGGGATCGAAACTCCAACCTTTCAGTTAACAGCTGATCGCGCTAGCCCATTGCGCCACGGAGACAGCCTTGCTCCAATCTCAACACCATCAGAACATATCTTCAAAGCTATTAGCGCAAAGAAAAAAAGCGCCGCACCACCACCGGGTGGGCTCGAACATCCAACCTTTCGGTTAACAGCCGATCGCGCTAGCCAATTGCGCCACGGAGACAGTCCTGCTCCACTCTCACCACCATCAGAACATATCTTCAAAGCTATCAGAACAAAGAAACAAAAGCGCCACGCCATCATCGGGTGGGCTCGAACCTCCAACCTTTCGGTTAACAACCGATCGCGCAAGCCAATTGCACCACGGAGACAGTCCTGCTCCACACTCACCACCGTCAAAACATTTCTTCAGAGCTATCACCCCAAAGAAAAAAAAGCACCGCACCACCACCGGGTAGGCTCGAAACTCCAACCTTTCGGTTAACAGCCGATCGCGCTAGCCAATTGCGCCATGGAGACAGTCCTGCTCCACTCTCACCACCATCAGAACATATCTTCAAAGCCATCAGCCCAAAGAAAAAAAAGCACCGCACCACCACCGGGTGGGCTCGAACCTCCAACCTTTCGGTTAACAGCCAATCGCGCTAGCCACTTGCGCCACGGAGACAGTCCTGCTCCACTCTCACCACCATCAGAACATATCTTCAAAGCTATTAGCGCAAAGAAAAAAGCGCCGCGCCACCACCGGGTGGGCTCGAACCTCCAACCTTTCGGTTAACAGCCGATCGCGCTAGCCTATTGCCCCACGGAGACAGTCGTGCTCCACTCTCACCACCGTCAGAACATTTCTTCAGAGCTATCACCCCAAAGAAAAAAAAGAGCCGCAGCACCACCGGGTGGGCTCGAACCTCCAACCTTTCGGTTAACAGCCGATCGCGCTAGCCAATTGCGCCACGAAGACAGTCCTGCTGCACTCTCACCACCATCAGAACATATCTTCAAACTATCAGCGCAAAAAAAAGTGCCGCACCACCACCGGGTGGGCTCGAAACTCCAACCTTTTGGTTAACAGCCGATAGCGCTAGCCAATTGCGCCACAGAGACAGTCTTGCTCCACTTTCAACACCATCAGAACATAACTTCAAAGCTACAAGCGCAAAGAAAAAAAAGCGCCGCACCACCACCGGGTGGGCTCGAACCTCCAACCTTTCAGTTAACAGCCGATCGCGCTAGCCAATTGCGCCACAGGGACAGTCTTGCTCCACCCTCACCACCATCAGAACATATCTTCAAAGCTATCAGCGCAAAGAAAAAAAAGCGCCGCACCACCACCGGGTGTGCTCGAACCTCCAACCTTTCGGTTAACAGCCGATCGCGCTAGCCAATTGCGCCAGGGAGACAGTCCTGCTCCACTCTCACCGCCATCAGAACATATCTTCAAAGCTATCAGCCCAAAGAAAAAAAAGCACCGCACCACCACCGGGTGGGCTCGAACCTCCAACCTTTCGTTTAACAGCCAATCGCGCTAGCCAATTGCGCCACGGAGACAGTCCTGCTCCACTCTCACCACCATCAGAACATATCTTCAAAGCTATCAGCACAAAGACAAAAAAGCGCCGCACCACCACCGGGTAGGCTCGAAACTCCAACCTTTCGGTTAACAGCCGATCGCGCTAGCCAATTGCGCCATGGAGACAGTCCTGCTCCACTCTCACCACCATCAGAACATATCTTCAAAGCTATTACCACAAAGAAAAAAGCAACACACCACTCCTGGGAGGGCTCGAACCTCCAACCTTTTGGTTAACAGCCGATCGCGCAAGCCAATTGCGCCACGGAGACAGTCCTGCTCCACTCTCACCACCATCAGAACATATCTTCAAAGCTATTAGCGCAAAGAAAAAAAGCGCCGCGCCACCACCGGGTGGGCTCGAACCTCCAACCTTTCGGTTAACAGCCGATCGCGCTAACCCAATGCGCCACGGGGACAGTCTTGCTCTACTCTCACCACCATCATAACATATCTTCAAAGCTATCAGCGCAAAGAAAAAAAAGCGCCGCACCACCACCGGGTGGGCTCGAACCTCCAACCTTTCGGTTAACAGCCGATCGCGCTAGCCAATTGCACCACGGAGACAGTCCTGCTCCACACTCACCACCGTCAAAACATTTCTTCAGAGCTATCACCCCAAAGAAAAAAAAGCGCCGCACCACCACCGGGTAGGCTCGAAACTCCAACCTTTCGGTTAACAGCCGATCGCGCAAGCCAATTGCGCCACGGAGACAGTCCTGCTCCACTCTCACCACCATCAGAACATATCTTCAAAGCTATCAGCACAAAGAGAAAAAAGCGCCGCACCACCACCGGGTGGGCTCGAAACTCCAACCTTTCGGTAAACAGCCGATCGCGCTAGCCAATTGCGCCATGGAGACACTCCTGCTCCACTCTCACCACCATCAGAACATATCTTCAAAGCTATTACCACAAAGAAAAAAGCAACACACCACTCCTGGGAGGGATCGAAACTCCAACCTTTCAGTTAACAGCTGATCGCGCCAGCCCATTGCGCCACGGAGACAGCCTTGCTCCAATCTCAACACCATCAGAAAATATCTTCAAAGCTATTAGCGCAAAGAAAAAAAGCGCCGCACCACCACCGGGTGGGCTCGAACATCCAACCTTTCGGTTAACAGCCGATCGCGCTAGCCAATTGCGCCACGGAGACAGTCCTGCTCCACTCTCACCACCATCAGAACATATCTTCAAAGCTATCAGAACAAAGAAAAAAAAGCGCCACGCCATCATCGGGTGGGCTCGAACCTCCAACCTTTCGGTTAACAACCGATCGCGCAAGCCAATTGCACCACGGAGACAGTCCTGCTCCACACTCACCACCGTCAAAACATTTCTTCAGAGCTATCACCCCAAAGAAAAAAAAGCGCCGCACCACCACCGGGTAGGCTCGAAACTCCAACCTTTCGGTTAACAGCCGATCGCGCTAGCCAATTGCGCCATGGAGACAGTCCTGCTCCACTCTCACCACCATCAGAACATATCTTCAAAGCCATCAGCCCAAAGAAAAAAAGCACCGCACCACCACCGGGTGGGCTCGAACCTCCAACCTTTCGGTTAACAGCCAATCGCGCTAGCCACTTGCGCCACGGAGACAGTCCTGCTCCACTCTCACCACCATCAGAACATATCTTCAAAGCTATTAGCGCTAAGAAAAAAAGCGCCGCGCCACCACCGGGTGGGCTCGAACCTCCAACCTTTCGGTTAACAGCCGATCGCGCTAACCCAATGCGCCACGGGGACAGTCTTGCTCCACTCTCACCACCATCAGAACATATCTTCAAAGCCATCAGCCCAAAGAAAAAAAACACCGCACCACCACCGGGTGGGCTCGAACCTCCAACCTTTCGGTTAACAGCCAATCGCGCTAGCCAATTGCGCCACGGAGACAGTCCTGCTCCACTCTCACCACCATCAGAACATATCTTCAAAGCTATTAGCGCAAAGAAAAAAAGCGCCGCGCCACCACCGGGTGGGCTCGAACCTCCAACCTTTCGGTTAACAGCCGATCGCGCTAATCCAATGCGCCACGGGGACAGTCTTGCTCCACTCTCACCACCATCAGAACATATCTTCAAAGCTATCAGCGCAAAGAAAAATAGCGCCGCACCACCACCGGGTGGGCTCGAACCTCCAACCTTTCGGTTAACAGCCGATCGCGCTAGCCAATTGCGCCACGGAGACAGTCTTGCTCCACGCTCAACACCATCAGAACATATCTTCAAAGCTACAAGCGCAAAGAAAAAAAAGCGCCGCACCACCTCCGGGTGGGCTCGAACCTCCAACCTTTCGGTTAACAGCCAATCGCCTTAGCCAATAGCGCCACAAAGACAGTCCTGCTCCACTCTCACCACCATCAGAACATATCTTCAAAGCTATCAGCACAAAGAGAAAAAAGCGCCGCACCACCACCGGGTGGGCTCGAAACTCCAACCTTTCGTTAACAGCCGATCGCGCTAGCCAAATGCGCCAGGGAGACAGTCCTGCTTCACTCTCACCACCATCAGAACATATCTTCAAAGCTATTAGCGCAAAGAAAAAAAGCGCCGCGCCACATTCGGGTGGGCTCGAACCTCCAACCTTTCGGTTAACAGCCGATCGCGCTAACCCATTGCGCCACGGGGACAGTCTTGCTCCACTCTCACCACTATCAGAACATATCTACAAAGCTATCAGCGCAAAGAAAAAAAAGCGCCGCACCACCACCGGGTGGGCTCGAACCTCCAACCTTTCGGTTAACAGCCGATTGTGCAAGCCAATTGCGCCACGGAGACAGTCCTGCTCCACTCTCACCACCATCAGAACATATCTTCAAAGCTATCAGCCTAAAGAAAAAAAGCACCGCACCACCACCGGGTGGGCTCGAACTTCCAGCCTTTCGGTTAACAGCCAATCGCGCTAGCCAATTGCCCCACGGAGACAGCCCTGCTTCACTCTCACCACCATCAGAACATATCTTCAAAGCTATCAGCACAAAGAAAAAAAAGCGCCACACCATCATCGGGTGGGCTCGAACCTCCAACCTTTCGGTTAACAGCCGATCGCGCAAGCCAATTGCGCCACGGAGACAGTCCTGCTCCACACTCACCACCGTCAAAACATTTCTTCTGAGCTATCACCCCAAAGAAAAAAAAGCGCCGCACCACCACCGGGTGGGCTCGAACCTCCAACCTTTCAGTTAACAGCCGATCGCGCTAGCCGATTGCGCCACGGAGACAGTCCTGGTCCACTCTCACCACCATCAGAACATATCTTCAAAGCTATCAGCGCAAAGAAAAAAAAGCGCCGCGCCACCACCGGGTGGGCTCGAACCTCCAACCTTTCGGTTAACAGCCGATCGCGCTAACCCATTGCGCCACGGGGACAGTCTTCCTCCACTCTCACCACTATCAGAACATATCTTCAAAGCTATCAGCGCAAAGAAAAAAAAGCGCCGCACCACCACCGGGTGGGCTCGAACCTCCAACCTTTCGGTTAACAGCCGATCGCGCTAGCCAATTGCGCCACAGAGACAGTCTTGCTCCACTCTCAACACCATCAGAACATATCTTCAAAGCTACAAGCGCAAAGAAAAAAAAGCGCCGCACCACCACCGGGTGGGCTCGAACCTCCAACCTTTCGGTTAACAGCCGATCGCGCCAGCCAATTGCGCCAGGGAGACAGTCCTGCTCCACTCTCACCACCATCAGAACATATCTTCAAAGCTATCAGCCCAAAGAAAAAAAGCACCGCACCACCACCGCGTGGGCTGGAACCTCCAACCTTTCGGTTAACAGCCAATCGCGTTAGCCAATTGCGCCACGGAGACAGTCCTGCTCCACTCTCACCACCATCAGAACATATCTTAAAGCTATCAGCACAAAGAGAAAAAAGCGCCGCACCACCACCGGGTGGGCTCGAAACTGCAACCTTTCGGTTAACAGCCGATCGGGCTAGCCAATTGCGCCATGGAGACAGTCCTGCTCCACTCTCACCACCATCAGGACATATCTTCAAAGCTATTACCACAAAGAAAAAAAAGCGCCGCAACACCACCGGGTTGGCTCGAACCTCCAACCTTTCGGTTAACAGCCGATCGCGCTAGCCAATTGCGCCACGAAGACAGTCCTGCTGCACTCTCACCACCATCAGAACATATCTTCAAAGCTATTACCGCAAAGAAAAAAGCAACACACCACTCCCGGGAGGGCTCGAAATTCCAACCTTTCGGTTAACAGCCGATCGCGCTAGCCCATTGCGCCACGGAGACAGTCTTGCTCCACTCTCACCACCATCAGAACATATCTTCAAACTATCAGCGCCAAAAAAGCGCAGCACCACCACCGGGTGGGCTCGAAATTCCAACCTTTTGGTTAACAGCCGATCGCGCTTGCCCATTGCGCCACGGGGACAGTCTTGCTCCACTCTCACCACCATCAGAACATATCATCAAAGCTATCAGCACAAAGAGAAAAAAGCGCCGCACCACCACCGGGTGGGCTCGAAACTCCAACCTTTCGGTTAACAGCCGATCGCGCTAGCCAATTGCGCCATGGAGACAGTCCTGCTCCACTCTCACCACCATCAGAACATATCTTCAAAGCTATTACCACAAAGAAAAAAGCAACACACCACTCCTGGGAGGGATCGAAACTCCAACCTTTCAGTTAACAGCTGATCGCGCTAGCCCATTGCGCCACGGAGACAGCCTTGCTCCAATCTCAACACCATCAGAAAATATCTTCAAAGCTATTAGCGCAAAGAAAAAAAGCGCCGCACCACCACCGGGTGGGCTCGAACATCCAACCTTTCGGTTAACAGCCGATCGCGCTAGCCAATTGCGCCACGGAGACAGTCCTGCTCCACTCTCACCACCATCAGAACATATCTTCAAAGCTATCAGAACAAAGAAAAAAAGCGCCACGCCATCATCGGGTGGGCTCGAACCTCCAACCTTTCGGTTAACAACCGATCGCGCAAGCCAATTGCACCACGGAGACAGTCCTGCTCCACACTCACCACCGTCAAAACATTTCTTCAGAGCTATCACCCCAAAGAAAAAAAAGCGCCGCACCACCACCGGGTAGGCTCGAAACTCCAACCTTTCGGTTAACAGCCGATCGCGCTAGCCAATTGCGCCATGGAGACAGTCCTGCTCCACTCTCACCACCATCAGAACATATCTTCAAAGCCATCAGCCCAAAGAAAAAAAAGCACCGCACCACCACCGGGTGGGCTCGAACCTCCAACCTTTCGGTTAACAGCCAATCGCGCTAGCCAATTGCGCCACGGAGACAGTCCCGCTCCACTCTCACCACCATCAGAACATATCTTCAAAGCTATTAGCGCAAAGATAAAAAGCGCCGCGCCACCACCGGGTGGGCTCGAACCTCCAACCTTTCGGTTAACAGCCGATCGCGCTAATCCAATGCGCCACGGGGACAGTCTTGCTCCACTCTCACCACCATCAGAACATATCTTCAAAGCTATCAGCGCAAAGAAAAATAGCGCCGCACCACCACCGGGTGGGCTCGAACCTCCAACCTTTCGGTTAACAGCCGATCGCGCTAGCCAATTGCGCCACGGAGACAGTCTTGCTCCACGCTCAACACCATCAGAACATATCTTCAAAGCTACAAGCGCAAAGAAAAAAAAGCGCCGCACCACCTCCGGGTGGGCTCGAACCTCCAACCTTTCGGTTAACAGCCAATCGCCTTAGCCAATAGCGCCACAAAGACAGTCCTGCTCCACTCTCACCACCATCAGAACATATCTTCAAAGCTATCAGCACAAAGAGAAAAAAGCGCCGCACCACCACCGGGTGGGCTCGAAACTCCAACCTTTCGGTTAACAGCCGATCGCGCTAGCCAAATGCGCCAGGGAGACAGTCCTGCTTCACTCTCACCACCATCAGAACATATCTTCAAAGCTATTAGCGCAAAGAAAAAAAGCGCCGCGCCACCTTCGGGTGGGCTCGAACCTCCAACCTTTCGGTTAACAGCCGATCGCGCTAACCCATTGCGCCACGGGGACAGTCTTGCTCCACTCTCACCACTATCAGAACATATCTACAAAGCTATCAGCGGAAAGAAAAAAAAGCGCCGCACCACCACCGGGTGGGCTCGAACCTCCAACCTTTCGGTTAACAGCCGATTGTGCAAGCCAATTGCGCCACGGAGACAGTCCTGCTCCACTCTAACCACCATCAGAACATATCTTCAAAGCTATCAGCCTAAAGAAAAAAAGCACCGCACCACCACCGGGTGGGCTCGAACTTCCAGCCTTTCGGTTAACAGCCAATCGCGCTAGCCAATTGCCCTACGGAGACAGCCCTGCTTCACTCTCACCACCATCAGAACATATCTTCAAAGCTATCAGCACAAAGAAAAAAAAGCGCCACACCATCATCGGGTGGGCTCGAACCTCCAACCTTTCGGTTAACAGCCGATCGCGCAAGCCAATTGCGCCACGGAGACAGTCCTGCTCCACACTCACCACCGTCAAAACATTTCTTCTGAGCTATCACCCCAAAGAAAAAAAAGCGCCGCACCACCACCGGGTGGGCTCGAACCTCCAACCTTTCAGTTAACAGCCGATCGCGCTAGCCGATTGCGCCACGGAGACAGTCCTGGTCCACTCTCACCACCATCAGAACATATCTTCAAAGCTATCAGCGCAAAGAAAAAAAAGCGCCGCGCCACCACCGGGTGGGCTCGAACCTCCAACCTTTCGGTTAACAGCCGATCGCGCTAACCCATTGCGCCACGGGGACAGTCTTCCTCCATTCTCACCACTATCAGAACATATCTTCAAAGCTACAAGCGCAAAGAAAAAAAAGCGCCGCACCACCACCGGGTGGGCTCGAACCTCCAACCTTTCGGTTAACAGCCGATCGCGCTAGCCAATTGCGCCACGGGGACAGTCTTGCTCCACTCTCACCACCATCAGAACATATCTTCAAAGCTATCAGCGCAAAGAAAAAAAAGCGCCGCACCACCACCGGGTGGGCTCGAACCTCCAACCTTTTGGTTAACAGCCGATCGCGCTAGCCAATTGCGCCACAGAGACAGTCTTGCTCCACTCTCAACACCATCAGAACATATCTTCAAAGCTACAAGCGCAAAGAAAAAAAAGCGCCGCACCACCACCGGGTGGGCTCGAACCTCCAACCTTTCGGTTAACAGCCGATCGCGCTAGCCAATTGCGCCACGGGGACAGTCTTGCTCCACTCTCACCACCATCAGAACATATCTTCAAAGCTATCAGCGCAAAGAAAAAAAAGCGCCGCACCACCACCGGGTGGGCTCGAACCTCCAACCTTTCGGTTAACAGCCGATCGCGCCAGCCAATTGCGCCAGGGAGACAGTCCTGCTCCACTCTCACCACCATCAGAACATATCTTCAAAGCTATCAGCCCAAAGAAAAAAAGCACCGCACCACCACCGGGTGGGCTGGAACCTCCAACCTTTCGGTTAACAGCCAATCGCGTTAGCCAATTGCGCCACGGAGACAGTCCTGCTGCACTCTCACCACCATCAGAACATATCTTCAAAGCTATTACCGCAAAGAAAAAAGCAACACACCACTCCCGGGAGGGCTCGAAATTCCAACCTTTCGGTTAACAGCCGATCGCGCTAGCCCATTGCGCCACGGAGACAGTCTTGCTCCACTCTCACCACCATCAGAACATATCTTCAAACTATCAGCGCAAAAAAAGCGCAGCACCACCACCGGGTGGGCTCGAAATTCCAACCTTTTGGTTAACAGCCGATCGCGCTTGCCCATTGCGCCACGGGGACAGTCTTGCTCCACTCTCACCACCATCAGAACATATCATCAAAGCTATCAGCCCAAAGAAAAAAAAGCGCCGCACCACCACCGGGTGGGCTCGAACCTTCAACCTTTCGGTTAGCAGCCGATCGCACTAGCCAATTGCGCCACGGAGGCAGTCGTGCTCCACTCTTACCACCATCAGAACATATCTTCAAAGCTATCAGCACAAAGAAAAAGCAACACACCACTCCCGGGAGGGCTCGAACCTCCAACTTTTCGGTTAACAGCCGATCGCGCTGGCCAATTGCTCCACGGAGACAGTCCTGCTCCACTCTCACCACCATTAGAACATATCTTTCAAGCTATCAGCCCAAAGAAAAAAAAGCGCCGCACCACCACCGGGTGGGCTCGAACCTCCAACCTTTTGGTTAACGGGCGATCGCGCTAGCCAATTGCGCCACGGAGACAATCGTGCTCCACGCTCACCAACATCAGAAAATATCTTCAAAGCTATCATCGCAAAGAAAAAAGCAACACACCCCACCCGGGAGGGCTCGAACCTCCAACTTTTCGGTTAAAAGCCGATCGCGCTAGCCAATGGCGCCACGGGGACAGTCCTGCTCCACTCTCACCACCGGCAGAACATTTCTTCAGAGCTATCAGCCTAAAGAAAAAAAGCGCCGCACCACCACCGGGTGGGCTCGAACCGACAACCTTTCGGTTGACAGCCGATCGCGCTAGCCAATTGCGCCACAGAGACAGTCGTGCTTCACTCTCACCACCGTCAGACCATTTCTTCAGAGCTATCGCCCCAAAGAAGAAAAAGCGCCGCACCACCACCGGGTGGGCTCGAAACTCCAACCTTTCGGTTATCAGCCGATCGCGCTAGCCAATTGCGCCATGGAGACAGTCCTGCTCCACTCTCACCACCATCAGAACATATCTTCAAAGCTATTAGCGCAAAGAAAAAAAGCGCCGCGCCGCCACCGGGTGGGTTCGAACCTCCAACCTTTCGTTTAACAGCCAATCGCGCTAGCCAATTGCGCCACGGAGACAGTCCTGCTCCACTCTCACCACCATCAGAACATATCTTCAAAGCTATCAGCACAAAGAAAAAAAAGCGCCGCACCACCACCGGGTAGGCTCGAAACTCCAACCTTTCGGTTAACAGCCGATCGCGCTAGCCAATTGCGCCATGGAGACAGTCCTGCTCCACTCTCACCACCATCAGAACATATCTTCAAAGTTATTACCACAAAGAAAAAAGCAACACACCACTCCTGGGAGGGCTCGAACCTCCAACCGTTTGGTTAACAGCCGATCGCGCAAGCCAATTGCGCCACGGAGACAGTCCTGCTCCACTCTCACCACCATCAGAACATATCTTCAAAGCTATTAGCGCAAAGAAAAAAAGCGCCGCGCCACCACCGGGTGGGCTCGAACCTCCAACCTTTCGGTTAACAGCCGATCGCGCTAACCCAATGCGCCACGGGGACAGTCTTGCTCCACTCTCACCACCATCAGAACATATCTTCAAAGCTATCAGCGCAAAGAAAAAAAAGCGCCGCACCACCACCGGGTGGGCTGGAACCTCCAACCTTTCGGTTAACAGCCGATCGCGCTAGCCAATTGCGCCCCGGAGACAGTCTTGCTCCTCTCTCAACACCATCAGAACATATCTTCAAAGCTACAAGCGCAAAGAAAAAAAAGCGCCGCACCACCACCGGGTGGGCTCGAACCTCCAACCTTTCGGTTAACAGCCAATCGCGTTAGCCAATTGTGCCACAGAGACAGTCCTGCTCCACTCTCACCACCATCAGAACATATCTTCAAAGCTATCAGCACAAAGAGAAAAAAGCGCCGCACCACCACCGGGTGGGCTCGAAACTCCAACCTTTCGGTTAACAGCCGATCGCGCTAGCCAATTGCGCCATGGAGACAGTCCTGCTCCACTCTCACCACCGTCAGAACATATCTTCAAAGCTATTACCACAAAGAAAAAAGCAACACACCACTCCTGGGAGGGCTCGAAACTCCAACCTTTCGGTTAACAGCTGATCGCGCTAGCCCATTGCGCCACGGAGACAGCCTTGCTCAAATCTCAACACCATCAGAACATATCTTCAAAGCTATTAGCGCAAAGAAAAAAAGCGCCGCACCACCACCGGGTGGGCTCGAACATCCAACCTTTCGGTTAACAGCCGATCGCGCTAGCCAATTGCGCCACGGAGACAGTCCTGCTCCACTCTCACCACCATCAGAACATATCTTCAAAGCTATGAGTGCAAAGAAAAAAGCAGCACACCACTCCCGGGAGGGCTCGAAACTCCAACCTTTCGGTTAACAGCCGATCGCGCTAGCCCATTGCGCCACGGGGACAGTCTTGCTCCACTCTCACCACCATCAGTACATATCTTCAAAGCTATCAGCACAAAGAAAAAAAAACGCCGCACCACCACCGGGTGGGCTCGAACCTCCAACCTTTCGGTTAACAGCCGATCGCGCAAGGCAATTGCGCCACGGAGACAGTCCTGCACCACTCTCACCACCATCAGAACATATCTTCAAAGCTATCTGCCCAAAGAAAAAAAGCACCGCACCACCACCGGGTGGGCTCGAACCTCCAACCTTTCGGTCAACAGGTAATCGCGCTAGCCAATTGCGCCACGGAGACAGTCCTGCTCCACTCTCACCACCATCAGAACATATCTTCAAAGCTATCAGCACAAAGAAAAAAAAGCGGCACACCATCACCGCGTGGGCTCGAACCTCCAACCTTTCGGTTAACAGCCGATCGCGCTAGCCAAATGCGCCACGGAGACAGTCGTGCTCCACTCTCACCACCATCAGAACATATCTTCAAAGCTATCAGCCCAAAGAAAAAAAAGCGCCGCACCACCTCCGGGTGGGCTCGAACCTCCAACCTTTCGGTTAACAGCCGATCGCGCTAGCCTATTGCCCCACGGAGACAGTCGTGCTCCACTCTCACCACCGTCAGAACATTTCTTCAGAGCTATCACCCCAAAGAAAAAAAAGAGCCGCAGCACCACCGGGTGGGCTCGAACCTCCAACCTTTCGGTTAACAGCCGATCGCGCTAGCCAATTGCGCCACGAAGACAGTCCTGCTGCACTCTCACCACCATCAGAACATATCTTCAAACTATCAGCGCAAAAAAAAAGTGCCGCACCACCACCGGGTGGGCTCGAAACTCCAACCTTTTGGTTAACAGCCGATCGCGCTAGCCAATTGCGCCACAGAGACAATCTTGCTCCACTTTCAACACCATCAGAACATATCTTCAAAGCTACAAGCGCAAAGAAAAAAAAGCGCCGCACCACCACCGGGTGGCCTCGAACCTCCAACCTTTCGGTTAACAGCCGATCGCGCTAGCCAATTGCGCCACAGGGACAGTCTTGCTCCACCCTCACCACCATCAGAACATATCTTCAAAGCTATCAGCGCAAAGAAAAAAAAGCGCCGCACCACCACCGGGTGTGCTCGAACCTCCAACCTTTCGGTTTACAGCCGATCGCGCTAGCCAATTGCGCCAGGGAAACAGTCCTGCTCCACTCTCACCGCCATCAGAACATATCTTCAAAGCTATCAGCCCAAAGAAAAAAAAGCACCGCACCACCACCGGGTGGGCTCGAACCTCCAACCTTTCGTTTAACAGCCAATCGCGCTAGCCAATTGCGCCACGGAGACAGTCCTGCTCCACTCTCACCACCATCAGAACATATCTTCAAAGCTATCAGCACAAAGACAAAAAAGCGCCGCACCACCACCGGGTAGGCTCGAAACTCCAACCTTTCGGTTAACAGCCGATCGCGCTAGCCAATTGCGCCATGGAGACAGTCCTGCTCCACTCTCACCACCATCAGAACATATCTTCAAAGCTATTACCACAAAGAAAAAAGCAACACACCACTCCTGGGAGGGCTCGAACCTCCAACCTTTTGGTTAACAGCCGATCGCGCAAGCCAATTGCGCCACGGAGACAGTCCTGCTCCACTCTCACCACCATCAGAACATATCTTCAAAGCTATTAGCGCAAAGAAAAAAAGCACCGCGCCACCACCGGGTGGGCTCGAACCTCCAACCTTTCGGTTAACAGCCGATCGCGCTAACCCAATGCGCCACGGGGACAGTCTTGCTCTACTCTCACCACCATCATAACATATCTTCAAAGCTATCAGCGCAAAGAAAAAAAAAGCGCCGCACCACCACCGGGTGGGCTCGAACCTCCAACCTTTCGGTTAACAGCCGATCGCGCTAGCCAATTGCGCCACGGAGACAGTCTTGCTCCACTCTCAACACCATCAGAACATAGCTTCAAAGCTATCAGCACAAAGAAAAAAAACGCCGCACCACCACCGGGTTGGCTCGAACCTCCAACCTTTTGGTTAACAGCCGATCGCGCAAGCCAATTGCGCCACGGAGACAGTCCTGCTCCACTCTCACCACCATCAGAACATATCTTCAAAGCTATCAGCACAAAGAGAAAAAAGCGCCGCACCACCACCGGGTGGGCTCGAAACTTCAACCTTTCGGTTAACAGCCGATCGCGCAAGGCAATTGCGCCACGGAGACAGTCCTGCACCACTCTCACCACCATCAGAACATATCTTCAAAGCTATCTGCCCAAAGAAAAAAAGCACCGCACCACCACCGGGTGGGCTCGAACCTCCAACCTTTCGGTCAACAGGTAATCGCGCTAGCCAATTGCGCCACGGAGACAGTCCTGCTCCACTCTCACCACCATCAGAACATATCTTCAAAGCTATCAGCACAAAGAAAAAAAAGCGGCACACCATCACCGCGTGGGCTCGAACCTCCAACCTTTCGGTTAACAGCCGATCGCGCTAGCCAAATGCGCCACGGAGACAGTCGTGCTCCACTCTCACCACCATCAGAACATATCTTCAAAGCTATCAGCCCAAAGAAAAAAAAGCGCCGCACCACCTCCGGGTGGGCTCGAACCTCCAACCTTTCGGTTAACAGCCGATCGCGCTAGCCTATTGCCCCACGGAGACAGTCGTGCTCCACTCTCACCACCGTCAGAACATTTCTTCAGAGCTATCACCCCAAAGAAAAAAAGAGCCGCAGCACCACCGGGTGGGCTCGAACCTCCAACCTTTCGGTTAACAGCCGATCGCGCTAGCCAATTGCGCCACGAAGACAGTCCTGCTGCACTCTCACCACCATCAGAACATATCTTCAAACTATCAGCGCAAAAAAAAAGTGCCGCACCACCACCGGGTGGGCTCGAAACTCCAACCTTTTGGTTAACAGCCGATCGCGCTAGCCAATTGCGCCACAGAGACAATCTTGCTCCACTTTCAACACCATCAGAACATATCTTCAAAGCTACAAGCGCAAAGAAAAAAAAGCGCCGCACCACCACCGGGTGGCCTCGAACCTCCAACCTTTCGGTTAACAGCCGATCGCGCTAGCCAATTGCGCCACAGGGACAGTCTTGCTCCACCCTCACCACCATCAGAACATATCTTCAAAGCTATCAGCGCAAAGAAAAAAAAGCGCCGCACCACCACCGGGTGTGCTCGAACCTCCAACCTTTCGGTTTACAGCCGATCGCGCTAGCCAATTGCGCCAGGGAAACAGTCCTGCTCCACTCTCACCGCCATCAGAACATATCTTCAAAGCTATCAGCCCAAAGAAAAAAAAGCACCGCACCACCACCGGGTGGGCTCGAACCTCCAACCTTTCGTTTAACAGCCAATCGCGCTAGCCAATTGCGCCACGGAGACAGTCCTGCTCCACTCTCACCACCATCAGAACATATCTTCAAAGCTATCAGCACAAAGACAAAAAAGCGCCGCACCACCACCGGGTAGGCTCGAAACTCCAACCTTTCGGTTAACAGCCGATCGCGCTAGCCAATTGCGCCATGGAGACAGTCCTGCTCCACTCTCACCACCATCAGAACATATCTTCAAAGCTATTACCACAAAGAAAAAAGCAACACACCACTCCTGGGAGGGCTCGAACCTCCAACCTTTTGGTTAACAGCCGATCGCGCAAGCCAATTGCGCCACGGAGACAGTCCTGCTCCACTCTCACCACCATCAGAACATATCTTCAAAGCTATTAGCGCAAAGAAAAAAAGCACCGCGCCACCACCGGGTGGGCTCGAACCTCCAACCTTTCGGTTAACAGCCGATCGCGCTAACCCAATGCGCCACGGGGACAGTCTTGCTCTACTCTCACCACCATCATAACATATCTTCAAAGCTATCAGCGCAAAGAAAAAAAAAGCGCCGCACCACCACCGGGTGGGCTCGAACCTCCAACCTTTCGGTTAACAGCCGATCGCGCTAGCCAATTGCGCCACGGAGACAGTCTTGCTCCACTCTCAACACCATCAGAACATAGCTTCAAAGCTATCAGCACAAAGAAAAAAAACGCCGCACCACCACCGGGTTGGCTCGAACCTCCAACCTTTTGGTTAACAGCCGATCGCGCAAGCCAATTGCGCCACGGAGACAGTCCTGCTCCACTCTCACCACCATCAGAACATATCTTCAAAGCTATCAGCACAAAGAGAAAAAAGCGCCGCACCACCACCGGGTGGGCTCGAAACTTCAACCTTTCGGTTAACAGCCGATCGCGCTAGCCAATTGCGCCATGGAGACAGTCCTGCTCCACTCTCACCACCATCAGAACATATCTTCAAAGCTATTACCACAAAGAAAAAAGCAACACACCACTCCTTGGAGGGATCGAAACTTCAACCTTTCAGTTAACAGCTGATCGCGCTAGCCCATTGCGCCACGGAGACAGCCTTGCTCCACTCTCACCACCGTCAGAACATATCTTCAAAGCTATTACCACAAAGAAAAAAGCAACACACCACTCCTGGGAGGGCTCGAAACTCCAACCTTTCGGTTAACAGCTGATCGCGCTAGCCCATTGCGCCACGGAGACAGCCTTGCTCCAATCTCAACACCATCAGAACATATCTTCAAAGCTATTAGCGCAAAGAAAAAAAGCGCCGCACCACCACCGGGTGGGCTCGAACATCCAACCTTTCGGTTAACAGCCGATCGCGCTAGCCAATTGCGCCACGGAGACAGTCCTGCTCCACTCTCACCACCATCAGAACATATCTTCAAAGCTATTAGTGCAAAGAAAAAAGCAGCACACCACTCCCGGGAGGGCTCGAAACTCCAACCTTTCGGTTAACAGCCGATCGCGCTAGCCCATTGCGCCACGGGGACAGGCTTGCTCCACTCTCACCACCATCAGTACATATCTTCAAATCTATCAGCACAAAGAAAAAAAAACGCCGCACCACCACCGGGTGGGCTCGAACCTCCAACCTTTCGGTTAACAGCCGATCGCGCAAGGCAATTGCGCCACGGAGACAGTCCTGCTCCACTCTCACCACCATCAGAACATATCTTCAAAGCTATCGGCCCAAAGAAAAAAAGCACCGCACCACCACCGGGTGGGCTCGAACCTCCAACCTTTCGGTCAACAGGTAATCGCGCTAGCCAATTGCGCCACGGAGACAGTCCTGCTCCACTCTCACCACCATCAGAACATATCTTCAAAGCTATCAGCACAAAGAAAAAAAAGCGGCACACCATCACCGCGTGGGCTCGAACCTCCAACCTTTCGGTTAACAGCCGATCGCGCTAGCCAAATGCGCCACGGAGACAGTCGTGCTCCACTCTCACCACCATCAGAACATATCTTCAAAGCTATCAGCCCACAGAAAAAAAAGCGCCGCACCACCTCCGGGTGGGCTCGAACCTCCAACCTTTCGGTTAACAGCCGATCGCGCTAGCCTATTGCCCCACGGAGACAGTCGTGCTCCACTCTCACCACCGTCAGAACATTTCTTCAGAGCTATCACCCCAAAGAAAAAAAAGAGCCGCAGCACCACCGGGTGGGCTCGAACCTCCAACCTTTCGGTTAACAGCCGATCGCGCTAGCCAATTGCGCCACGAAGACAGTCCTGCTACACTCTCACCACCATCAGAACATATCTTCAAACTATCAGCGCAAAAAAAAGTGCCGCACCACCACCGGGTGGGCTCGAAACTCCAACCTTTTGGTTAACAGCCGATCGCGCTAGCCAATTGCGCCACAGAGACAGTCCTGCTCCACTCTCACCGCCATCAGAACATATCTTCAAAGCTATCAGCCCAAAGAAAAAAAAGCACCGCACCACCACCGGGTGGGCTCGAACCTCCAACCTTTCGTTTAACAGCCAATCGCGCTAGCCAATTGCGCCACGGAGACAGTCCTGCTCCACTCTCCCCACCATCAGAACATATCTTCAAAGCTATCAGCACAAAGACAAAAAAGCGCCGCACCACCACCGGGTAGGCTCGAAACTCCAACCTTTCGGTTAACAGCCGATCGCGCCAGCCAATTGCGCCATGGAGACAGTCCTGCTCCACTCTCACCACCATCAGAACATATCTTCAAAGCTATTACCACAAAGAAAAAAGCAACACACCACTCCTGGGAGGGCTCGAACCTCCAACCGTTTGGTTAACAGCCGATCGCGCAAGCCAATTGCGCCACGGAGACAGTCCTGCTCCACTCTCACCACCATCAGAACATATCTTCAAAGCTATTAGCGCAAAGAAAAAAAGCGCCGCGCCACCACCGGGTGGGCTCGAACCTCCAACCTTTCGGTTAACAGCCGATCGCGCTAACCCAATGCGCCACGGGGACAGTCTTGCTCCACTCTCACCACCATCAGAACATATCTTCAAAGCTATCAGCGCAAAGAAAAAAAAGCGCCGCACCACCACCGGGTGGGCTCGAACCTCCAACCTTTCGGTTAACAGCTGATCGCGCTAGCCAATTGCGCCACGGAGACAGTCTTGCTCCTCTCTCAACACCATCAGAACATATCTTCAAAGCTACAAGCGCAAAGAAAAAAAAGCGCCGCACCACCACCGGGTGGGCTCGAACCTCCAACCTTTCGGTTAACAGCCAATCGCGTTAGCCAATTGTGCCACAGAGACAGTCCTGCTCCACTCTCACCACCATCAGAACATATCTTCAAAGCTATCAGCACAAAGAGAAAAAAGCGCCGCACCACCACCGGGTGGGCTCGAAACTCCAACCTTTCGGTTAACAGCCGATCGCGCTAGCCAATTGCGCCATGGAGACAGTCCTGCTCCACTCTCACCACCGTCTGAACATATCTTCAAAGCTATTACCACAAAGAAAAAAGCAACACACCACTCCTGGGAGGGCTCGAAACTCCAACCTTTCGGTTAACAGCTGATCGCGCTAGCCCATTGCGCCACGGAGACAGCCTTGCTCAAATCTCAACACCATCAGAACATATCTTCAAAGCTATTAGCGCAAAGAAAAAAAGCGCCGCATCACCACCGGGTGGGCTCGAACATCCAACCTTTCGGTTAACAGCCGATCGCGCTAGCCAATTGCGCCACGGAGACAGTCCTGCTCCACTCTCACCACCATCAGAACATATCTTCAAAGCTATGAGTGCAAAGAAAAAAGCAGCACACCACTCCCGGGAGGGCTCGAAACTCCAACCTTTCGGTTAACAGCCGATCGCGCTAGCCCATTGCGCCACGGGGACAGTCTTGCTCCACTCTCACCACCATCAGTACATATCTTCAAAGCTATCAGCACAAAGAAAAAAAAACGCCGCACCACCACCGGGTGGGCTCGAACCTCCAACCTTTCGGTTAACAGCCGATCGCGCAAGGCAATTGCGCCACGGAGACAGTCCTGCACCACTCTCACCACCATCAGAACATATCTTCAAAGCTATCTGCCCAAAGAAAAAAAGCACCGCACCACCACCGGGTGGGCTCGAACCTCCAACCTTTCGGTCAACAGGTAATCGCGCTAGCCAATTGCGCCACGGAGACAGTCCTGCTCCACTCTCACCACCATCAGAACATATCTTCAAAGCTATCAGCACAAAGAAAAAAAAGCGGCACACCATCACCGCGTGGGCTCGAACCTCCAACCTTTCGGTTAACAGCCGATCGCGCTAGCCAAATGCGCCACGGAGACAGTCGTGCTCCACTCTCACCACCATCAGAACATATCTTCAAAGCTATCAGCCCAAAGAAAAAAAAGCGCCGCACCACCTCCGGGTGGGCTCGAACCTGCAACCTTTCGGTTAACAGCCGATCGCGCTAGCCTATTGCCCCACGGAGACAGTCGTGCTCCACTCTCACCACCGTCAGAACATTTCTTCAGAGCTATCACCCCAAAGAAAAAAAAGAGCCGCAGCACCACCGGGTGGGCTCGAACCTCCAACCTTTCGGTTAACAGCCGATCGCGCTAGCCAATTGCGCCACGAAGACAGTCCTGCTGCACTCTCACCACCATCAGAACATATCTTCAAACTATCAGCGCAAAAAAAAAGTGCCGCACCACCACCGGGTGGGCTCGAAACTCCAACCTTTTGGTTAACAGCCGATCGCGCTAGCCAATTGCGCCACAGAGACTATCTTGCTCCACTTTCAACACCATCAGAACATATCTTCAAAGCTACAAGCGCAAAGAAAAAAAAGCGCCGCACCACCACCGGGTGGGCTCGAACCTCCAACCTTTCGGTTAACAGCCGATCGCGCTAGCCAATTGCGCCACAGGGACAGTCTTGCTCCACCCTCACCACCATCAGAACATATCTTCAAAGCTATCAGCGCAAAGAAAAAAAAGCGCCGCACCACCACCGGGTGTGCTCGAACCTCCAACCTTTCGGTTAACAGCCGATCGCGCTAGCCAATTGCGCCAGGGAGACAGTCCTGCTCCACTCTCACCGCCATCAGAACATATCTTCAAAGCTATCAGCCCAAAGAAAAAAAAGCACCGCACCACCACCGGGTGGGCTCGAACCTCCAACCTTTCGTTTAACAGCCAATCGCGCTAGCCAATTGCGCCACGGAGACAGTCCTGCTCCACTCTCACCACCATCAGAACATATCTTCAAAGCTATCAGCACAAAGACAAAAAAGCGCCGCACCACCACCGGGTAGGCTCGAAACTCCAACCTTTCGGTTAACAGCCGATCGCGCTAGCCAATTGCGCCATGGAGACAGTCCTGCTCCACTCTCACCACCATCAGAACATATCTTCAAAGCTATTACCACAAAGAAAAAAGCAACACACCACTCCTGGGAGGGCTCGAAACTCCAACCTTTCGGTTAACAGCTGATCGCGCTAGCCCATTGCGCCACGGAGACAGCCTTGCTCAAATCTCAACACCATCAGAACATATCTTCAAAGCTATTACCACAAAGAAAAAAGCAACACACCACTCCTGGGAGGGCTCGAAACTCCAACCTTTCGGTTAACAGCTGATCGCGCTAGCCCATTGCGCCACGGAGACAGCCTTGCTCAAATCTCAACACCATCAGAACATATCTTCAAAGCTATTAGCGCAAAGAAAAAAAGCGCCGCACCACCACCGGGTGGGCTCGAACATCCAACCTTTCGGTTAACAGCCGATCGCGCTAGCCAATTGCGCCACGGAGACAGTCCTGCTCCACTCTCACCACCATCAGAACATATCTTCAAAGCTATGAGTGAAAAGAAAAAAGCAGCACACCACTCCCGGGAGGGCTCGAAACTCCAACCTTTCGGTTAACAGCCGATCGCGCTAGCCCATTGCGCCACGGGGACAGTCTTGCTCCACTCTCACCACCATCAGTACATATCTTCAAAGCTATCACCCCAAAGAAAAAAAAACGCCGCACCACCACCGGGTAGGCTCGAAACTCCAACCTTTCGGTTAACAGCCGATCGCGCTAGCCAATTGCGCCATGGAGACAGTCCTGCTCCACTCTCACCACCATCAGAACATATCTTCAAAGCTATTACCACAAAGAAAAAAGCAACACACCACTCCTGGGAGGGCTCGAACCTCCAACCTTTTGGTTAACAGCCGATCGCGCAAGCCAATTGCGCCACGGAGACAGTCCTGCTCCACTCTCACCACCATCAGAACATATCTTCAAAGCTATTAGCGCAAAGAAAAAAAGCGCCGCGCCACCACCGGGTGGGCTCGAACCTCCAACCTTTCGGTTAACAGCCGATCGCGCTAACCCAATGCGCCACGGGGACAGTCTTGCTCTACTCTCACCACCATCATAACATATCTTCAAAGCTATCAGCGCAAAGAAAAAAAAGCGCCGCACCACCACCGGGTGGGCTCGAACCTCCAACCTTTCGGTTAACAGCCGATCGCGCTAGCCAATTGCGCCACGGAGACAGTCTTGCTCCACTCTCAACACCATCAGAACATAGCTTCAAAGCTATCAGCACAAAGAAAAAAAACGCCGCACCACCACCGGGTTGGCTCGAACCTCCAACCTTTTGGTTAACAGCCGATCGCGCAAGCCAATTGCGCCACGGAGACAGTCCTGCTCCACTCTCACCACCATCAGAACATATCTTCAAAGCTATCAGCACAAAGAGAAAAAAGCGCCGCACCACCACCGGGTGGGCTCGAAACTCCAACCTTTCGGTTAACAGCCGATCGCGCTAGCCAATTGCGCCATGGAGACAGTCCTGCTCCACTCTCACCACCATCAGAACATATCTTCAAAGCTATTACCACAAAGAAAAAAGCAACACACCACTCCTTGGAGGGATCGAAACTTCAACCTTTCAGTTAACAGCTGATCGCGCTAGCCCATTGCGCCACGGAGACAGCCTTGCTCCACTCTCACCACCGTCAGAACATATCTTCAAAGCTATTACCACAAAGAAAAAAGCAACACACCACTCCTGGGAGGGCTCGAAACTCCAACCTTTCGGTTAACAGCTGATCGCGCTAGCCCATTGCGCCACGGAGACAGCCTTGCTCCAATCTCAACACCATCAGAACATATCTTCAAAGCTATTAGCGGAAAGAAAAAAAGCGCCGCACCACCACCGGGTGGGCTCGAACATCCAACCTTTCGGTTAACAGCCGATCGCGCTAGCCAATTGCGCCACGGAGACAGTCCTGCTCCACTCTCACCACCATCAGAACATATCTTCAAAGCTATTAGTGCAAAGAAAAAAGCAGCACACCACTCCCGGGAGGGCTCGAAACTCCAACCTTTCGGTTAACAGCCGATCGCGCTAGCCCATTGCGCCACGGGGACAGGCTTGCTCCACTCTCACCACCATCAGTACATATCTTCAAATCTATCAGCACAAAGAAAAAAAAACGCCGCACCACCACCGGGTGGGCTCGAACCTCCAACCTTTCGGTTAACAGCCGATCGCGCAAGGCAATTGCGCCACGGAGACAGTCCTGCTCCACTCTCACCACCATCAGAACATATCTTCAAAGCTATCGGCCCAAAGAAAAAAAGCACCGCACCACCACCGGGTGGGCTCGAACCTCCAACCTTTCGGTCAACAGGTAATCGCGCTAGCCAATTGCGCCACGGAGACAGTCCTGCTCCACTCTCACCACCATCAGAACATATCTTCAAAGCTATCAGCACAAAGAAAAAAAAGCGGCACACCATCACCGCGTGGGCTCGAACCTCCAACCTTTCGGTTAACAGCCGATCGCGCTAGCCAAATGCGCCACGGAGACAGTCGTGCTCCACTCTCACCACCATCAGAACATATCTTCAAAGCTATCAGCCCACAGAAAAAAAAGCGCCGCACCACCTCCGGGTGGGCTCGAACCTCCAACCTTTCGGTTAACAGCCGATCGCGCTAGCCTATTGCCCCACGGAGACAGTCGTGCTCCACTCTCACCACCGTCAGAACATTTCTTCAGAGCTATCACCCCAAAGAAAAAAAAGAGCCGCAGCACCACCGGGTGGGCTCGAACCTCCAACCTTTCGGTTAACAGCCGATCGCGCTAGCCAATTGCGCCACGAAGACAGTCCTGCTACACTCTCACCACCATCAGAACATATCTTCAAACTATCAGCGCAAAAAAAAGTGCCGCACCACCACCGGGTGGGCTCGAAACTCCAACCTTTTGGTTAACAGCCGATCGCGCTAGCCAATTGCGCCACAGAGACAGTCCTGCTCCACTCTCACCGCCATCAGAACATATCTTCAAAGCTATCAGCCCAAAGAAAAAAAAGCACCGCACCACCACCGGGTGGGCTCGAACCTCCAACCTTTCGTTTAACAGCCAATCGCGCTAGCCAATTGCGCCACGGAGACAGTCCTGCTCCACTCTCCCCACCATCAGAACATATCTTCAAAGCTATCAGCACAAAGACAAAAAAGCGCCGCACCACCACCGGGTAGGCTCGAAACTCCAACCTTTCGGTTAACAGCCGATCGCGCCAGCCAATTGCGCCATGGAGACAGTCCTGCTCCACTCTCACCACCATCAGAACATATCTTCAAAGCTATTACCACAAAGAAAAAAGCAACACACCACTCCTGGGAGGGCTCGAACCTCCAACCGTTTGGTTAACAGCCGATCGCGCAAGCCAATTGCGCCACGGAGACAGTCCTGCTCCACTCTCACCACCATCAGAACATATCTTCAAAGCTATTAGCGCAAAGAAAAAAAGCGCCGCGCCACCACCGGGTGGGCTCGAACCTCCAACCTTTCGGTTAACAGCCGATCGCGCTAACCCAATGCGCCACGGGGACAGTCTTGCTCCACTCTCACCACCATCAGAACATATCTTCAAAGCTATCAGCGCAAAGAAAAAAAAGCGCCGCACCACCACCGGGTGGGCTCGAACCTCCAACCTTTCGGTTAACAGCCGATCGCGCTAGCCAATTGCGCCACGGAGACAGTCTTGCTCCTCTCTCAACACCATCAGAACATATCTTCAAAGCTACAAGCGCAAAGAAAAAAAAGCGCCGCACCACCACCGGGTGGGCTCGAACCTCCAACCTTTCGGTTAACAGCCAATCGCGTTAGCCAATTGTGCCACAGAGACAGTCCTGCTCCACTCTCACCACCATCAGAACATATCTTCAAAGCTATTACCACAAAGAAAAAAGCAACACACCACTCCTGGGAGGGCTCGAAACTCCAACCTTTCGGTTAACAGCTGATCGCGCTAGCCCATTGCGCCACGGAGACAGCCTTGCTCAAATCTCAACACCATCAGAACATATCTTCAAAGCTATTACCACAAAGAAAAAAGCAACACACCACTCCTGGGAGGGCTCGAAACTCCAACCTTTCGGTTAACAGCTGATCGCGCTAGCCCATTGCGCCACGGAGACAGCCTTGCTCAAATCTCAACACCATCAGAACATATCTTCAAACTATCAGCGCAAAAAAAAGTGCCGCACCACCACCGGGTGGGCTCGAAACTCCAACCTTTTGGTTAACAGCCGATCGCGCTAGCCAATTGCGCCACAGAGACTATCTTGCTCCACTTTCAACACCATCAGAACATATCTTCAAAGCTACAAGCGCAAAGAAAAAAAAGCGCCGCACCACCATCGGGTGGGCTCGAACCTCCAACCTTTCGGTTAACAGCCGATCGCGCTAGCCAATTGCGCCACAGGGACAGTCTTGCTCCACCCTCACCACCATCAGAACATATCTTCAAAGCTATCAGCGCAAAGAAAAAAAAGCGCCGCACCACCACCGGGTGTGCTCGAACCTCCAACCTTTCGGTTAACAGCCGATCGCGCTAGCCAATTGCGCCAGGGAGACAGTCCTGCTCCACTCTCACCGCCATCAGAACATATCTTCAAAGCTATCAGCCCAAAGAAAAAAAAGCACCGCACCACCACCGGGTGGGCTCGAACCTCCAACCTTTCGTTTAACAGCCAATCGCGCTAGCCAATTGCGCCACGGAGACAGTCCTGCTCCACTCTCACCACCATCAGAACATATCTTCAAAGCTATCAGCACAAAGACAAAAAAGCGCCGCACCACCACCGGGTAGGCTCGAAACTCCAACCTTTCGGTTAACAGCCGATCGCGCTAGCCAATTGCGCCATGGAGACAGTCCTGCTCCACTCTCACCACCATCAGAACATATCTTCAAAGCTATTACCACAAAGAAAAAAGCAACACACCACTCCTGGGAGGGCTCGAAACTCCAACCTTTCGGTTAACAGCTGATCGCGCTAGCCCATTGCGCCACGGAGACAGCCTTGCTCAAATCTCAACACCATCAGAACATATCTTCAAAGCTATTACCACAAAGAAAAAAGCAACACACCACTCCTGGGAGGGCTCGAAACTCCAACCTTTCGGTTAACAGCTGATCGCGCTAGCCCATTGCGCCACGGAGACAGCCTTGCTCAAATCTCAACACCATCAGAACATATCTTCAAAGCTATTAGCGCAAAGAAAAAAAGCGCCGCACCACCACCGGGTGGGCTCGAACATCCAACCTTTCGGTTAACAGCCGATCGCGCTAGCCAATTGCGCCACGGAGACAGTCCTGCTCCACTCTCACCACCATCAGAACATATCTTCAAAGCTATGAGTGAAAAGAAAAAAGCAGCACACCACTCCCGGGAGGGCTCGAAACTCCAACCTTTCGGTTAACAGCCGATCGCGCTAGCCCATTGCGCCACGGGGACAGTCTTGCTCCACTCTCACCACCATCAGTACATATCTTCAAAGCTATCAGCACAAAGAAAAAAAAAACGCCGCACCACCACCGGGTGGGCTCGAACCTCCAACCTTTCGGTTAACAGCCGATCGCGCAAGGCAATTGCGCCACGGAGACAGTCCTGCACCACTCTCACCACCATCAGAACATATCTTCAAAGCTATCTGCCCAAAGAAAAAAAGCACCGCACCACCACCGGGTGGGCTCGAACCTCCAACCTTTCGGTCAACAGGTAATCGCGCTAGCCAATTGCGCCACGGAGACAGTCCTGCTCCACTCTCACCACCATCAGAACATATCTTCAAAGCTATCAGCACAAAGAAAAAAAAGCGGCACACCATCACCGCGTGGGCTCGAACCTCCAACCTTTCGGTTAACAGCCGATCGCGCTAGCCAAATGCGCCACGGAGACAGTCGTGCTCCACTCTCACCACCATCAGAACATATC
Source organism: Rhipicephalus microplus (assembly GCF_043290135.1). Lineage (NCBI taxonomy): Eukaryota > Metazoa > Arthropoda > Arachnida > Ixodida > Ixodidae > Rhipicephalus > Rhipicephalus microplus. Next base: position 2,986,611 of record NW_027464612.1, on the reverse strand, counting down.
TTCAAAGCTATCAGCCCAAAGAAAAAAAAGCGCCGCACCACCTCCGGGTGGGCTCGAACCTCCAACCTTTCGGTTAACAGCCGATCGCGCTAGCCTATTGCCCCACGGAGACAGTCGTGCTCCACTCTCACCACCGTCAGAACATTTCTTCAGAGCTATCACCCCAAAGAAAAAAAAGAGCCGCAGCACCACCGGGTGGGCTCGAACCTCCAACCTTTCGGTTAACAGCCGATCGCGCTAGCCAATTGCGCCACGAAGACAGTCCTGCTGCACTCTCACCACCATCAGAACATATCTTCAAACTATCAGCGCAAAAAAAAGTGCCGCACCACCACCGGGTAGGCTCGAAACTCCAACCTTTTGGTTAACAGCCGATCGCGCTAGCCAATTGCGCCACAGAGACTATCTTGCTCCACTTTCAACACCATCAGAACATATCTTCAAAGCTACAAGCGCAAAGAAAAAAAAGCGCCGCACCACCACCGGGTGGGCTCGAACCTCCAACCTTTCGGTTAACAGCCGATCGCGCTAGCCAATTGCGCCACAGGGACAGTCTTGCTCCACCCTCACCACCATCAGAACATATCTTCAAAGCTATCAGCGCAAAGAAAAAAAAGCGCCGCACCACCACCGGGTGTGCTCGAACCTCCAACCTTTCGGTTAACAGCCGATCGCGCTAGCCAATTGCGCCAGGGAGACAGTCCTGCTCCACTCTCACCGCCATCAGAACATATCTTCAAAGCTATCAGCCCAAAGAAAAAAAAGCACCGCACCACCACCGGGTGGGCTCGAACCTCCAACCTTTCGTTTAACAGCCAATCGCGCTAGCCAATTGCGCCACGGAGACAGTCCTGCTCCACTCTCACCACCATCAGAACATATCTTCAAAGCTATCAGCACAAAGACAAAAAAGCGCCGCACCACCACCGGGTAGGCTCGAAACTCCAACCTTTCGGTTAACAGCCGATCGCGCTAGCCAATTGCGCCATGGAGACAGTCCTGCTCCACTATCACCACCATCAGAACATATCTTCAAAGCTATTACCACAAAGAAAAAAGCAACACACCACTCCTGGGAGGGCTCGAACCTCCAACCTTTTGGTTAACAGCCGATCGCGCAAGCCAATTGCGCCACGGAGACAGTCCTGCTCCACTCTCACCACCATCAGAACATATCTTCAAAGCTATTAGCGCAAAGAAAAAAAGCGCCGCGCCACCACCGGGTGGGCTCGAACCTCCAACCTTTCGGTTAACAGCCGATCGCGCTAACCCAATGCGCCACGGGGACACTCTTGCTCTACTCTCACCACCATCATAACATATCTTCAAAGCTATCAGCGCAAAGAAAAAAAAAGCGCCGCACCACCACCGGGTGGGCTCGAACCTCCAACCTTTCGGTTAACAGCCGATCGCGCTAGCCAATTGCGCCACGGAGACAGTCTTGCTCCACTCTCAACACCATCAGAACATAGCTTCAAAGCTATCAGCACAAAGAAAAAAAACGCCGCACCACCACCGGGTTGGCTCGAACCTCCAACCTTTCGGTTAACAGCCGATCGCGCAAGCCAATTGCGCCACGGAGACAGTCCTGCTCCACTCTCACCACCATCAGAACATATCTTCAAAGCTATCAGCACAAAGAGAAAAAAGCGCCGCACCACCACCGGGTGGGCTCGAAACTCCAACCTTTCGGTTAACAGCCGATCGCGCTAGCCAATTGCGCCATGGAGACAGTCCTGCTCCACTCTCACCACCATCAGAACATATCTTCAAAGCTATTACCACAAAGAAAAAAGCAACACACCACTCCTTGGAGGGATCGAAACTCCAACCTTTCAGTTAACAGCTGATCGCGCTAGCCCATTGCGCCACGGAGACAGCCTTGCTCCACTCTCACCACCGTCAGAACATATCTTCAAAGCTATTACCACAAAGAAAAAAGCAACACACCACTCCTGGGAGGGCTCGAAACTCCAACCTTTCGGTTGACAGCTGATCGCGCTAGCCCATTGCGCCACGGAGACAGCCTTGCTTCAATCTCAACACCATCAGAACATATCTTCAAAGCTATTAGCGCAAAGAAAAAAAGCGCCGCACCACCACCGGGTGGGCTCGAACATCCAACCTTTCGGTTAACAGCCGATCGCGCTAGCCAATTGCGCCACGGAGACAGTCCTGCTCCACTCTCACCACCATCAGAACATATCTTCAAAGCTATTAGTGCAAAGAAAAAAGCAGCACACCACTCCCGGGAGGGCTCGAAACTCCAACCTTTCGGTTAACAGCCGATCGCGCTAGCCCATTGCGCCACGGGGACAGGCTTGCTCCACTCTCACCACCATCAGTACATATCTTCAAATCTATCAGCACAAAGAAAAAAAAAACGCCGCACCACCACCGGGTGGGCTCGAACCTCCAACCTTTCGGTTAACAGCCGATCGCGCAAGGAAATTGCGCCACGGAGACAGTCCTGCTCCACTCTCACCACCATCAGAACATATCTTCAAAGCTATCGGCCCAAAGAAAAAAAGCACCGCACCACCACCGGGTGGGCTCGAACCTCCAACCTTTCGGTCAACAGGTAATCGCGCTAGCCAATTGCGCCACGGAGACAGTCCTGCTCCACTCTCACCACCATCAGAACATATCTTCAAAGCTATCAGCACAAAGAAAAAAAAGCGGCACACCATCACCGCGTGGGCTCGAACCTCCAACCTTTCGGTTAACAGCCGATCGCGCTAGCCAAATGCGCCACGGAGACAGTCGTGCTCCACTCTCACCACCATCAGAACATATCTTCAAAGCTATCAGCCCACAGAAAAAAAAGCGCCGCACCACCTCCGGGTGGGCTCGAACCTCCAACCTTTCGGTTAACAGCCGATCGCGCTAGCCTATTGCCCCACGGAGACAGTCGTGCTCCACTCTCACCACCGTCAGAACATTTCTTCAGAGCTATCACCCCAAAGAAAAAAAAGAGCCGCAGCACCACCGGGTGGGCTCGAACCTCCAACCTTTCGGTTAACAGCCGATCGCGCTAGCCAATTGCGCCACGAAGACAGTCCTGCTGCACTCTCACCACCATCAGAACATATCTTCAAACTATCAGCGCAAAAAAAAGTGCCGCACCACCACCGGGTGGGCTCGAAACTCCAACCTTTTGGTTAACAGCCGATCGCGCTAGCCAATTGCGCCACAGAGACAGTCCTGCTCCACTCTCACCGCCATCAGAACATATCTTCAAAGCTATCAGCCCAAAGAAAAAAAAGCACCGCACCACCACCGGGTGGGCTCGAACCTCCAACCTTTCGTTTAACAGCCAATCGCGCTAGCCAATTGCGCCACGGAGACAGTCCTGCTCCACTCTCACCACCATCAGAACATATCTTCAAAGCTATCAGCACAAAGACAAAAAAGCGCCGCACCACCACCGGGTAGGCTCGAAACTCCAACCTTTCGGTTAACAGCCGATCGCGCCAGCCAATTGCGCCATGGAGACAGTCCTGCTCCACTCTCACCACCATCAGAACATATCTTCAAAGCTATTACCACAAAGAAAAAAGCAACACACCACTCCTGGGAGGGCTCGAACCTCCAACCTTTTGGTTAACAGCCGATCGCGCAAGCCAATTGCGCCACGGAGACAGTCCTGCTCCACTCTCACCACCATCAGAACATATCTTCAAAGCTATTAGCGCAAAGAAAAAAAGCGCCGCACCACTCCTGGGAGGGCTCGAACCTCCAACCTTTTGGTTAACAGCCGATCGCGCAAGCCAATTGCGCCACGGAGACAGTCCTGCTCCACTCTCACCACCATCAGAACATATCTTCAAAGCTATTAGCGCAAAGAAAAAAAGCGCCGCGCCACCACCGGGTGGGCTCGAACCTCCAACCTTTCGGTTAACAGCCGATCGCGCTAACCCAATGCGCCACGGGGACAGTCTTGCTCCACTCTCAACACCATCAGAACATATCTTCAAAGCTATCAGCACAAAGAAAAAAAAACGCCGCACCACCACCGGGTGGGCTCGAACCTCCAACCTTTCGGTTAACAGCCGATCGCGCAAGCCAATTGCGCCACGGAGACAGTCCTGCTCCACTCTCACCACCATCAGAACATATCTTCAAAGCTATCAGCGCAAAGAAAAAAAAGCGCCGCACCACCACTGGGTGTGCTCGAACCTCCAAACTTTCGGTTAACAGCCGATCGCGCTAGCCCATTGCGCCACGGAGACAGCCTTGCTCCAATCTCAACACCATCAGAACATATCTTCAAAGCTATTAGCGCAAAGAAAAAAAGCGCCGCACCACCACCGGGTGGGCTCGAACATCCAACCTTTCGGTTAACAGCCGATCGCGCTAGCCAATTGCGCCACGGAGACAGTCCTGCTCCACTCTCACCACCATCAGAACATATCTTCAAAGCTATTAGGGCAAAGAAAAAAGCAGCACACCACTCCCGGGAGGGCTCGAAACTCCAACCTTTCGGTTAACAGCCGATCGCGCTAGCCCATTGCGCCACGGGGACAGTCTTGCTCCACACTCACCACCATCAGTACATATCTTCAAAGCTATCAGCACAAAGAAAAAAAAACGCCGCACCACCACCGGGTGGGCTCGAACCTCCAACCTTTCGGTTAACAGCCGATCGCGCCAGCCAATTGCGCCACGGAGACAGTCCTGCTCCACTCTCACCACCATCAGAACATATCTTCAAAGCTATCGGCCCAAAGAAAAAAAGCACCGCACCACCACCGGGTGGGCTCGAACCTCCAACCTTTCGGTCAACAGGTAATCGCGCTAGCCAATTGCGCCACGGAGACAGTCCTGCTCCACTCTCACCACCATCAGAACATATCTTCAAAGCTATCAGCACAAAGAAAAAAAAGCGGCACACCATCACCGCGTGGGCTCGAACCTCCAACCTTTCGGTTAACAGCCGATCGCGCTAGCCAACTGCGCCACGGAGACAGTCGTGCTCCACTCTCGTCACCATCAGAACATATCTTCAAAGCTATTAGCCCAAAGAAAAAAAAAGCGCCGCACCACCTCCGGGTGGGCTCGAACCTCCAACCTTTCGGTTAACAGCCGATCGCGCTAGCCTATTTCCCCACGGAGACAGTCGTGCTCCACTCTCACCACCGTCAGAACATTTCATCAGAGCTATCACCCCAAAGAAAAAAAAGAGCCGCAGCACCACCGCGTGGGCTCGAACCTCCAACCTTTCGGTTAACAGCCGATCGCGCTAGCCAATTGCGCCACGAAGACAGTCCTGCTGCACTCTCACCACCATCAGAACATATCTCCAAACTATCAGCGCAAAAAACAGCGCCGCACCACCACCGGGTGGGCTCGAAACTCCAACCTTTTGGTTAACAGCCGATCGCGCTTGCCCATTGCGCCACGGGGACAGTCTTGCTTCACTCTCACCACCATCAGAACATATCTTCAAAGCTATCAGCCCAAAGAAAAAAAGCGCCGCACCACTCCTGGGAGGGCTCGAAGCTCCGACACTTTGGCAGCAGCAGCGGATCTGCGCACAGCCTACTGAACCATTGCATATTGTTTTTACAGCGCATGTCGTCGGTGCACTGCCCCGTGTCAAGGGAAATACGGTGGTCATCGTGGGAGTGACTGCTGACCTTTCAAATAGCCTCGACGCATCGCCCCGTATCATATCAGGGCACGGCTGTGATCATCGTGGTCGTGTTTTTGTTGTGCCCCGCTGTGAGCGCCACCTGGATAGCTGTTCAGCTCGGAGCATCTCCGGGTGTACTGAACCACACTTTGGCAGCAGCAGCGGATCTGCGCACAGCCTACTGAACCATTGCATATTGTTTTTACAGGTCAGTACTATCGTTGTTTCTTTCCTTAGTGTTCTGTTGCTTTCTGCTGCTGCTGCTGCTGCTGCCATAGTGTTTTTAGTGTTTTTTGATGTCGCCAGCCGAAATGGAAAAACATTTTAAAGAGTTGAAACAAGAGTTTCGCGAAATGCGGACTGCCCTGGAGAGAGAGCTGCGTAAGGAAATACGTGATGTGAAAACAAGTGTAGACTTTTTTAATAAGCAGTTTGAAGAAATTTCGGCTCTGTGCTCGCGGCTTGAAAAAGAAAACGGTGAGCTAAAGGCTCAAAATGATGTTCTGAAGACTGATTGCAGTCAGCTGAAGCAGGTCGTTCTCAACAATGAACGTAGGACTACCGCCCTAGAACAGTACTCGCGAAACCGAAATATTGAAGTGAAAAATGTTCCTTTCGTGGAGGGTGAACGGTTGACCAGGGTCGTTCAGAAGATTGGTGAAGCTGTCGGCGAATCAGTGAAAGAAGATGACATAGAAATTTGCCATCGCGTGACTGCTAAGGATGCATCTTGCCCTCATATTGTTGTGCAGTTCAACAACCGGTCTAAGCGAGACGCAGTTCTGGAAAAGGCGAAAAAGTTGCGCTTAACGACAGCTGATATTGGTTTCCCAGGAAAGACATTTGTCTACGTCAATGAACACCTATGCTCACAGTTAAAAAAACTACTGGGACAAACTGTAGCGCGCAAGAAGGAAGCCGAATGGCGATTTGCCTGGACGAAAGGCGGCAAAATTTTTGCGCGAAAGGATGAGAAGTCGAGGGCGCTTCAGATAACTACTGAGAGCGATCTCGAAAAGATTGTTTAAATTTGTTGAGCTTCATCCTTTAGCAAAAAAAAAAAGCTAGAAGAAAAACAGGGCAAAAAGAAAATGGCTGCAGACTGCTTAACGCCACACCAGTTGAGCCTATTGGTATCTGGTAGAAAACACCACATTTCCTACCTTCATATAAATGCGCAATCAGCCAGAAACAAGGCAGATGAGATAGCAATACTGCTTGAATCGTTTGAGTTCTCCTTTGACGTCATCATGGTTACTGAAACCTGGTATCGCCATGAATCCGACGTTCTTCGTATACCTAGCTATGCCACGTATTTCTTGAACCGCAGTGATAAATTAGGTGGTGGTGTTATGCTCCTGGTCAAAGATGTGTTTGAGTGTGAAATACTCGAGGCTTTTTCTGTGGTTACTGACGATTACGAGATTATGACTGTAAAATGTTCTTCGGGTATTTTTTCTGTGGTATACCGCCCCCCCAAATGTAACATGTGCAACTTTTTTACGTTTTTAGACACTTTCCTGTCGTGGGTCAATAAAAATGGTTACAATCTTACTATCGGGGGTGACCTAAACATTGATATGCTAACTTCCAGCCCCCAACGTCTTGAACTTTGCAATATCATGGAATCAAACGCATTTAAAAATGTTATAAAACACCCCACTCGATTTCATGCCCAATCCTGCACACTTATCGACGTCATTATAACAAATAGCACAAGTGCACCTCTTTGCTCGGGTGTCCTTAAGACACATATTAGCGACCATTTGCCTGTTTACTCAATTTTAAGTCAAAAGAAGCTTCAACTTAGGGATGCAAAGCCACCGCCTACCCCATTCCGGTACATATGTCCTAGCACAATTGATATGTTCGCTGCATATATATCCAAGATAAAATGGGACGCTGTTTTCCGTGAAACTGATGCAGACACAGCGTATAATGTTTTCATCGAACGTTTTAGTGAAGCCTACAACAAGTGCTTTCCGCTCAAAGCAAAACGCAGACCACGCAAGGCAAGAAAGCCTTGGATTACTTCGGAATGCCTTCAAGCTATAAAAGTAAAAAATGCACTTTACCAGAAATTTCTAATATCTAGAGACAAAGAAGACTTGAAGACATTTAGAAAACATAGAAATACTACAAACTCCTTATTAAGGAAAAGCAAACTTGAATATTTTAGCAACCTTTTCAGCCCTGAAAAAACCAAAACGTCCGAAGCCATCTGGAAAAAGTTAAACATGTTGCTCCACCCACACTCGGATGATAGCACATACCCGACTAAACTCATTGTAGACAACCGCGTTCTAACTGGTGATGACCTTGCTGAAGCTTTCAATAAATTCTTTACCTCTATTGGAGAGAGCTCGCACGACAATAATTTTGCGCGATTCATGGGTTCGCAAGTAGGCGAAAGTGCATTTCTATTTCCAGTGACTACACAGGAGGTTACGGCAGATTTCATGTCACTAAAGAATAGCAGGTGTTGTGACGTAGACGGCCTGGAAATCCGTCCAGTTAAGCATGTTATTCATGTCATATCTCCTATTTTAGAATACATCATTAACTTAATCTTCTCATTGGGCACGTTTCCTAGTCGTCTTCAGATAGCCAAAGTTTCTATTATTTTCAAAGGTGGTGACAAAAATAGCATGACCAATTACAGACCAATTTCTATTTTACCTGTATTTTCTAAAGTAATTGAAAAGTTGTTACATAAACGAATAGTGTCATTCTTAACCAAGCACCACATTATGACGCCTTTTCAATTTGGTTTCACAAAGCAGCGCTCAACAGAAACTGCCCTACTAATGCAAAAAGAAATCATACTCGATGCATTTGAAAAGGAAATATATACACTTGGTATTTTTGTAGATTTCTCAAAAGCATTTGACAGAATCAACCACATTACATTAATTAAAAAACTAGAACACTACGGTTTTCGGGGGAACTTTATAAGTGTCATAAAAACCTATTTGAAATACCGACAGCAAAAAGTAGATATAAATGGCTACGCATCTAGTTTTAAAAAACTGTCACATGGCGTGCCCCAAGGAAGTATTCTGGGTCCCCTGCTTTTTAATCTGTATGTGAACGACTTGACAAACATCGATAACAATACAACATTTATTATTTATGCAGATGATACCAGCTTATTTTTTAAAGACTGCGATTTGCATAAACTAGTTGACAAAGCAAATAGTGTCTTGAAACTGCTGCACATTTGGAGCATAAGAAATTCGCTAATTATAAACACCTCAAAAACAAAATCTGTGCTCTTTCGTCCAATAAATAAGCCCGTAAACTGCGATTTATCATTAGTGATTGGCTCAGAATCTATAAGGATTGAACCGATAGTGAAAACTCTGGGAGTTTTTTTCCACGAAAACATGCTATGGAAGGATCAGGCTGAGTTTGTCCATGCTAAACTTTCTCGTACTGTAGGTATCTTATCGCGCTTACGTTTTCTCTTGCCACAAAAAATTAAACTCTTACTATATAATTCGCTATTTTTATCTACATTAAGCTATTGCTATCTAGTATGGGGCACCACATCGGAAAAGAACTTAGGCCGAATATATAGATTACAGAAAAAGGCTGTGCGCATAATTACAGGTGTTCCTCGCGATGAACATTCCAAACCCATTTTCGAAGCCCTTAATTTACAACCAATGCCTGAGATATACAATACAATTTTAATGAAGCGATATCGTACTTCCTTAAAGAATCACGACTCTTTTCTTACTGATTTAGCGCGTTTGACACCCTATACCTGCCCCTATAGCACACGAGCTACCGATGACTGGAAAATTCCTTACACACGTACTAACTATGGTCGCCAGATGATGAGCTACTTACTGCCACTAACCTTAAACAGTTTCTTACAATAAACCATTTATACTGCTCCGTTCTGTAAATGTTTTTCAACGTGTTAATAAAATGCAAATCGGCATGACCTTGACGTACATGTTTTGATATTGTATAATAACTGATGATCTCATGCTGCTGTTGCTGTTGCTATGTTGTCAAATGGTGCGAAAGCCTTCGTCAAGCCTTAATGGCTTTTTGCTTTCGCCCCACAGCATCACTGTTGTGACTTTTGTAATGTCTCCTGTGATGTCGGAATAAACTGAATTGAATTGAACCTTTTGGTTAACAGCCGATCGCGCAAGCCAATTGCGCCACGGAGACAGTCCTGCTCCACTCTCACCACCATCAGAACATATCTTCAAAGCTATTAGCGCAAAGAAAAAAAGCGCCGCGCCACCACCGGGTGGGCTCGAACCTCCAACCTTTCGGTTAACAGCCGATCGCGCTAACCCAATGCGCCACGGGGACAGTCTTGCTCTACTCTCACCACCATCAGAACATATCTTCAAAGCTATCAGCGCAAAGAAAAAAAAGCGCCGCACCACCACCGGGTGGGCTCGAACCTCCAACCTTTCGATTAACAGCCGATCGCGCTAGCCAATTGCGCCACGGAAACAGTCTTGCTCCACTCTCAACACCATCAGAACATATCTTCAAAGCTATCAGCACAAAGAAAAAAAAACGCCGCACCACCACCGGGTGGGCTCGAACCTCCAACCTTTCGGTTAACAGCCGATCGCGCAAGCCAATTGCGCCACGGAGACAGTCCTGCTCCACTCTCACCACCATCAGAACATATCTTCAAAGCTATCAGCGCAAAGAAAAAAAAGCGCCGCAACACCACCGGGTGTGCTCGAACCTCCAACCTTTCGGTTAACAGCCAATCGCGCTAGCCAATTGCGCCAGGGAGACAGTCCTGCTCCACTCTCACCGCCATCAGAACATATCTTCAAAGCTATCAGCCCAAAGAAAAAAAAGCACCGCACCACCACCGGGTGGGCTCGAACCTCCAACCTTTCGTTTAACAGCCAATCGCGCTAGCCAATTGTGCCACGGAGACAGTCCTGCTCCACTCTCACCACCATCAGAACATATCTTCAAAGCTATCAGCACAAAGACAAAAAAGCGCCGCACCACCACCGGGTAGGCTCGAAACTCCAACCTTTCGGTTAACAGCCGATCGCGCTAGCCAATTGCGCCATGGAGACAGTCCTGCTCCACTCTCACCACCATCAGAACATATCTTCAAAGCTATTACCACAAAGAAAAAAGCAACACACCACTCCTGGGAGGGCTCGAACCTCCAACCTTTCGGTTAACAGCCGATCGCGCTAGCCCATTGCGCCACGGAGATAGCCTTGCTCCACTCTCAACACCATCAGAACATATCTTCAAAGCTATTAGCGCAAAGAAAAAAAGCACCGCACCTCCACCAGGTGGGCTCGAACCTTTAACCTTTCGGTTAAAAGCCGATCGCGCTAGCCATTCGCGCCACGAAGACAGTCCTGCTCCACTTTCACCACCATCAGAACATATCTTCAAAGCTATTAGTGCAAAGTAAAAAGCAACACACCATTCCCGGGAGGGCTCGAAACTCCAACCCTTCGGTTTACAGCCGATCGCGCTAGCCCATTGCGCCACGAGGACAGCCTTGCTCCACTCTCACCACCATCAAACATACCTTCAAAGCTATCAGCACAAAGAAAAAAATAGCGCCGCACCACCACCGGGTGGGCTCGAACCTCCAACCTCTCGGTTAACAGCCGATTGCGCAAGCCAATTGCGCCACGGAGACAGTCCTGCTCCACTCTCACCACCATCAGGACATAAATTCAAGGCTATCAGCCCAAAGAAAAAAAGCACCGCACCACCACGGGGTGGGCTCGAACTTCCAACCTTTAGGTTAACAGCCAATCGCGCTAGCCAATTGCGCCACGGAGACAGTCCTGCTTCACTCTCACCACCATCAGAACATATCTTCAAAGCTATCAGCACAAAGAAAAAAAGCGCCACACCATCATCGGGTGGGCTCGAACCTCCAACCTTTCGGTTAACAACCGATCGCGCAAGCCAATTGCGCCACGGAGACAGTCCTGCTCCACACTCACCACCGTCAAAACATTTCTTCAGAGCTATCACCCCAAAGAAAAAAAAGCGCCGCAACACCACCGGGTGGGCTCGAACCTCCAACCTTTCGTTTAACAGCCGATCGCGCTAGCCAATTGCGCCACGGAGATAGTCCTGCTTCACTCTCACCACCATCAGAACATATATTCAAAGCTATCAGCCCAAAGAATAGAAAGCGCCGCGCCACCACCGGGTGGGCTCGAACCTCCAACCTTTCGGTAACAGCCGATTGCGCTAGCCCATTGCGCCACGTAGACAGCCTTGCTCCACTCTCAACACTATCAGAACATATCTTCAAAGCTATTAGCGCAAAGAAAAAAAGCGCCGCGCCACCACCAGGTGGGCTCGAACCTCCAACCTTTCGGTTAACAGCCGATCGCGCTAGCCAATTGCGCCACGGAGACAGACCTGCTCCATTTTCACCACCATCAGAACATATCTTCAAAGCTAATAGTGCAAAGAAAAAAGCGCCACACCATCACCGGGTGGGCTCGAACCTCCAACCTTTCGGTTAACAGCCGATCGCGCAAGCCAATTGCGCCACGGAGACAGTCCTGCTGCACTCTCACCACCATCAGAACATATCTTCAAACTATCAGCGCAAAAAACAGCGCCGCACCACCACCGGGTGGGCTCGAAACTCCAACCTTTTGGTTAACAGCCGATCGCGCTTGCCCATTGCGCCACGGGGACAGTCTTGCTCCACTCTCACCACCATCAGAACATATCTTCAAAGCTATCAGCCCAAAGAAAAAAAAGCGCCGCACCACTCCTGGGAGGGCTCGAACCTCCAACCTTTTGGTTAACAGCCGATCGCGCAAGCCAATTGCGCCACGGAGACAGTCCTGCTCCACTCTCACCACCATCAGAACATATCTTCAAAGCTATTAGCGCAAAGAAAAAAAGCGCCGCGCCACCACCGGGTGGGCTCGAACCTCCAACCTTTCGGTTAACAGCCGATCGCGCTAACCCAATGCGCCACGGGGACAGTCTTGCTCTACTCTCACCACCATCAGAACATATCTTCAAAGCTATCAGCGCAAAGAAAAAAAAGCGCCGCACCACCACCGGGTGGGCTCGAACCTCCAACCTTTCGATTAACAGCCGATCGCGCTAGCCAATTGCGCCACGGAGACAGTCTTGCTCCACTCTCAACACCATCAGAACATATCTTCAAAGCTATCAGCACAAAGAAAAAAAAACGCCGCACCACCACCGGGTGGGCTCGAACCTCCAACCTTTCGGTTAACAGCCGATCGCGCAAGCCAATTGCGCCACGGAGACAGTCCTGCTCCACTCTCACCACCATCAGAACATATCTTCAAAGCTATCAGCACAAAGACAAAAAAGCGCCGCACCACCACCGGGTAGGCTCGAAACTCCAACCTTTCGGTTAACAGCCGATCGCGCTAGCCAATTGCGCCATGGAGACAGTCCTGCTCCACTCTCACCACCATCAGAACATATCTTCAAAGCTATTACCACAAAGAAAAAAGCAACACACCACTCCTGGGAGGGCTCGAACCTCCAACCTTTCGGTTAACAGCCGATCGCGCTAGCCCATTGCGCCACGGAGATAGCCTTGCTCCACTCTCAACACCATCAGAACATATCTTCAAAGCTATTAGCGCAAAGAAAAAAAGCACCGCACCTCCACCAGGTGGGCTCGAACCTCCAACCTTTCGGTTAAAAGCCGATCGCGCTAGCCATTCGCGCCACGAAGACAGTCCTGCTCCACTTTCACCACCATCAGAACATATCTTCAAAGCTATTAGTGCAAAGTAAAAAGCAACACACCATTCCCGGGAGGGCTCGAAACTCCAACCTTTCGGTTAACAGCCGATCGCGCTAGCCAATTGCGCCATGGAGACAGTCCTGCTCCACTCTCACCACCATCAGAACATATCTTCAAAGCTATTACCACAAAGAAAAAAGCAACACACCACTCCTGGGAGGGCTCGAACCTCCAACCTTTCGGTTAACAGCCGATCGCGCCAGCCCATTGCGCCACGAGGACAGTCTTGCTCCACTCTCACCACCATCAGAACATATCTTCAAAGCTATCAGCACAAAGAAAAAAAAGCGCCGCACCACCACCGGGTGGGCTCGAACCTCCAACCTTTCGGTTAACAGCCGATTGCGCAAGCCAATTGCGCCACGGAGACAGTCCTGCTCCACTCTCACCACCATCAGGACATAAATTCAAAGCTATCAGCCCAAAGAAAAAAAGCACCGCACCACCACGGGGTGGGCTCGAACTTCCAACCTTTAGGTTAACAGCCAATCGCGCTAGCCAATTGCGCCACGGAGACAGTCCTGCTTCACTCTCACCACCATCAGAACATATCTTCAAAGCTATCAGCACAAAGAAAAAAAGCGCCACACCATCATCGGGTGGGCTCGAACCTCCAACCTTTCGGTTAACAACCGATCGCGCAAGCCAATTGCGCCACGGAGACAGTCCTGCTCCACACTCACCACCGTCAAAACATTTCTTCAGAGCTATCACCCCAAAGAAAAAAAAGCGCCGCAACACCACCGGGTGGGCTCGAACCTCCAACCTTTCGGTAAACAGCCGATCGCGCTAGCCAATTGCGCCACGGAGACAGTCCTGCTTCACTCTCACCACCATCAGAACATATATTCAAAGCTATCAGCCCAAAGAATAGAAAGCGCCGCGCCACCACCGGGTGGGCTCGAACCTCCAACCTTTCGGTTAACAGCCGATTGCGCTAGCCCATTGCGCCACGGAGACAGCCTTGCTCCACTCTCAACACTATCAGAACATATCTTCAAAGCTATTAGCGCAAAGAAAAAAAGCGCCGCGCCACCACCAGGTGGGCTCGAACCTCCAACCTTTCGGTTAACAGCCGATCGCGCTAGCCAATTGCGCCACGGAGACAGTCCTGCTCCATTTTCACCACCATCAGAACATATCTTCAAAGCTAATAGTGCAAAGAAAAAAGCGCAACACCATCACCGGGTGGGCTCGAACCTCCAACCTTTCGGTTAACAGCCGATCGCGCAAGCCAATTGCGCCACGGAGACAGTCCTGCTCCACTCTCACCACCGTCAAAACATTTATTCAGAGCTATCACCCCAAAGAAAAAAAAGCGCCGCACCACCACCGGGAGGGCTCGAAACTCCAACCTTTCGGTTAACAGCCGATCGCGCTAGTTCATTGCGCCACGGACACAGTCTTGCTCCACTCTCACCACCATCAGAACATATCTTCAAAGCTATCAGCGCAAAGAAAAAAAGCGCCGCACCACCACCGGGTGGGCTCGAACCTCCAACCTTTCGGTTAACAGCCGATTGCGCTAGCCCATTGCGCCACGGAGACAGTCTTGCTCCCTTCTCACCACCATCAGAACATTTCTTCAAAGCTATCAGCCCAAAGAAAAAAAAGCGCCGCACCACCACCGGGTGGGCTCGAACCTCCAACCTTTCGGTTAACAGCCGATCGCACTAGCCAATTGCGAAACGGAGACAGTCGTGCTCCACTCTTACCACCATCAGAACATATCTTCAAAGCTATCAGCGCAAAGAAAAAAGCAACACACCACTCCCGGGAGGGCTCGAACCTCCAACTTTTGGGTTAACAGCCGATCGCGCTGGCCAATTGCGCCACGGAGACAGTCCTGCTGCACTCTCACCACCATTAGAACATATCTTTCAATCTATCAGCCCAAGGAATAAAAAGCGCCGACACCACCGGGTGGGCTGGAACCTCCAACCTTTCGGTTAACAGTCAATCGCGTTAGCCAATTGCGCCGCGGAGACAGTCCTGCTCCACTCTCACCACCATCAGAACATATCTTCAAAGCTATCAGCACAAAGAGAAAAAAGCGCCGCACCACCACTGGGTGGGCTCGAAACTCCAACCTTTCGGTTAACAGCCGATCGTGCGAGCCAATTGCGCCATGGAGACAGTCCTGCTCCACTCTCACCACCATCAGAACATATCTTCAAAGCTATTACCACAAAGAAAAAAGAAACACACCACTCCTGGGAGGGCTCGA
Source organism: Rhipicephalus microplus (assembly GCF_043290135.1). Lineage (NCBI taxonomy): Eukaryota > Metazoa > Arthropoda > Arachnida > Ixodida > Ixodidae > Rhipicephalus > Rhipicephalus microplus. The sequence continues at coordinate 2,970,960 of NW_027464612.1, read as the reverse complement.
AACTCCAACCTTTCGGTTAACAGCCGATCGCGCTAGCCCATTGCGCCACATAGACAGCCTTGCTCCACTCTCAACACCATCAGAACATATCTTCAAAGCTATTAGCGCAAAGAAAAAAAGCGCCGCACCACCACCGGGTGGGCTTGAACCTCCAACCTTTCGGTTAACAGCCCATCGCGCTAGCCAATTGCGCCACGGAAACAGTCCTGCTCCACTCTCACCACCATCAGAACATATCGTCAAAGCTATTAGTGCAAAGAAAAAAGCAGCACACCACTCCCGGGAGGACTCGAAACTCCAACCTTTCGGTTAACAGCCGATCGCGCTAGCCCATTGCGCCACGGGGACAGTCTTGCTCCACTCTCGCCACCATCAGTACATATCTTTAAAGCTATCAGCACAAAGAAAAAAAACGCCGCGCCACCACCGGGTGGGCTCGAACCTCCAACCGTTCGGTTAACAGCCGATCGCGCTAGCCCATTGCGCCACGGGGACAGTCTTGCTCCACTCTCACCACCATCAGAACATATCTTCAAAGCTATCAGCACAAAGAGAAAAAAGCGCCGCACCACCACCGGGTGGGCTCGAAACTCCAACCTTTCGGTTAACAGCCGATCGCGCTAGCCAATTGCGCCATGGAGACAGTCCTGCTCCACTCTCACCACCACCAGAACATATCTTCAAAGCTATTACCACAAAGAAAAAAGCAACACACCACTTCTGGGAGGGCTCGAAACTCCAACCTTTCGGTTAACAGCCGATCGCGCTAGCCCATTGCGCCACGGAGACAGCCTTGCTCCACTCTCACCACCGTCAAAACATTTATTCAGAGCTATCACCCCAAAGAAAAAAAAACGCCGCACCACCACCGGGTGGGCTCGAACCTCCAACCTTTCGGTTAACAGCCGATCGCGCAAGGCAATTGCGCCACGGAGACAGTCCTGCTCCACTCTCACCACCATCAGAACATATCTTCAAAGCTATCGGCCCAAAGAAAAAAAGCACCGCACCACCACCGGGTGGGCTCGAACCTCCAACCTTTCGGTCAACAGGTAATCGCGCTAGCCAATTGCGCCACGGAGACAGTCCTGCTCCACTCTCACCACCATCAGAACATATCTTCAAAGCTATCGGCCCAAAGAAAAAAAGCACCGCACCACCACCGGGTGGGCTCGAACCTCCAACCTTTCGGTCAACAGGTAATCGCGCTAGCCAATAGCGCCACGGAGACAGTCCTGCTCCACTCTCACAACCATCAGAACATATCTTCAAAGCTATCAGCACAAAGAAAAAAAAGCGGCACACCATCACCGCGTGGGCTCGAACCTCCAACCTTTCGGTTAACAGCCGATCGCGCTAGCCAAATGCGCCACGGAGACAGTCGTGCTCCACTCTCACCACCATCAGAACATATCTTCAAAGCTATCAGCCCAAAGAAAAAAAAGCGCCGCACCACCTCCGGGTGGGCTCGAACCTCCAACCTTTCGGTTAACAGCCGATCGCGCTAGCCTATTGCCCCACGGAGACAGTCGTGCTCCACTCTCACCACCGTCAGAACATTTCTTCAGAGCTATCACCCCAAAGAAAAAAAAGAGCCGCAGCACCACCGGGTGGGCTCGAACCTCCAACCTTTCGGTTAACAGCCGATCGCGCTAGCCAATTGCGCCACGAAGACAGTCCTGCTGCACTCTCACCACCATCAGAACATATCTTCAAACTATCAGCGCAAAAAAAAGTGCCGCACCACCACCGGGTGGGCTCGAAACTCCAACCTTTTGGTTAACAGCCGATCGCGCTAGCCAATTGCGCCACAGAGACAGTCTTGCTCCACTTTCAACACCATCAGAACATATCTTCAAAGCTACAAGCGCAAAGAAAAAAAAGCGCCGCACCACCACCGGGTGGGCTCGAACCTCCAACCTTTCGGTTAACAGCCGATCGCGCTAGCCAATTGCGCCACAGGGACAGTCTTGCTCCACCCTCACCACCATCAGAACATATCTTCAAAGCTATCAGCGCAAAGAAAAAAAAGCGCCGCACCACCACCGGGTGTGCTCGAACCTCCAACCTTTCGGTTAACAGCCGATCGCGCTAGCCAATTGCGCCAGGGAGACAGTCCTGCTCCACTCTCACCGCCATCAGAACATATCTTCAAAGCTATCAGCCCAAAGAAAAAAAAGCACCGCACCACCACCGGGTGGGCTCGAACCTCCAACCTTTCGTTTAACAGCCAATCGCGCTAGCCAATTGCGCCACGGAGACAGTCCTGCTCCACTCTCACCACCATCAGAACATATCTTCAAAGCTATCAGCACAAAGACAAAAAAGCGCCGCACCACCACCGGGTAGGCTCGAAACTCCAACCTTTCGGTTAACAGCCGATCGCGCTAGCCAATTGCGCCATGGAGACAGTCCTGCTCCACTCTCACCACCATCAGAACATATCTTCAAAGCTATTACCACAAAGAAAAAAGCAACACACCACTCCTGGGAGGGCTCGAACCTCCAACCTTTTGGTTAACAGCCGATCGCGCAAGCCAATTGCGCCACGGAGACAGTCCTGCTCCACTCTCACCACCATCAGAACATATCTTCAAAGCTATTAGCGCAAAGAAAAAAAGCGCCGCACCACTCCTGGGAGGGCTCGAACCTCCAACCTTTCGGTTAACAGCCGATCGCGCTAGCCCATTGCGCCACGGGGACAGTCTTGCTCCACTCTCGCCACCATCAGTACATATCTTTAAAGCTATCAACACAAAGAAAAAAAACGCCGCGCCACCACCGGGTGGGCTCGAACCTCCAACCGTTCGGTTAACAGCCGATCGCGCTAGCCCATTGCGCCACGGGGACAGTCTTGCTCCACTCTCACCACCATCAGAACATATCTTCAAAGCTATCAGCACAAAGAGAAAAAAGCGCCGCACCACCACCGGGTGGGCTCGAAACTCCAACCTTTCGGTTAACAGCCGATCGCGCTAGCCAATTGCGCCATGGAGACAGTCCTGCTCCACTCTCACCACCACCAGAACATATCTTCAAAGCTATTACCACAAAGAAAAAAGCAACACACCACTCCTGGGAGGGCTCCAAACTCCAACCTTTCGGTTAACAGCCGATCGCGCTAGCCCATTGCGCCACGGAGACAGCCTTGCTCCACTCTCACCACCGTCAAAACATTTATTCAGAGCTATCACCCCAAAGAAAAAAAAACGCCGCACCACCACCGGGTGGGCTCGAACCTCCAACCTTTCGGTTAACAGCCGATCGCGCAAGGCAATTGCGCCACGGAGACAGTCCTGCTCCACTCTCACCACCATCAGAACATATCTTCAAAGCTATCGGCCCAAAGAAAAAAAGCACCGCACCACCACCGGGTGGGCTCGAACCTCCAACCTTTCGGTCAACAGGTAATCGCGCTAGCCAATTGCGCCACGGAGACAGTCCTGCTCCACTCTCACCACCATCAGAACATATCTTCAAAGCTATCGGCCCAAAGAAAAAAAGCACCGCACCACCACCGGGTGGGCTCGAACCTCCAACCTTTCGGTCAACAGGTAATCGCGCTAGCCAATTGCGCCACGGAGACAGTCCTGCTCCACTCTCACCACCATGAGAACATATCTTCAAACTATCAGCGCAAAAAAAAGTGCCGCACCACCACCGGGTGGGCTCGAAACTCCAACCTTTTGGTTAACAGCCGATCGCGCTAGCCAATTGCGCCACAGAGACAGTCTTGCTCCACTTTCAACACCATCAGAACATATCTTCAAAGCTACAAGCGCAAAGAAAAAAAAGCGCCGCACCACCACCGGGTGGGCTCGAACCTCCAACCTTTCGGTTAACAGCCGATCGCGCTAGCCTATTGCCCCACGGAGACAGTCTTGCTCCACCCTCACCACCGTCAGAACATATCTTCAAAGCTATCAGCGCAAAGAAAAAAAAGCGCCGCACCACCACCGGGTGTGCTCGAACCTCCAACCTTTCGGTTAACAGCCGATCGCGCTAGCCAATTGCGCCAGGGAGACAGTCCTGCTCCACTCTCACCGCCATCAGAACATATCTTCAAAGCTATCAGCCCAAAGAAAAAAAAGCACCGCACCACCACCGGGTGGGCTCGAACCTCCAACCTTTCGTTTAACAGCCAATCGCGCTAGCCAATTGCGCCACGGAGACAGTCCTGCTCCACTCTCACCACCATCAGAACATATCTTCAAAGCTATCAGCACAAAGACAAAAAAGCGCCGCACCACCACCGGGTAGGCTCGAAACTCCAATCTTTCGGTTAACAGCCGATCGCGCTAGCCAATTGCGCCATGGAGACAGTCCTGCTCCACTCTCACCACCATCAGAACATATCTTCAAAGCTATTACCACAAAGAAAAAAGCAACACACCACTCCTGGGAGGGCTCGAACCTCCAACCTTTTGGTTAACAGCCGATCGCGCAAGCCAATTGCGCCACGGAGACAGTCCTGCTCCACTCTCACCACCATCAGAACATATCTTCAAAGCTATTAGCGCAAAGAAAAAAAGCGCCGCACCACTCCTGGGAGGGCTCGAACCTCCAACCTTTCGGTTAACAGCCGATCGCGCAAGCCTATTGCGCCACGGAGACAGTCCTGCTCCACTCTCACCACCATCAGAACATATCTTCAAAGCTATCAGCGCAAAGAAAAAAAAGCGCCGCACCACCACCGGGTGTGCTCGAACCTCCAACCTTTCGGTTACCAGCCGATCGCGCTAGCCCATTGCGCCACGGAGACAGCCTCGCTCCAATCTCAACACCATCAGAACATATCTTCAAAGCTATTAGCGCAAAGAAAAAAAGCGCCGCACCACCACCGGGTGGGCTCGAACATCCAACCTTTCGGTTAACAGCCGATCGCGCTAGCCAATTGCGCCACGGAGACAGTCCTGCTCCACTCTCACCACCATCAGAACATATCTTCAAAGCTATTAGTGCAAAGAAAAAAGAAGCACACCACTCCCGGGAGGGCTCGAAACTCCAACCTTTCGGTTAACAGCCGATCGCGCTAGCCCATTGCGCCACGGGGACAGTCTTGCTCCACACTCACCACCATCAGTACATATCTTCAAAGCTATCAGCACAAAGAAAAAAAAACGCCGCACCACCACCGGGTGGGCTCGAACCTCCAACATTTCGGTTAACAGCCGATCGCGCAAGCCAATTGCGCCACGGAGACAGTCCTGCTCCACTCTCACCACCATCAGAACATATCTTCAAAGCTATCGGCCCAAAGAAAAAAAGCACCGCACCACCACCGGGTGGGCTCGAACCTCCAACCTTTCGGTCAACAGGTAATGGCGCTAGCCAATTGCGCCACGGAGACAGTCCTGCTCCACTCTCACCACCATCAGAACATATCTTCAAAGCTATCAGCACAAAGAAAAAAAAGCGGCACACCATCACCGCGTGGGCTCGAACCTCCAACCTTTCGGTTAACAGCCGATCGCGCTAGCCAACTGCGCCACGGAGACAGTCGTGCTCCACTCTCGTCACCATCAGAACATATCTTCAAAGCTATTAGCCCAAAGAAAAAAAAAGCGCCGCACCACCTCCGGGTGGGCTCGAACCTTCAACCTTTCGGTTAACAGCCGATCGCGCTAGCCTATTTCCCCACGGAGACAGTCGTGCTCCACTCTCACCACCGTCAGAACATTTCATCAGAGCTATCACCCCAAAGAAAAAAAGAGCCGCAGCACCACCGCGTGGGCTCGAACCTCCAACCTTTCGGTTAACAGCCGATCGCGCTAGCCAATTGCGCCACGAAGACAGTCCTGCTGCACTCTCACCACCATCAGAACATATCTTCAAACTATCAGCGCAAAAAACAGCGCCGCACCACCACCGGGTGGGCTCGAAACTCCAACCTTTTGGTTAACAGCCGATCGCGCAAGCCAATTGCGCCACGGAGACAGTCCTGCTCCACTCTCACCACCATCAGAACATATCTTCAAAGCTATTAGCGCAAAGAAAAAAAGCGCCGCGCCACCACCGGGTGGGCTCGAACCTCCAACCTTTCGGTTAACAGCCGATCGCGCTAGCCCATTGCGCCACGGAGACAGCCTTGCTCCACTCTCACCACCGTCAAAACATTTATTCAGAGCTATCACCCCAAAGAAAAAAAAACGCCGCACCACCACCGGGTGGGCTCGAACCTCCAACCTTTCGGTTAACAGCCGATCGCGCAAGGCAATTGCGCCACGGAGACAGTCCTGCTCCACTCTCACCACCATCAGAACATATCTTCAAAGCTATCGGCCCAAACAAAAAAAGCACCGCACCACCACCGGGTGGGCTCGAACCTCCAACCTTTCGGTCAACAGGTAATCGCGCTAGCCAATTGCGCCACGGAGACAGTCCTGCTCCACTCTCACCACCATCAGAACATATCTTCAAAGCTATCGGCCCAAAGAAAAAAAGCACCGCACCACCACCGGGTGGGCTCGAACCTCCAACCTTTCGGTCAACAGGTAATCGCGCTAGCCAATTGCGCCACGGAGACAGTCCTGCTCCACTCTCACCACCATCAGAACATATCTTCAAAGCTATCGGCCCAAAGAAAAAAAGCACCGCACCACCACCGGGTGGGCTCGAACCTCCAACCTTTCGGTCAACAGGTAATCGCGCTAGCCAATTGCGCCACGGAGACAGTCCTGCTCCACTCTCACCACCATCAGAACATATCTTCAAAGCTATCAGCACAAAGAAAAAAGCAGCACACCACTCCCGGGAGGACTCGAAACTCCAACCTTTCGGTTAACAGCCGATCGCGCTAGCCCATTGCGCCACGGGGACAGTCTTGCTCCACTCTCGCCACCATCAGTACATATCTTTAAAGCTATCAGCACAAAGAAAAAAAACGCCGCGCCACCACCGGGTGGGCTCGAACCTCCAACCGTTCGGTTAACAGCCGATCGCGCTAGCCCATTGCGCCACGGGGACAGTCTTGCTCCACTCTCACCACCATCAGAACATATCTTCAAAGCTATCAGCACAAAGAGAAAAAAGCGCCGCACCACCACCGGGTGGGCTCGAAACTCCAACCTTTCGGTTAACAGCCGATCGCGCTAGCCAATTGCGCCATGGAGACAGTCCTGCTCCACTCTCACCACCACCAGAACATATCTTCAAAGCTATTACCACAAAGAAAAAAGCAACACACCACTCCTGGGAGGGCTCGAAACTCCAACCTTTCGGTTAACAGCCGATCGCGCTAGCCCATTGCGCCACGGAGACAGCCTTGCTCCACTCTCACCACCGTCAAAACATTTATTCAGAGCTATCACCCCAAAGAAAAAAAAACGCCGCACCACCACCGGGTGGGCTCGAACCTCCAACCTTTCGGTTAACAGCCGATCGCGCAAGGCAATTGCGCCACGGAGACAGTCCTGCTCCACTCTCACCACCATCAGAACATATCTTCAAAGCTATCGGCCCAAAGAAAAAAAGCACCGCACCACCACCGGGTGGGCTCGAACCTCCAACCTTTCGGTCAACAGGTAATCGCGCTAGCCAATTGCGCCACGGAGACAGTCCTGCTCCACTCTCACCACCATCAGAACATATCTTCAAAGCTATCGGCCCAAAGAAAAAAAGCACCGCACCACCACCGGGTGGGCTCGAACCTCCAACCTTTCGGTTAACAGCCGATCGCGCTAGCCAATTGCGCCACAGGGACAGTCTTGCTCCACCCTCACCACCATCAGAACATATCTTCAAAGCTATCAGCGCAAAGAAAAAAAAGCGCCGCACCACCACCGGGTGTGCTCGAACCTCCAACCTTTCGGTTAACAGCCGATCGCGCTAGCCAATTGCGCCAGGGAGACAGTCCTGCTCCACTCTCACCGCCATCAGAACATATCTTCAAAGCTATCAGCCCAAAGAAAAAAAAGCACCGCACCACCACCGGGTGGGCTCGAACCTCCAACCTTTCGTTTAACAGCCAATCGCGCTAGCCAATTGCGCCACGGAGACAGTCCTGCTCCACTCTCACCACCATCAGAACATATCTTCAAAGCTATCAGCACAAAGACAAAAAAGCGCCGCACCACCACCGGGTAGGCTCGAAACTCCAACCTTTCGGTTAACAGCCGATCGCGCTAGCCAATTGCGCCATGGAGACAGTCCTGCTCCACTCTCACCACCATCAGAACATATCTTCAAAGCTATTACCACAAAGAAAAAAGCAACACACCACTCCTGGGAGGGCTCGAACCTCCAACCTTTTGGTTAACAGCCGATCGCGCAAGCCAATTGCGCCACGGAGACAGTCCTGCTCCACTCTCACCACCATCAGAACATATCTTCAAAGCTATTAGCGCAAAGAAAAAAAGCGCCGCACCACTCCTGGGAGGGCTCGAACCTCCAACCTTTCGGTTAACAGCCGATCGCGCTAGCCCATTGCGCCACGGGGACAGTCTTGCTCCACTCTCGCCACCATCAGTACATATCTTTAAAGCTATCAGCACAAAGAAAAAAAACGCCGCGCCACCACCGGGTGGGCTCGAACCTCCAACCGTTCGGTTAACAGCCGATCGCGCTAGCCCATTGCGCCACGGGGACAGTCTTGCTCCACTCTCACCACCATCAGAACATATCTTCAAAGCTATCAGCACAAAGAGAAAAAAGCGCCGCACCACCACCGGGTGGGCTCGAAACTCCAACCTTTCGGTTAACAGCCGATCGCGCTAGCCAATTGCGCCATGGAGACAGTCCTGCTCCACTCTCACCACCACCAGAACATATCTTCAAAGCTATTACCACAAAGAAAAAAGCAACACACCACTCCTGGGAGGGCTCAAAACTCCAACCTTTCGGTTAACAGCCGATCGCGCTAGCCCATTGCGCCACGGAGACAGCCTTGCTCCACTCTCACCACCGTCAAAACATTTATTCAGAGCTATCACCCCAAAGAAAAAAAAACGCCGCACCACCACCGGGTGGGCTCGAACCTCCAACCTTTCGGTTAACAGCCGATCGCGCAAGGCAATTGCGCCACGGAGACAGTCCTGCTCCACTCTCACCACCATCAGAACATATCTTCAAAGCTATCGGCCCAAAGAAAAAAAGCACCGCACCACCACCGGGTGGGCTCGAACCTCCAACCTTTCGGTCAACAGGTAATCGCGCTAGCCAATTGCGCCACGGAGACAGTCCTGCTCCACTCTCACCACCATCAGAACATATCTTCAAAGCTATCGGCCCAAAGAAAAAAAGCACCGCACCACCACCGGGTGGGCTCGAACCTCCAACCTTTCGGTCAACAGGTAATCGCGCTAGCCAATTGCGCCACGGAGACAGTCTTGCTCCACTCTCACCACCATCAGAACATATCTTCAAAGCTATCAGCACAAAGAAAAAAAAGCGGCACACCATCACCGCGTGGGCTCGAACCTCCAACCTTTCGGTTAACAGCCGATCGCGCTAGCCAAATGCGCCACGGAGACAGTCGTGCTCCACTCTCACCACCATCAGAACATATCTTCAAAGCTATCAGCCCAAAGAAAAAAAAGCGCCGCACCACCTCCGGGTGGGCTCGAACCTCCAACCTTTCGGTTAACAGCCGATCGCGCTAGCCTATTGCCCCACGGAGACAGTCGTGCTCCACTCTCACCACCGTCAGAACATTTCTTCAGAGCTATCACCCCAAAGAAAAAAAAGAGCCGCAGCACCACCGGGTGGGCTCGAACCTCCAACCTTTCGGTTAACAGCCGATCGCGCTAGCCAATTGCGCCACGAAGACAGTCCTGCTGCACTCTCACCACCATCAGAACATATCTTCAAACTATCAGCGCAAAAAAAAGTGCCGCACCACCACCGGGTGGGCTCGAAACTCCAACCTTTTGGTTAACAGCCGATCGCGCTAGCCAATTGCGCCACAGAGACAGTCTTGCTCCACTTTCAACACCATCAGAACATATCTTCAAAGCTACAAGCGCAAAGAAAAAAAAGCGCCGCACCACCACCGGGTGGGCTCGAACCTCCAACCTTTCGGTTAACAGCCGATCGCGCTAGCCAATTGCGCCACAGGGACAGTCTTGCTCCACCCTCACCACCATCAGAACATATCTTCAAAGCTATCAGCGCAAAGAAAAAAAAGCGCCGCACCACCACCGGGTGTGCTCGAACCTCCAACCTTTCGGTTAACAGCCGATCGCGCTAGCCAATTGCGCCAGGGAGACAGTCCTGCTCCACTCTCACCGCCATCAGAACATATCTTCAAAGCTATCAGCCCAAAGAAAAAAAAGCACCGCACCACCACCGGGTGGGCTCGAACCTCCAACCTTTCGTTTAACAGCCAATCGCGCTAGCCAATTGCGCCACGGAGACAGTCCTGCTCCACTCTCACCACCATCAGAACATATCTTCAAAGCTATCAGCACAAAGACAAAAAAGCGCCGCACCACCACCGGGTAGGCTCGAAACTCCAATCTTTCGGTTAACAGCCGATCGCGCTAGCCAATTGCGCCATGGAGACAGTCCTGCTCCACTCTCACCACCATCAGAACATATCTTCAAAGCTATTACCACAAAGAAAAAAGCAACACACCACTCCTGGGAGGGCTCGAACCTCCAACCTTTTGGTTAACAGCCGATCGCGCAAGCCAATTGCGCCACGGAGACAGTCCTGCTCCACTCTCACCACCATCAGAACATATCTTCAAAGCTATTAGCGCAAAGAAAAAAAGCGCCGCACCACTCCTGGGAGGGCTCGAACCTCCAACCTTTCGGTTAACAGCCGATCGCGCAAGCCTATTGCGCCACGGAGACAGTCCTGCTCCACTCTCACCACCATCAGAACATATCTTCAAAGCTATCAGCGCAAAGAAAAAAAAGCGCCGCACCACCACCGGGTGTGCTCGAACCTCCAACCTTTCGGTTACCAGCCGATCGCGCTAGCCCATTGCGCCACGGAGACAGCCTCGCTCCAATCTCAACACCATCAGAACATATCTTCAAAGCTATTAGCGCAAAGAAAAAAAGCGCCGCACCACCACCGGGTGGGCTCGAACATCCAACCTTTCGGTTAACAGCCGATCGCGCTAGCCAATTGCGCCACGGAGACAGTCCTGCTCCACTCTCACCACCATCAGAACATATCTTCAAAGCTATTAGTGCAAAGAAAAAAGAAGCACACCACTCCCGGGAGGGCTCGAAACTCCAACCTTTCGGTTAACAGCCGATCGCGCTAGCCCATTGCGCCACGGGGACAGTCTTGCTCCACACTCACCACCATCAGTACATATCTTCAAAGCTATCAGCACAAAGAAAAAAAAACGCCGCACCACCACCGGGTGGGCTCGAACCTCCAACCTTTCGGTTAACAGCCGATCGCGCAAGCCAATTGCGCCACGGAGACAGTCCTGCTCCACTCTCACCACCATCAGAACATATCTTCAAAGCTATCGGCCCAAAGAAAAAAAGCACCGCACCACCACCGGGTGGGCTCGAACCTCCAACCTTTCGGTCAACAGGTAATGGCGCTAGCCAATTGCGCCACGGAGACAGTCCTGCTCCACTCTCACCACCATCAGAACATATCTTCAAAGCTATCAGCACAAAGAAAAAAAAGCGGCACACCATCACCGCGTGGGCTCGAACCTCCAACCTTTCGGTTAACAGCCGATCGCGCTAGCCAACTGCGCCACGGAGACAGTCGTGCTCCACTCTCGTCACCATCAGAACATATCTTCAAAGCTATTAGCCCAAAGAAAAAAAAAGCGCCGCACCACCTCCGGGTGGGCTCGAACCTCCAACCTTTCGGTTAACAGCCGATCGCGCTAGCCTATTTCCCCACGGAGACAGTCGTGCTCCACTCTCACCACCGTCAGAACATTTCATCAGAGCTATCACCCCAAAGAAAAAAAGAGCCGCAGCACCACCGCGTGGGCTCGAACCTCCAACCTTTCGGTTAACAGCCGATCGCGCTAGCCAATTGCGCCACGAAGACAGTCCTGCTGCACTCTCACCACCATCAGAACATATCTTCAAACTATCAGCGCAAAAAACAGCGCCGCACCACCACCGGGTGGGCTCGAAACTCCAACCTTTTGGTTAACAGCCGATCGCGCAAGCCAATTGCGCCACGGAGACAGTCCTGCTCCACTCTCACCACCATCAGAACATATCTTCAAAGCTATTAGCGCAAAGAAAAAAAGCGCCGCGCCACCACCGGGTGGGCTCGAACCTCCAACCTTTCGGTTAACAGCCGATCGCGCTAGCCCATTGCGCCACGGAGACAGCCTTGCTCCACTCTCACCACCGTCAAAACATTTATTCAGAGCTATCACCCCAAAGAAAAAAAAACGCCGCACCACCACCGGGTGGGCTCGAACCTCCAACCTTTCGGTTAACAGCCGATCGCGCAAGGCAATTGCGCCACGGAGACAGTCCTGCTCCACTCTCACCACCATCAGAACATATCTTCAAAGCTATCGGCCCAAACAAAAAAAGCACCGCACCACCACCGGGTGGGCTCGAACCTCCAACCTTTCGGTCAACAGGTAATCGCGCTAGCCAATTGCGCCACGGAGACAGTCCTGCTCCACTCTCACCACCATCAGAACATATCTTCAAAGCTATCGGCCCAAAGAAAAAAAGCACCGCACCACCACCGGGTGGGCTCGAACCTCCAACCTTTCGGTCAACAGGTAATCGCGCTAGCCAATTGCGCCACGGAGACAGTCCTGCTCCACTCTCACCACCATCAGAACATATCTTCAAAGCTATCAGCACAAAGAAAAAAAAGCGGCACACCAACACCGCGTGGGCTCGAACCTCCAACCTTTCGGTTAACAGCCGATCGCGCTAGCCAAATGCGCCACGGAGACAGTCGTGCTCCACTCTCACCACCATCAGAACATATCTTCAAAGCTATCAGCCCAAAGAAAAAAAAGCGCCGCACCACCTCCGGGTGGGCTCGAACCTCCAACCTTTCGGTTAACAGCCGATCGCGCTAGCCTATTGCCCCACGGAGACAGTCGTGCTCCACTCTCACCACCGTCAGAACATTTCTTCAGAGCTATCACCCCAAAGAAAAAAAAGAGCCGCAGCACCACCGGGTGGGCTCGAACCTCCAACCTTTCGGTTAACAGCCGATCGCGCTAGCCAATTGCGCCACGAAGACAGTCCTGCTGCACTCTCACCACCATCAGAACATATCTTCAAACTATCAGCGCAAAAAAAAGTGCCGCACCACCACCGGGTGGGCTCGAAACTCCAACCTTTTGGTTAACAGCCGATCGCGCTAGCCAATTGCGCCACAGAGACAGTCTTGCTCCACTTTCAACACCATCAGAACATATCTTCAAAGCTACAAGCGCAAAGAAAAAAAAGCGCCGCACCACCACCGGGTGGGCTCGAACCTCCAACCTTTCGGTTAACAGCCGATCGCGCTAGCCAATTGCGCCACAGGGACAGTCTTGCTCCACCCTCACCACCATCAGAACATATTGTTGCGTGAAGGCACAAGGGAAACTAGGCGTTTTAAAATATATTTACACAGCGCCAACGCGCAAGCCAAGATGGCGAACAAGAGAGAGCGCGCGCACACACAAGTCACCTCGTCTTCCTCAGCGCCTATCTCACTGTTTAAGTGGGGCATTGTCTCGTAACATAACCCCCGGGTGCTGAAGCACCGTCTCGGTGCTTTCTATTGTGTTGCCGAGTGGTAAAGCTTAAGGCGGGATACGTGGACAATGTCTGTAGACAGCGAAGCGGAGGCGGAGGAAGACTCGAGCGGGGCTATCTCGTATGTCACATCTGTCACCTGGCGCAATACGCGGTAGGGTCCCGAGTACCGGGAAAGCAGTTTTTCAGAAAGTCCGACGCGTCTAGTCGGAGTCCACAATAGCACAAGAGAACCGGGTGTAAAGGAAATTTGGCGGTGATGTGAGTCGTAACGATGCCGCTGGTGATCTTGCGATGCTAAAAGGCGCTGACGAGCAACTTCTCGTGCTTTGCGAGCCCTGGTGATAGCATCACGGGTGTATTCAGTCGTAAAGTCGACGGCTGTCGGAAAGATGGTGTCGAAAGGTAAAGTTGGATGACGGCCAAACACCAGGTAGAAAGGTGAAAAACCAGCTGCATCATGGCGTGAAGAATTATAGGCAAACGTAACGAAGGGCAATGCAACGTCCCAGTCCTGGTGGTCGGACGATACGTACATAGCGAGCATATCAGTTAAAGTCCGGTTGAATCGTTCAGTGAGTCCGTTAGTTTGCGGGTGGTAAGCTGTCGTAAATTTATGTTTCGTCTCGCAGGAGCGAAGCAGGTCGTCGATAACTCGGGAAAGGAAATAGCGCCCACGATCTGTTAGGAGTTGGCGTGGGGCGCCATGGTGAAGTATGACGTCGTGCAGGAGAAAATCGGCAACGTCTGTGGCGCAGCTGGTTGGCAAAGCCCGCGTGATAGCGTACCGGGTTGTATGATCCGTCGCGACAGCTATCCACTTGTTCCCCAAAGTGGATGCAGGGAAAGGGCCTAGGAGGTCAAGACCAAGTCGGAAGAAGGGATCAAAGGGAACGTCAAGTGGTTGGAGGAACCCGGCAGGACTCATAGAAGGTTTTTTGCGGCGTTGACACTGATCGCATGAGGCGACGTAGCTGCGGACCGAGCGATAAAGACTGGGCCAGTAAAATCGACGCTGTACGCGGTCATACGTCCGAGACAGTCCGAGGTGACCGGCAGTGGGAGCGTCATGAAGCTGGCCGATCACGCTCGCACGTAGGTGGGAAGGTACCACAAGGAGCAGTTCGTGTCCATCAGGGCGGACGTTGCAACGGTACAATGTGTCATCCTTAAGCACGAACAATCGAGTAGAAGGATCGGGTGCCGCAGAATGAAGCTTCTCGATGATGTTACGCAAGGCAGGATCTCGGCGCTGTTCCTCACGGATGTTGCTTAAAGCGGAGAGAGACAGCACACATGGCGATTCATCGAACGCTTCAGGTGGGTCCACTGGATTCCGAGATAAGCAGTCAGCGTCATGGTGTAAACGGCCAGATTTGTAGGACACCGAGTAGTTATACTCTTGAAGCCGTAGTGCCCATCGACCAAGGCGCCCAGTGGGGTCCTTCAAGGACGAGAGCCAGCAAAGTGCGTGGTGATCGGTTATGACAGTGAAATGTCGACCATGTAAATAAGGCCGAAATTTTGCTACTGCCCAAACGAGAGCAAGGCATTCCCTTTCGGTGATGGAGTAGTTCCTTTCCGCCTGCGAGAGGAGACGGCTGGCATAGGCGATAACGCGGGCGCAGCCGCTTTGATGCTGAACCAAAACAGCACCGATTCCGTAACCGCTGGCATCTGTGTGTACTTCGGTAGGGGCAGAAACGTCGAAATGGGCCAGAACAGGTGGTTTTGTTAGCGATTCAATAAGTGTAGAGAACGCCGTAGCCTGCGCAGCGCCCCATGTGAATGAGACATCTTTTCTCAATAAGTCTGTGAGAGGACGGGCGACTTCCGCAAAGTTGTTCACAAAACGTCGAAAGTACGAGCACAGACCGAGAAAGCTGCGTACTTCTTTAGTGCAGGTCGGAACAGGGAAGTTACGCACGGCTCGCACTTTATCGGGATCAGGACGTACACCAGAGGAGTCGACAAGGTGGCCCAACATTGTTAGTTGCTGGCGTCCGAAGTGACACTTTGACGAGTTCAGTTGGAGACCGGCATTGCGAAATACGGCCAGTATTGAGGAAACGCGGTCGAGGTGGGTTTCAAAGGTCGGGGAAAAGACGATAACGTCGTCAAGGTAGCATAGACAAATTGACCATTTGAACCCACGCAAAAGAGAGTCCATCATCCGCTCGAAGGTGGCTGGAGCGTTGCATAATCCGAAGGGCATGACCTTAAATTGGTAAAGACCATCGGGGGTGACAAAAGCGGTCTTCTCGCGGTCCATGTCATCGACAGCAATTTGCCAGTAACCTGCTCTTAGATCAATAGAAGAAAAATACTTAGCGCCGTGAAGACAATCTAGGGCGTCGTCTATGCGCGGTAGCGGGTAGACGTCTTTTTTAGTGATCTTGTTCAGATGTCGGTAGTCAACACAGAATCGCCAAGTGTTGTCCTTCTTTTTGACAAGAACAACAGGGGAAGCCCATGGACTACATGATGGTTCAATTATGTCTTTGGCGAGCATGTTGTCGACTTCTGCTTGAATTATGTGACGCTCGGTCGAAGATACGCGGTATGGCCGTCGATGGACAGGGGAGGCATCGCCGGTGTCAATGCGGTGCTTTACCGCACTGGTTTGACCTAGTGGACGATCACAAAAGTCAAATACGTCCCAGCTTGTGATACCGTCCACATTGTTATTAAACCACGCCTTGGCCGTTCCTTGTAAATAAAAGATGATGTTTGCCAGCATTAAGGTTGGGTCCCACCTGTGATTTGTGCTGAAGAGTTCGTAGAGTTTAAGCCACTCATCCACGTCCTCGCCGTCCGTTCCCGAAAAGTTGCCGGGATCGCGGGGTGGAGCGGCCACGAGATAAACAGGAGAGGTCGGCGCCATTGATGCAGTGGGCGTAGCAGTTGAGGAAGCGTCGCTGCCGGTGGACATGTTGGGAGCAGAGACTAGGCGTCCGCTGCGTAACTCCGTCGTGCGTTGTAACCCAGCACCTTCCACCAAAATGTTGCGTGAAGGCACAAGGGAAACTAGGCGTTTTAAAATATATTTACACAGCGCCAACGCGCAAGCCAAGATGGCGAACAAGAGAGAGCGCGCGCACACACAAGTCACCTCGTCTTCCTCAGCGCCTATCTCACTGTTTAAGTGGGGCATTGTCTCGTAACAATATCTTCAAAGCTATCAGCGCAAAGAAAAAAAAGCGCCGCACCACCACCGGGTGTGCTCGAACCTCCAACCTTTCGGTTAACAGCCGATCGCGCTAGCCAATTGCGCCAGGGAGACAGTCCTGCTCCACTCTCACCGCCATCAGAACATATCTTCAAAGCTATCAGCCCAAAGAAAAAAAAGCACCGCACCACCACCGGGTGGGCTCGAACCTCCAACCTTTCGTTTAACAGCCAATCGCGCTAGCCAATTGCGCCACGGAGACAGTCCTGCTCCACTCTCACCACCATCAGAACATATCTTCAAAGCTATCAGCACAAAGACAAAAAAGCGCCGCACCACCACCGGGTAGGCTCGAAACTCCAACCTTTCGGTTAACAGCCGATCGCGCTAGCCAATTGCGCCATGGAGACAGTCCTGCTCCACTCTCACCACCATCAGAACATATCTTCAAAGCTATTACCACAAAGAAAAAAGCAACACACCACTCCTGGGAGGGCTCGAACCTCCAACCTTTTGGTTAACAGCCGATCGCGCAAGCCCATTGCGCCACGGAGATAGTCCTGCTCCACTCTCACCACCATCAGAACATATCTTCAAAGCTATTAGCGCAAAGAAAAAAAGCGCCGCACCACTCCTGGGAGGGCTCGAACCTCCAACCTTTCGGTTAACAGCCGATCGCGCAAGCCAATTGCGCCACGGAGACAGTCCTGCTCCACTCTCACCACCATCAGAACATATCTTCAAAGCTATCAGCGCAAAGAAAAAAAAGCGCCGCACCACCACCGGGTGTGCTCGAACCTCCAACCTTTCGGTTACCAGCCGATCGCGCTAGCCCATTGCGCCACGGAGACAGCCTCGCTCCAATCTCAACACCATCAGAACATATCTTCAAAGCTATTAGCGCAAAGAAAAAAAGCGCCGCACCACCACCGGGTGGGCTCGAACATCCAACCTTTCGGTTAACAGCCGATCGCGCTAGCCAATTGCGCCACGGAGACAGTCCTGCTCCACTCTCACCACCATCAGAACATATCTTCAAAGCTATTAGTGCAAAGAAAAAAGAAGCACACCACTCCCGGGAGGGCTCGAAACTCCAACCTTTCGGTTAACAGCCGATCGCGCTAGCCCATTGCGCCACGGGGACAGTCTTGCTCCACACTCACCACCATCAGTACATATCTTCAAAGCTATCAGCACAAAGAAAAAAAAAACGCCGCACCACCACCACCGGGTGGGCTCGAACCTCCAACCTTTCGGTTAACAGCCGATCGCGCAAGCCAATTGCGCCACGGAGACAGTCCTGCTCCACTCTCACCACCATCAGAACATATCTTCAAAGCTATCGGCCCAAAGAAAAAAAGCACCGCACCACCACCGGGTGGGCTCGAACCTCCAACCTTTCGTTCAACAGGTAATGGCGCTAGCCAATTGCGCCACGGAGACAGTCCTGCTCCACTCTCACCACCATCAGAACATATCTTCAAAGCTATTAGCGCAAAGAAAAAAAGCGCCGCACCACTCCTGGGAGGGCTCGAACCTCCAACCTTTCGGTTAACAGCCGATCGCGCAAGCCTATTGCGCCACGGAGACAGTCCTGCTCCACTCTCACCACCATCAGAACATATCTTCAAAGCTATCAGCGCAAAGAAAAAAAAGCGCCGCACCACCACCGGGTGTGCTCGAACCTCCAACCTTTCGGTTACCAGCCGATCGCGCTAGCCCATTGCGCCACGGAGACAGCCTCGCTCCAATCTCAACACCATCAGAACATATCTTCAAAGCTATTAGCGCAAAGAAAAAAAGCGCCGCACCACCACCGGGTGGGCTCGAACATCCAACCTTTCGGTTAACAGCCGATCGCGCTAGCCAATTGCGCCACGGAGACAGTCCTGCTCCACTCTCACCACCATCAGAACATATCTTCAAAGCTATTAGTGCAAAGAAAAAAGAAGCACACCACTCCCGGGAGGGCTCGAAACTCCAACCTTTCGGTTAACAGCCGATCGCGCTAGCCCATTGCGCCACGGGGACAGTCTTGCTCCACACTCACCACCATCAGTACATATCTTCAAAGCTATCAGCACAAAGAAAAAAAAACGCCGCACCACCACCGGGTGGGCTCGAACCTCCAACCTTTCGGTTAACAGCCGATCGCGCAAGCCAATTGCGCCACGGAGACAGTCCTGCTCCACTCTCACCACCATCAGAACATATCTTCAAAGCTATCGGCCCAAAGAAAAAAAGCACCGCACCACCACCGGGTGGGCTCGAACCTCCAACCTTTCGGTCAACAGGTAATGGCGCTAGCCAATTGCGCCACGGAGACAGTCCTGCTCCACTCTCACCACCATCAGAACATATCTTCAAAGCTATCAGCACAAAGAAAAAAAAGCGGCACACCATCACCGCGTGGGCTCGAACCTCCAACCTTTCGGTTAACAGCCGATCGCGCTAGCCAACTGCGCCACGGAGACAGTCGTGCTCCACTCTCGTCACCATCAGAACATATCTTCAAAGCTATTAGCCCAAAGAAAAAAAAAGCGCCGCACCACCTCCGGGTGGGCTCGAACCTCCAACCTTTCGGTTAACAGCCGATCGCGCTAGCCTATTTCCCCACGGAGACAGTCGTGCTCCACTCTCACCACCGTCAGAACATTTCATCAGAGCTATCACCCCAAAGAAAAAAAGAGCCGCAGCACCACCGCGTGGGCTCGAACCTCCAACCTTTCGGTTAACAGCCGATCGCGCTAGCCAATTGCGCCACGAAGACAGTCCTGCTGCACTCTCACCACCATCAGAACATATCTTCAAACTATCAGCGCAAAAAACAGCGCCGCACCACCACCGGGTGGGCTCGAAACTCCAACCTTTTGGTTAACAGCCGATCGCGCAAGCCAATTGCGCCACGGAGACAGTCCTGCTCCACTCTCACCACCATCAGAACATATCTTCAAAGCTATTAGCGCAAAGAAAAAAAGCGCCGCGCCACCACCGGGTGGGCTCGAACCTCCAACCTTTCGGTTAACAGCCGATCGCGCTAGCCCATTGCGCCACGGAGACAGCCTTGCTCCACTCTCACCACCGTCAAAACATTTATTCAGAGCTATCACCCCAAAGAAAAAAAAAACGCTGCACCACCACCGGGTGGGCTCGAACCTCCAACCTTTCGGTTAACAGCCGATCGCGCAAGGCAATTGCGCCACGGAGACAGTCCTGCTCCACTCTCACCACCATCAGAACATATCTTCAAAGCTATCGGCCCAAACAAAAAAAGCACCGCACCACCACCGGGTGGGCTCGAACCTCCAACCTTTCGGTCAACAGGTAATCGCGCTAGCCAATTGCGCCACGGAGACAGTCCTGCTCCACTCTCACCACCATCAGAACATATCTTCAAAGCTATCGGCCCAAAGAAAAAAAGCACCGCACCACCACCGGGTGGGCTCGAACCTCCAACCTTTCGGTCAACAGGTAATCGCGCTAGCCAATTGCGCCACGGAGACAGTCCTGCTCCACTCTCACCACCATCAGAACATATCTTCAAAGCTATCAGCACAAAGAAAAAAAAGCGGCACACCAACACCGCGTGGGCTCGAACCTCCAACCTTTCGGTTAACAGCCGATCGCGCTAGCCAAATGCGCCACGGAGACAGTCGTGCTCCACTCTCACCACCATCAGAACATATCTTCAAAGCTATCGGCCCAAAGAAAAAAAGCACCGCACCACCACCGGGTGGGCTCGAACCTCCAACCTTTCGTTCAACAGGTAATGGCGCTAGCCAATTGCGCCACGGAGACAGTCCTGCTCCACTCTCACCACCATCAGAACATATCTTCAAAGCTATTAGCGCAAAGAAAAAAAGCGCCGCACCACTCCTGGGAGGGCTCGAACCTCCAACCTTTCGGTTAACAGCCGATCGCGCAAGCCTATTGCGCCACGGAGACAGTCCTGCTCCACTCTCACCACCATCAGAACATATCTTCAAAGCTATCAGCGCAAAGAAAAAAAAGCGCCGCACCACCACCGGGTGTGCTCGAACCTCCAACCTTTCGGTTACCAGCCGATCGCGCTAGCCCATTGCGCCACGGAGACAGCCTCGCTCCAATCTCAACACCATCAGAACATATCTTCAAAGCTATTAGCGCAAAGAAAAAAAGCGCCGCACCACCACCGGGTGGGCTCGAACATCCAACCTTTCGGTTAACAGCCGATCGCGCTAGCCAATTGCGCCACGGAGACAGTCCTGCTCCACTCTCACCACCATCAGAACATATCTTCAAAGCTATTAGTGCAAAGAAAAAAGAAGCACACCACTCCCGGGAGGGCTCGAAACTCCAACCTTTCGGTTAACAGCCGATCGCGCTAGCCCATTGCGCCACGGGGACAGTCTTGCTCCACACTCACCACCATCAGTACATATCTTCAAAGCTATCAGCACAAAGAAAAAAAAACGCCGCACCACCACCGGGTGGGCTCGAACCTCCAACCTTTCGGTTAACAGCCGATCGCGCAAGCCAATTGCGCCACGGAGACAGTCCTGCTCCACTCTCACCACCATCAGAACATATCTTCAAAGCTATCGGCCCAAAGAAAAAAAGCACCGCACCACCACCGGGTGGGCTCGAACCTCCAACCTTTCGGTCAACAGGTAATGGCGCTAGCCAATTGCGCCACGGAGACAGTCCTGCTCCACTCTCACCACCATCAGAACATATCTTCAAAGCTATCAGCACAAAGAAAAAAAAGCGGCACACCATCACCGCGTGGGCTCGAACCTCCAACCTTTCGGTTAACAGCCGATCGCGCTAGCCAACTGCGCCACGGAGACAGTCGTGCTCCACTCTCGTCACCATCAGAACATATCTTCAAAGCTATTAGCCCAAAGAAAAAAAAAGCGCCGCACCACCTCCGGGTGGGCTCGAACCTCCAACCTTTCGGTTAACAGCCGATCGCGCTAGCCTATTTCCCCACGGAGACAGTCGTGCTCCACTCTCACCACCGTCAGAACATTTCATCAGAGCTATCACCCCAAAGAAAAAAAGAGCCGCAGCACCACCGCGTGGGCTCGAACCTCCAACCTTTCGGTTAACAGCCGATCGCGCTAGCCAATTGCGCCACGAAGACAGTCCTGCTGCACTCTCACCACCATCAGAACATATCTTCAAACTATCAGCGCAAAAAACAGCGCCGCACCACCACCGGGTGGGCTCGAAACTCCAACCTTTTGGTTAACAGCCGATCGCGCAAGCCAATTGCGCCACGGAGACAGTCCTGCTCCACTCTCACCACCATCAGAACATATCTTCAAAGCTATTAGCGCAAAGAAAAAAAGCGCCGCGCCACCACCGGGTGGGCTCGAACCTCCAACCTTTCGGTTAACAGCCGATCGCGCTAGCCCATTGCGCCACGGAGACAGCCTTGCTCCACTCTCACCACCGTCAAAACATTTATTCAGAGCTATCACCCCAAAGAAAAAAAAAACGCCGCACCACCACCGGGTGGGCTCGAACCTCCAACCTTTCGGTTAACAGCCGATCGCGCAAGGCAATTGCGCCACGGAGACAGTCCTGCTCCACTCTCACCACCATCAGAACATATCTTCAAAGCTATCGGCCCAAACAAAAAAAGCACCGCACCACCACCGGGTGGGCTCGAACCTCCAACCTTTCGGTCAACAGGTAATCGCGCTAGCCAATTGCGCCACGGAGACAGTCCTGCTCCACTCTCACCACCATCAGAACATATCTTCAAAGCTATCGGCCCAAAGAAAAAAAGCACCGCACCACCACCGGGTGGGCTCGAACCTCCAACCTTTCGGTCAACAGGTAATCGCGCTAGCCAATTGCGCCACGGAGACAGTCCTGCTCCACTCTCACCACCATCAGAACATATCTTCAAAGCTATCAGCACAAAGAAAAAAAAGCGGCACACCAACACCGCGTGGGCTCGAACCTCCAACCTTTCGGTTAACAGCCGATCGCGCTAGCCAAATGCGCCACGGAGACAGTCGTGCTCCACTCTCACCACCATCAGAACATATCTTCAAAGCTATCAGCCCAAAGAAAAAAAAGCGCCGCACCACCTCCGGGTGGGCTCGAACCTCCAACCTTTCGGTTAACAGCCGATCGCGCTAGCCTATTGCCCCACGGAGACAGTCGTGCTCCACTCTCACCACCGTCAGAACATTTCTTCAGAGCTATCACCCCAAAGAAAAAAAAGAGCCGCAGCACCACCGGGTGGGCTCGAACCTCCAACCTTTCGGTTAACAGCCGATCGCGCTAGCCAATTGCGCCACGAAGACAGTCCTGCTGCACTCTCACCACCATCAGAACATATCTTCAAACTATCAGCGCAAAAAAAAGTGCCGCACCACCACCGGGTGGGCTCGAAACTCCAACCTTTTGGTTAACAGCCGATCGCGCTAGCCAATTGCGCCACAGAGACAGTCTTGCTCCACTTTCAACACCATCAGAACATATCTTCAAAGCTACAAGCGCAAAGAAAAAAAAGCGCCGCACCACCACCGGGTGGGCTCGAACCTCCAACCTTTCGGTTAACAGCCGATCGCGCTAGCCAATTGCGCCACAGGGACAGTCTTGCTCCACCCTCACCACCATCAGAACATATCTTCAAAGCTATCAGCGCAAAGAAAAAAAAGCGCCGCACCACCACCGGGTGTGCTCGAACCTCCAACCTTTCGGTTAACAGCCGATCGCGCTAGCCAATTGCGCCAGGGAGACAGTCCTGCTCCACTCTCACCGCCATCAGAACATATCTTCAAAGCTATCAGCCCAAAGAAAAAAAAGCACCGCACCACCACCGGGTGGGCTCGAACCTCCAACCTTTCGTTTAACAGCCAATCGCGCTAGCCAATTGCGCCACGGAGACAGTCCTGCTCCACTCTCACCACCATCAGAACATATCTTCAAAGCTATCAGCACAAAGGCAAAAAAGCGCCGCACCACCACCGGGTAGGCTCGAAACTCCAACCTTTCGGTTAACAGCCGATCGCGCTAGCCAATTGCGCCATGGAGACAGTCCTGCTCCACTCTCACCACCATCAGAACATATCTTCAAAGCTATTACCACAAAGAAAAAAGCAACACACCACTCCTGGGAGGGCTCGAACCTCCAACCTTTTGGTTAACAGCCGATCGCGCAAGCCCATTGCGCCACGGAGATAGTCCTGCTCCACTCTCACCACCATCAGAACATATCTTCAAAGCTATTAGCGCAAAGAAAAAAAGCGCCGCACCACTCCTGGGAGGGCTCGAACCTCCAACCTTTCGGTTAACAGCCGATCGCGCAAGCCAATTGCGCCACGGAGACAGTCCTGCTCCACTCTCACCACCATCAGAACATATCTTCAAAGCTATCAGCGCAAAGAAAAAAAAGCGCCGCACCACCACCGGGTGTGCTCGAACCTCCAACCTTTCGGTTACCAGCCGATCGCGCTAGCCCATTGCGCCACGGAGACAGCCTCGCTCCAATCTCAACACCATCAGAACATATCTTCAAAGCTATTAGCGCAAAGAAAAAAAGCGCCGCACCACCACCGGGTGGGCTCGAACATCCAACCTTTCGGTTAACAGCCGATCGCGCTAGCCAATTGCGCCACGGAGACAGTCCTGCTCCACTCTCACCACCATCAGAACATATCTTCAAAGCTATTAGTGCAAAGAAAAAAGAAGCACACCACTCCCGGGAGGGCTCGAAACTCCAACCTTTCGGTTAACAGCCGATCGCGCTAGCCCATTGCGCCACGGGGACAGTCTTGCTCCACACTCACCACCATCAGTACATATCTTCAAAGCTATCAGCACAAAGAAAAAAAAAACGCCGCACCACCACCACCGGGTGGGCTCGAACCTCCAACCTTTCGGTTAACAGCCGATCGCGCAAGCCAATTGCGCCACGGAGACAGTCCTGCTCCACTCTCACCACCATCAGAACATATCTTCAAAGCTATCGGCCCAAAGAAAAAAAGCACCGCACCACCACCGGGTGGGCTCGAACCTCCAACCTTTCGTTCAACAGGTAATGGCGCTAGCCAATTGCGCCACGGAGACAGTCCTGCTCCACTCTCACCACCATCAGAACATATCTTCAAAGCTATCAGCACAAAGAAAAAAAAGCGGCACACCATCACCGCGTGGGCTCGAACCTCCAACCTTTCGGTTAACAGCCGATCGCGCTAGCCAACTGCGCCACGGAGACAGTCGTGCTCCACTCTCGTCACCATCAGAACATATCTTCAAAGCTATTAGCCCAAAGAAAAAAAAAGCGCCGCACCACCTCCGCGTGGGCTCGAACCTCCAACCTTTCGGTTAACAGCCGATCGCGCTAGCCTATTTCCCCACGGAGACAGTCGTGCTCCACTCTCACCACCGTCAGAACATTTCATCAGAGCTATCACCCCAAAGAAAAAAAAGAGCCGCAGCACCACCGCGTGGGCTCGAACCTCCAACCTTTCGGTTAACAGCCGATCGCGCTAGCCAATTGCGCCACGAAGACAGTCCTGCTGCACTCTCACCACCATCAGAACATATCTTCAAACTATCAGCGCAAAAAACAGCGCCGCACCACCACCGGGTGGGCTCGAAACTCCAACCTTCTGGTTAACAGCCGATCGCGCTTGCCCATTGCGCCACGGGGACAGTCTTGCTCCACTCTCACCACCATCAGAACATATCTTCAAAGCTATCAGCCCAAAGAAAAAAAAGCGCCGCACCACTCCTGGGAGGGCTCGAACCTCCAACCTTTTGGTTAACAGCCGATCGCGCAAGCCAATTGCGCCACGGAGACAGTCCTGCTCCACTCTCACCACCATCAGAACATATCTTCAAAGCTATTAGCGCAAAGAAAAAAAGCGCCGCGCCACCACCGGGTGGGCTCGAACCTCCAACCTTTCGGTTAACAGCCGATCGCGCTAACCCAATGCGCCACGGGGACAGTCTTGCTCTACTCTCACCACCATCAGAACATATCTTCAAAGCTATCAGCGCAAAGAAAAAAAAGCGCCGCACCACCACCGGGTGGGCTCGAACCTCCAACCTTTCGATTAACAGCCGATCGCGCTAGCCAATTGCGCCACGGAGACAGTCTTGCTCCACTCTCAACACCATCAGAACATATCTTCAAAGCTATCAGCACAAAGAAAAAAAAACGCCGCACCACCACCGGGTGGGCTTGAACCTCCAACCTTTCGGTTAACAGCCGATCGCGCAAGCCAATTGCGCCACGGAGACAGTCCTGCTCCACTCTCACCACCATCAGAACATATCTTCAAAGCTATCAGCGCAAAGAAAAAAAAGCGCCGCACCACCACCGGGTGTGCTCGAACCTCCAACCTTTCGGTTAACAGCCGATCGCGCTAGCCAATTGCGCCAGGGAGACAGTCCTGCTCCACTCTCACCGCCATCAGAACATATCTTCAAAGCTATCAGCCCAAAGAAAAAAAAGCACCGCACCACCACCGGGTGGGCTCGAACCTCCAACCTTTCGTTTAACAGCCAATCGCGCTAGCCAATTGTGCCACGGAGACAGTCCTGCTCCACTCTCACCACCATCAGAACATATCTTCAAAGCTATCAGCACAAAGACAAAAAAGCGCCGCACCACCACCGGGTAGGCTCGAAACTCCAACTATTCGGTTAACAGCCGATCGCGCTAGCCAATTGCGCCATGGAGACAGTCCTGCTCCACTCTCACCACCATCAGAACATATCTTCAAAGCTATTACCACAAAGAAAAAAGCAACACACCACTCCTGGGAGGGCTCGAACCTCCAACCTTTCGGTTAACAGCCGATCGCGCTAGCCCATTGCGCCACGGAGATAGCCTTGCTCCACTCTCAACACCATCAGAACATATCTTCAAAGCTATTAGCGCAAAGAAAAAAAGCACCGCACCTCCACCGGGTGGGCTCGAACCTCCAACCTTTCGGTTAAAAGCCGATCGCGCTAGCCATTCGCGCCACGAAGACAGTCCTGCTCCACTTTCACCACCATCAGAACATATCTTCAAAGCTATTAGTGCAAAGTAAAAAGCAACACACCATTCCCGGGAGGGCTCGAAACTCCAACCCTTCGGTTTACAGCCGATCGCGCTAGCCCATTGCGCCACGAGGACAGTCTTGCTCCACTCTCACCACCATCAGAACATATCTTCAAAGCTATCAGCACAAAGAAAAAAAAAGCGCCGCACCACCACCGGGTGGGCTCGAACCTCCAACCTTTCGGTTAACAGCCGATTGCGCAAGCCAATTGCGCCACGGAGACAGTCCTGCTCCACTCTCACCACCATCAGGACATAAATTCAAAGCTATCAGCCCAAAGAAAAAAAGCACCGCACCACCACGGGGTGGGCTCGAACTTCCAACCTTTAGGTTAACAGCCAATCGCGCTAGCCAATTGCGCCACGGAGACAGTCCTGCTTCACTCTCACCACCATCAGAACATATCTTCAAAGCTATCAGCACAAAGAAAAAAAGCGCCACACCATCATCGGGTGGGCTCGAACCTCCAACCTTTCGGTTAACAACCGATCGCGCAAGCCAATTGCGCCACGGAGACAGTCCTGCTCCACACTCACTACCGTCAAAACATTTCTTCAGAGCTATCACCCCAAAGAAAAAAAAGCGCCGCAACACCACCGGGTGGGCTCGAACCTCCAACCTTTCGGTTAACAGCCGATCGCGCTAGCCAATTGCGCCACGGAGACAGTCCTGCTTCACTCTCACCACCATCAGAACATATATTCAAAGCTATCAGCCCAAAGAATAGAAAGCGCCGCGCCACCACCGGGTGGGCTCGAACCTCCAACCTTTTGGTTAACAGCCGATCGCGCAAGCCAATTGCGCCACGGAGACAGTCCTGCTCCACTCTCACCACCATCAGAACATATCTTCAAAGCTATTAGCGCAAAGAAAAAAAGCGCCGCGCCACCACCGGGTGGGCTCGAACCTCCAACCTTTCGGTTAACAGCCGATCGCGCTAGCCCATTGCGCCACGGAGACAGCCTTGCTCCACTCTCACCACCGTCAAAACATTTATTCAGAGCTATCACCCCAAAGAAAAAAAAAACGCCGCACCACCACCGGGTGGGCTCGAACCTCCAACCTTTCGGTTAACAGCCGATCGCGCAAGGCAATTGCGCCACGGAGACAGTCCTGCTCCACTCTCACCACCATCAGAACATATCTTCAAAGCTATCGGCCCAAACAAAAAAAGCACCGCACCACCACCGGGTGGGCTCGAACCTCCAACCTTTCGGTCAACAGGTAATCGCGCTAGCCAATTGCGCCACGGAGACAGTCCTGCTCCACTCTCACCACCATCAGAACATATCTTCAAAGCTATCGGCCCAAAGAAAAAAAGCACCGCACCACCACCGGGTGGGCTCGAACCTCCAACCTTTCGGTCAACAGGTAATCGCGCTAGCCAATTGCGCCACGGAGACAGTCCTGCTCCACTCTCACCACCATCAGAACATATCTTCAAAGCTATCAGCACAAAGAAAAAAAAGCGGCACACCAACACCGCGTGGGCTCGAACCTCCAACCTTTCGGTTAACAGCCGATCGCGCTAGCCAAATGCGCCACGGAGACAGTCGTGCTCCACTCTCACCACCATCAGAACATATCTTCAAAGCTATCAGCCCAAAGAAAAAAAAGCGCCGCACCACCTCCGGGTGGGCTCGAACCTCCAACCTTTCGGTTAACAGCCGATCGCGCTAGCCTATTGCCCCACGGAGACAGTCGTGCTCCACTCTCACCACCGTCAGAACATTTCTTCAGAGCTATCACCCCAAAGAAAAAAAAGAGCCGCAGCACCACCGGGTGGGCTCGAACCTCCAACCTTTCGGTTAACAGCCGATCGCGCTAGCCAATTGCGCCACGAAGACAGTCCTGCTGCACTCTCACCACCATCAGAACATATCTTCAAACTATCAGCGCAAAAAAAAGTGCCGCACCACCACCGGGTGGGCTCGAAACTCCAACCTTTTGGTTAACAGCCGATCGCGCTAGCCAATTGCGCCACAGAGACAGTCTTGCTCCACTTTCAACACCATCAGAACATATCTTCAAAGCTACAAGCGCAAAGAAAAAAAAGCGCCGCACCACCACCGGGTGGGCTCGAACCTCCAACCTTTCGGTTAACAGCCGATCGCGCTAGCCAATTGCGCCACAGGGACAGTCTTGCTCCACCCTCACCACCATCAGAACATATCTTCAAAGCTATCAGCGCAAAGAAAAAAAAGCGCCGCACCACCACCGGGTGTGCTCGAACCTCCAACCTTTCGGTTAACAGCCGATCGCGCTAGCCAATTGCGCCAGGGAGACAGTCCTGCTCCACTCTCACCGCCATCAGAACATATCTTCAAAGCTATCAGCCCAAAGAAAAAAAAGCACCGCACCACCACCGGGTGGGCTCGAACCTCCAACCTTTCGTTTAACAGCCAATCGCGCTAGCCAATTGCGCCACGGAGACAGTCCTGCTCCACTCTCACCACCATCAGAACATATCTTCAAAGCTATCAGCACAAAGACAAAAAAGCGCCGCACCACCACCGGGTAGGCTCGAAACTCCAACCTTTCGGTTAACAGCCGATCGCGCTAGCCAATTGCGCCATGGAGACAGTCCTGCTCCACTCTCACCACCATCAGAACATATCTTCAAAGCTATTACCACAAAGAAAAAAGCAACACACCACTCCTGGGAGGGCTCGAACCTCCAACCTTTTGGTTAACAGCCGATCGCGCAAGCCCATTGCGCCACGGAGATAGTCCTGCTCCACTCTCACCACCATCAGAACATATCTTCAAAGCTATTAGCGCAAAGAAAAAAAGCGCCGCACCACTCCTGGGAGGGCTCGAACCTCCAACCTTTCGGTTAACAGCCGATCGCGCAAGCCAATTGCGCCACGGAGACAGTCCTGCTCCACTCTCACCACCATCAGAACATATCTTCAAAGCTATCAGCGCAAAGAAAAAAAAGCGCCGCACCACCACCGGGTGTGCTCGAACCTCCAACCTTTCGGTTACCAGCCGATCGCGCTAGCCCATTGCGCCACGGAGACAGCCTCGCTCCAATCTCAACACCATCAGAACATATCTTCAAAGCTATTAGCGCAAAGAAAAAAAGCGCCGCACCACCACCGGGTGGGCTCGAACATCCAACCTTTCGGTTAACAGCCGATCGCGCTAGCCAATTGCGCCACGGAGACAGTCCTGCTCCACTCTCACCACCATCAGAACATATCTTCAAAGCTATTAGTGCAAAGAAAAAAGAAGCACACCACTCCCGGGAGGGCTCGAAACTCCAACCTTTCGGTTAACAGCCGATCGCGCTAGCCCATTGCGCCACGGGGACAGTCTTGCTCCACACTCACCACCATCAGTACATATCTTCAAAGCTATCAGCACAAAGAAAAAAAAAACGCCGCACCACCACCACCGGGTGGGCTCGAACCTCCAACCTTTCGGTTAACAGCCGATCGCGCAAGCCAATTGCGCCACGGAGACAGTCCTGCTCCACTCTCACCACCATCAGAACATATCTTCAAAGCTATCGGCCCAAAGAAAAAAAGCACCGCACCACCACCGGGTGGGCTCGAACCTCCAACCTTTCGTTCAACAGGTAATGGCGCTAGCCAATTGCGCCACGGAGACAGTCCTGCTCCACTCTCACCACCATCAGAACATATCTTCAAAGCTATCAGCACAAAGAAAAAAAAGCGGCACACCATCACCGCGTGGGCTCGAACCTCCAACCTTTCGGTTAACAGCCGATCGCGCTAGCCAACTGCGCCACGGAGACAGTCGTGCTCCACTCTCGTCACCATCAGAACATATCTTCAAAGCTATTAGCCCAAAGAAAAAAAAAGCGCCGCACCACCTCCGCGTGGGCTCGAACCTCCAACCTTTCGGTTAACAGCCGATCGCGCTAGCCTATTTCCCCACGGAGACAGTCGTGCTCCACTCTCACCACCGTCAGAACATTTCATCAGAGCTATCACCCCAAAGAAAAAAAAGAGCCGCAGCACCACCGCGTGGGCTCGAACCTCCAACCTTTCGGTTAACAGCCGATCGCGCTAGCCAATTGCGCCACGAAGACAGTCCTGCTGCACTCTCACCACCATCAGAACATATCTTCAAACTATCAGCGCAAAAAACAGCGCCGCACCACCACCGGGTGGGCTCGAAACTCCAACCTTCTGGTTAACAGCCGATCGCGCTTGCCCATTGCGCCACGGGGACAGTCTTGCTCCACTCTCACCACCATCAGAACATATCTTCAAAGCTATCAGCCCAAAGAAAAAAAAGCGCCGCACCACTCCTGGGAGGGCTCGAACCTCCAACCTTTTGGTTAACAGCCGATCGCGCAAGCCAATTGCGCCACGGAGACAGTCCTGCTCCACTCTCACCACCATCAGAACATATCTTCAAAGCTATTAGCGCAAAGAAAAAAAGCGCCGCGCCACCACCGGGTGGGCTCGAACCTCCAACCTTTCGGTTAACAGCCGATCGCGCTAACCCAATGCGCCACGGGGACAGTCTTGCTCTACTCTCACCACCATCAGAACATATCTTCAAAGCTATCAGCGCAAAGAAAAAAAAGCGCCGCACCACCACCGGGTGGGCTCGAACCTCCAACCTTTCGATTAACAGCCGATCGCGCTAGCCAATTGCGCCACGGAGACAGTCTTGCTCCACTCTCAACACCATCAGAACATATCTTCAAAGCTATCAGCACAAAGAAAAAAAAACGCCGCACCACCACCGGGTGGGCTTGAACCTCCAACCTTTCGGTTAACAGCCGATCGCGCAAGCCAATTGCGCCACGGAGACAGTCCTGCTCCACTCTCACCACCATCAGAACATATCTTCAAAGCTATCAGCGCAAAGAAAAAAAAGCGCCGCACCACCACCGGGTGTGCTCGAACCTCCAACCTTTCGGTTAACAGCCGATCGCGCTAGCCAATTGCGCCAGGGAGACAGTCCTGCTCCACTCTCACCGCCATCAGAACATATCTTCAAAGCTATCAGCCCAAAGAAAAAAAAGCACCGCACCACCACCGGGTGGGCTCGAACCTCCAACCTTTCGTTTAACAGCCAATCGCGCTAGCCAATTGTGCCACGGAGACAGTCCTGCTCCACTCTCACCACCATCAGAACATATCTTCAAAGCTATCAGCACAAAGACAAAAAAGCGCCGCACCACCACCGGGTAGGCTCGAAACTCCAACTATTCGGTTAACAGCCGATCGCGCTAGCCAATTGCGCCATGGAGACAGTCCTGCTCCACTCTCACCACCATCAGAACATATCTTCAAAGCTATTACCACAAAGAAAAAAGCAACACACCACTCCTGGGAGGGCTCGAACCTCCAACCTTTCGGTTAACAGCCGATCGCGCTAGCCCATTGCGCCACGGAGATAGCCTTGCTCCACTCTCAACACCATCAGAACATATCTTCAAAGCTATTAGCGCAAAGAAAAAAAGCACCGCACCTCCACCGGGTGGGCTCGAACCTCCAACCTTTCGGTTAAAAGCCGATCGCGCTAGCCATTCGCGCCACGAAGACAGTCCTGCTCCACTTTCACCACCATCAGAACATATCTTCAAAGCTATTAGTGCAAAGTAAAAAGCAACACACCATTCCCGGGAGGG
This sequence comes from Rhipicephalus microplus, assembly GCF_043290135.1. Lineage (NCBI taxonomy): Eukaryota > Metazoa > Arthropoda > Arachnida > Ixodida > Ixodidae > Rhipicephalus > Rhipicephalus microplus. Next base: position 2,938,463 of record NW_027464612.1, on the reverse strand, counting down.
CTCGAAACTCCAACCCTTCGGTTTACAGCCGATCGCGCTAGCCCATTGCGCCACGAGGACAGTCTTGCTCCACTCTCACCACCATCAGAACATATCTTCAAAGCTATCAGCACAAAGAAAAAAAAAGCGCCGCACCACCACCGGGTGGGCTCGAACCTCCAACCTTTCGGTTAACAGCCGATTGCGCAAGCCAATTGCGCCACGGAGACAGTCCTGCTCCACTCTCACCACCATCAGGACATAAATTCAAAGCTATCAGCCCAAAGAAAAAAAGCACCGCACCACCACGGGGTGGGCTCGAACTTCCAACCTTTAGGTTAACAGCCAATCGCGCTAGCCAATTGCGCCACGGAGACAGTCCTGCTTCACTCTCACCACCATCAGAACATATCTTCAAAGCTATCAGCACAAAGAAAAAAAGCGCCACACCATCATCGGGTGGGCTCGAACCTCCAACCTTTCGGTTAACAACCGATCGCGCAAGCCAATTGCGCCACGGAGACAGTCCTGCTCCACACTCACTACCGTCAAAACATTTCTTCAGAGCTATCACCCCAAAGAAAAAAAAGCGCCGCAACACCACCGGGTGGGCTCGAACCTCCAACCTTTCGGTTAACAGCCGATCGCGCTAGCCAATTGCGCCACGGAGACAGTCCTGCTTCACTCTCACCACCATCAGAACATATATTCAAAGCTATCAGCCCAAAGAATAGAAAGCGCCGCGCCACCACCGGGTGGGCTCGAACCTCCAACCTTTCGGTTAACAGCCGATTGCGCTAGCCCATTGCGCCACGGAGACAGCCTTGCTCCACTCTCAACACTATCAGAACATATCTTCAAAGCTATTAGCGCAAAGAAAAAAAGCGCCGCGCCACCACCAGGTGGGCTCGAACCTCCAACCTTTCGGTTAACAGCCGATCGCGCTAGCCAATTGCGCCACGGAGACAGTCCTGCTCCATTTTCACCACCATCAGAACATATCTTCAAAGCTAATAGTGCAAAGAAAAAAGCGCCACACCATCACCGGGTGGGCTCGAACCTCCAACCTTTCGGTTAACAGCCGATCGCGCAAGCCAATTGCGCCACGGAGACAGTCCTGTTCCACTCTCACCACCGTCAAAACATTTATTCAGAGCTATCACCCCAAAGAAAAAAAAGCGCCGCACCACCACCGGGAGGGCTCGAAACTCCAACCTTTCGGTTAACAGCCGATCGCGCTAGTTCATTGCGCCACGGACACAGTCTTGCTCCACTCTCACCACCATCAGAACATATCCTCAAAGCTATCAGCGCAAAGAAAAAAAGCGCCGCACCACCACCGGGTGGGCTCGAACCTCCAACCTTTCGGTTAACAGCCGATTGCGCTAGCCCATTGCGCCACGGAGACAGTCTTGCTCCCTTCTCACCACCATCAGAACATTTCTTCAAAGCTATCAGCCCAAAGAAAAAAAAGCGCCGCACCACCACCGGGTGGGCTCGAACCTCCAACCTTTCGGTTAACAGCCGATCGCACTAGCCAATTGCGCCACGGAGACAGTCGTGCTCCACTCTTACCACCATCAGAACATATCTTCAAAGCTATCAGCGCAAAGAAAAAAGCAACACACCACTCCCGGGAGGGCTCGAACCTCCAACTTTTGGGTTAACAGCCGATCGCGCTGGCCAATTGCGCCACGGAGACAGTCCTGCTGCACTCTCACCACCATTAGAACATATCTTTCAATCTATCAGCCCAAGGAATAAAAAGCGCCGACACCACCGGGTGGGCTGGAACCTCCAACCTTTCGGTTAACAGCCAATCGCGTTAGCCAATTGCGCCGCGGAGACAGTCCTGCTCCACTCTCACCACCATCAGAACATATCTTCAAAGCTATCAGCACAAAGAGAAAAAAGCGCCGCACCACCACCGGGTGGGCTCGAAACTCCAACCTTTCGGTTAACAGCCGATCGTGCGAGCCAATTGCGCCATGGAGACAGTCCTGCTCCACTCTCACCACCATCAGAACATATCTTCAAAGCTATTACCACAAAGAAAAAAGCAACACACCACTCCTGGGAGGGCTCGAAACTCCAACCTTTCGGTTAACAGCCGATCGCGCTAGCCCATTGCGCCACATAGACAGCCTTGCTCCACTCTCAACACCATCAGAACATATCTTCAAAGCTATTAGCGCAAAGAAAAAAAGCGCCGCACCACCACCGGGTGGGCTTGAACCTCCAACCTTTCGGTTAACAGCCGATCGCGCTAGCCAATTGCGCCACGGAAACAGTCCTGCTCCACTCTCACCACCATCAGAACATATCGTCAAAGCTATTAGTGCAAAGAAAAAAGCAGCACACCACTCCCGGGAGGACTCGAAACTCCAACCTTTCGGTTAACAGCCGATCGCGCTAGCCCATTGCGCCACGGGGACAGTCTTGCTCCACTCTCGCCACCATCAGTACATATCTTTAAAGCTATCAGCACAAAGAAAAAAAACGCCGCGCCACCACCGGGTGGGCTCGAACCTCCAACCGTTCGGTTAACAGCCGATCGCGCTAGCCCATTGCGCCACGGGGACAGTCTTGCTCCACTCTCACCACCATCAGAACATATCTTCAAAGCTATCAGCACAAAGAGAAAAAAGCGCCGCACCACCACCGGGTGGGCTCGAAACTCCAACCTTTCGGTTAACAGCCGATCGCGCTAGCCAATTGCGCCATGGAGACAGTCCTGCTCCACTCTCACCACCACCAGAACATATCTTCAAAGCTATTACCACAAAGAAAAAAGCAACACACCACTCCTGGGAGGGCTCGAAACTCCAACCTTTCGGTTAACAGCCGATCGCGCTAGCCCATTGCGCCACGGAGACAGCCTTGCTCCACTCTCACCACCGTCAAAACATTTATTCAGAGCTATCACCCCAAAGAAAAAAAAGCGCCGCACCACCACCGCGAGGGCTCGAAACTCCAACCTTTCGGTTAACAGCCGATCGCGCTAGTTCATTGCGCCACGGACACAGTCTTGCTCCACTCTCACCACCATCAGAACATATCTTCAAAGCTAATAGTGCAAAGAAAAAAGCGCCACACAATCACCGGGTGGGCTCGAACCTCCAACCTTTCGGTTAACAGCCGATCGCGCTAGCCAATTGCGCCACGGAGACAGTCCTGCTCCATTTTCACCACCATCAGAACATATCTTCAAAGCTAATAGTGCAAAGAAAAAAGCGCCACACCATCACCGGGTGGGCTCGAACCTCCAACCTTTCGGTTAACAGCCGATCGCGCAAGCCAATTGCGCCACGGAGACAGTCCTGCTCCACTCTCACCACCGTCAAAACATTTATTCAGAGCTATCACCCCAAAGAAAAAAAAGCGCCGCACCACCACCGGGAGGGCTCGAAACTCCAACCCTTCGGTTTACAGCCGATCGCGCTAGCCCATTGCGCCACGAGGACAGTCCTGCTACACTCTCACCACCATCAGAGCATATCTACAAAGCTATCAGCACAAAGAAAAAAAAAGCGCCGCACCACCACCGGGTGGGCTCGAACCTCCAACCTTTCGGTTAACAGCCGATTGCGCAAGCCAATTGCGCCACTGAGACAGTCCTGCTCCACTCTCACCACCATCAGAACATATCTTCAAAGCTATCAGCCCAAAGAAAAAAAGCACCGCACCACCACCGGGTGGGCTCGAACTTCCAACCTTTCGGTTAACAGCCAATCGCGCTAGCCAATTGCGCCACGGAGACAGTCCTGCTTCACTCTCACCACCATCAGAACATATCTTCAAAGCTATCAGCGCAAAGAAAAAAAAGCGCCGCACCACCACCGGGTGGGCTCGAACCTCCAACCTTTCGGTTAACAGCCGATCGCGCAAGCCAATTGCGCCACGGAGACAGTCCTGCTCCACTCTCACCACCGTCAAAACATTTATTCAGAGCTATCACCCCAAAGAAAAAAAAGCGCCGCACCACCACCGGGAGGGCTCGAAACTCCAACCCTTCGGTTTACAGCCGATCGCGCTAGCCCATTGCGCCACGAGGACAGTCCTGCTACACTCTCACCACCATCAGAACATATCTACAAAGCTATCAGCACAAAGAAAAAAAAAGCGCCGCACCACCACCGGGTGGGCTCGAACCTCCAACCTTTCGGTTAACAGCCGATTGCGCAAGCCAATTGCGCCACTGAGACAGTCCTGCTCCACTCTCACCACCATCAGAACATATCTTCAAAGCTATCAGCCCAAAGAAAAAAAGCACCGCACCACCACCGGGTGGGCTCGAACTTCCAACCTTTCGGTTAACAGCCAATCGCGCTAGCCAATTGCGCCACGGAGACAGTCCTGCTTCACTCTCACCACCATCAGAACATATCTTCAAAGCTATCAGCGCAAAGAAAAAAAAGCGCCGCACCACCACCGGGTGGGCTCGAACCTCCAACCTTTCGGTTAACAGCCGATCGCGCAAGCCAATTGCGCCACGGAGACAGTCCTGCTTCACTCTCACCACCATCAGAACATATATTCAAAGCTATCAGCCCAAAGAATAGAAAGCGCCGCGCCACCACCGGGTGGGCTCGAACCTCCAACCTTTCGGTTAACAGCCGATCGTGCTAGCCCATTGCGCCACGGAGACAGCCTTGCTCCACTCTCAACACCATCAGAACATATCTTCAAAGCTATTAGCGCAAAGAAAAAAAGCGCCGCGCCACCACCGGGTGGGCTGGAACTTCCAACCTTTCGGTTAACAGCCGATCGCGCTAGCCAATTGCGCCACGGAGACAGTCCTGCTCCATTTTCACCACCATCAGAACATATCTTCAAAGCTAATAGTGCAAAGAAAAAAGCGCCACACCATCACCGGGTGGGCTCGAACCTCCAACCTTTCGGTTAACAGCCGATCGCGCAAGCCAATTGCGCCACGGAGACAGTCCTGCTCCACTCTCACCACCGTCAAAACATTTATTCAGAGCTATCACCCCAAAGAAAAAAAAGCGCCGCACCACCACCGGGAGGGCTCGAAACTCCAACCTTTCGGTTAACAGCCGATCGCGCTAGTCCATTGCGCCACGGACACAGTCTTGCTCCACTCTCACCACCATCAGAACATATCTTCAAAGCTATCAGCGCAAAGAAAAAAAAGCGCGGCACCACCACCGGGTGGGCTCGAACCTCCAACCTTTCGGTTAACAGCCGATTGCGCTAGCCCATTGCCCCACGGAGACAGTCTTGCTCCCTTCTCACCACCATCAGAACATATCTTCAAAGCTATCAGCCCAAAGAAAAAAAAGCGCCGCACCACCACCGGGTGGGCTCGAACCTCCAACCTTTCGGTTAACAGCCGATCGCACTAGCCAATTGCGCCACGGAGACAGTCGTGCTCCACTCTTACCACCATCAGAACATATCTTCAAAGCTATCAGCGCAAAGAAAAAAGCAACACACCACTCCCGGGAGGGCTCGAACCTCCAACTTTTGGGTTAACAGCCGATCGCGCTGGCCAATTGCGCCACGGAGACAGTCCTGCTGCACTCTCACCACCATTAGAACATATCTTTCAATCTATCAGCCCAAGGAATAAAAAGCGCCGACACCACCGGGTGGGCTGGAACCTCCAACCTTTCGGTTAACAGCCAATCGCTTTAGCCAATTGCGCCGCGGAGACAGTCCTGCTCCACTCTCACCACCATCAGAACATATCTTCAAAGCTATCAGCACAAAGAGAAAAAAGCGCCGCACCACCACCGGGTGGGCTCGAAACTCCAACCTTTCGGTTAACAGCCGATCGTGCGAGCCAATTGCGCCATGGAGACAGTCCTGCTCCACTCTCACCACCATCAGAACATATCTTCAAAGCTATTACCACAAAGAAAAAAGCAACACACCACTCCTGGGAGGGCTCGAAACTCCAACCTTTCGGTTAACAGCCGATCGCGCTAGCCCATTGCGCCACATAGACAGCCTTGCTCCATTCTCAACACCATCAGAACATATCTTCAAAGCTATTAGCGCAAAGAAAAAAAGCGCCGCACCACCACCGGGTGGGCTTGAACCTCCAACCTTTCGGTTAACAGCCGATCGCGCTAGCCAATTGCGCCACGGAAACAGTCCTGCTCCACTCTCACCACCATCAGAACATATCGTCAAAGCTATTAGTGCAAAGAAAAAAGCAGCACACCACTCCCGGGAGGACTCGAAACTCCAACCTTTCGGTTAACAGCCGATCGCGCTAGCCCATTGCGCCACGGGGACAGTCTTGCTCCACTCTCGCCACCATCAGTACATATCTTTAAAGCTATCAGCACAAAGAAAAAAAACGCCGCGCCACCACCGGGTGGGCTCGAACCTCCAACCGTTCGGTTAACAGCCGATCGCGCTAGCCCATTGCGCCACGGGGACAGTCTTGCTCCACTCTCACCACCATCAGAACATATCTTCAAAGCTATCAGCACAAAGAGAAAAAAGCGCCGCACCACCACCGGGTGGGCTCGAAACTCCAACCTTTCGGTTAACAGCCGATCGCGCTAGCCAATTGCGCCATGGAGACAGTCCTGCTCCACTCTCACCACCACCAGAACATATCTTCAAAGCTATTACCACAAAGAAAAAAGCAACACACCACTCCTGGGAGGGCTCGAAACTCCAACCTTTCGGTTAACAGCCGATCGCGCTAGCCCATTGCGCCACGGAGACAGCCTTGCTCCACTCTCACCACCGTCAAAACATTTATTCAGAGCTATCACCCCAAAGAAAAAAAAGCGCCGCACCACCACCGCGAGGGCTCGAAACTCCAACCTTTCGGTTAACAGCCGATCGCGCTAGTTCATTGCGCCACGGACACAGTCTTGCTCCACTCTCACCACCATCAGAACATATCTTCAAAGCTAATAGTGCAAAGAAAAAAGCGCCACACAATCACCGGGTGGGCTCGAACCTCCAACCTTTCGGTTAACAGCCGATCGCGCTAGCCAATTGCGCCACGGAGACAGTCCTGCTCCATTTTCACCACCATCAGAACATATCTTCAAAGCTAATAGTGCAAAGAAAAAAGCGCCACACCATCACCGGGTGGGCTCGAACCTCCAACCTTTCGGTTAACAGCCGATCGCGCAAGCCAATTGCGCCACGGAGACAGTCCTGCTCCACTCTCACCACCGTCAAAACATTTATTCAGAGCTATCACCCCAAAGAAAAAAAAGCGCCGCACCACCACCGGGAGGGCTCGAAACTCCAACCCTTCGGTTTACAGCCGATCGCGCTAGCCCATTGCGCCACGAGGACAGTCCTGCTACACTCTCACCACCATCAGAACATATCTACAAAGCTATCAGCACAAAGAAAAAAAAAGCGCCGCACCACCACCGGGTGGGCTCGAACCTCCAACCTTTCGGTTATTAGCCGATTGCGCAAGCCAATTGCGCCACTGAGACAGTCCTGCTCCACTCTCACCACCATCAGAACATATCTTCAAAGCTATCAGCCCAAAGAAAAAAAGCACCGCACCACCACCGGGTGGGCTCGAACTTCCAACCTTTCGGTTAACAGCCAATCGCGCTAGCCAATTGCGCCACGGAGACAGTCCTGCTTCACTCTCACCACCATCAGAACATATCTTCAAAGCTATCAGCGCAAAGAAAAAAAAGCGCCGCACCACCACCGGGTGGGCTCGAACCTCCAACCTTTCGGTTAACAGCCGATCGCGCAAGCCAATTGCGCCACGGAGACAGTCCTGCTTCACTCTCACCACCATCAGAACATATATTCAAAGCTATCAGCCCAAAGAATAGAAAGCGCCGCGCCACCACCGGGTGGGCTCGAACCTCCAACCTTTCGGTTAACAGCCGATCGTGCTAGCCCATTGCGCCACGGAGACAGCCTTGCTCCACTCTCAACACCATCAGAACATATCTTCAAAGCTATTAGCGCAAAGAAAAAAAGCGTCGCGCCACCACCGGGTGGGCTGGAACTTCCAACCTTTCGGTTAACAGCCGATCGCGCTAGCCAATTGCGCCACGGAGACAGTCCTGCTCCATTTTCACCACCATCAGAACATATCTTCAAAGCTAATAGTGCAAAGAAAAAAGCGCCACACCATCACCGGGTGGGCTCGAACCTCCAACCTTTCGGTTAACAGCCGATCGCGCAAGCCAATTGCGCCACGGAGACAGTCCTGCTCCACTCTCACCACCGTCAAAACATTTATTCAGAGCTATCACCCCAAAGAAAAAAAAGCGCCGCACCACCACCGGGAGGGCTCGAAACTCCAACCTTTCGGTTAACAGCCGATCGCGCTAGTCCATTGCGCCACGGACACAGTCTTGCTCCACTCTCACCACCATCAGAACATATCTTCAAAGCTATCAGCGCAAAGAAAAAAAAGCGCGGCACCACCACCGGGTGGGCTCGAACCTCCAACCTTTCGGTTAACAGCCGATTGCGCTAGCCCATTGCCCCACGGAGACAGTCTTGCTCCCTTCTCACCACCATCAGAACATATCTTCAAAGCTATCAGCCCAAAGAAAAAAAAGCGCCGCACCACCACCGGGTGGGCTCGAACCTCCAACCTTTCGGTTAACAGCCGATTGCACTAGCCAATTGCGCCACGGAGACAGTCGTGCTCCACTCTTACCACCATCAGAACATATCTTCAAAGCTATCAGCGCAAAGAAAAAAGCAACACACCACTCCCGGGAGGGCTCGAACCTCCAACTTTTGGGTTAACAGCCGATCGCGCTGGCCAATTGCGCCACGGAGACAGTCCTGCTGCACTCTCACCACCATTAGAACTTATCTTTCAAGCTATCAGCCCAAGGAATAAAAAGCGCCGACACCACCGGGTGGGCTCGAACCTCCAACCTTTTGGTTAACGGCCGATCGCGCTAGCCAATTGCGCCACGGAGACAATCGTGCTCCACGCTCATCACCATCAGAACATATCTTCAAAGCTATCAGTGCAAAGAAAAAAGCAACACACCACTCCCGGGAGGGCTCGAAATTCCAACCTTTTGGTTAACAGCCCATCGCGCTAGCCCATTGCGCCACGGAGACAGTCTTACTCCACTCTCACCACCATCAGAACATATCTTCAAAGCTATCAGCGCAAAGAAAAAAAAGCGCCGCACCACCACCGGGTGGGCTCGAACCTCCAGCCTTTCGGTTAATGGCCGATCGCGCAAGCCAATTGCACCACGGAGACAGTCATGCTCCACTCTCACCACCATCAGAACATATCTTCAAAGCTATCAGCACAAAGAGAAAAAAGCGCCGCACCACCACCGGGTGGGCTCGAAACTCCAACCTTTCGGTTAACAGCCGATCGTGCTAGCCAATTGCGCCATGGAGACAGTCCTGCTCCACTCTTACCACCATCGGAACATATCTTCAAAGCTATCAGCACAAAGAAAAAAGCAACACACCACTCCCGGGAGGGCTCGAACCTCCAACTTTTCGGTTAACAGCCGATCGCGCTGGCCAATTGCTCCACGGAGACAGTCCTGCTCCACTCTCACCACCATTAGAACATATCTTTCAAGCTATCAGCCCAAAGAAAAAAAAAGCGCCGCACCACCACCGGGTGGGCTCGAACCTCCAACCTTTTGGTTAACGGCCGATCGCGCTAGCCAATTGCGCCACGGAAACAATCGTGCTCCACGCTCACCACCATCAGAAAATATCTTCAAAGCTATCATCGCAAAGAAAAAAGCAACACACCCAACCCGGGAGGGCTCGAACCTCCAACTTTTTGGTTAACAGCCGATCGCGCTAGCCAATGGCGCCACGGGGACAGTCCTGCTCCACTCTCACCACCGTCAGAACATTTCTTCAGAGCTATCAGCCTAAAGAAAAAAAAGCGCCGCACCACCACCGGGTGGGCTCGAACCTACAACCTTTCGGTTAACAGCCGATCGCGCTAGCCAATTGCGCCACAGAGACAGTCGTGCTTCACTCTCACCACCGTCAGACCATTTCTTCAGAGCTATCGCCCCAAAGAAAAAAAAAGCGCCGCACCACCACCGGGTGGGCTCGAACCTCCAGCCTTTCGGTTAAAAGTTGATCGCGCTAGCCAATTGCGCCACGGAGACAGTCCTGCTCCACTCTCACCACCGTCAGAACATTTCTTCAGATCTATCAGCCCAAAGAAGAAAAAGCGCCGCACCACCACCGGGTGGGCTCAAAACTCCAACCTTTCGGTTATCAGCCGATCGCGCTAGCCAATTGCGCCATGAAGACAGTCCTGCTCCACTCTCACCACCATCAGAACATATCTTCAAAGCTATTAGCGCAAAAAAAGCGCCGCGCCACCTTCGGGTGGGCTCGAACCTCCAACCTTTCGGTTAACAGCTGATCGCGCTAACCCATTGCGCCACGGGGACAGTCTTGCTCCACTCTCACCACTATCAGAACATATCTTCAAAGCTATCAGCGCAAAGAAAAAAAAGCGCCGCACCACCACCGGGTGGGCTCGAACCTCCAACCCTTCGGTTAACAGCCGATCGCGCTAGCCAATTGCGCCACAGAGACAGTCTTGCTCCGCTCTCAACACCATCAGAACATATCTTCAAAGCTACAAGCGCAAAGAAAAAAAGCGCTGCACCACCACCGGGTGGGCTCGAACCTCCAACCTTTCGGTTAACAGCCGATCGCGCTAGCCAATTGCGCCACGGGGACAGTCTTGCTGCACTCTCACCACCATTAGAACTTATCTTTCAAGCTATCAGCCCAAGGAATAAAAAGCGCCGACACCACCGGGTGGGCTCGAACCTCCAACCTTTTGGTTAACGGCCGATCGCGCTAGCCAATTGCGCCACGGAGACAATCGTGCTCCACGCTCATCACCATCAGAACATATCTTCAAAGCTATCAGTGCAAAGAAAAAAGCAACACACCACTCCCGGGAGGGCTCGAAATTCCAACCTTTTGGTTAACAGCCCATCGCGCTAGCCCATTGCGCCACGGAGACAGTCTTACTCCACTCTCACCACCATCAGAACATATCTTCAAAGCTATCAGCGCAAAGAAAAAAAAGCGCCGCACCACCACCGGGTGGGCTCGAACCTCCAGCCTTTCGGTTAATGGCCGATCGCGCAAGCCAATTGCACCACGGAGACAGTCATGCTCCACTCTCACCACCATCAGAACATATCTTCAAAGCTATCAGCACAAAGAGAAAAAAGCGCCGCACCACCACCGGGTGGGCTCGAAACTCCAACCTTTCGGTTAACAGCCGATCGTGCTAGCCAATTGCGCCATGGAGACAGTCCTGCTCCACTCTTACCACCATCAGAACATATCTTCAAAGCTATCAGCACAAAGAAAAAAGCAACACACCACTCCCGGGAGGGCTCGAACCTCCAACTTTTCGGTTAACAGCCGATCGCGCTGGCCAATTGCTCCACGGAGACAGTCCTGCTCCACTCTCACCACCATTAGAACATATCTTTCAAGCTATCAGCCCAAAGAAAAAAAAAGCGCCGCACCACCACCGGGTGGGCTCGAACCTCCAACCTTTTGGTTAACGGCCGATCGCGCTAGCCAATTGCGCCACGGAAACAATCGTGCTCCACGCTCACCACCATCAGAAAATATCTTCAAAGCTATCATCGCAAAGAAAAAAGCAACACACCCAACCCGGGAGGGCTCGAACCTCCAACTTTTTGGTTAACAGCCGATCGCGCTAGCCAATGGCGCCACGGGGACAGTCCTGCTCCACTCTCACCACCGTCAGAACATTTCTTCAGAGCTATCAGCCTAAAGAAAAAAAAGCGCCGCACCACCACCGGGTGGGCTCGAACCTACAACCTTTCGGTTAACAGCCGATCGCGCTAGCCAATTGCGCCACAGAGACAGTCGTGCTTCACTCTCACCACCGTCAGACCATTTCTTCAGAGCTATCGCCCCAAAGAAAAAAAAAGCGCCGCACCACCACCGGGTGGGCTCGAACCTCCAGCCTTTCGGTTAAAAGTTGATCGCGCTAGCCAATTGCGCCACGGAGACAGTCCTGCTCCACTCTCACCACCGTCAGAACATTTCTTCAGAGCTATCAGCCCAAAGAAGAAAAAGCGCCGCACCACCACCGGGTGGGCTCAAAACTCCAACCTTTCGGTTATCAGCCGATCGCGCTAGCCAATTGCGCCATGAAGACAGTCCTGCTCCACTCTCACCACCATCAGAACATATCTTCAAAGCTATTAGCGCAAAAAAAGCGCCGCGCCACCTTCGGGTGGGCTCGAACCTCCAACCTTTCGGTTAACAGCTGATCGCGCTAACCCATTGCGCCACGGGGACAGTCTTGCTCCACTCTCACCACTATCAGAACATATCTTCAAAGCTATCAGCGCAAAGAAAAAAAAGCGCCGCACCACCACCGGGTGGGCTCGAACCTCCAACCTTTCGGTTAACAGCCGATCGCGCTAGCCAATTGCGCCACAGAGACAGTCTTGCTCCACTCTCAACACCATCAGAACATATCTTCAAAGCTACAAGCGCAAAGAAAAAAAGCGCTGCACCACCACCGGGTGGGCTCGAACCTCCCACCTTTCGGTTAACAGCCGATCGCGCTAGCCAATTGCGCCACGGGGACAGTCTTGCTCCACCCTCACCACCATCAGAACATATCTTCAAAGCTATCAGCGCAAAGAAAAAAAAAGCGCCGCACCACCACCGGGTGTGCTCGAACCTCCAACCTTTCGGTTAACAGCCGATCGCGCTAGCCAATTGCGCCAGGGAGAAAGTCCTGCTCCACTCTCACCACCATCAGAACATATCTTCAAAGCTATCAGCACAAAGAAAAAAAAGCGCCGCACCACCACCGGGTAGGCTCGAAACTCCAAACTTTCGGTTAACAGCCGATCGCGCTATCCAATTGCGCCATGGAGACAGTCCTGCTCCACTCTCACCACCATCAGAACATATCTTCAAAGCTATCAGCCCAAAGAAAAAAAAGCACCGCACCACCACCGGGTGGGCTCGAACCTCCAACCTTTCGGTTAACAGCCAATCGCGCTAGCCAATTGCGCCACGGAGACAGTCCTGCTCCACTCTCACCACCATCAGAACATATCTTCAAAGCTATTAGCGCAAAGAAAAAAAGCGCCGCGCCACCACCGGGTGGGCTCGAACCTCCAACCTTTCGGTTAACAGCCGACCGCGCTAGCCAATTGCGCCACAGAGACACTCTTGCTCCACTCTCAACACCATCAGAACATATCTTCAAAGCTACAAGCGCAAAGCAAAAAAAGCGCCGCACCACCACCGGGTGGGCTCGAACCTCCAACCTTTCGGTTAACAGCCGATTGCGCAAGCCAATTGCGCCACGGAGACAGTCCTGCTCCACTCTCACCACCATCAGAACATATCTTCAAAGCTATCAGCCCAAAGAAAAAAAGCACGGCACCACCACCGGGTGGGCTCGAACTTCCAACCTTTCGGTTAACAGCCAATCGCGCTAGCCAATTGCGCCACGGAGACAGTCCTGCTTCACTCTCACCACCATCAGAACATATCTTCAAAGCTATCAGCACAAAGAAAAAAAGCGCCACACCATCATCGGGTGGGCTCGAACCTCCAACCTTTCGGTTAACAGCCGATCGCGCAAGCCAATTGCGCCACGGAGACAGTCCTGCTCCACACTCACCACCGTCATAACATTTCTTTAGAGCTATCACCCCAAAGAAAAAAAAGCGCCGCACCACCACCGGGTGGGCTCGAACCTCCAACCTTTCAGTTAACTGCCGATCGCGCTAGCCAATTGCGCCACAGAGACAGTCTTGCTCCACTCTCAACACCATCAGAACATATCTTGAAACCTACAAGCGCAAAGAAAAAAAAGCGCCGCACCACCACCGGGTGGGCTCGAACCTCCAACCTTTCGGTTAACAGCCGATCGCGCTAGCCAATTGCGCCACGGGGACAGTCTTGCTCCACTCTCACCACCATCAGAACATATCTTCAAAGCTATCAGCGCAAAGAAAAAAAAGCGCCGCACCACCACCGGGTGCGCTCGAACCTCCAACCTTTCGGTTAACAGCCGATCGCGCTAGCCAATTGCGCCAGGAAGACAGTCTTGCTCCACTCTCACCACCATCAGAACATATCTTCAAAGCTATCAGCCCAAAGAAAAAAAGCACCCCACCACCACCGGGTGGGCTGGAACCTCCAACCTTTCGGTTAACAGCCAATCGCGTTAGCCAATTGCGCCACGGAGACAGTCCTGCGCCACTCTCACCACCATCAGAACATATCTTCAAAGCTATCAGCACAAAGAGAAAAAAGCGCCGCACCACCACCGGGTGGGCTCGAAACTCCAACGTTTCGGTTAACAGCCGATCGCGCTAGCCAATTGCGCCATGGAGACAGTCCTGCTCCACTCTCACCACCATCAGAACATATCTTCAAAGCTATTACCACAAAGAAAAAAAAGCGCCGCAACACCACCGGGTGGGCTCGAACCTCCAAACTTTCGGTTAACAGCTGATCGCGCTAGCCAATTGCGCCACGAAGACAGTCCTGCTGCACTCTCACCACCATCAGAACATATCTACAAAGCTATCAGCACAAAGAAAAAAAAAGCGCCGCACCCCCACCGGGTGGGCTCGAACCTCCAACCTTTCGGTTAACAGCCGATTGCGCAAGCCAATTGCGCCACTGAGACAGTCCTGCTCCACTCTCACCACCATCAGAACATATCTTCAAAGCTATCAGCCCAAAGAAAAAAAGCACCGCACCACCACCGGGTGGGCTCGAACTTCCAACCTTTCGGTTAACAGCCGATCGCGCTAGCCAATTGCGCCACGGAGACAGTCCTGCTTCACTCTCACCACCATCAGAACATATCTTCAAAGCTATCAGCGCAAAGAAAAAAAAGCGCCGCACCACCACCGGGTGGGCTCGAACCTCCAACCTTTCGGTTAACAGGCGATCGCGCAAGCCAATTGCGCCACGGAGACAGTCCTGCTTCACTCTCACCACCATCAGAACATATATTCAAAGCTATCAGCCCAAAGAATAGAAAGCGCCGCGCCACCACCGGGTGGGCTCGAACCTCCAACCTTTCGGTTAACAGCCGATCGCGCTAGCCCATTGCGCCACGGAGACAGCCTTGCTCCACTCTCAACACCATCAGAACATAGCTTCAAAGCTATTAGCGCAAAGAAAAAAAGCGCCGCGCCACCACCGGGTGGGCTGGAACCTCCAACCTTTCGGTTAACAGCCGATCGCGCTAGCCAATTGCGCCACGGAGACAGTCCTGCTCCATTTTCACCACCATCAGAACATATCTTCAAAGCTAATAGTGCAAAGAAAAAAGCGCAACACCATCACCGGGTGGGCTCGAACCTCCAACCTTTCGGTTAACAGCCGATCGCGCAAGCCAATTGCGCCACGGAGACAGTCCTGCTCCACTCTCACCACCGTCAAAACATTTATTCAGAGCTATCACCCCAAAGAAAAAAAAGCGCCGCACCACCACCGGGAGGGCTCGAATCTCCAACCTTTCGGTTAACAGCCGATCGCGCTAGTCCATTGCGCCACGGACACACTCTTGCTCCACTCTCACCACCATCAGAACATATCTTCAAAGCTATCAGCGCAAAGAAAAAAAAAGCGCGGCACCACCACCGGGTGGGCTCGAACCTCCAAACTTTCGGTTAACAGCCGATTGCGCTAGCCCATTGCGCCACGGAGACAGTCTTGCTCCCTTCTCACCACCATCAGAACATATCTTCAAAGCTATCAGCCCAAAGAAAAAAAAGCGCCGCACCACCATCGGGTGGGCTCGAACCTCCAACCTTTCGGTTAACAGCCGATCGCACTAGCCAATTGCGCCACGGAGACAGTCGCGCTCCACTCTTACCACCATCAGAACATATCTTCAAAGCTATCAGCGCAAAGAAAAAAGCAACACACCACTCCCGGGAGGGCTCGAACCTCCAACTTTTGGGTTAACAGCCGATCGCGCTGGCCAATTGCGCCACGGAGACAGTCCTGCTGCACTCTCACCACCATTAGAACTTATCTTTCAAGCTATCAGCCCAAGGAATAAAAAGCGCCGACACCACCGGGTGGGCTCGAACCTCCAAACTTTTGGTTAACGGGCGATCGCGCTAGCCAATTGCGCCACGGAGACAATCGTGCTCCACGCTCACCACCATCAGAACATATCTTCAAAGCTATCAGTGCAAAGAAAAAAGCAACACACCACTCCCGGGAGGGCTCGAAATTCCAACCTTTTGGTTAACAGCCCATCGCGCTAGCCCATTGCGCCACGGAGACAGTCTTACTCCACTCTCACCACCATCAGAACATATCTTCAAAGCTATCAGCGCAAAGAAAAAAAAGCGCCGCACCACCACCGGGTGGGCTCGAACCTCCAGCCTTTCGGTTAATGGCCGATCGCGCAAGCCAATTGCGCCACGGAGACAGTCATGCTCCACTCTCACCACCATCAGAACATATCTTCAAAGCTATCAGCACAAAGAGAAAAAAGCGCCGCACCACCACCGGGTGGGCTCGAACCTCCAACCTTTCGGTTAACAGCCGATCGCGCTAGCCAATTGCGCCATGAAGACAGTCCTGCTCCACTCTCACCACCATCAGAACATATCTTCAAAGCCATCAGCCCAAAGAAAAAAAAGCACCGCACCACCACCGGGTGGGCTCGAACCTCCAACCTTTCGGTTAACAGCCAATCGCGCTAGCCAATTGCGCCACGGAGACAGTCCTGCTCCACTCTCACCACCATCAGAACATATCTTCAAAGCTATTAGCGCAAAGAAAAAAAGTGCCGCGCCACCACCGGGTGGGCTCGAGCCTCCAACCTTTCGGTTAACAGCCGATCGCGCTAACCCAATGCACCACGGGGACAGTCTTGCTCCACTCTCACCACCATCAGAACATATCTTCAAAGCTATCAGCGCAAAGAAAAATAGCGCCGCACCACCACCGGGTGGGCTCGAACCTCCAACCTTTCGGTTAACAGCCGATCGCGCTAGCCAATTGCGCCACGGAGACAGTCTTGCTCCACTCTCAACACCATCAGAACATATCTTCAAAGCTACAAGCGCAAAGAAAAAAAAGCGCCGCACCACCACCGGGTGGGCTCGAACCTCCAACCTTTCGGTTAACAGCCAATCGCGTTAGCCAATAGCGCCACAGAGACAGTCCTGCTCCACTCTCACCACCATCAGAACATATCTTCAAAGCTATCAGCACAAAGAGAAAAAAGCGCCGCACCACCACCGGGTGGGCTCGAACCTCCAACCTTTCGGTTACAAGCCGATCGCGCTAGCCAATTGCGCCACGGGGACAGTCTTGCTCCACTCTCACCACCATCAGAACATATCTTCAAAGCTATCAGCGCAAAGAAAAAAAGCGCCGCACCACCACCGGGTGGGCTCGAACCTCCAACCTTTCGGTTAACAGCCGATCGCGCTAGCCAATTGCGCCAGGGAGACAGTCCTGCTCCACTCTCACCACCATCAGAACCTATCTTCAAAGCTATCAGCCCAAAGAAAAAAAGCACCGCACCACCACCGGGTGGGCTGGAACCTCCAACCTTTCGGTTAACAGCCGATCGCGCTAGCCAAGTGCGCCAGGGAGACAGTCCTGCTCCACTCTCACCACCATCAGAACATATCTTCAAAGCTATTAGCGCAAAGAAAAAAAGCGCCGCGCCACCTACGGGTGGGCTCGAACCTCCAACCTTTCGGTTACCAGCCGATCGCGCTAGCCAATTGCGCCACGGGGACAGTCTTGCTCCACTCTCACCACCATCAGAACATATCTTCAAAGCTATCAGCACAAAGAAAAAAAAGCGCCGCACCACCACCGGGTGGGCTCGAACCTCCAACCTTTCGGTTAACAGCCGATCGCGCTAGCCAATTGCGCCAGAGAGACAGTCCTGCTCCACTCTCACCACCATCAGAACATATCTTCAAAGCTATCAGCCCAAAGAAAAAAAGCACCGCACCACCACCGGGTGGGCTGGAACCTCCAACCTTTCGGTTAACAGCCAGTCGCGTTAGCCAATTGCGCCACGGAGACAGTCCTGCTCCACTCTCACCACCATCAGAACATATCTTAAAGCTATCAGCACAAAGAGAAAAAAGCGCCGCACCACCACCGGGTGGGCTCGAAACTCCAACCTTTCGGTTAACAGCCGATCGCGCTAGCCAATTGCGCCATGGAGACAGTCCTGCTCCACTCTCACCACCATCAGAACATATCTTCAAAGCTATTACCACAAGGAAAAAAAAGCGCCGCAACACCACCGGGTTGGCTCGAACCTCCAACCTTTCGGTTAACAGCCGATCGCGCTAGCCAATTGCGCCACGAAGACAGTCCTGCTGCACTCTCACCACCATCAGAACATATCTTCAAAGCTATTACCGCAAAGAAAAAAGCAACACACCACTCCCGGGAGGGCTCGAAATTCCAACCTTTCGGTTAACAGCCGATCGCGCTAGCCTATTGCGCCACGGAGACAGCCTTGCTCCACTCTCACCACCATCAGAACATATCTTCAAACTATCAGCGCAAAAAAAAGCGCAGCACCACCACCGGGTGGGCTCGAAATTCCAACCTTTTGGTTAACAGCCGATCGCGCTTGCCCATTGCGCCACGGGGACAGTCTTGCTCCACTCTCACCACCATCAGAACATATCATCAAAGCTATCAGCCCAAAGAAAAAAAAGCGCCGCACCACCACCGGGTGGGCTCGAACCTTCAACCTTTCGGTTAACAGCCGATCGCACTAGCCAATTGCGCCATGGAGGCAGTCGTGCTCCACTCTTACCACCATCAGAACATATCTTTCAAGCTATCAGCCCAAAGAAAAAAAAAGCGCCGCACCACCACCGGGTGGGCTCGAACCTCCAACCTTTTGGTTAACGGCCGATCGCGCTAGCCAATTGCGCCACAGAGACAGTCTTGCTCCACTCTCATCACCATCAGAACATATCTTCAAAGCTACAAGCGCAAAGAAAAAAAAAGCGCCACACCACCACCGGGTGCGCTCGAACCTCCAACTTTTCGGTTAACAGCCGATCGCGCTAGCCAATTGCGCCACGGGGACAGTCTTGCTCCACCCTCACCACCATCAGAACATATCTTCAAAGCTATCAGCGCAAAGAAAAAAAAGCGCCGCACCACCACCGGGTGTGCTCGAACCTCCAACCTTTCGGTTAACAGCCGATCGCGCTAACCCATTGCGCCACGGGGACAGTCTTGCTCCACTCTCACCACTATCAGAACATATCTTCAAAGCTATCAGCGCAAAGAAAAAAAGCGCCACACCACCACCGGGTGGGCTCGAACCTCCAACCTTTCGGTTAACAGCCGATCGCGCTAGCCAATTGCGCCACAGAGACAGTCTTGCTCCACTCTCACCACCATCAGAACATATCTTCAAAGCTATCAGCACAAAGAAAAAAAAGCGCCGCACCACCACCGGGTAGGCTCGAAACTCCAACCTTTCGGTTAACAGCCGATCGCGCTAGCCAATTGCGCCATGGAGACAGTCCTGCTCCACTCTCACCACCATCAGAACATATCTTCAAAGCTATTACCACAAAGAAAAAAGCAACACACCACTCCTGGGAGGGCTCGAACCTCCAACCTTTTGGTTAACAGCCGATCGCGCAAGCCAATTGCGCCACGGAGACAGTCCTGCTCCACTCTCACCACCATCAGAACATATCTTCAAAGCTATTAGCGCAAAGAAAAAAAGCGCCGCGCCACCACCGGGTGGGCTCGAACCTCCAACCTTTCGGTTAACAGCCGATCGCGCTAACCCAATGCGCCACGGGGACAGTCTTGCTCCACTCTCACCACCATCAGAACATATCTTCAAAGCTATCAGCGCAAAGAAAAAAAAGCGCCGCACCACCACCGGGTGGGCTCGAACCTCCAACCTTTCGGTTAACAGCCGATCGCGCTAGCCAATTGCGCCACGGAGACAGTCTTGCTCCCTTCTCACCACCATCAGAACATATCTTCAAAGCTATCAGCCCAAAGAAAAAAAAGCGCCGCACCACCACCGGGTGGGCTCGAACCTCCAACCTTTCGGTTAACAGCCGATCGCACTAGCCAATTACGCCACGGAGACAGTCGTGCTCCACTCTTACCACCATCAGAACATATCTTCAAAGCTATCAGCGCAAAGAAAAAAGCAACACACCACTCCAGGGAGGGCTCGAACCTCCAACTTGTGGGTTAACAGCCGATCGCGCTGGCCAATTGCGCCACGGAGACATTCCTGCTGCACTCTCACCACCTTTAGAACATATCTTTCAAGCTATCAGCCCAAGGAATAAAAAGCGCCGACACCACCGGGTGGGCTCGAACCTCCAACCTTTTGGTTAACGGCCGATCGCGCTAGCCAATTGCGCCACGGAGACAATCGTGCTCCACGCTCACCACCATCAGAACATATCTTCAAAGCTATCAGTGCAAAGAAAAAAGCAACACACCACTCCCGGGAGGGCTCGAAATTCCAACCTTTTGGTTAACAGCCCATCGCGCTAGCCCATTGCGCCACGGAGACAGTCTTACTCCACTCTCATCACCATCAGAACATATCTTCAAAGCTATCAGCGCAAAGAAAAAAAAGCGCCGCACCACCACCGGGTTGGCTCGAACCTCCAGCCTTTCGGTTAATGGCCGATCGCGCAAGCCAATTGCGCCACGGAGACAGTCATGCTCCACTCTCACCACCATCAGAACATATCTTCAAAGCTATCAGCACAAAGAGAAAAAAGCGCCGCACCACCACCGGGTGGGCTCGAAACTCCAACCTTTCGGTTAACAGCCGATCGTGCTAGCCAATTGCGCCATGGAGACAGTCCTGCTCCACTCTTACCACCATCAGAACATATCTTCAAAGCTATCAGCACAAAGAAAAAAGCAACACACCACTCCCGGGAGGGCTCGAACCTCCAACCTTTCGGTTAACAGCCGATCGCGCTGGCCAATTGCTCCACGGAGACAGTCCTGCTCCACTCACCTCCACTCGCCACTCACCACTCACCACCATTAGAACATATCTTTCAAGCTATCAGCCCAAAGAAAAAAAAAGCGCCGCACCACCACCGGGTGGGCTCGAACCTCCAACCTTTTGGTTAACGGCCGATCGCGCTAGCCAATTGCGCCACGGAGACAATCGTGCTCCACGCTCACCACCATCAGAAAATATCTTCAAAGCTATCATCGCAAAGAAAAAAGCAACACACCCAACCCGGGAGGGCTCGAACCTCCAACTTTTTGGTTAACAGCCGATCGCGCTAGCCAATGGCGCCACGGGGACAGTCCTGCTCCACTCTCACCACCGTCAGAACATTTCTTCAGAGCTATCAGCCTAAAGAAAAAAAAGCACCGCACCACCACCGGGTGGGCTCGAACCTACAACCTTTCGGTTAACAGCCGATCGCGCTAGCCAATTGCGCCACAGAGACAGTCGTGCTTCACTCTCACCACCGTCAGACCATTTCTTCAGAGCTATCGCCCCAAAGAAAAAAAAAGCGCCGCACCACCACCGGGTGGGCTCGAACCTCCAACCTTTCGGTTAAAAGTTGATCGCGCTAGCCAATTGCGCCACGGAGACAGTCCTGCTCCACTCTCACCACCGTCAGAACATTTCTTCAGAGCTATCAGCCCAAAGAAGAAAAAGCGCCGCACCACCACCGGGTGGGCTCAAAACTCCAACCTTTCGGTTATCAGCCGATCGCGCTAGCCAATTGCGCCATGAAGACAGTCCTGCTCCACTCTCACCACCATCAGAACATATCTCCAAAG
Organism: Rhipicephalus microplus; assembly: GCF_043290135.1. Taxonomy (NCBI): domain Eukaryota; kingdom Metazoa; phylum Arthropoda; class Arachnida; order Ixodida; family Ixodidae; genus Rhipicephalus; species Rhipicephalus microplus. The sequence continues at coordinate 2,916,686 of NW_027464612.1, read as the reverse complement.
CTATTAGCGCAAAAAAAGCGCCGCGCCACCTTCGGGTGGGCTCGAACCTCCAACCTTTCGGTTAACAGCTGATCGCGCAAACCCATTGCGCCACGGGGACAGTCTTGCTCCACTCTCACCACTATCAGAACATATCTTCAAAGCTATCAGCGCAAAGAAAAAAAAGCGCCGCACCACCACCGGGTGGGCTCGAACCTCCAACCTTTCGGTTAACAGCCGATCGCGCTAGCCAATTGCGCCACAGAGACAGTCTTGCTCCACTCTCAACACCATCAGAACATATCTTCAAAGCTACAAGCGCAAAGAAAAAAAAAACGCTGCACCACCACCGGGTGGGCTCGAACCTCCAACCTTTCGGTTAACAGCCGATCGCGCTAGCCAATTGCGCCACGGGGACAGTCTTGCTCCACCCTCACCACCATCAGAACATATCTTCAAAGCTATCAGCGCAAAGAAAAAAAAAGCGCCGCACCACCACCGGGTGTGCTCGAACCTCCAACCTTTCGGTTAACAGCCGATCGCGCTAGCCAATTGCGCCAGGGAGAAAGTCCTGCTCCACTCTCACCACCATCAGAACATATCTTCAAAGCTATCAGCCCAAAGAAAAAAAGCACCGCACCACCACCGGGTGGGCTCGAACCTCCAACCTTTCGTTTAACAGCCAATCGCGCTAGCCAATTGCGCCACGGAGACAGTCCTGCTCCACTCTCACCACCATCAGAACATATCTTCAAAGCTATCAGCACAAAGAAAAAAAAGCGCCGCACCACCACCGGGTAGGCTCGAAACTCCAACCTTTCGGTTAACAGCCGATCGCGCTAGCCAATTGCGCCATGGAGACAGTCCTGCTCCACTCTCACCACCATCAGAACATATCTTCAAAGCTATCAGCCCAAAGAAAAAAAAGCACCGCACCATCACCGGGTGGGCTCGAACCTCCAACCTTTCGGTTAACAGCCGATCGCGCTAGCCAATTGCGCCACAGAGACACTCTTGCTCCACTCTCAACACCATCAGAACATATCTTCAAAGCTACAAGCGCAAAGAAAAAAAAGCGCCGCACCACCACCGGGTGGGCTCGAACCTCCAACCTTTCGGTTAACAGCCGATTGCGCAAGCCAATTGCGCCACGGAGACAGTCCTGCTCCACTCTCACCACCATCAGAACATATCTTCAAAGCTATCAGCCCAAAGAAAAAAAGCACCGCACCACCACCGGGTGGGCTCGAACTTCCAACCTTTCGGTTAACAGCCAATCGCGCTAGCCAATTGCGCCACGGAGACAGTCCTGCTTCACTCTCACCACCATCAGAACATATCTTCAAAGCTATCAGCACAAAGAAAAAAAAGCGCCACACCATCATCGGGTGGGCTCGAACCTCCAACCTTTCGGTTAACAGCCGATCGCGCAAGCCAATTGCGCCACGGAGACAGTCCTGCTCCACACTCACCACCGTCATAACATTTCTTCAGAGCTATCACCCCAAAGAAAAAAAAGCGCCGCACCACCACCGGGTGGGCTCGAACCTCCAACCTTTCAGTTAACTGCCGATCGCGCTAGCCGTTTGCGCCATGGAGACAGTCCTGGTCCACTCTCACCACCATCAGAACATATCTTCAAAGCTATCAGCGCAAAGAAAAAAAAAGCGCCGCGCCACCACCGGGTGGGCTCGAACCTCCAACCTTTCGGTTATCAGCCGATCGTGCTAACCCATTGCGCCACGGGGACAGTCTTGCTCCACTCTCACCACTATCAGAACATATCTTCAAAGCTATCAGCGCAAAGAAAAAAAAGCGCCGCACCACCACCGGGTGGGCTCGAACCTCCAACCTTTCGGTTAACAGCCGATCGCGCTAGCCAATTGCGCCACAGAGACTTTTTTTTTTTATTTATTGCCTGGCATGGACATTGTACAGGGCAATCATTGCACACACATATATTACAATACAAAGAAAAAGAAAAAAAAACAAGCATTGCCATCAGTCCCATTTGTACTGATGTTGTCCTCTTAAAAATACTTAAGGTTTGCCAGGGGTTCAAACCTTGACAACCATTCTGGCTCGATATCCTCTATTTTGCTACACTCAATGAATGCAGACATGCTTTGCCTGAAATAAATTACTGCTGGTTTTGCGTCCGGGTCGAAATGGTATCCGGCCATTCGTGCACGCCATATACAGTGGAGACCGGTCAACATCACTACATCGAATGGGACCCCATCATCATTTGTTACTGCGAGGTACCTTATTCCGTGTGGGTCTAGTGGAAAATCCTTCTTTATTGTCCTCTGTAATATGTCCCAAAAATGTACCCCTTCCCAACAATGCAAAAAAACATGGTCTATTGTTTCTGGTTTCTTACATATCAAGCAGTGTGACCCCCATAGTGTAAAAAAACCCCGTTCCTCTGTGAAAGTCTTTACTGATAGTGTTCCTGTGTGTAACTTGAAGAAAAAAGTTTTCACCCCTGTAGGTACCTGCATGTTTCTCACCCGCTTCAGTACGTTTTGTCCCGGTCTTCCACTGTATATGGCCCTGTACAATGGTACTGGCAAAACCATAGCACATACATCTCTGTACAATTCTTTTCTTCTAACACTTGCTAGATAATCTATCGAAAAGCGTACAGATAAAAAACGTACACTGTCTACCACTTCCTTGAGATACCCACGCAACGTCACGGGCCGGCTATCCGTAGTAACAACAAAATCTGGTAAGGCACTGCCTAACCTGAGCTGGCATACCGTACGTAAAAACGGATCCCTGACGTCACGGAAAAACAAAAATCTATTTACTACTTGTCTCACAAATAGGTGCGCCAAACCAAGACCTCCGTCCTTCACGCGCCTGAACAAGTTGGTCCGTCTGCACCTTTCCCATTTCGAGCCCCATATAAAAACTGCGAACACTCTGTGCAGCCTTTGCACGTTGATCCTTGAACAATGTAACACCTGCATCACATACCACAGTTTAGCGATAAAAAACATGTTGCACACAGTAGCCCTAGCGAAAACAGACAGGTTCATGCCTTTCCACCTGTCTGCTTTTTCCTTCGTCTCTTTTGTTTGACGCGACCAATACTCCTCGCTGCCGTTATAACATTCCAGGGGAACACCGAGGTACCTTGTCGGTGTTTCCGTCCAGTGCACATTCGCAAAAAGGTCCGGCTTTGAAGGCCACCTTCCGTGCCAAAGCCCAAGAGATTTCGCCCAGTTTACGCGGCTTCCTGTGACGCTACAAAAATGTTTCACAACACTTATCGTTTCCTCTACACTTTCTTTGTTCGTACAACACACCGCAATGTCGTCTGCATATGCCAGCAGCTTAACTTCCACTGCCGCCAAGCTGAAGCCACGAATTTTTTCATTTTCATTTATCGCTAAGCACATCGCTTCGATGTAAATACAAAACAAAAGTGGACTGAGGGGGCAGCCCTGACGCACAGAACGCATTACGTGAATGGGGGCCCCCAAAGACTTGTTAACAATTAAACGTGTTGTGCAGTTCTGGTACGCCAAGGCCACTCCCTCCTTGATGATGGAACCGACATTAATATGATCTAAGATGACAAACAAAATATCATGCGCAACACAATCAAAAGCTTTCTCCAGGTCTATCTGGAGCACAGCAACGCCAAGTGAATCTTCGTCACAACACTCTAGCACACACCGCATCTTGTGAATGTTTGAGCTAATGGTTCTGCCTTTGATTCCACAAGTTTGGTGCTCTCCAACAATTTCTTTAATGACACCTTGAAGTCGCGCTGCCAGAACCTTCATAAAAATCTTGTAGTCGACATTGGTCAGCGATATGGGCCTATACGATGTCACCAGTTTAAGTTTTTCCCCTTCGTCCGTTTTAGGAATTAATATCGTATGCGCTTTGCTGAAGGAGGGCGGCAGAGTTTTCCGTTCGTACGCCTCATTGAACAGCTCAGCTAACCCCGGGGACAGTTCTATTCTAAACGTCTTATACCATGCTGCGGTTAGGCCATCGGGTCCCGGTGACTTTCCGGGGTTCAGATGACCAATCGCGCGTTCCACTTCACCTTCCGTTATTCTGCCTTCTAAAAGCTTTTTTGTGTCGTCACTAAGCCGCGGCAAGCGCTTGAGAAACTCTTCTTTAAAACCATGTACATTCGCTTTTCGAATTGCAAAAAGTGACTGATAATACGCAACAAAGGCCCGTTCGATGCTTTCATTGTCGCTCGCGAGAGTCCCGTTGCAATAGACCTTATCGATGTGGTTTCGGCGTCCTTGCGCTTTTTCGAGACCAAGCGCCCTTTTTGTGGGCGTCTCACCCGCGGCAAGATCATTTGCGCGCGCGCGAACCCAGGCGCCTCGATAACGCTCTCTGTCATGCAGTTCTAATTTTTCCTTGACACTGCGCACCTCGTCTTTGCAAGTCCCAGGCTCCCGACTTTCTAGGGCTATCAGCTGCTGCAGTGTTTTCTTAAGACTTCTTTCTTTTATTTGCGCTTCGAATTTTAGCGTGCTCGATCTGTCAAGCGCTTTCATTTTCACCTTCTGCTTTAAACACTCCCATTTCTCTGCTACTGTTTCCGTTTTTTCCATAAGCACTTCATTAATGGTCTCGTGCACTGCTTCTAAAAATGGTTCATCTTTTAGTAACAATGCGTTCAGTTTCCATAAATCCCAGTTGAAAACCTTACGCTGTTTCTTCATGCCTATGCGACACACAACCAAACAGTGATCTGAAAACGACACTGGCTCAACCGAAAAATCGTGACACATAGGCAATACATCTAGGGATAGGTATATGCGGTCTAAACGTGCATGGCTATTGCCATGAAATCGCGTGTAGATCACTTCGCGATTTGCTGCCACACATTCATACACGTCTTCCAAGTCATTTTCGGTTATTAATTTGCCTAGCACGTCACTGCTTTTGTCACGAACGCCAGTGCTATTGACTCTATCGCGAGCCCTTAAAACACAGTTAAAATCACCTAACAAAACCACCCTCTTATCACACTTTGTCCACTGAAACAGGTTAGAAAAAAACTGAGCACGCTCTTCTACACTATTCGGTGCGTATACGCATATAACTCTGAATTCAGTGGCACCATAAACAAAGTCACAATAAACAATTCTGCCCGACTGACATGAAAAAACACTTTGCACAAGAAGGCTTTGCAATTTTTTTACAAAAAGAACACAACCCGCGGACGTTCCTATCGAGTGGCTTACGACCGCGTAATATCGGTCAGTGAAACGGCGCACCATGCTCCCGGTCTCCTCCTCTCCGTCTACCTTAGTTTCCTGGACGGCTAGGACGTCTATGTCTTGGTCTGTGAGCAACCGATAGAGCTGACTTTGCCTACGCCTAGCCGCCAACCCTCTGACGTTAAGCGTAGCTATACTGAATGGCGGAGTTAATTCCATAGTGACTTGTTCGCTAAAGGAGTAGGCCCGGAGCATGGCGCTTACCCTTCACGACCAGCCCTCGGCTAGCCGCCTCCAGGACCATCCTGCTTCCCAGCGCTGTTTTCTTTTGCCTTGTCCTCCAGTCTCCGGTCGGTAGGGACTTTCGGCTTAGGTTTGAGACTACGCCGCCTCCCTTGCGGCGCCTTCGCAGGCGGCTCCTGGCTGCTGGTGGACGACGCCCCGTCCTGCTCTACCGAGTCGTCGAGTGGACGCTTTAGCGTGGCGCTGGTCACGCACATCTCGTCGTCGCTGTCCGCCGCCGTCTCTCCCTGACCCTCCGTTGTATCAGCTGTCCCCACTGGAACCACGTCCGTCTCGACCCGCTCAGGCTCGGCCGCTGACGGGGCGCTGGCCGGTGTAGTCGAAAGCTGGCGAGTCTCCGGAAACTTGGGTGTGTCTGCCTGCGCCGCCCCTCCAGTAGTCACAGGGACCACTGGGCTTCCGACCCCTTTGGCGGCGTCCTCTGCCTCGGCCGCGTCCATGACGTGATCAGCCATCGCCTCGTTCTTCGCTGGCCCCATTGCACTGGCGTACGTTCGAACGCAATCCGCCTCGACGTGTCCGAAGCGTTTGCACCGCGAGCAACGGGGAACCTTGCACTCTCGGCGGACGTGCCCTTTGCCTTGGCAGCGCAAGCATTGCATCGGCCGACCAGGCACAACCAGCAAGGCCAGCTCTCCATCGATCCTGATCTGGTGCGGAAGGTCTTCGACCCTGACGCCGCTTTTCAGCTTCAGGAGAGCTGTTCTCGTGGTCGAACACTTGTCGGCCATGCCCGGGACACGCCACCGCTCACGGCTCACCTCCACGACCTTGCCGAAAGCCGACAGCGCCGTCCGTACTTCTTCGTCGCTCACCCCGTGAAGCAGCCAGTGAATTCGTAGCCGCACCTGCTGGTCCTGTGGGTCGACGACGACGCAGCGCCGCCCCTTCACCTGCAGCTCCTTCAAGGCGAGCAGGCGTTTTGTGGGAGCGGCATCATTGAATGTCACCGCCCACAAGTGGTTAACCTGGTATGCACCGAGGCTTACCACATCCGGCAGCAGGCCCGTTGGCGTCAATGCGTCCCTGAAATCTTCGACCTTGTATGGCCTCGCTCGTACATCACCGTGTAAAAACACGGTGTTGATAACAAGTCGTCCTTTTGGCATTTCCGGCAAAATAAACTGGTATTCGCTATCTCCGTTCCTGTTTCCGCGGCTAAGATTGGCCGCTGTCGCCGCTCCGCTGGAGCTCATGATCCTGCGATCCGTTCAGCACGACTGCCGGAAGCAGAAATTGCGCCACAGAGACAGTCATGCTCCACTCTCAACACCATCAGAACATATCTTCAAACCTACAAGCGCAAAGAAAAAAAAGCGCCGCACCACCACCGGGTGGGCTCGAACCTCCAACCTTTCGGTTAACAGCCGATCGCGCTAGCCAATTGCGCCACGGGGACAGTCTTGCTCCACTCTCACCACCATCAGAACATACCTTCAAAGCTATCAGCGCAAAGAAAAAAAGCGCCGCACCACCACCGGGTGGGCTCGAACCTCCAACCTTTCGGTTAACAGCCGATCGCGCTAGCCAATTGCGCCAGGAAGACAGTCTTGCTCCACTCTCACCACCGTCAGAACATATCATCAAAGCTATCAGCCCAAAGAAAAAAAAGCGCCGCACCACCACCGGGTGGGCTCGAACCTTCAACCTTTCGGTTAACAGCCGATCGCGCAAGCCAATTGCGCCACGGAGACAGTCCTGCTCCACACTCACCACCGTCATAACATATCTTCAAAGCTATCAGCCCAAAGAAAAAAAACACCCCACCACCACCGGGTGGGCTGGAACCTCCAACCTTTCGGTTAACAGCCAATCGCGTTAGCCAATTGCGCCACGGAGACAGTCCTGCTCCACTCTCACCACCATCAGAACATATCTTCAAAGCTATCAGCACAAAGAGAAAAAAGCGCCGCACCACCACCGGGTGGGCTCGAAACTCCAACCTTTCGGTTAACAGCCGATCGCGCTAGCCAATTGCGCCATGGAGACAGTCCTGCTCCACTCTCACCACCATCAGAACATATCTTCAAAGCTATTACCACAAAGACAAAAAAGCGCCGCAACACCACCGGGTGGGCTCGAACCTCCAAACTTTCGGTTAACAGCTGATCGCGCTAGCCAATTGCGCCACGAAGACAGTCCTGCTGCACTCTCACCACCATCAGAACATATCTTCAAAGCTATTACCGCAAAGAAAAAAGCAACACACCACTCCCGGGAGGGCTCGAAATTCCAACCTTTCGGTTAACAGCCGATCGCGCTAGCCCATTGCGCCACGGAGACAGTCTTGCTCCACTCTCACCACCATCAGAACATATCTTCAAACTATCAGCGCAAAAAAAAGCCCCGCACCACCACTGGGTGGGCTCGAAATTCCAACCTTTTGGTTAACAGCCGATCGCGCTTGCCCATTGCGCCACGGGGACAGTCTTGCTCCACTCTCACCACCATCAGAACATATCATCAAAGCTATCAGCCCAAAGAAAAAAAAGCGCCGCACCACCACCGGGTGGGCTCGAACCTTCAACCTTTCGGTTAACAGCCGATCGCACTAGCCAACTGCGCCACGGAGGCAGTCGTGCTCCACTCTTACCACCATCAGAACATATCCTCAAAGCTATCAGCACAAAGAAAAAAGCAACACACCACTCCCGGGAAGGCTCGAACCTCAAACTTTTCGGTTAACAGCCGATCGCGCTGGCCAATTGCTCCACGGAGACAGTCCTGCTCCACTCTCACCACCATTAGAACATATCTTTCAAGCTATCAGCCCAAAGAAAAAAAAAGCGCCGCACCACCACCGGGTAGGCTCGAAACTCCAACCTTTCGGTTAACAGCCGATCGCGCTAGCCAATTGCGCCATGGAGACAGTCCTGCTCCACTCTCACCACCATCAGAACATATCTTCAAAGCTATCAGCCCAAAGAAAAAAAAGCACCGCACCACCACCGGGTGGGCTCGAACCTCCAACCTTTCGGTTAACAGCCAATCGCGCTAGCCAATTGCGCCACGGAGACAGTCGTGCTCCACTCTCACCACCATCAGAACATATCTTCAAAGCTATTAGCGCAAAGAAAAAAAGCGCCGCGCCACCACCGGGTGGGCTCGAACCTCCAACCTTTCGGTTAACAGCCGATCGCGCTAGCCAATTGCGCCACCGAGACACTCTTGCTCCACTCTCAACACCATCAGAACATATCTTCAAAGCTATTAGCGCAAAAAAAAGAAGCGCCGCGCCACCACCGGGTGGGCTCGAACCTCCAACCTTTCGGTTAACAGCCAATCGCGCTAGCCAATTGCGCCACGGAGACAGTCGTGCACCACTCTCACCACCATCAGAACATATCTTCAAAGCTATTAGCGCAAAGAAAAAAAGCGCCGCGCCACCACCGGGTGGGCTCGAACCTCCAACCTTTCGGTTAACAGCCGATCGCGCTAGCCAATTGCGCCACAGAGACACTCTTGCTCCACTCTCAACACCATCAGAACATATCTTCAAAGCTACAAGCGCAAAGAAAAAAAAGCGCCGCACCACCACCGGGTGGGCTCGAACCTCCAACCTTTCGGTTAACAGCCGATTGCGCAAGCCAATTGCGCCACGGAGACAGTCCTGCTCCACTCTCACCACCATCAGAACATATCTTCAAAGCTATCAGCCCAAAGAAAAAAAGCACCGCACCACCACCGGGTGGGCTCGAACTTCCAAGCATTCGGTTAACAGCCAATCGCGCTAGCCAATTGCGCCACGGAGACAGTCCTGCTTCACTCTCACCACCATCAGAACATATCTTCAAAGCTATCAGCACAAAGAAAAAAAAGCGCCACACCATCATCGGGTGGGCTCGAACCTCCAACCTTTCGGTTAACAGCCGATCGCGCAAGCCAATTGCGCCACGGAGACAGTCCTGCTCCACACTCACCACCGTCATAACATTTCTTCAGAGCTATCACCCCAAAGAAAAAAAAGCGCCGCACCACCACCGGGTGGGCTCGAACCTCCAACCTTTCAGTTAACTGCCGATCGCGCTAGCCGATTGCGCCATGGAGACAGTCCTGGTCCACTCTCACCACCATCAGAACATATCTTCAAAGCTATCAGCGCAAAGAAAAAAAAGCGCCGCGCCACCACCGGGTGGGCTCGAACCTCCAACCTTTCGGTTATCAGCCGATCGCGCTAACCCATTGCGCCACGGGGACAGTCTTGCTCCACTCTCACAACTATCAGAACATATCTTCAAAGCTATCAGCGCAAAGAAAAAAAAGCGCCGCACCACCACCGGGTGGGCTCGAACCTCCAACCTTTCGGTTAACAGCCGATCGCGCTAGCCAATTGCGCCACAGAGACAGTCATGCTCCACTCTCAACACCATCAGAACATATCTTCAAACCTACAAGCGCAAAGAAAAAAAAGCGCCGCACCACCACCGGGTGGGCTCGAACCTCCAACCTTTCGGTTAACAGCCGATCGCGCTAGCCAATTGCGCCACGGGGACAGTCTTGCTCCACTCTCACCACCATCAGAACATATCTTCAAAGCTATCAGCGCAAAGAAAAAAAAGCGCCGCACCACCACCGGGTGGGCTCGAACCTCCAACCTTTCGGTTAACAGCCGATCGCGCTAGCCAATTGCGCCAGGAAGACAGTCTTGCTCCACTCTCACCACCATCAGAACATATCTTCAAAGCTATCAGCCCAAAGAAAAAAAGCACCCCACCACCACCGGGTGGGCTGGAACCTCCAACATTTCGGTTAACAGCCAATCGCGTTAGCCAATTGCGCCACGGAGACAGTCCTGCTCCACTCTCACCACCATCAGAACATATCTTCAAAGCTATCAGCAGAAAGAGAAAAAAGCGCCGCACGACCACCGGGTGGGCTCGAAACTCCAACCTTTCGGTTAACAGCCGATCGCGCTAGCCAATTGCGCCATGGAGACAGTCCTGCTCCACTCTCACCACCATCAGAACATATCTTCAAAGCTATTACCACAAAGAAAAAAAAGCGCCGCAACACCACCGGGTGGGCTCGAACCTCCAAACTTTCGGTTAACAGCTGATCGCGCTAGCCAATTGCGCCACGAAGACAGTCCTGCTGCACTCTCACCACCATCAGAACATATCTTCAAAGCTATTACCGCAAAGAAAAAAGCAACACACCACTCCCGGGAGGGCTCGAAATTCCAACCTTTCGGTTAACAGCCGATCGCGCTAGCCCATTGCGCCACGGAGACAGTCTTGCTCCACTCTCACCACCATCAGAACATATCTTCAAACTATCAGCGCAAAAAAAAGCCCCGCACCACCACCGGGTGGGCTCGAAATTCCAACCTTTTGGTTAACAGCCGATCGCGCTTGCCCATTGCGCCACGGGGACAGTCTTGCTCCACTCTCACCACCATCAGAACATATCATCAAAGCTATCAGCCCAAAGAAAAAAAAGCGCCGCACTACCACCGGGTGGGCTCGAACCTTCAACCTTTCGGTTAACAGCCGATCGCACTAGCCAACTGCGCCACGGAGGCAGTCGTGCTCCACTCTTACCACCATCAGAACATATCTTCAAAGCTATCAGCACAAAGAAAAAAGCAACACACCACTCCCGGGAAGGCTCGAACCTCAAACTTTTCGGTTAACAGCCGATCGCGCTGGCCAATTGCTCAACGGAGACAGTCCTGCTCCACTCTCACCACCATTAGAACATATCTTTCAAGCTATCAGCCCAAAGAAAAAAAAAGCGCCGCACCACCACCGGGTGGGCTCGAACCTCCAACCTTTTGGTTAACGGCCGATCGCGCTAGCCAATTGCGCCACGGAGCCAATCGTGCTCCACGCTCACCACCATCAGAAAATATCTTCAAAGCTATCATCGCAAAGAAAAAAGCCACACACCCCACCCGGGAGGGCTCGAACCTCCAACTTTTTGGTTAACAGCCGATCGCGCTAACCCATTGCGCCACGGGGACAGTCTTGCTCCACTCTCACCACTATCAGAACATATCTTCAAAGCTATCAGCGCAAAGAAAAAAAAGCGCCGCACCACCACCGGGTGGGCTTGAACCTACAACCTTTCGGTTAACAGCCGATCGCGCTAGCCAATTGCGCCACAGAGACAGTCGTGCTTCACTCTCACCACCGTCAGACCATTTCTTCAGAGCTATCGCCCCAAAGAAAAAAAAGCGCCGCACCACCACCGGGTGGGCTCGAACCTCCAACCTTTCGGTTAAAAGTTGATCGCGCTAGCCAATTGCGCCACGGAGACAGTCCTGCCCCACTCTCACTACCGTCAGAACATTTCTTCAGAGCTATGAGCCCAAAGAAGAAAAAGCGCCGCACCACCACCGGGTGGGCTCGAACCTCCAACCTTTCGGTTATCAGCCGATCGCGCTAGCCAATTGTGCCATAGAGACAGTCCTGCTCCACTCTCACCACCATCTGAACATATCTTCAAAGCTATTAGCGCAAAAAAAAGCGCCGCGCCACCTTCGGGTTGGCTCGAACCTCCAACCTTTCGGTTAACAGCCGATCGCGCTAGCCAATTGGGCCACGAAGACAGTCCTGCTGCACTCTCACCACCTTCAGAACATATCTTCAAAGCTATCAGCGCAAAGAAAAAAAAGCGCCGCACCACCACCGGGTGGGCTCGAACCTCCAACCTTTCGGTTAACAGCCGATCGCGCTAGCCAATTGCGCCAGGAAGACAGTCTTGCTCCACTCTCACCACCATCAGAACATATCTTCAAAGCTATCAGCCCAAAGAAAAAAAGCACCCCACCACCACCGGGTGGGCTGGAACCTCCAACCTTTCGGTTAACAGCCAATCGCGTTAGCCAATTGCGCCACGGAGACAGTCCTGCTCCACTCTCACCACCATCAGAACATATCTTCAAAGCTATCAGCACAAAGAGAAAAAAGCGCCGCACCACCACCGGGTGGGCTCGAAACTCCAACCTTTCGGTTAACAGCCGATCGCGCTAGCCAATTGCGCCATGGAGACAGTCCTGCTCCACTCTCACCACCATCAGAACATATCTTCAAAGCTATTACCACAAAGAAAAAAAAGCGCCGCAACACCACCGGGTGGGCTCGAACCTCCAAACTTTCGGTTAACAGCTGATCGCGCTAGCCAATTGCGCCACGAAGACAGTCCTGCTGCACTCTCACCACCATCAGAACATATCTTCAAAGCTATTACCGCAAAGAAAAAAGCAACACACCACTCCCGGGAGGGCTCGAAATTCCAACCTTTCGGTTAACAGCCGATCGCGCTAGCCCATTGCGCCACGGAGACAGTCTTGCTCCACTCTCACCACCATCAGAACATATCTTCAAACTATCAGCGCAAAAAAAAGCCCCGCACCACCACCGGGTGGGCTCGAAATTCCAACCTTTTGGTTAACAGCCGATCGCGCTTGCCCATTGCGCCACGGGGACAGTCTTGCTCCACTCTCACCACCATCAGAACATATCATCAAAGCTATCAGCCCAAAGAAAAAAAAGCGCCGCACCACCACCGGGTGGGCTCGAACCTTCAACCTTTCGGTTAACAGCCGATCGCACTAGCCAACTGCGCCACGGAGGCAGTCGTGCTCCACTCTTACCACCATCAGAACATATCTTCAAAGCTATCAGCACAAAGAAAAAAGCAACACACCACTCCCGGGAAGGCTCGAACCTCAAACGTTTCGGTTAACAGCCGATCGCGCTGGCCAATTGCTCCACGGAGACAGTCCTGCTCCACTCTCACCACCATTAGAACATATCTTTCAAGCTATCAGCCCAAAGAAAAAAAAAGCGCCGCACCACCACTGGGTGGGCTCGAACCTCCAACCTTTTGGTTAACGGCCGATCGCGCTAGCCAATTGCGCCACGGAGCCAATCGTGCTCCACGCTCACCACCATCAGAAAATATCTTCAAAGCTATCATCGCAAAGAAAAAAGCAACACACCCCTCCCGGGAGGGCTCGAACCTCCAACTTTTTGGTTAACAGCCGATCGCGCTAACCCATTGCGCCACGGGGACAGTCTTGCTCCCCTCTCACCACTATCAGAACATATCTTCAAAGCTATCAGCGCAAAGAAAAAAAAGCGCCGCACCACCACCGGGTGGGCTTGAACCTACAACCTTTCGGTTAACAGCCGATCGCGCTAGCCAATTGCGCCACAGAGACAGTCGTGCTTCACTCTCACCACCGTCAGACCATTTCTTCAGAGCTATCGCCCCAAAGAAAAAAAAGCGCCGCACCACCACCGGGTGGGCTCGAACCTCCAACCTTTCGGTTAAAAGTTGATCGCGCTAGCCAATTGCGCCACGGAGACAGTCCTGCCCCACTCTCACCACCGTCAGAACATTTCTTCAGAGCTATGAGCCCAAAGAAGAAAAAGCGCCGCACCACCACCGGGTGGGCTCGAAACTCCAACCTTTCGGTTATCAGCCGATCGCGCTAGCCAATTGCGCCATGGAGATAGTCCTGCTCCACACTCACCACCATCAGAACATATCTTCAAAGCTATTAGCGCAAAAAAAAGCGCCGCGCCACCTTCGGGTTGGCTCGAACCTCCAACCTTTCGGTTAACAGCCGATCGCGCTAGCCAATTGCGCCACGAAGACAGTCCTGCTGCACTCTCACCACCATCAGAACATATCTTCAAAGCTATTACCGCAAAGAAAAAAGCAACACACCACTCCCGGGAGGGCTCGAAATTCCAACTTTTCGGTTAACAGCCGATCGCGCTAGCCCATTGCGCCACGGAGACAGCCTTGCTCCACTCTCACCACCATCAGAACATATCTTCAAACTATCAGCGCAAAAAAGAGCGCAGCACCACCACCGGGTGGGCTCGAAATTCCAACCTTTTGGTTAACAGCCGATCGCGCTTGCCCATTGCGCCACGGGGACAGTCTTGCTCCACTCTCACCACCATCAGAACATATCATCAAAGCTATCAGCCCAAAGAAAAAAAAGCGCCGCACCACCACCGGGTGGGCTCGAACCTTCAACCTTTCGGTTAACAGCCGATCGCACTAGCCAATTGCGCCATGGAGGCAGTCGTGCTCCACTCTTACCACCATCAGAACATATCTTTCAAGCTATCAGCCCAAAGAAAAAAAAAGCGCCGCACCACCACCGGGTGGGCTCGAAACTCCAACCTTTCGGTTAACAGCCGATCGCGCTAGCCAATTGCGCCATGGAGACAGTCCTGCTCCACTCTCACCACCATCAGAACATATCTTCAAAGCTATTAGCGCAAAAAAAAGCGCCGCGCCACCTTCGGGTTGGCTCGAACCTCCAACCTTTCGGTTAACAGCCGATCGCGCTAGCCAATTGCGCCACGAAGACAGTCCTGCTGCACTCTCACCACCATCAGAACATATCTTCAAAGCTATTACCGCAAAGAAAAAAGCAACACACCACTCCCGGGAGGGCTCGAAATTCCAACCTTTCGGTTAACAGCCGATCGCGCTAGCCCATTGCGCCACGGAGACAGTCTTGCTTCACTCTCACCACCATCAGAACATATCTTCAAACTATCAGCGCAAAAAAAAGCCCCGCACCACCACCGGGTGGGCTCGAAATTCCAACCTTTTGGTTAACAGCCGATCGCGCTTGCCCATTGCGCCACGGGGACAGTCTTGCTCCACTCTCACCACCATCAGAACATATCATCAAAGCTATCAGCCCAAAGAAAAAAAAGCGCCGCACCACCACCGGGTGGGCTCGAACCTTCAACCTTTCGGTTAACAGCCGATCGCACTAGCCAACTGCGCCACGGAGGCAGTCGTGCTCCACTCTTACCACCATCAGAACATATCTTCAAAGCTATCAGCACAAAGAAAAAAGCAACACACCACTCCCGGGAAGGCTCGAACCTCAAACGTTTCGGTTAACAGCCGATCGCGCTGGCCAATTGCTCCACGGAGACAGTCCTGCTCCACTCTCACCACCATTAGAACATATCTTTCAAGCTATCAGCCCAAAGAAAAAAAAAGCGCCGCACCACCACCGGGTGGGCTCGAACCTCCAACCTTTTGGTTAACGGCCGATCGCGCTAGCCAATTGCGCCACGGAGCCAATCGTGCTCCACGCTCACCACCATCAGAAAATATCTTCAAAGCTATCATCGCAAAGAAAAAAGCAACACACCCCACCCGGGAGGGCTCGAACCTCCAACTTTTTGGTTAACAGCCGATCGCGCTAACCCATTGCGCCACGGGGACAGTCTTGCTCCACTCTCACCACTATCAGAACATATCTTCAAAGCTATCAGTGCAAAGAAAAAAAAGCGCCGCACCACCACCAGGTGGGCTCGAACCTCCAACCTTTCGGTTAACAGCCGATCGCGCTAGCCAATTGCGCCACAGAGACAGTCTTGCTCCACTCTCAACACCATCAGAACATATCTTCAAAGCTACAAGCGCAAAGAAAAAAAAAGCGCCACACCACCACCGGGTGCGCTCGAACCTCCAACCTTTCGGTTAACAGCCGATCGCGCTAGCCAATTGCGCCACGGGGACAGTCTTGCTCCACCCTAACCACCATCAGAACATATCTTCAAAGCTATCAGCGCAAAGAAAAAAAAGCGCCGCACCACCACCGGGTGTGCTCGAACCTCCAACCTTTCGGTTAACAGCCGATCGCGCTAGCCAATTGCGCCAGGGAGACAGTCCTGCTCCACTCTCACCACCATCAGAACATATCTTCAAAGCTATCAGCCCAAAGAAAAAAAGCACCGGACCACCACCGGGTGGGCTCGAACCTCCAACATTTCGTTTAACAGCCAATCGCGCTAGCCAATTGCGCCACGGAGACAGTCCTGCTCCACTCTCACCACCATCAGAACATATCTTCAAAGCTATCAGCACAAAGAAAAAAAAGCGCCGCACCACCACCGGGTAGGCTCGAAACTCCAACCTTTCGGTTAACAGCCGATCGCGCTAGCCAATTGCGCCATGGAGACAGTCCTGCTCCACTCTCACCACCATCAGAACATATCTTCAAAGCTATTACCACAAAGAAAAAAGCCACACACCACTCCTGGGAGGGCTCGAACCTCCAACCTTTTGGTTAACAGCCGATCGCGCAAGCCAATTGCGCCACGGAGACAGTCCTGCTCCACTCTCACCACCATCAGAACATATCTTCAAAGCTATTAGCGCAAAGAAAAAAAGCGCCGCGCCACCACCGGGTGGGCTCGAACCTCCAACCTTTCGGTTAACAGCCGATCGCGCTAACCCAATGCGCCACGGGAACAGTCTTGCTCCACTCTCACCACCATCAGAACATATCTTCAAAGCTATCAGCGCAAAGAAAAAAAAGCGCCGCACCACCACCGGGTGGGCTCGAACCTCCAACCTTTCGGTTAACAGCCGATCGCGCTAGCCAATTGCGCCACGGAGACAGTGTTGCTCCCTTCTCACCACCATCAGAACATATCTTCAAAGCTATCAGCCCAAAGAAAAAAAAGAGCCGCACCACCACCGGGTGGGCTCGAACCTCCAACCTTTCGGATAACAGCCGATCGCACTAGCCAATTGCGCCACGGAGACAGTCGTGCTCCACTCTTACCACCATCAGAACATATCTTCAAAGCTATCAGCGCAAAGAAAAAAGCAACACACCACTCCCGGGAGGGCTCGAACCTCCAACTTTTTTGTTAACAGCCGATCGCGCTGGCCAATTGCGCCACGGAGACAGTCCTGCTGCACTCTCACCACCATTAGAACATATCTTTCAAGCTATCAGCCCAAGGAATAAAAAGCGCCGACACCACCGGGTGGGCTGGAACCTCCAACCTTTTGGTTAACGGCCGATCGCGCTAGCCAATTGCGCCACGGAGACAATCGTGCTCCACGCTCACCACCATCAGAACATATCTTCAAAGCTATCAGTGCAAAGAAAAAACCAACACACCACTCCCGGGAGGGCTCGAAATTCCAACCTTTTGGTTAACAGCCCATCGCGCTAGCCCATTGCGCCACGGAGACAGTCTTACTCCACTCTCACCACCATCAGAACATATCTTCAAAGCTATCAGCGCAAAGAAAAAAAAGCGCCGCACCACCACCGGGTTGGCTCGAACCTCCAGCCTTTCGGTTAATGGCCGATCGCGCAAGCCAATTGCGCCACGGAGACAGTCATGCTCCACTCTCACCACCATCAGAACATATCTTCAAAGCTATCAGCACAAAGAGAAAAAAGCGCCGCACCCCAACCGGGTGGGCTCGAAACTCCAACCTTTCGGTTAACAGCCGATCGTGCTAGCCAATTGCGCCATGGAGACAGTCCTGCTCCACTCTTACCACCATCAGAACATATCTTCAAAGCTATCAGCACAAAGAAAAAAGCAACACACCACTCCCGGGAGGGCTCGAACCTCCAACTTTTCGGTTAACAGCCGATCGCGCTGGCCAATTGCTCCACGGAGACAGTCCTGCTCCACTCTCACC
Organism: Rhipicephalus microplus; assembly: GCF_043290135.1. Taxonomy (NCBI): domain Eukaryota; kingdom Metazoa; phylum Arthropoda; class Arachnida; order Ixodida; family Ixodidae; genus Rhipicephalus; species Rhipicephalus microplus. Next base: position 2,898,753 of record NW_027464612.1, on the reverse strand, counting down.
ACCATTAGAACATATCTTTCAAGCTATCAGCCCAAAGAAAAAAAAGCGCCGCACCACCACCGGGTGGGCTCGAACCTCCAACCTTTTGGTTAACGGCCGATCGCGCTAGCCAATTGCGCCACGGAGACAATCGTGCTCCACGCTCACCACCATCAGAAAATATCTTCAAAGCTATCATCGCAAAGAAAAAAGCAACACACCCAACCCGGGAGGGCTCGAACCTCCAACTTTTTGATTAACAGCCGATCGCGCTAGCCAATGGCGCCACGGGGACAGTCCTGCTCCACTCTCACCACCGTCAGAACATTTCTTCAGAGCTATCAGCCTAAAGAAAAAAAAGCGCCGCACCACCACCGGGTGGGCTCGAACCTACAACCTTTCGGTTAACAGCCGATCGCGCTAGCCAATTGCGCCACAGAGACAGTCGTGCTTCACTCTCACCACCGTCAGACCATTTCTTCAGAGCTATCGCCCCAAAGAAAAAAAAAGCGCCGCACCACTACCGGGTGGGCTCGAACCTCCAACCTTTCGGTTAAAAGTTGATCGCGCTAGCCAATTGCGCCACGGAGACAGTCCTGCTCCACTCTCACCACCGTCAGAACATTTCTTCAGAGCTATCAGCCCAAAGAAGAAAAAGCGCCGCACCACCACCGGGTGGGCTCAAAACTCCAACCTTTCGGTTATCAGCCGATCGCGCTAGCCAATTGCGCCATGAAGACAGTCCTGCTCCACTCTCACCACCATCAGAACATATCTTCAAAGCTATTAGCGCAAAAAAAAGCGCCGCGCCACCTTCGGGTGGGCTCGAACCTCCAACCTTTCGGTTAACAGCTGATCGCGCTAACCCATTGCGCCACGGGGACAGTCTTGCTCCACTCTCACCACTATCAGAACATATCTTCGAAGCTATCAGCGCAAAGAAAAAAAAGCGCCGCACCACCACCGGGTGGGCTCGAACCTCCAACCTTTCGATTAACAGCCGATCGCGCTAGCCAATTGCGCCACAGAGACAGTCTTGCCCACTCTCAACACTATCAGAACATATCTTCAAAGCTACAAGCGCAAAGAAAAAAAAGCGCTGCACCACCACCGGGTGGGCTCGAACCTCCAACCTTTCGGTTAACAGCCGATCGCGCTAGCCAATTGCGCCACGGGGACAGTCTTGCTCCACCCTCACCACCATCAGAACATATCTTCAAAGCTATCAGCGCAAAGAAAAAAAGCGCCGCACCACCACCGGGTGTGCTCGAACCTCCAACCTTTCGGTTAACAGCCGATCGCGCTAGCCAATTGCGCCAGGGAGAAAGTCCTGCTCCACTCTCACCACCATCAGAACATATCTTCAAAGCTATCAGCCCAAAGAAAAAAAAGCACCGCACCACCACCGGGTGGGCTCGAACCTCCAACCTTTCGTTTAACAGCCAATCGCGCTAGCCAATTGCGCCACGGAGACAGTCCTGCTCCACTCTCACCACCATCAGAACATATCTTCAAAGCTATCAGCACAAAGAAAAAAAGCGCCGCACCACCACCGGGTAGGCTCGAAACTCCAAACCTTCGGTTAACAGCCGATCGCGCTAGCCAATTGCGCCATGGAGACAGTCCTGCTCCACTCTCACCACCATCAGAACATATCTTCAAAGCTATCAGCCCAAAGAAAAAAAAGCACCGCACCACCACCGGGTGGGCTCGAACCTCTAACCTTTCGGTTAACAGCCAATCGCGCTAGCCCTTTGCGCCACGGAGACAGTCGTGCTCCACTCTCACCACCATCAGAACATATCTTCAAAGCTATTAGCGCAAAGAAAAAAAGCGCCGCGCCACCACCGGGTGGGCTCGAACCTCCAACCTTTCGGTTAACAGCCGATCGCGCTAGCCAGTTGCGCCACAGAGACACTCTTGCTCCACTCTCAACACCATCAGAACATATCTTCAAAGCTACAAGCGCAAAGAAAAAAAAGCGCCGCACCACCACCGGGTGGGCTCGAACCTCCAACCTTTCGGTTAACAGCCGATTGCGCAAGCCAATTGCGCCACGGAGACAGTCCTGCTCCACTCTCACCACCATCAGAACATATCTTCAAAGCTATCAGCCCAAAGAAAAAAAGCACCGCACCACCACCGGGTGGGCTCGAACTTCCAACCTTTCGGTTAACAGCCAATCGCGCTAGCCAATTGCGCCACGGAGACAGTCCTGCTTCACTCTCACCACCATCAGAACATATCTTCAAAGCTATCAGCACAAAGAAAAAAAAGCGCCACACCATCATCGGGTGGGCTCCAACCTCCAACCTTTCGGTTAACAGCCGATCGCGCTAGCCAATTGCGCCATGGAGACAGTCCTGCTCCACTCTCACCACCATCAGAACATATCTTCAAAGCTATTACCACAAAGAAAAAAAAGCGCCGCAACACCACCGGGTGGGCTCGAACCTCCAAACTTTCGGTTAACAGCTGATCGCGCTAGCCAATTGCGCCACGAAGACAGTCCTGCTGCACTCTCACCACCATCAGAACATATCTTCAAAGCTATTACCACAAAGAAAAAAGCAACACACCACTCCCGGGAGGGCTCGAAATTCCAACCTTTCGGTTAACAGCCGATCGCGCTAGCCCATTGCGCCACGGAGACAGTCTTGCTCCACTCTCACCACCATCAGAACATATCTTCAAACTATCAGCGCAAAAAAAAGCCCCGCACCACCACCGGGTGGGCTCGAAATTCCAACCTTTTGGTTAACAGCCGATCGCGCTTGCCCATTGCGCCACGGGGACAGTCTTGCTCCACTCTCACCACCATCAGAACATATCATCAAAGCTATCAGCCCAAAGAAAAAAAGCGCCGCACCACCACCGGGTGGGCTCGAACCTTCAACCTTTCGGTTAACAGCCGATCGCACTAGTCAACTGCGCCACGGAGGCAGTCGTGCTCCACTCTTACCACCATCAGAACATATCTTCAAAGCTATCAGCACAAAGAAAAAAGCAACACACCACTCCCGGGAGGGCTCGAACCTCAAACTTTTCGGTTAACAGCCGATCGCGCTGGCCAATTGCTCCACGGAGACAGTCCTGCTCCACTCTCACCACCATCAGAACATATCTTCAAAGCTATCAGTGCAAAGAAAAAAAGCGCCGCACCACCACCGGGTGGGCTCGAACCTACAACCTTTCGGTTAACAGCCGATCGCGCTAGCCAATTGCGCCACAGAGACAGTCGTGCTTCACTCTCACCACCGTCAGACCATTTCTTCAGAGCTATCGCCCCAAAGAAAAAAAAGCGCCGCACCACCACCGGGTGGGCTCGAACCTCCAACCTTTCGGTTAAAAGTTGATCGCGCTAGCCAATTGCGCCACGGAGACAGTCCTGCCCCACTCTCACCACCGTCAGAACATTTCTTCAGAGCTATGAGCCCAAAGAAGAAAAAGCGCCGCACCACCACCGGGTGGGCTCGAAACTCCAACCTTTCGGTTATCAGCCGATCGCGCTAGCCAATTGCGCCATGGAGACAGTCCTGCTCCACTCTCACCACCATCAGAACATATCTTCAAAGCTATTAGCGCAAAAAAAAGCGCCGCGCCACCTTCGGGTGGGCTCGAACCTCCAACTTTTCGGTTAACAGCCGATCGCGCTAACCCATTGCGCCACGGGGACAGTCTTGCTCCACTCTCACCACTATCAGAACATATCTTCAAAGCTATCAGCGCAAAGAAAAAAAAGCGCCGCACCACCACCGGGTGGGCTCGAACCTCCAACCTTTCGGTTAACAGCCGATCGCGTTAGCCAATTGCGCCACAGAGACAGTCTTGCTCCACTCTCAACACCATCAGAACATATCTTCAAAGCTACAAGCGCAAAGAAAAAAAAGCGCTGCACCACCACCGGGTGGGCTCGAACCTCCAACCTTTCGGTTAACAGCCGATCGCGCTAGCCAATTGCGCCACGGGGACAGTCTTGCTCCACCCTCACCACCATCAGAACATGTCTTCAAAGCTATCAGCGCAAAGAAAAAAAAAGCGCCGCACCACCACCGGGTGTGCTCGAACCTCCAACCTGTCGGTTAACAGCCGATCGCGCTAGCCAAGTGCGCCAGGGAGACAGTCCTGTTCCACTCTCACCACCATCAGAACATATCTTCAAAGCTATCAGCCCAAAGAAAAAAAAGGACCGCACCACCACCGGGTGGGCTCGAACCTCCAACCTTTCGTTTAACAGCCAATCGCGCTAGCCAATTGCGCCACGGAAACAGTCCTGCTCCTCTCTCACCACCATCAGAACATATCTTCAAAGCTATCAGCACAAAGAAAAAAAAGCGCCGCACCACCACCGGGGAGGGCTCGAACCTCCAACTTTTTGGTTAACAGCCGATCGCGCTAACCCATTGCGCCACGGGGACAGTCTTGCTCCACTCTCACCACTATCAGAACATATCTTCAAAGCTACAAGCGCAAAGAAAAAAAAAGCGCCACACCACCACCGGGTGCGCTCGAACCTCCAACCTTTCGGTTAACAGCCGATCGCGCTAGCCAATTGCGCCACGGGGACAGTCTTGCTCCACCCTAACCACCATCAGAACATATCTTCAAAGCTATCAGCGCAAAGAAAAAAAAGCGCCGCACCAGCACCGGGTGTGCTCGAACCTCCAACCTTTCGGTTAACAGCCGATCGCGCTAGCCAATTGCGCCAGGGAGACAGTCCTGCTCCACTCTCACCACCATCAGAACATATCTTCAAAGCTATCAGCCCAAAGAAAAAAAGCACCGGACCACCACCGGGTGGGCTCGAACCTCCAACATTTCGTTTAACAGCCAATCGCGCTAGCCAATTGCGCCACGGAGACAGTCCTGCTCCACTCTCACCACCATCAGAACATATCTTCAAAGCTATCAGCACAAAGAAAAAAAAGCGCCGCACCACCACCGGGTAGGCTCGAAACTCCAACCTTTCGGTTAACAGCCGATCGCGCTAGCCAATTGCGCCATGGAGACAGTCCTGCTCCACTCTCACCACCATCAGAACATATCTTCAAAGCTATTACCACAAAGAAAAAAGCCACACACCACTCCTGGGAGGGCTCGAACCTCCAACCTTTTGGTTAACAGCCGATCGCGCAAGCCAATTGCGCCACGGAGACAGTCCTGCTCCACTCTCACCACCATCAGAACATATCTTCAAAGCTATTAGCGCAAAGAAAAAAAGCGCCGCGCCACCACCGGGTGGGCTCGAACCTCCAACCTTTCGGTTAACAGCCGATCGCGCTAACCCAATGCGCCACGGGAACAGTCTTGCTCCACTCTCACCACCATCAGAACATATCTTCAAAGCTATCAGCGCAAAGAAAAAAAAGCGCCGCACCACCACCGGGTGGGCTCGAACCTCCAACCTTTCGGTTAACAGCCGATCGCGCTAGCCAATTGCGCCACGGAGACAGTGTTGCTCCCTTCTCACCACCATCAGAACATATCTTCAAAGCTATCAGCCCAAAGAAAAAAAAGAGCCGCACCACCACCGGGTGGGCTCGAACCTCCAACCTTTCGGATAACAGCCGATCGCACTAGCCAATTGCGCCACGGAGACAGTCGTGCTCCACTCTTACCACCATCAGAACATATCTTCAAAGCTATCAGCGCAAAGAAAAAAGCAACACACCACTCCCGGGAGGGCTCGAACCTCCAACTTTTTTGTTAACAGCCGATCGCGCTGGCCAATTGCGCCACGGAGACAGTCCTGCTGCACTCTCACCACCATTAGAACATATCTTTCAAGCTATCAGCCCAAGGAATAAAAAGCGCCGACACCACCGGGTGGGCTGGAACCTCCAACCTTTTGGTTAACGGCCGATCGCGCTAGCCAATTGCGCCACGGAGACAATCGTGCTCCACGCTCACCACCATCAGAACATATCTTCAAAGCTATCAGTGCAAAGAAAAAACCAACACACCACTCCCGGGAGGGCTCGAAATTCCAACCTTTTGGTTAACAGCCCATCGCGCTAGCCCATTGCGCCACGGAGACAGTCTTACTCCACTCTCACCACCATCAGAACATATCTTCAAAGCTATCAGCGCAAAGAAAAAAAAGCGCCGCACCACCACCGGGTTGGCTCGAACCTCCAGCCTTTCGGTTAATGGCCGATCGCGCAAGCCAATTGCGCCACGGAGACAGTCATGCTCCACTCTCACCACCATCAGAACATATCTTCAAAGCTATCAGCACAAAGAGAAAAAAGCGCCGCACCCCAACCGGGTGGGCTCGAAACTCCAACCTTTCGGTTAACAGCCGATCGTGCTAGCCAATTGCGCCATGGAGACAGTCCTGCTCCACTCTTACCACCATCAGAACATATCTTCAAAGCTATCAGCACAAAGAAAAAAGCAACACACCACTCCCGGGAGGGCTCGAACCTCCAACTTTTCGGTTAACAGCCGATCGCGCTGGCCAATTGCTCCACGGAGACAGTCCTGCTCCACTCTCACCACCATTAGAACATATCTTTCAAGCTATCAGCCCAAAGAAAAAAAAGCGCCGCACCACCACCGGGTGGGCTCGAACCTCCAACCTTTTGGTTAACGGCCGATCGCGCTAGCCAATTGCGCCACGGAGACAATCGTGCTCCACGCTCACCACCATCAGAAAATATCTTCAAAGCTATCATCGCAAAGAAAAAAGCAACACACCCAACCCGGGAGGGCTCGAACCTCCAACTTTTTGATTAACAGCCGATCGCGCTAGCCAATGGCGCCACGGGGACAGTCCTGCTCCACTCTCACCACCGTCAGAACATTTCTTCAGAGCTATCAGCCTAAAGAAAAAAAAGCGCCGCACCACCACCGGGTGGGCTCGAACCTACAACCTTTCGGTTAACAGCCGATCGCGCTAGCCAATTGCGCCACAGAGACAGTCGTGCTTCACTCTCACCACCGTCAGACCATTTCTTCAGAGCTATCGCCCCAAAGAAAAAAAAAGCGCCGCACCACTACCGGGTGGGCTCGAACCTCCAACCTTTCGGTTAAAAGTTGATCGCGCTAGCCAATTGCGCCACGGAGACAGTCCTGCTCCACTCTCACCACCGTCAGAACATTTCTTCAGAGCTATCAGCCCAAAGAAGAAAAAGCGCCGCACCACCACCGGGTGGGCTCAAAACTCCAACCTTTCGGTTATCAGCCGATCGCGCTAGCCAATTGCGCCATGAAGACAGTCCTGCTCCACTCTCACCACCATCAGAACATATCTTCAAAGCTATTAGCGCAAAAAAAAGCGCCGCGCCACCTTCGGGTGGGCTCGAACCTCCAACCTTTCGGTTAACAGCTGATCGCGCTAACCCATTGCGCCACGGGGACAGTCTTGCTCCACTCTCACCACTATCAGAACATATCTTCGAAGCTATCAGCGCAAAGAAAAAAAAGCGCCGCACCACCACCGGGTGGACTCGAACCTCCAACCTTTCGATTAACAGCCGATCGCGCTAGCCAATTGCGCCACAGAGACAGTCTTGCCCACTCTCAACACTATCAGAACATATCTTCAAAGCTACAAGCGCAAAGAAAAAAAAGCGCTGCACCACCACCGGGTGGGCTCGAACCTCCAACCTTTCGGTTAACAGCCGATCGCGCTAGCCAATTGCGCCACGGGGACAGTCTTGCTCCACCCTCACCACCATCAGAACATATCTTCAAAGCTATCAGCGCAAAGAAAAAAAGCGCCGCACCACCACCGGGTGTGCTCGAACCTCCAACCTTTCGGTTAACAGCCGATCGCGCTAGCCAATTGCGCCAGGGAGAAAGTCCTGCTCCACTCTCACCACCATCAGAACATATCTTCAAAGCTATCAGCCCAAAGAAAAAAAAGCACCGCACCACCACCGGGTGGGCTCGAACCTCCAACCTTTCGTTTAACAGCCAATCGCGCTAGCCAATTGCGCCACGGAGACAGTCCTGCTCCACTCTCACCACCATCAGAACATATCTTCAAAGCTATCAGCACAAAGAAAAAAAGCGCCGCACCACCACCGGGTAGGCTCGAAACTCCAAACCTTCGGTTAACAGCCGATCGCGCTAGCCAATTGCGCCATGGAGACAGTCCTGCTCCACTCTCACCACCATCAGAACATATCTTCAAAGCTATCAGCCCAAAGAAAAAAAAGCACCGCACCACCACCGGGTGGGCTCGAACCTCTAACCTTTCGGTTAACAGCCAATCGCGCTAGCCCTTTGCGCCACGGAGACAGTCGTGCTCCACTCTCACCACCATCAGAACATATCTTCAAAGCTATTAGCGCAAAGAAAAAAAGCGCCGCGCCACCACCGGGTGGGCTCGAACCTCCAACCTTTCGGTTAACAGCCGATCGCGCTAGCCAGTTGCGCCACAGAGACACTCTTGCTCCACTCTCAACACCATCAGAACATATCTTCAAAGCTACAAGCGCAAAGAAAAAAAAGCGCCGCACCACCACCGGGTGGGCTCGAACCTCCAACCTTTCGGTTAACAGCCGATTGCGCAAGCCAATTGCGCCACGGAGACAGTCCTGCTCCACTCTCACCACCATCAGAACATATCTTCAAAGCTATCAGCCCAAAGAAAAAAAGCACCGCACCACCACCGGGTGGGCTCGAACTTCCAACCTTTCGGTTAACAGCCAATCGCGCTAGCCAATTGCGCCACGGAGACAGTCCTGCTTCACTCTCACCACCATCAGAACATATCTTCAAAGCTATCAGCACAAAGAAAAAAAAGCGCCACACCATCATCGGGTGGGCTCCAACCTCCAAACTTTCGGTTAACAGCTGATCGCGCTAGCCAATTGCGCCACGAAGACAGTCCTGCTGCACTCTCACCACCATCAGAACATATCTTCAAAGCTATTACCACAAAGAAAAAAGCAACACACCACTCCCGGGAGGGCTCGAAATTCCAACCTTTCGGTTAACAGCCGATCGCGCTAGCCCATTGCGCCACGGAGACAGTCTTGCTCCACTCTCACCACCATCAGAACATATCTTCAAACTATCAGCGCAAAAAAAAGCCCCGCACCACCACCGGGTGGGCTCGAAATTCCAACCTTTTGGTTAACAGCCGATCGCGCTTGCCCATTGCGCCACGGGGACAGTCTTGCTCCACTCTCACCACCATCAGAACATATCATCAAAGCTATCAGCCCAAAGAAAAAAAGCGCCGCACCACCACCGGGTGGGCTCGAACCTTCAACCTTTCGGTTAACAGCCGATCGCACTAGTCAACTGCGCCACGGAGGCAGTCGTGCTCCACTCTTACCACCATCAGAACATATCTTCAAAGCTATCAGCACAAAGAAAAAAGCAACACACCACTCCCGGGAGGGCTCGAACCTCAAACTTTTCGGTTAACAGCCGATCGCGCTGGCCAATTGCTCCACGGAGACAGTCCTGCTCCACTCTCACCACCATCAGAACATATCTTCAAAGCTATCAGTGCAAAGAAAAAAAGCGCCGCACCACCACCGGGTGGGCTCGAACCTACAACCTTTCGGTTAACAGCCGATCGCGCTAGCCAATTGCGCCACAGAGACAGTCGTGCTTCACTCTCACCACCGTCAGACCATTTCTTCAGAGCTATCGCCCCAAAGAAAAAAAAGCGCCGCACCACCACCGGGTGGGCTCGAACCTCCAACCTTTCGGTTAAAAGTTGATCGCGCTAGCCAATTGCGCCACGGAGACAGTCCTGCCCCACTCTCACCACCGTCAGAACATTTCTTCAGAGCTATGAGCCCAAAGAAGAAAAAGCGCCGCACCACCACCGGGTGGGCTCGAAACTCCAACCTTTCGGTTATCAGCCGATCGCGCTAGCCAATTGCGCCATGGAGACAGTCCTGCTCCACTCTCACCACCATCAGAACATATCTTCAAAGCTATTAGCGCAAAAAAAAGCGCCGCGCCACCTTCGGGTGGGCTCGAACCTCCAACTTTTCGGTTAACAGCCGATCGCGCTAACCCATTGCGCCACGGGGACAGTCTTGCTCCACTCTCACCACTATCAGAACATATCTTCAAAGCTATCAGCGCAAAGAAAAAAAAGCGCCGCACCACCACCGGGTGGGCTCGAACCTCCAACCTTTCGGTTAACAGCCGATCGCGTTAGCCAATTGCGCCACAGAGACAGTCTTGCTCCACTCTCAACACCATCAGAACATATCTTCAAAGCTACAAGCGCAAAGAAAAAAAAGCGCTGCACCACCACCGGGTGGGCTCGAACCTCCAACCTTTCGGTTAACAGCCGATCGCGCTAGCCAATTGCGCCACGGGGACAGTCTTGCTCCACCCTCACCACCATCAGAACATGTCTTCAAAGCTATCAGCGCAAAGAAAAAAAAAGCGCCGCACCACCACCGGGTGTGCTCGAACCTCCAACCTGTCGGTTAACAGCCGATCGCGCTAGCCAAGTGCGCCAGGGAGACAGTCCTGTTCCACTCTCACCACCATCAGAACATATCTTCAAAGCTATCAGCCCAAAGAAAAAAAAGGACCGCACCACCACCGGGTGGGCTCGAACCTCCAACCTTTCGTTTAACAGCCAATCGCGCTAGCCAATTGCGCCACGGAAACAGTCCTGCTCCTCTCTCACCACCATCAGAACATATCTTCAAAGCTATCAGCACAAAGAAAAAAAAGCGCCGCACCACCACCGGGGAGGCTCGAAACTCCAACCTATCGGTTAACAGCCGATCGCGCTAGCCAATTGCGCCATGGAGACAGTCCTGCTCCACTCTCACCACCATCAGAACATATCTTCAAAGCCATCAGCCCAAAGAAAAAAAAGCACCGCACCACCACCGGGTGGGCTCGAACCTCCAACCTTTCGGTTAACAGCCAATCGCGCTAGCCAATTGCGCCACGGAGACAGTCCTGCTCCACTCTCACCACCATCAGAACATATATTCAAAGCTATTAGCGCAAAGAAAAAAAGCGCCGCGCCACCACCGGGTGGGCTCGAACCTCCAACCTTTCGGTTAACAGCCGATCGCGCTAACCCAATGCGCCACGGGGACAGTCTTGCGCCACTCTCACCACCATCAGAACATATCTTCAAAGCTATCAGCGCAAAGAAAAATAGCGCCGCATCACCACCGGGTGGGCTCGAACCTCCAACCTTTCGGTTAACAGCCGATCGCGCTAGCCAATTGCGCCACGGAGACAGTCTTGCTCCACTCTCAACACCATCAGAACATATCTTCAAAGCTACAAGCGCAAAGAAAAAAAAGCGCCGCACCACCACCGGGTGGGCTCGAACCTCCAACCTTTCGGTTAACAGCCAATCGCGTTAGCCAATTGCGCCACGGAGACAGTCCTGCCCCACTCTCACCACCGTCAGAACATTTCTTCAGAGCTATGAGCCCAAAGAAGAAAAAGCGCCGCACCACCACCGGGTGGGCTCGAAACTCCAACCTTTCGGTTATCAGCCGATCGCGCTAGCCAATTGCGCCATGGAGACAGTCCTGCTCCACTCTCACCACCATCAGAACATATCTTCAAAGCTATTAGCGCAAAAAAAGCGCCGCGCCACCTTCGGGTGGGCTCGAACCTCCAACCTTTCGGTTAACAGCCGATCGCGCTAACCCATTGCGCCACGGGGACAGTCTTGCTCCACTCTCACCACTATCAGAACATATCTTCAAAGCTATCAGCGCAAAGAAAAAAAAGCGCCGCACCACCACCGGGTGGGCTCGAACCTCCAACCTTTCGGTTAACAGCCGATCGCGTTAGCCAATTGCGCCACAGAGACAGTCTTGCTCCACTCTCAACACCATCAGAACATATCTTCAAAGCTACAAGCGCAAAGAAAAAAAAGCGCTGCACCACCACCGGGTGGGCTCGAACCTCCAACCTTTCGGTTAACAGCCGATCGCGCTAGCCAATTGCGCCACGGGGACAGTCTTGCTCCACCCTCACCACCATCAGAACATATCTTCAAAGCTATCAGCGCAAAGAAAAAAAAAGCGCCGCACCACCACCGGGTGTGCTCGAACCTCCAACCTGTCGGTTAACAGCCGATCGCGCTAGCCAAGTGCGCCAGGGAGACAGTCCTGTTCCACTCTCACCACCATCAGAACATATCTTCAAAGCTATCAGCCCAAAGAAAAAAAAGGACCGCACCACCACCGGGTGGGCTCGAACCTCCAACCTTTCGTTTAACAGCCAATCGCGCTAGCCAATTGCGCCACGGAAACAGTCCTGCTCCTCTCTCACCACCATCAGAACATATCTTCAAAGCTATCAGCACAAAGAAAAAAAAGCGCCGCACCACCACCGGGGAGGCTCGAAACTCCAACCTTTCGGTTAACAGCCGATCGCGCTAGCCAATTGCGCCATGGAGACAGTCCTGCTCCACTCTCACCACCATCAGAACATATCTTCAAAGCCATCAGCCCAAAGAAAAAAAAGCACCGCACCACCACCGGGTGGGCTCGAACCTCCAACCTTTCGGTTAACAGCCAATCGCGCTAGCCAATTGCGCCACGGAGACAGTCCTGCTCCACTCTCACCACCATCAGAACATATCTTCAAAGCTATTAGCGCAAAGAAAAAAAGCGCCGCGCCACCACCGGGTGGGCTCGAACCTCCAACCTTTCGGTTAACAGCCGATCGCGCTAACCCAATGCGCCACGGGGACAGTCTTGCTCCACTCTCACCACCATCAGAACATATCTTCAAAGCTATCAGCGCAAAGAAAAATAGCGCCGCATCACCACCGGGTGGGCTCGAACCTCCAACCTTTCGGTTAACAGCCGATCGCGCTAGCCAATTGCGCCACGGAGACAGTCTTGCTCCACTCTCAACACCATCAGAACATATCTTCAAAGCTACAAGCGCAAAGAAAAAAAAGCGCCGCACCACCACCGGGTGGGCTCGAACCTCCAACCTTTCGGTTAACAGCCAATCGCGTTAGCCAATAGCGCCACAGAGACAGTCCTGCTCCTCTCTCACCACCATCAGAACATATCTTCAAAGCTATCAGCACAAAGAGAAAAAAGCGCCGCACCACCACCGGGTGGGCTCGAACCTCCAACCTTTCGGTTACAAGCCGATCGCGCTAGCCAATTGCGCCACGGGGACAGTCTTGCTCCACTCTCACCACCATCAGAACATATCTTCAAAGCTATCAGCGCAAAGAAAAAAAAGCGCCGCACCACCACCGGGTGGGCTCGAACCTCCAACCTTTCGGTTAACAGCCGATCGCGCTAGCCAATTGCGCCAGGGAGACAGTCCTGCTCCACTCTCACCACCATCAGAACCTATCTTCAAAGCTATCAGCCCAAAGAAAAAAAGCACCGCACCACCACCGGGTGGGCTGGAACCTCCAACCTTTCGGTTAACAGCCGATCGCGCTAGCCAAGTGCGCCAGGGAGACAGTCCTGCTCTACTCTCACCACCATCAGAACATATCTTCAAAGCTATCAGCGCAAAGAAAAAAAAGCGCCGCGCCACCACCGGGTGGGCTCGAACCTCCAACCTTTCGGTTATCAGCCGATCGCGCTAACCCATTGCGCCACGGGGACAGTCTTGCTCCACTCTCAACACTATCAGAACATATCTTCAAAGCTATCAGCGCAAAGAAAAAAAAGCGCCGCACCACCACCGGGTGGGCTCGAACCTCCAAACTTTCGGTTAACAGCCGATCGCGCTAGCCAATTGCGCCACAGAGACAGTCTTGCTCCACTCTCAACACCATCAGAACATATCTTCAAACCTACAAGCGCAAAGAAAAAAAAGCGCCGCACCACCACCGGGTGGGCTCGAACCTCCAACCTTTCGGTTAACAGCCGATCGCGCTAGCCAATTGCGCCACGGGGACAGTCTTGCTCCACTCTCACCACCATCAGAACATACCTTCAAAGCTATCAGCGCAAAGAAAAAAAAGCGCCGCACCACCACCGGGTGGGCTCGAACCTCCAACCTTTCGGTTAACAGCCGATCGCGCTAGCCAATTGCGCCAGGAAGACAGTCTTGCTCCACTCTCACCACCATCAGAACATATCTTCAAAGCTATCAGCCCAAAGAAAAAAAGCACCCCACCACCACCGGGTGGGCTGGAACCTCCAACCTTTCGGTTAACAGCCAATCGCGTTAGCCAATTGCGCCACGGAGACAGTCCTGCTCCACTCTCACCACCATCAGAACATATCTTCAAAGCTATCAGCACAAAGAGAAAAAAGCGCCGCACCACCACCGGGTGGGCTCGAAACTCCAACCTTTCGGTTAACAGCCGATCGCGCTAGCCAATTGCGCCATGGAGACAGTCCTGCTCCACTCTCACCACCATCAGAACATATCTTCAAAGCTATTACCACAAAGAAAAAAAAGCGCCGCAACACCACCGGGTGGGCTCGAACCTCCAAACTTTCGGTTAACAGCTGATCGCGCTAGCCAATTGCGCCACGAAGACAGTCCTGCTGCACTCTCACCACCATCAGAACATAACTTCAAAGGCATTACCGCAAAGAAAAAAGCAACACACCTATCCCGGGAGGGCTCGAAATTCCAACCTTTCGGTTAACAGCCGATCGCGCTAGCCCATTGCGCCACGGAGACAGTCTTGCTCCACTCTCACCACCATCAGAACATATCTTCAAACTATCAGCGCAAAAAAAAAGCCCCGCACCACCACCGGGTGGGCTCGAAATTCCAACCTTTTGGTTAACAGCCGATCGCGCTTGCCCATTGCGCCACGGGGACAGTCTTGCTCCACTCTCACCACCATCAGAACATATCATCAAAGCTATCAGCCCAAAGAAAAAAAGCGCCGCACCACCACCGGGTGGGCTCGAACCTTCAACCTTTCGGTTAACAGCCGATCGCACTAGCCAACTGCGCCACGGAGGCAGTCGTGCTCCACTCTTACCACCATCAGAACATATCTTCAAAGCTATCAGCACAAAGAAAAAAGCAACACACCACTCCCGGGAGGGCTCGAACCTCAAACTTTTCGGTTAACAGCCGATCGCGCTGGCCAATTGCTCCACGGAGACAGTCCTGCTCCACTCTCACCACCATTAGAACATATCTTTCAAGCTATCAGCCCAAAGAAAAAAAAAGCGCCGCACCACCACCGGGTGGGCTCGAACCTCCAACCTTTTGGTTAACGGCCGATCGCGCTAGCCAATTGCGCCACGGAGACAATCGTGCTCCACGCTCACCACCATCAGAAAATATCTTCAAAGCTATCATCGCAAAGAAAAAAGCAACACACCCCACCCGGGAGGGCTCGAACCTCCAACTTTTTGGTTAACAGCCGATCGCGCTAACCCATTGCGCCACGGGGACAGTCTTGCTCCACTCTCACCACTATCAGAACATATCTTCAAAGCTATCAGCGCAAAGAAAAAAAAGCGCCGCACCACCACCGGGTGGGCTCGAACCTACAACCTTTCGGTTAACAGCCGATCGCGCTAGCCAATTGCGCCACAGAGACAGTCGTGCTTCACTCTCACCACCGTCAGACCATTTCTTCAGAGCTATCGCCCCAAAGAAAAAAAAGCGCCGCACCACCACCGGGTGGGCTCGAACCTCCAACCTTTCGGTTAAAAGTTGATCGCGCTAGCCAATTGCGCCACGGAGACAGTCCTGCCCCACTCTCACCACCGTCAGAACATTTCTTCAGAGCTATGAGCCCAAAGAAGAAAAAGCGCCGCACCACCACCGGGTGGGCTCGAAACTCCAACCTTTCGGTTATCAGCCGATCGCGCTAGCCAATTGCGCCATGGAGACAGTCCTGCTCCACTCTCACCACCATCAGAACATATCTTCAAAGCTATTAGCGCAAAAAAAGCGCCGCGCCACCTTCGGGTGGGCTCGAACCTCCAACCTTTCGGTTAACAGCCGATCGCGCTAACCCATTGCGCCACGGGGACAGTCTTGCTCCACTCTCACCACTATCAGAACATATCTTCAAAGCTATCAGCGCAAAGAAAAAAAAGCGCCGCACCACCACCGGGTGGGCTCGAACCTCCAACCTTTCGGTTAACAGCCGATCGCGTTAGCCAATTGCGCCACAGAGACAGTCTTGCTCCACTCTCAACACCATCAGAACATATCTTCAAAGCTACAAGCGCAAAGAAAAAAAAGCGCCGCACCACCACCGGGTGTGCTCGAACCTCCAACCTTTCGGTTAACAGCCGATCGCGCTAGCCAAGTGCGCCAGGGAGACAGTCCTGCTCCACTCTCACCACCATCAGAACATATCTTCAAAGCTATCAGCCCAAAGAAAAAAAAGCACCGCATCACCACCGGGTGGGCTCGAACCTCCAACCTTTCGTTTAACAGCCAATCGCGCTAGCCAATTGCGCCACGGAAACAGTCCTGCTCCTCTCTCACCACGATCAGAACATATCTTCAAAGCTATCAGCACAAAGAAAAAAAAGCGCCGCACCACCACCGGGTAGGCTCGAAACTCCAACCTTTCGGTTAACAGCCGATCGCGCTAGCCAATTGCGCCATGGAGACAGTCCTGCTCCACTCTCACCACCATCAGAACATATCTTCAAAGCCATCAGCCCAAAGAAAAAAAAGCACCGCACCACCACCGGGTGGGCTCGAACCTCCAACCTTTCGGTTAACAGCCAATCGCGCTAGCCAATTGCGCCACGGAGACAGTCCTGCTCCACTCTCACCACCATCAGAACATATCTTCAAAGCTATAAGCGCAAAGAAAAAAAGCGCCGCGCCACCACCGGGTGGGCTCGAACCTCCAACCTTTCGGTTAACAGCCGATCGCGCTAACCCAATGCGCCACGGGGACAGTCTTGCTCCACTCTCACCACCATCAGAACATATCTTCAAAGCTATCAGCGCAAAGAAAAATAGCGCCGCACCACCACCGGGTGGGCTCGAACCTCCAACCTTTCGGTTAACAGCCGATCGCGCTAGCCAATTGCGCCACGGAGACAGTCTTGCTCCACTCTCAACACCATCAGAACATATCTTCAAAGCTACAAGCGCAAAGAAAAAAAAAGCGCCGCACCACCACCGGGTGGGCTCGAACCTCCAACCTTTCGGTTAACAGCCAATCGCGTTAGCCAATAGCGCCACAGAGACAGTCCTGCTCCACTCTCACCACCATCAGAACATATCTTCAAAGCTATCAGCACAAAGAGAAAAAAGCGCCGCACCACCACCGGGTGGGCTCGAACCTCCAACCTTTCGGTTACAAGCCGATCGCGCTAGCAGATTGCGCCACGGGGACAGTCTTGCTCCACTCTCACCACCATCAGAACATATCTTCAAAGCTATCAGCGCAAAGAAAAAAAAGCGCCGCACCACCACCGGGTGGGCTCGAACCTCCAACCTTTCGGTTAACAGCCGATCGCGCTAGCCAATTGCGCCAGGGAGACAGTCCTGCTCCACTCTCACCACCATCAGAACCTATCTTCAAAGCTATCAGCCCAAAGAAAAAAAGCACCGCACCACCAACGGGTGGGCTGGAACCTCCAACCTTTCGGTTAACAGCCGATCGCGCTAGCCAAGTGCGCCAGGGAGACAGTCCTGCTCCACTCTCACCACCATCAGAACATATCTTCAAAGCTATTAGCGCAAAGAAAAAAAGCGCCGCGCCACCTACGGGTGGGCTCGAACCTCCAACCTTTCGGTTAACAGCCGATCGTGCTAACCCATTGCGCCACGGGGACAGTCTTGCTCCACTCTCACCACTATCAGAACATATCTTCAAAGCTATCAGCGCAAAGAAAAAAAAGCGCCGCACCACCACCGGGTGGGCTCGAACCTCCAACCTTTCGGTTAACAGCCGATTGCGCAAGCCAATTGCGCCATGGAGACAGTCCTGCTCCACTCTCACCACCATCAGAACATATCTTCAAAGCTATCAGCCTAAAGAAAAAAAGCACCGCACCACCACCGGGTGGGCTCGAACTTCCAACCTTTCGGTTAACAGCCAATCGCGCTAGCCAATTGCGCCACGGAGACAGTCCTGCTTCACTCTCACCACCATCAGAACATATCTTCAAAGCTATCAGCACAAAGAAAAAAAAGCGCCACACCATCATCGGGTGGGCTCGAACCTCCAACCTTTCGGTTAACAGCCGATCGCGCAAGCCAATTGCGCCACGGAGACAGTCCTGCTCCACTCTCACCACCATCAGAACATATCTTCAAAGCTATCAGCACAAAGAGAAAAAAGCGCCGCACCACCACCGGGTGGGCTCGAAACTCCAACCTTTCGGTTAACAGCCGATAGCGCTAGCCAATTGCGCCATGGAGACAGTCCTGCTCCACTCTCACCACCATCAGAACATATCTTCAAAGCTATTACCACAAAGAAAAAAAAGCGCCGCAACACCACCGGGTGGGCTCGAACCTCCAAACTTTCGGTTAACAGCTGATCGCGCTAGCCAATTGCGCCACGAAGACAGTCCTGCTGCACTCTCACCACCATCAGAACATATCTTCAAAGCTATTACCGCAAAGAAAAAAGCAACACACCACTCCCGGGAAAGCTCGAAATTCCAACCTTTCGGTTAACAGCCGATCGCGCTAGCCCATTGCGCCACGGAGACAGTCTTGCTCCACTCTCACCACCATCAGAACATATCTTCAAACTATCAGCGCAAAAAAAAGCCCCGCACCACCACCGGGTGGGCTCGAAATTCCAACCTTTTGGTTAACAGCCGATCGCGCTTGCCCATTGCGCCACGGGGACAGTCTTGCTCCACTCTCACCACCATCAGAACATAT
This sequence comes from Rhipicephalus microplus, assembly GCF_043290135.1. Taxonomy (NCBI): domain Eukaryota; kingdom Metazoa; phylum Arthropoda; class Arachnida; order Ixodida; family Ixodidae; genus Rhipicephalus; species Rhipicephalus microplus. The sequence continues at coordinate 2,880,036 of NW_027464612.1, read as the reverse complement.
CATCAAAGCTATCAGCCCAAAGAAAAAAAAGCGCCGCACCACCACCGGGTGGGCTCGAACCTTCAACCTTTCGGTTAACAGCCGATCGCACTAGCCAACTGCGCCACGGAGGCAGTCGTGCTCCACTCTTACCACCATCAGAACATATCTTCAAAGCTATCAGCACAAAGAAAAAAGCAACACACCACTCCCGGGAGGGCTCGAACCTCAAACTTTTCGGTTAACAGCCGATCGCGCTGGCCAATTGCTCCACGGAGACAGTCCTGCTCCACTCTCACCACCATTAGAACATATCTTTCAAGCTATCAGCCCAAAGAAAAAAAAGCGCCGCACCACCACCGGGTGGGCTCGAACCTCCAACCTTTTGGTTAACGGCCGATCGCGCTAGCCAATTGCGCCACGGAGACAATCGTGCTCCACGCTCACCACCATCAGAAAATATCTTCAAAGCTATCATCGCAAAGAAAAAAGCAACACACCCCACCCGGGAGGGCTCGAACCTCCAACATTTTGGTTAACAGCCGATCGCGCTAACCCATTGCGCCACGGGGACAGTCTTGCTCCACTCTCACCACTATCAGAACATATCTTCAAAGCTATCAGCGCAAAGAAAAAAAAGCGCCGCACCACCACCGGGTGGGCTCGAACCTACAACCTTTCGGTTAACAGCCGATCGCGCTAGCCAATTGCGCCACAGAGACAGTCGTGCTTCCCTCTCACCACCGTCAGACCATTTCTTCAGAGCTATCGCCCCAAAGAAAAAAAAGCGCCGCACCACCACCGGGTGGGCTCGAACCTCCAACCTTTCGGTTAAAAGTTGATCGCGCTAGCCAATTGCGCCACGGAGACAGTCCTGCCCCACTCTCACCACCGTCAGAACATTTCTTCAGAGCTATGAGCCCAAAGAAGAAAAAGCGCCGCACCACCACCGGGTGGGCTCGAAACTCCAACCTTTCGGTTATCAGCCGATCGCGCTAGCCAATTGCGCCATGGAGACAGTCCTGATCCACTCTCACCACCATCAGAACATATCTTCAAAGCTATTAGCGCAAAAAAAAAGCGCCGCGCCACCTTCGGGTTGGCTCGAACCTCCAACCTTTCGGTTAACAGCCGATCGCGCTAACCGATTGCGCCACGGGGACAGTCTTGCTCCACTCTCACCACTATCAGAACATATCTTCAAAGCTATCAGCGCAAAGAAAAAAAAGCGCCGCACCACCACCGGGTGGGCTCGAACCTCCAACCTTTCGGTTAACAGCCGATCGCGTTAGCCAATAGCGCCACAGAGACAGTCCTGCTCCACTCTCACCACCATCAGAACTTATCTTCAAAGCTATCAGCCCAAAGAAAAAAAAGCACCGCACCACCACCGGGTGGGCTCGAACCTCCAACCTTTCGTTTAACAGCCAATCGCGCTAGCCAATTGCGCCACGGAAACAGTCCTGCTCCTCTCTCACCACCATCAGAACATATCTTCAAAGCTATCAGCACAAAGAAAAAAAAGCGCCGCACCACCACCGGGTAGGCTCGAAACTCCAACCTTTCGGTTAACAGCCGATCGCGCTAGCCAAGTGCGCCAGGGAGACAGTCCTGCTCCACTCTCACCACCATCAGAACTTATCTTCAAAGCTATCAGCCCAAAGAAAAAAAAGCACCGCACCACCACCGGGTGGGCTCGAACCTCCAACCTTTCGTTTAACAGCCAATCGCGCTAGCCAATTGCGCCACGGAAACAGTCCTGCTCCTCTCTCACCACCATCAGAACATATCTTCAAAGCTATCAGCACAAAGAAAAAAAAGCGCCGCACCACCACCGGGTAGGCTCGAAACTCCAACCTTTCGGTTAACAGCCGATCGCGCTAGCCAATTGCGCCATGGAGACAGTCCTGCTCCACTCTCACCACCATCAGAACATATCTTCAAAGCCATCAGCCCAAAGAAAAAAAAGCACCGCACCACCACCGGGTGGGCTCGAACCTCCAACCTTTCGGTTAACAGCCAATCGCGCTAGCCAATTGCGCCACGGAGACAGTCCTGCTCCACTCTCACCACCATCAGAACATATCTTCAAAGCTATCAGCGCAAAGAAAAATAGCGCCGCACCACCACCGGGTGGGCTCGAACCTCCAACCTTTCGGTTAACAGCCGATCGCGCTAGCCAATTGCGCCACGGAGACAGTCTTGCTCCACTCTCAACACCATCGGAACATATCTTCAAAGCTACAAGCGCAAAGAAAAAAAAGCGCCGCACCACCACCGGGTGGGCTCGAACCTCCAACCTTTCGGTTAACAGCCAATCGCGTTAGCCAATAGCGCCACAGAGACAGTCCTGCTCCACTCTCACCACCATCAGAACATATCTTCAAAGCTATCAGCACAAAGAGAAAAAAGCGCCGCACCACCACCGGGTGGGCTCGAACCTCCAACCTTTCGGTTACAAGCCGATCGCGCTAGCCAATTGCGCCACGGGGACAGTCTTGCTCCACTCTCACCACCATCAGTACATATCTTCAAAGCTATCAGCGCAAAGAAAAAAAAGCGCCGCACCACCACCGGGTGGGCTCGAACCTCCAACCTTTCGGTTAACAGCCGATCGCGCTAGCCAATTGCGCCAGGGAGACAGTCCTGCTCCACTCTCACCACCATCAGAACCTATCTTCAAAGCTATCAGCCCAAAGAAAAAAAGCACCGCACCACCACCGGGTGGGCTGGAACCTCCAACCTTTCGGTTAACAGCCGATCGCGCTAGCCAAGTGCGCCAGGGAGACAGTCCTGCTCCACTCTCACCACCATCAGAACATATCTTCAAAGCTATTAGCGCAATGAAAAAAAGCGCCGCGCCACCTACGGGTGGGCTCGAACCTCCAACCTTTCGGTTAACAGCCGATCGCGCTAACCCATTGCGCCACGGGGACAGTCTTGCTCCACTCTCACCACTATCAGAACATATCTTCAAAGCTATCAGCGCAAAGAAAAAAAAGCGCCGCACCACCACCGGGTGGGCTCGAACCTCCAACCTTTCGGTTAACAGCCGATTGCGCAAGCCAATTGCGCCATGGCGACAGTCCTGCTCCACTCTCACCACCATCAGAACATATCTTCAAAGCTATCAGCCTAAAGAAAAAAAGCACCGCACCACCACCGGGTGGGCTCGAACTTCCAACCTTTCGGTTAACAGCCAATCGCGCTAGCCAATTGCGCCACGGAGACAGTCCTGCTTCACTCTCACCACCATCAGAACATATCTTCAAAGCTATCAGCACAAAGAAAAAAAAGCGCCACACCATCATCGGGTGGGCTCGAACCTCCAACCTTTCGGTTAACAGCCGATCGCGCAAGCCAATTGCGCCACGGAGACAGTCCTGCTCCACACTCACCACCGTCAAAACATTTCTTCAGAGCTATCACCCCAAATAAAAAAAAGCGCCGCAACCCCACCGGGTGGGCTCGAACCTCCAACCTTTCAGTTAACAGCCGATCGCGCTAGCCGATTGCGCCACGGAGACAGTCCTGCTCCACTCTCACCACCATCAGAACATATCTTCAAAGCTATCAGCGCAAAGAAAAAAAGCGCAGCGCCACCACCGGGTGGGCTCGAACCTCCAACCTTTCGGTTAACAGCCGATCGCGCTAACCCATTGCGCCACGGGGACAGTCTTGCTCCACTCTCACCACTATCAGAACATATCTTCAAAGCTATCAGCGCAAAGAAAAAAAGCGCCGCACCACCACCGGGTGGGCTTGAACCTCCAACCTTTCGGTTAACAGCCGATCGCGCTAGCCAGTTGCGCCACAGAGACAGTCCTCCTCCACTCTCACCACCATCAGAACATATCTTCAAAGCTATCAGCCCAAAGGAAAAAAGCACCGCACCACCACCGGGTGGGCTGGAACCTCCAACCTTTCGGTTAACAGCCAATCGCGTTAGCCAATTGCGCCACGGAGACAGTCCTGCTCCACTCTCACCACCATCAGAACATATCTTAAAGCTATCAGCACAAAGAGAAAAAAGCGCCGCACCACCACCGGGTGGGCTCGAAACTCCGACCTTTCGGTTAACAGCCGATCGCGCTAGCCAATTGCGCCATGGAGACAGTCCTGCTCCACTCTCACCACCATCAGAACATATCTTCAAAGCTATTACCACAAAGAAAAAAAAGCGCCGCAACACCACCGGGTTGGCTCGAACCTCCAACCTTTCGGTTAACAGCCGATCGCGCTAGCCAATTGCGCCACGAAGACAGTCCTGCTGCACTCTCACCACCATCAGAACATATCTTCAAAGCTACTACCGCAAAGAAAAAAGCAACACACCACTCCCGGGAGGGCTCGAAATTCCAACCTTTCGGTTAACAGCCGATCGCGCTAGCCCATTGCGCCACGGAGACAGCCTTGCTCCACTCTCACCACCATCAGAACATATCTTCAAACTATCAGCGCAAAAAAAAGCGCAGCACCACCACCGGGTGGGCTCGAAATTCCAACCTTTTGGTTAACAGCCGATCGCGCTTGCCCATTGCGCCACGGGGACAGTCTTGCTCCACTCTCACCACCATCAGAACATATCATCAAAGCTATCAGCCCAAAGAAAAAAAAGCGCCGCACCACCACCGGGTGGGCTCGAACCTTCAACCTTTCGGTTAACAGCCGATCGCACTAGCCAATTGCGCCATGGAGGCAGTCGTGCTCCACTCTAACCACCATCAGAACATATCTTCAAAGCTATCAGCACAAAGAAAAAAGCAACACACCACTCCCGGGAGGGCTCGAACCTCCAACTTTTCGGTTAACAGCCGATCGCGCTGGCCAATTGCTCCACGGAGACAGTCCTGCTCCACTCTCACCACCATTAGAACATATCTTTCAAGCTATCAGCCCAAAGAAAAAAAAAGCGCCGCACCACCACCGGGTGGGCTCGAACCTCCAACCTTTTGGTTAACGGCCGATCGCGCTAGCCAATTGCGCCACGGAGACAATCGTGCTCCACTCTCACCAACATCAGAAAATATCTTCAAAGCTATCATCGCAAAGAAAAAAGCAACACACCCCACCCGGGAGGGCTCGAACCTCCAACTTTTTGGTTAAAAGCCGATCGCGCTAACCCATTGCGCCACGGGGACAGTCTTGCTCCACTCTCACCACTATCAGAACATATCTTCAAAGCTATCAGTGCAAAGAAAAAAAAGCGCCGCACCACCACCAGGTGGGCTCGAACCTCTAACCTTTCGGTTAACAGCCGATCGCGCTAGCCAATTGCGCCACAGAGAAAGTCTTGCTCCACTCTCCACACCATCAGAACATATCTTCAAAGCTACAAGCGCAAAGAAAAAAAAGCGCCGCACCACCACCGGGTGCGCTCGAACCTCCAACCTTTCGGTTAACAGCCGATCGCGCTAGCCAATTGCGCCACGGGGACAGTCTTGCGCCACCCTCACCACCATCAGAACATATCTTCAAAGCTATCAGCGCAAAGAAAAAAAAGCGCCGCACCACCACCGGGTGTGCTCGAACCTCCAACCTTTCGGTTAACAGCCGATCGCGCTAGCCAATTGCGCCAGGGAGACAGTCCTGCTCCACTCTCACCACCATCAGAACATATCTTCAAAGCTATCAGCCCAAAGAAAAAAAAGCACCGGACCACCACCGGGTGGGCTCGAACCTCCAACCTTTCGTTTAACAGCCAATCGCGCTAGCCAATTGCGCCACGGAGACAGTCCTGCTCCACTCTCACCACCATCAGAACATATCTTCAAAGCTATCAGCACAAAGAAAAAAAAGCGCCGCACCACCACCGGGTAGGCTCGAAACTCCAACCTTTCGGTTAACAGCCGATCGCGCTAGCCAATTGCGCCATGGAGACAGTCCTGCTCCACTCTCACCACCATCAGAACATATCTTCAAAGCTATTACCACAAAGAAAAAAGCAACACACCACTCCTGGGAGGGCTCGAACCTCCAACCTTTTGGTTAACAGCCGATCGCGCAAGCCAATTGCGCCACGGAGACAGTCCTGCTCCACTCTCACCACCATCAGAACATATCTTCAAAGCTATTAGCGCAAAGAAAAAAAGCGCCGCACCACCACCGGGTGGGCTCGAACCTCCAACCTTTCGGTTAACAGCCGATCGCGCTAACCCAATGCGCCACGGGGACAGTCTTGCTCCACTCTCACCACCATCAGAACATATCTTCAAAGCTATCAGCGCAAAGAAAAAAAGCGCCGCACCACCACCGGGTGGGCTCGAACCTCCAACCTTTCGGTTAACAGCCGATCGCGCTAGCCAATTGCGCCACGGAGACAGTCTTGCTCCACTCTCAACACCATCAGAACATATCTTCAAAGCTACAAGCGCAAAGAAAAAAAAGCGCCGCACCACCACCGGGTGGGCTCGAACCTCCAACCTTTCGGTTAACAGCCAATCGCGTTAGCCAATTGCGCCACAGAGACAGTCCTGCTCCACTCTCACCACCATCAGAACATATCTTCAAAGCTATCAGCACAAAGAGAAAAAAGCGCCGCACCACCACCGGGTGGGCTCGAAACTCCAACCTTTCGGTTAACAGCCGATCGCACTAGCCAATTGCGCCATGGAGACAGTCCTGCTCCACTCTCACCACCGTCAGAACATATCTTCAAAGCTATTACCACAAAGAAAAAAGCAACACACCACTCCTGGGAGGGCTCGAAACTCCAACCTTTCGGTTAACAGCTGATCGCTCTAGCCCATTGCGCCACGGAGACAGCCTTGCTCCAATCTCAACACCATCAGAACATATCTTCAAAGCTATTAGCGCAAAGAAAAAAAGCGCCGCACCACCACCGGGTGGGCTCGAACATCCAACCTTTCGGTTAACAGCCGATCGCGCTAGCCAATTGCGCAACGGAGACAGTCCTGCTCCACTCTCACCACCATCAGAACATATCTTCAAAGCTAATAGTGCAAAGAAAAAAGCAGCACACCACTCCCGGGAGGGCTCGAAACTCCAACCTTTCGGTTAACAGCCGATCGCGCTAGCCCATTGCGCCACGGGGACAGTCTTGCTCCACTCTCACCACCATCAGTACATATCTTCAAAGCTATCAGCACAAAGAAAAAAAAACGCCGCACCACCACCGGGTGGGCTCGAACCTCCAACCTTCCGGTTTCAGCCGATCGCGCAAGCCAATTGCGCCACGGAGACAGTCCTGCTCCACTCTCACCACCATCAGAACATATCTTCAAAGCTATCGGCCCAAAGAAAAAAAGCACCGCACCACCACCGGGTGGGCTCGAACCTCCAACCTTTCGGTCAACCGGTAATCGCGCTAGCCAATTGCGCCACGGAGACAGTCCTGCTCCACTCTCACCACCATCAGAACATATCTTCAAAGCTATCAGCACAAAGAAAAAAAAGCGGCACACCATCACCGCGTGGGCTCGAACCTCCAACCTTTCGGTTAACAGCCGATCGCGCTAGCCAACTGCGCCACGGAGACAGTCGTGCTCCACTCTCACCACCATCAGAACATATCTTCAAAGCTATCAGCCCAAAGAAAAAAAAAGCGCCGCACCACCTCCGGGTGGGCTCGAACCTTCAACCTTTCGGTTAACAGCCGATCGCGCTAGCCTATTGCCCCACGGAGACAGCCGTGCTCCACTCTCACCACCGTCAGAACATTTCTTCAGAGCTATCACCCCAAAGAAAAAAAAGAGCCGCAGCACCACCGGGTGGGCTCGAACCTCCAACCTTTCGGTTAACAGCCGATCGCGCTAGCCAATTGCGCCACGAAGACAGTCCTGCTGCACTCTCACCACCATCAGAACATATCTTCAAACTATCAGCGCAAAAAAAAGCGCCGCACCACCACCGGGTGGGCTCGAAACTCCAACCTCTTGGTTAACAGCCGATCGCGCTAGCCAAATGCGCCACAGAGACAGTCTTGCTCCACTCTCAACACCATCAGAACATATCTTCAAAGCTACAAGCGCAAAGAAAAAAAAGCGCCGCACCACCACCGGGTGGGCTCGAACCTCCAACCTTTCGGTTAACAGCCGAACGCGCTAGCCAATTGCGCCACGGGGACAGTCTTGCTCCACCCTCACCACCATCAGAACATATCTTCAAAGCTATCAGCGCAATGAAAAAAAAGCGCCGCACCACCACCGGGTCTGCTCGAACCTCCAACCTTTCGGTTAACAGCCGATCGCGCTAGCCAATTGCGCCACGGAGACAGTCCTGCTCCACTCTCACCACCATCAGAACATATCTTCAAAGCTATCAGCACAAAGAAAAAAAAGCGCCGCACCACCACCGGGTAGGCTCGAAACTCCAACCTTTCGGTTAACAGCCGATCGCGCTAGCCAATTGCGCCATGGAGACAGTCCTGCTCCACTCTCACCACCATCAGAACATATCTTCAAAGCTATTACCACAAAGAAAAAAGCAACACACCACTCCTGGGAGGGCTCGAACCTCCAACCTTTTGGTTAACAGCCGATCGCGCAACCAATTGCGCCACGGAGACAGTCCTGCTCCACTCTCACCACCATCAGAACATATCTTCAAAGCTATTAGCGCAAAGAAAAAAAGCGCCGCGCCACCACCGGGTGGGCTCGAACCTCCAACCTTTCGGTTAACAGCCGATCGCGCTAGCCAATTGCGCCACGGAGACAGTCCTGCTCCATTCTCACCACCGTCAGAACATTTCTTCAGAGCTATCAGCCCAAAGAAAAAAAAGCGCCGCACCACCACCGGGTGGGCTCGAAACTCCAACCTTTCGGTTAACAGCCGATCGCGCTAGCCAAATGCGCCACAGAGACAGTCTTGCTCCACTCTCAACACCATCAGAACATATCTTCAAAGCTACAAGCGCAAAGAAAAAAAAGCGCCGCACCACCACCGGGTGGGCTCGAACCTCCAACCTTTCGGTTAACAGCCGATCGCGCTAGCCAATTGCGCCACGGGGACAGTCTTGCTCCACCCTCACCACCATCAGAACATATCTTCAAAGCTATCAGCGCAATGAAAAAAAAGCGCCGCACCACCACCGGGTGCGCTCGAACCTCCAACCTTTCGGTTAACAGCCGATCGCGCTAGCCAATTGCGCCACGGAGACAGTCCTGCTCCACTCTCACCACCATCAGAACATATCTTCAAAGCTATCAGCACAAAGAAAAAAAAGCGCCGCACCACCACCGGGTAGGCTCGAAACTCCAACCTTTCGGTTAACAGCCGATCGCGCTAGCCAATTGCGCCATGGAGACAGTCCTGCTCCACTCTCACCACCATTAGAACATATCTTCAAAGCTATTACCACAAAGAAAAAAGCAACACACCACTCCTGGGAGGGCTCGAACCTCCAACCTTTTGGTTAACAGCCGATCGCGCAACCAATTGCGCCACGGAGACAGTCCTGCTCCACTCTCACCACCATCAGAACATATCTTCAAAGCTATTAGCGCAAAGAAAAAAAGCGCCGCGCCACCACCGGGTGGGCTCGAACCTCCAACCTTTCGGTTAACAGCCGATCGCGCTAACCCAATGCGCCTCGGGGACAGTCTTGCTCTACTCTCACCACCATCAGAACATATCTTCAAAGCTATCAGCGCAAAGAAAAAAAAGCGCCGCACCACCACCGGGTGGGCTCGAACCTCCAACCTTTCGGTTAACAGCCGATCGCGCTAGCCAATTGCGCCACGGAGACAGTCTTGCTCCACTCTCAACACCATCAGAACATATCTTCAAAGCTACAAGCGCAAAGAAAAAAAAGCGCCGCACCACCACCGGGTGGGCTCGAACCTCCAACCTTTCGGTTAACAGCCAATCGCGTTAGCCAATTGCGCCACAGAGACAGTCCAGCTCCACTCTCACCACCATCAGAACATATCTTCAAAGCTATCAGCACAAAGAGAAAAAAGCGCCGCACCACCACCAGGTGGGCTCGAAACTCCAACCTTTCGGTTAACAGCCGATCGCGCTAGCCAATTGCGCCATGGAGACAGTCCTGCTCCACTCTCACCACCATCAGAACATATCTTCAAAGCTATTACCACAAAGAAAAAAGCAACACACCACTCCTGGGAGGGATAGAAACTCCAACCTTTCAGTTAACAGCTGATCGCGCTAGCCCATTGCGCCACGGAGACAGCCTTGCTCCAATCTTAACACCATCAGAACATATCTTCAAATCTATTAGCGCAAAGAAAAAAAGCGCCGCACCACCACCGGGTGGGCTCGAACATCCAACCTTTCGGTTAACAGCCGATCGCGCTAGCCAATTGCGCCACGGAGACAGTCCTGCTCCACTCTCACCACCATCAGAACATATCTTCAAAGCTATTAGTGCAAAGAAAAAAGCAGCACACCACTCCCGGGAGGGCTCGAAACTCCAACCTTTCGGTTAACAGCCGATCGCGCTAGCCCATTGCGCCACGGGGACAGTCTTGCTCCACACTCACCACCATCACTACATATCTTCAAAGCTATCAGCACAAAGAAAAAAAACGCCCCACCACCACCGGGTGGGCTCGAACCTCCAACCTTTCGGTTAACAGCCGATCGCGCAAGCCAATTGCGCCACGGAGACAGTCCTGCTCCACTCTCACCACCATCAGAACATATCTTCAAAGCTATCGGCCCAAAGAAAAAAAGCACCGCACCACCACCGGGTGGGCTCGAACCTCCAACCTTTCGGTCAACAGGTACTCGCGCTAGCCAATTGCGCCACGGAGACAGTCCTGCTCCACTCTCACCACCATCAGAACATATCTTCAAAGCTATCAGCACAAAGAAAAAAAAGCGGCACACTATCACCGCGTGGGCTCGAACCTCCAACCTTTCGGTTAACAGCCGATCGCACTAGCCAACTGCGCCACGGAGACAGTCGTGCTCCACTCTCACCACCATCAGAACATATCTTCAAAGCTTTCAGCCCAAAGAAAAAAAAGCGCCGCACCACCTCCGGGTGGGCTCGAACCTCCAACCTTTCGGTTAACAGCAGATCGCGCTAGCCTATTGCCCCAAGGAGACAGTCGTGCTCCACTCTCACCACCGTCAGAACATTTCTTCAGAGCTATCACCCCAAAGAAAAAAAAGCGCCGCACCACCACCGGGTAGGCTCGAAACTCCAACCTTTCGGTTAACAGCCGATCGCGCTAGCCAATTGCGCCATGGAGACAGTCCTGCTCCACTCTCACCACCATCAGAACATATCTTCAAAGCTATTACCACAAAGAAAAAGCAACACACCACTCCTGGGAGGGCTCGAACCTACAACCTTTTGGTTAACAGCCGATCGCGCAACCAATTGCGCCACGGAGACAGTCCTGCTCCACTCTCAACACCATCAGAACATATCTTCAAAGCTATTAGCGCAAAGAAAAAAAGCGCCGCACCTCCACCGGGTGGGCTCGAACCTCCAACCTTTCGGTTAAAAGCAGATCGCGCTAGCCAATCGCGCCACGAAGACAGTCCTGCTCCACTTTCACCACCATCAGAACATATCTTCAAAGCTATTACCACAAAGAAAAAAGCAACACACCACTCCTGGGAGGGCTCGAACCTCCAACCTTTTGGTTAACAGCCGATCGCGCAACCAATTGCGCCACGGAGACAGTCCTGCTCCACTCTCACCACCATCAGAACATATCTTCAAAGCTATTAGCGCAAAGAAAAAAAGCGCCGCGCCACCACCGGGTGGGCTCGAACCTCCAACCTTTCGGTTAACAGCCGATCGCGCTAACCCAATGCGCCACGGGGACAGTCTTGCTCTACTCTCACCACCATCAGAACATATCTTCAAAGCTATCAGCGCAAAGAAAAAAAAGCGCCGCACCACCACCGGGGGGTCTCGAACCTCCAACCTTTCGGTTAACAGCCGATCGCGCTAGCCAATTGCGCCACGGAGACAGTCTTGCTCCACTCTCAACACCATCAGAACATATCTTCAAAGCTACAAGCGCAAAGAAAAAAAAGCGCCGCACCACCACCACGTGGGCTCGAACCTCCAACCTTTCGGTTAACAGCCAATCGCGTTAGCCAATTGCGCCACAGAGACAGTCCTGCTCCACTCTCACCACCATCAGAACATATCTTCAAAGCTATCAGCACAAAGAGAAAAAAGCGCCACACCACCACCAGGTGGGCTCGAAACTCCAACCTTTCGGTTAACAGCCGATCGCGCTAGCCAATTGCGCCATGGAGACAGTCCTGCTCCACTCTCACCACCATCAGAACATATCTTCAAAACTATTACCACAAAGAAAAAAGCAACACACCACTCCTGGGAGGGATAGAAACTCCAACCTTTCAGTTAACAGCTGATCGCGCTAGCCCATTGCGCCACGGAGACACCTTGCTCCAATCTTAACACCATCAGAACATATCTTCAAAGCTATTAGCGCAAAGAAAAAAAGCGCCGCACCACCACCGGGTGGGCTCGAACATCCAACCTTTCGGTTAACAGCCGATCGCGCTAGCCAATTGCGCCACGGAGACAGTCCTGCTCCACTCTCACCACCATCAGAACATATCTTCAAAGCTATTAGTGCAAAGAAAAAAGCAGCACACCACTCCCGGGAGGGCTCGAAACTCCAACCTTTCGGTTAACAGCCGATCGCGCTAGCCCATTGCGCCACGGGGACAGTCTTGCTCCACACTCACCACCATCACTACATATCTTCAAAGCTATCAGCACAAAGAAAAAAAACGCCGCACCACCACCGGGTGGGCTCGAACCTCCAACCTTTCGGTTAACAGCCGATCGCGCAAGCCAATTGCGCCACGGAGACAGTCCTGTTACACTCTCACCACCATCAGAACATATCTTCAAAGCTATTACAAAGAAAAAAGCAACACACCACTCCTGGGAGGGATAGAAACTCCAACCTTTCAGTTAACAGCTGATCGCGCTAGCCCATTGCGCCACGGAGACAGCCTTGCTCCAATCTTAACACCATCAGAACATATCTTCAAAGCTATTAGCGCAAAGAAAAAAAGCGCCGCACCACCACCGGGTGGGCTCGAACATCCAACCTTTCGGTTAACAGCCGATCGCGCTAGCCAATTGCGCCACGGAGACAGTCCTGCTCCACTCTCACCACCATCAGAACATATCTTCAAAGCTATTAGTGCAAAGAAAAAAGCAGCACACCACTCCCGGGAGGGCTCGAAACTCCAACCTTTCGGTTAACAGCCGATCGCGCTAGCCCATTGCGCCACGGGGACAGTCTTGCTCCACACTCACCACCATCACTACATATCTTCAAAGCTATCAGCACAAAGAAAAAAAACGCCCCACCACCACCGGGTGGGCTCGAACCTCCAACCTTTCGGTTAACAGCCGATCGCGAAAGCCAATTGCGCCACGGAGACAGTCCTGCTCCACTCTCACCACCATCAGAACATATCTTCAAAGCTATCGGCCCAAAGAAAAAAAGCACCGCACCACCACCGGGTGGGCTCGAACCTCCAACCTTTCGGTCAACAGGTACTCGCGCTAGCCAATTGCGCCACGGAGACAGTCCTGCTCCACTCTCACCACCATCAGAACATATCTTCAAAGCTATCAGCACAAAGAAAAAAAAGCGGCACACTATCACCGCGTGGGCTCGAACCTCCAACCTTTCGGTTAACAGCCGATCGCACTAGCCAACTGCGCCACGGAGACAGTCGTGCTCCACTCTCACCACCATCAGAACATATCTTCAAAGCTTTCAGCCCAAAGAAAAAAAAGCGCCGCACCACCTCCGGGTGGGCTCGAACCTCCAACCTTTCGGTTAACAGCAGATCGCGCTAGCCTATTGCCCCAAGGAGACAGTCGTGCTCCACTCTCACCACCGTCAGAACATTTCTTCAGAGCTATCACCCCAAAGAAAAAAAAGCGCCGCACCACCACCGGGTAGGCTCGAAACTCCAACCTTTCGGTTAACAGCCGATCGCGCTAGCCAATTGCGCCATGGAGACAGTCCTGCTCCACTCTCACCACCATCAGAACATATCTTCAAAGCTATTACCACAAAGAAAAAGCAACACACCACTCCTGGGAGGGCTCGAACCTACAACCTTTTGGTTAACAGCCGATCGCGCAACCAATTGCGCCACGGAGACAGTCCTGCTCCACTCTCAACACCATCAGAACATATCTTCAAAGCTATTAGCGCAAAGAAAAAAAGCGCCGCACCTCCACCGGGTGGGCTCGAACCTCCAACCTTTCGGTTAAAAGCAGATCGCGCTAGCCAATCGCGCCACGAAGACAGTCCTGCTCCACTTTCACCACCATCAGAACATATCTTCAAAGCTATTACCACAAAGAAAAAAGCAACACACCACTCCTGGGAGGGCTCGAACCTCCAACCTTTTGGTTAACAGCCGATCGCGCAACCAATTGCGCCACGGAGACAGTCCTGCTCCACTCTCACCACCATCAGAACATATCTTCAAAGCTATTAGCGCAAAGAAAAAAAGCGCCGCGCCACCACCGGGTGGGCTCGAACCTCCAACCTTTCGGTTAACAGCCGATCGCGCTAACCCAATGCGCCACGGGGACAGTCTTGCTCTACTCTCACCACCATCAGAACATATCTTCAAAGCTATCAGCGCAAAGAAAAAAAAGCGCCGCACCACCACCGGGGGGTCTCGAACCTCCAACCTTTCGGTTAACAGCCGATCGCGCTAGCCAATTGCGCCACGGAGACAGTCTTGCTCCACTCTCAACACCATCAGAACATATCTTCAAAGCTACAAGCGCAAAGAAAAAAAAGCGCCGCACCACCACCAGGTGGGCTCGAACCTCCAACCTTTCGGTTAACAGCCAATCGCGTTAGCCAATTGCGCCACAGAGACAGTCCTGCTCCACTCTCACCACCATCAGAACATATCTTCAAAGCTATCAGCACAAAGAGAAAAAAGCGCCACACCACCACCAGGTGGGCTCGAAACTCCAACCTTTCGGTTAACAGCCGATCGCGCTAGCCAATTGCGCCATGGAGACAGTCCTGCTCCACTCTCACCACCATCAGAACATATCTTCAAAACTATTACCACAAAGAAAAAAGCAACACACCACTCCTGGGAGGGATAGAAACTCCAACCTTTCAGTTAACAGCTGATCGCGCTAGCCCATTGCGCCACGGAGACACCTTGCTCCAATCTTAACACCATCAGAACATATCTTCAAAGCTATTAGCGCAAAGAAAAAAAGCGCCGCACCACCACCGGGTGGGCTCGAACATCCAACCTTTCGGTTAACAGCCGATCGCGCTAGCCAATTGCGCCACGGAGACAGTCCTGCTCCACTCTCACCACCATCAGAACATATCTTCAAAGCTATTAGTGCAAAGAAAAAAGCAGCACACCACTCCCGGGAGGGCTCGAAACTCCAACCTTTCGGTTAACAGCCGATCGCGCTAGCCCATTGCGCCACGGGGACAGTCTTGCTCCACACTCACCACCATCACTACATATCTTCAAAGCTATCAGCACAAAGAAAAAAAACGCCGCACCACCACCGGGTGGGCTCGAACCTCCAACCTTTCGGTTAACAGCCGATCGCGCAAGCCAATTGCGCCACGGAGACAGTCCTGTTCCACTCTCACCACCATCAGAACATATCTTCAAAGCTATCGGCCCAAAGAAAAAAAGCACCGCACCACCACCGCGTGGGCTCGAACCTCCAACCTTTCGGTTAACAGCCGATCGCACTAGCCAACTGCGCCACGGAGACAGTCGTGCTCCACTCTCACCACCATCAGAACATATCTTCAAAGCTTTCAGCCCAAAGAAAAAAAAGCGCCGCACCACCTCCGGGTGGGCTCGAACCTCCAACCTTTCGGTTAACAGCAGATCGCGCTAGCCTATTGCCCCAAGGAGACAGTCGTGCTCCACTCTCACCACCGTCAGAACATTTCTTCAGAGCTATCACCCCAAAGAAAAAAAAGCGCCGCACCACCACCGGGTAGGCTCGAAACTCCAACCTTTCGGTTAACAGCCGATCGCGCTAGCCAATTGCGCCATGGAGACAGTCCTGCTCCACTCTCACCACCATCAGAACATATCTTCAAAGCTATTACCACAAAGAAAAAGCAACACACCACTCCTGGGAGGGCTCGAACCTACAACCTTTTGGTTAACAGCCGATCGCGCAACCAATTGCGCCACGGAGACAGTCCTGCTCCACTCTCAACACCATCAGAACATATCTTCAAAGCTATTAGCGCAAAGAAAAAAAGCGCCGCACCTCCACCGGGTGGGCTCGAACCTCCAACCTTTCGGTTAAAAGCAGATCGCGCTAGCCAATCGCGCCACGAAGACAGTCCTGCTCCACTTTCACCACCATCAGAACATATCTTCAAAGCTATTACCACAAAGAAAAAAGCAACACACCACTCCTGGGAGGGCTCGAACCTCCAACCTTTTGGTTAACAGCCGATCGCGCAACCAATTGCGCCACGGAGACAGTCCTGCTCCACTCTCACCACCATCAGAACATATCTTCAAAGCTATTAGCGCAAAGAAAAAAAGCGCCGCGCCACCACCGGGTGGGCTCGAACCTCCAACCTTTCGGTTAACAGCCGATCGCGCTAACCCAATGCGCCACGGGGACAGTCTTGCTCTACTCTCACCACCATCAGAACATATCTTCAAAGCTATCAGCGCAAAGAAAAAAAAGC
The DNA here is from genome assembly GCF_043290135.1 of Rhipicephalus microplus. Lineage (NCBI taxonomy): Eukaryota > Metazoa > Arthropoda > Arachnida > Ixodida > Ixodidae > Rhipicephalus > Rhipicephalus microplus. Next base: position 2,863,387 of record NW_027464612.1, on the reverse strand, counting down.
GCCGCACCACCACCGGGGGGTCTCGAACCTCCAACCTTTCGGTTAACAGCCGATCGCGCTAGCCAATTGCGCCACGGAGACAGTCTTGCTCCACTCTCAACACCATCAGAACATATCTTCAAAGCTACAAGCGCAAAGAAAAAAAAGCGCCGCACCACCACCAGGTGGGCTCGAACCTCCAACCTTTCGGTTAACAGCCAATCGCGTTAGCCAATTGCGCCACAGAGACAGTCCTGCTCCACTCTCACCACCATCAGAACATATCTTCAAAGCTATCAGCACAAAGAGAAAAAAGCGCCACACCACCACCAGGTGGGCTCGAAACTCCAACCTTTCGGTTAACAGCCGATCGCGCTAGCCAATTGCGCCATGGAGACAGTCCTGCTCCACTCTCACCACCATCAGAACATATCTTCAAAACTATTACCACAAAGAAAAAAGCAACACACCACTCCTGGGAGGGATAGAAACTCCAACCTTTCAGTTAACAGCTGATCGCGCTAGCCCATTGCGCCACGGAGACACCTTGCTCCAATCTTAACACCATCAGAACATATCTTCAAAGCTATTAGCGCAAAGAAAAAAAGCGCCGCACCACCACCGGGTGGGCTCGAACATCCAACCTTTCGGTTAACAGCCGATCGCGCTAGCCAATTGCGCCACGGAGACAGTCCTGCTCCACTCTCACCACCATAAGAACATATCTTCAAAGCTATTAGTGCAAAGAAAAAAGCAGCACACCACTCCCGGGAGGGCTCGAAACTCCAACCTTTCGGTTAACAGCCGATCGCGCTAGCCCATTGCGCCACGGGGACAGTCTTGCTCCACACTCACCACCATCACTACATATCTTCAAAGCTATCAGCACAAAGAAAAAAAACGCCGCACCACCACCGGGTGGGCTCGAACCTCCAACCTTTCGGTTAACAGCCGATCGCGCAAGCCAATTGCGCCACGGAGACAGTCCTGTTCCACTCTCACCACCATCAGAACATATCTTCAAAGCTATTACCACAAAGAAAAAAGCAACACACCACTCCTGGGAGGGATAGAAACTCCAACCTTTCAGTTAACAGCTGATCGCGCTAGCCCATTGCGCCACGGAGACAGCCTTGCTCCAATCTTAACACCATCAGAACATATCTTCAAAGCTATTAGCGCAAAGAAAAAAAGCGCCGCACCACCACCGGGTGGGCTCGAACATCCAACCTTTCGGTTAACAGCCGATCGCGCTAGCCAATTGCGCCACGGAGACAGTCCTGCTCCACTCTCACCACCATCAGAACATATCTTCAAAGCTATTAGTGCAAAGAAAAAAGCAGCACACCACTCCCGGGAGGGCTCGAAACTCCAACCTTTCGGTTAACAGCCGATCGCGCTAGCCCATTGCGCCACGGGGACAGTCTTGCTCCACACTCACCACCATCACTACATATCTTCAAAGCTATCAGCACAAAGAAAAAAAACGCCCCACCACCACCGGGTGGGCTCGAACCTCCAACCTTTCGGTTAACAGCCGATCGCGCAAGCCAATTGCGCCACGGAGACAGTCCTGCTCCACTCTCACCACCATCAGAACATATCTTCAAAGCTATCGGCCCAAAGAAAAAAAGCACCGCACCACCACCGGGTGGGCTCGAACCTCCAACCTTTCGGTCAACAGGTACTCGCGCTAGCCAATTGCGCCACGGAGACAGTCCTGCTCCACTCTCACCACCATCAGAACATATCTTCAAAGCTATCAGCACAAAGAAAAAAAAGCGGCACACTATCACCGCGTGGGCTCGAACCTCCAACCTTTCGGTTAACAGCCGATCGCACTAGCCAACTGCGCCACGGAGACAGTCGTGCTCCACTCTCACCACCATCAGAACATATCTTCAAAGCTTTCAGCCCAAAGAAAAAAAAGCGCCGCACCACCTCCGGGTGGGCTCGAACCTCCAACCTTTCGGTTAACAGCAGATCGCGCTAGCCTATTGCCCCAAGGAGACAGTCGTGCTCCACTCTCACCACCGTCAGAACATTTCTTCAGAGCTATCACCCCAAAGAAAAAAAAGCGCCGCACCACCACCGGGTAGGCTCGAAACTCCAACCTTTCGGTTAACAGCCGATCGCGCTAGCCAATTGCGCCATGGAGACAGTCCTGCTCCACTCTCACCACCATCAGAACATATCTTCAAAGCTATTACCACAAAGAAAAAGCAACACACCACTCCTGGGAGGGCTCGAACCTACAACCTTTTGGTTAACAGCCGATCGCGCAACCAATTGCGCCACGGAGACAGTCCTGCTCCACTCTCAACACCATCAGAACATATCTTCAAAGCTATTAGCGCAAAGAAAAAAAGCGCCGCACCTCCACCGGGTGGGCTCGAACCTCCAACCTTTCGGTTAAAAGCAGATCGCGCTAGCCAATCGCGCCACGAAGACAGTCCTGCTCCACTTTCACCACCATCAGAACATATCTTCAAAGCTATTACCACAAAGAAAAAAGCAACACACCACTCCTGGGAGGGCTCGAACCTCCAACCTTTTGGTTAACAGCCGATCGCGCAACCAATTGCGCCACGGAGACAGTCCTGCTCCACTCTCACCACCATCAGAACATATCTTCAAAGCTATTAGCGCAAAGAAAAAAAGCGCCGCGCCACCACCGGGTGGGCTCGAACCTCCAACCTTTCGGTTAACAGCCGATCGCGCTAACCCAATGCGCCACGGGGACAGTCTTGCTCTACTCTCACCACCATCAGAACATATCTTCAAAGCTATCAGCGCAAAGAAAAAAAAGCGCCGCACCACCACCGGGGGGTCTCGAACCTCCAACCTTTCGGTTAACAGCCGATCGCGCTAGCCAATTGCGCCACGGAGACAGTCTTGCTCCACTCTCAACACCATCAGAACATATCTTCAAAGCTACAAGCGCAAAGAAAAAAAAGCGCCGCACCACCACCAGGTGGGCTCGAACCTCCAACCTTTAGGTTAACAGCCAATCGCGTTAGCCAATTGCGCCACAGAGACAGTCCTGCTCCACTCTCACCACCATCAGAACATATCTTCAAAGCTATCAGCACAAAGAGAAAAAAGCGCCACACCACCACCAGGTGGGCTCGAAACTCCAACCTTTCGGTTAACAGCCGATCGCGCTAGCCAATTGCGCCATGGAGACAGTCCTGCTCCTCTCTCACCACCATCAGAACATATCTTCAAAACTATTACCACAAAGAAAAAAGCAACACACCACTCCTGGGAGGGATAGAAACTCCAACCTTTCAGTTAACAGCTGATCGCGCTAGCCCATTGCGCCACGGAGACACCTTGCTCCAATCTTAACACCATCAGAACATATCTTCAAAGCTATTAGCGCAAAGAAAAAAAGCGCCGCACCACCACCGGGTGGGCTCGAACATCCAACCTTTCGGTTAACAGCCGATCGCGCTAGCCAATTGCGCCACGGAGACAGTCCTGCTCCACTCTCACCACCATCAGAACATATCTTCAAAGCTATTAGTGCAAAGAAAAAAGCAGCACACCACTCCCGGGAGGGCTCGAAACTCCAACCTTTCGGTTAACAGCCGATCGCGCTAGCCCATTGCGCCACGGGGACAGTCTTGCTCCACACTCACCACCATCACTACATATCTTCAAAGCTATCAGCACAAAGAAAAAAAACGCCGCACCACCACCGGGTGGGCTCGAACCTCCAACCTTTCGGTTAACAGCCGATCGCGCAAGCCAATTGCGCCACGGAGACAGTCCTGTTCCACTCTCACCACCATCAGAACATATCTTCAAAGCTATCGGCCCAAAGAAAAAAAGCACCGCACCACCACCGAGTGGGCTCGAACCTCCACCCTTTCGGTTAACAGCCGATCGCGCTAGCCAACTGCGCCACGGAGACAGTCGTGCTCCACTCTCACCACCATCAGAACATATCTTCAAAGCTATCAGCCCAAAGAAAAAAAGCGCCGCACCACCTCCGGGTGGGCTCGAACCTCCAACCTTTCGGTTAACAGCAGATCGCGCTAGCCTATTGCCCCACGGAGACAGTCGTGCTCCACTCTCACCACCGTCAGAACATTTCTTCAGAGCTATCACCCCAAAGAAAAAAAAGAGCCGCAGCACCACCGCGTGGGCTCGAACCTCCAACCTTTCGGTTAACAGCCGATCGCGCTAGCCAATTGCGCCACGAAGACAGTCCTGCTGCACTCTCACCACCATCAGAACATATCTTTAAACTATCAGCGCAAAAAACAGCGCCGCACCACCACCGGGTGGGCTCGAAACTCCAACTTTTTGGTTAACAGCCGATCGCGCTTGCCCATTGCGCCACGGGGACAGTCTTGCTCCACTCTCACCACCATCAGAACATATCTTCAAAGCTATCAGCCCAAAGAAAAAAAGGCGCCGCACCACCTCCGGGTGGGCTCGAACCTTCAACCTTTCGGATAACAGCTGATCGCACTCGCCAATTGCGCCACGGAGGCAGTCGTGCTCCACTTTTACCACCATCAGAACATATCTTCAAAGCTATCAGCACAAAGAAAAAAAAAGCGCCGCACCACCACCGGGTGGGCTCGAACCTCCAACCTTTCGGTTAACAGCCGATCGCGCTAGCCAATTGCGCCACGGAGATAGCCTTGCTCCACTCTCAACACCATCAGAACATATCTTCAAAGCTATTAGCGCAAAGAAAAAAAGCGCCGCACCTCCACCGGGTGGGCTCGAACCTCCAACCTTTCGGTTAAAAGCCGATCGCGCTAGCCAATCGCGCCACGAAGACAGTCCTGCTCCACTTTCACCACCATCAGAACATATCTTCAAAGCTATTAGTGCAAAGTAAAAAGCTACACACCACTCCCGGGAGGGCTCGAAACTCCAACCCTTCGGTTTACAGCCGATCGCGCTAGCCCATTGCGCCACGAGGACAGTCTTGCTCCACTCTCACCACCATCAGAACATATCTTCAAAGCTATCAGCACAAAGAAAAAAAAAGCGCCGCACCACCACCGGGTGGGCTCGAACCTCCAACCTTTCGGTTAACAGCCGATTGCGCAAGCCAATTGCGCCACGGAGACAGTCCTGCTCCACTCTCACCACCATCAGAACATATCTTCAAAGCTATCAGCCCAAAGAAAAAAAATACCGCACCACCACCGGGTGGGCTCGAACTTCCAACCTTTCGGTTAACAGCCAATCGCGCTAGCCAATTGCGCCACGGAGACAGCCTTGCTCCACTTTCAACACCATCAGAACATATCTTCAAAGCTATTAGCGCAAAGAAAAAAAGCGCCGCGCCACCACCGGGTGGGCTCGAACCTCCAACCTTTCGGTTAACAGCCGATCGCGCTAGCCAATTGCGCCACGGAGACAGTCCTGCTCCATTTTCACCACCATCAGAACATATCTTCAAAGCTAATAGTGCAAAGAAAAAAGCGCCACACCATCACCGGGTGGGCTCTAACCTCCAACCTTTCGGTTAACAGCCGATCGCGCAAGCCAATTGCGCCACGGACACAGTCCTGCTCCACTCTCACCACCGTCAAAACATTTATTCAGAGCTATCACCCCAAAGAAAAAAAAGCGCCGCACCACCACCGGGAGGGCTCGAAACTCCAACCTTTCGGTTAACAGCCGATCGCGCTAGTCCATTGCGCCACGGACACAGTCTTGCTCCACTCTCACCACCATCAGAACATATCTTCAAAGCTATCAGCGCAAAGAAAAAAAAGTGCCGCACCACCACCGGGTGGGCTCGAACCTCCAACCTTTCGGTTAACAGCCGATTGCGCTAGCCCATTGCGCCACGGAGACAGTCTTGCTCCCTTCTCACCACCATCAGAACATATATTCAAAGCTATCAGCCCAAAGAAAAAAAGCGCCGCACCACCACCGGGTGGGCTCGAACCTCCAACCTTTCGGTTAACAGCCGATCGCACTAGCCAATTGCGCCACGGAGACAGTCGTGCTCCACTCTTATCACCATCAGAACATATCTTCAAAGCTAACAGCGCAAAGAAAAAAGCAACACACCACTCCCGGGAGGGCTCGAACCTCCAACTTTTGGGTTAACAGCCGATCGCGCTGGCCAATTGCGCCACGGAGACAGTCCTGCTGCACTCTCACCACCATTAGAACATATCTTTCAAGCTATCAGCCCAAGGAATAAAAAGCGCCGACACCACCGGGTGGGCTCGAACCTCCAAACTTTTGGTTAACGGCCGATCGCGCTAGCCAATTGCGCCACGGAGACAATCGTGCTGCACGCTCACCACCATCAGAACATATCTTCAAAGCTATCAGTGCAAAGAAAAAAGCAACACAGCACTCCCGGGAGGGCTCGAAACTCCAACCTTTCGGTTAACAGCCCATCGCGCTAGCCCACTGCGCCACGGAGACAGTCTTGCTCCACTCTCACCACCATCAGAACATATCTTCAAAGCTATCAGCGCAAAGAAAAAAGCAACACACCACTCCTGGGAGGGCTCGAACCTCCAACCTTTTGGTTAACAGCCGATCGCGCAACCAATTGCGCCACGGAGACAGTCCTGCTCCACTCTCACCACCATCAGAACATATCTTCAAAGCTATTAGCGCAAAGAAAAAAAGCGCCGCGCCACCACCGGGTGGGCTCGAACCTCCAACCTTTCGGTTAACAGCCGATCGCGCTAACCCAATGAGCCACGGGGACAGTCTTGCTCTACTCTCACCACCATCAGAACATATCTTCAAAGCTATCAGCGCAAAGAAAAAAAAGCGCCGCACCACCACCGGGTGGGCTCGAACCTCCAACCTTTCGGTTAACAGCCGATCGCGCTAGCCAATTGCGCCACGGAGACAGTCTTCCTCCACCCTCAACACCATCAGAACATATCTTCAGAGCTATCACCCCAAAGAAAAAAAAGAGCCGCAGCGCCACCGGGTGGGCTCGAACCTCCAACCTTTCGGTTAACAGCCGATCGCGCTAGCCAATTGCGCCACGAAGACAGTCCTGCTGCACTCTCACCACCATCAGAACATATCTTCAAACTATCAGCGCAAAAAAAGCGCCGCACCACCACCGGGTGGGCTCGAAACTCCAACCTTTTGGTTAACAGCCGATCGCGCTAGCCAAATGCGCCACAGAGACAGTCTTGCTCCACTCTCAACACCATCAGAACATATCTTCAAAGCTACAAGCGCAAAGAAAAAAAAGCGCCGCACCACCACCGGGTGGGCTCGAACCTCCAACGTTTCGGTTAACAGCCGAACGCGCTAGCCAATTGCGCCACGGGGACAGTCTTGCTCCACCCTCACCACCATCAGAACATATCTTCAAAGCTATCAGCGCAATGAAAAAAAAGCGCCGCACCACCACCGGGTCTGCTCGAACCTCCAACCTTTCGGTTAACAGCCGATCGCGCTAGCCAATTGCGCCACGGAGACAGTCCTGCTCCACTCTCACCACCATCAGAACATATCTTCAAAGCTATCAGCACAAAGAAAAAAAAGCGCCGCACCACCACCGGGTAGGCTCGAAACTCCAACCTTTCGGTTAACAGCCGATCGCGCTAGCCAATTGCGCCATGGAGACAGTCCTGCTCCACTCTCACCACCATCAGAACATATCTTCAAAGCTATTACCACAAAGAAAAAAGCAACACACCACTCCTGGGAGGGCTCGAACCTCCAACCTTTTGGTTAACAGCCGATCGCGCAACCAATTGCGCCACGGAGACAGTCCTGCTCCACTCTCACCACCATCAGAACATATCTTCAAAGCTATTAGCGCAAAGAAAAAAAGCGCCGCGCCACCACCGGGTGGGCTCGAACCTCCAACCTTTCGGTTAACAGCCGATCGCGCTAGCCAATTGCGCCACGGAGACAGTCCTGCTCCATTCTCACCACCGTCAGAACATTTCTTCAGAGCTATCAGCCCAAAGAAAAAAAAGCGCCGCACCACCACCGGGTGGGCTCGAAACTCCAACCTTTCGGTTAACAGCCGATCGCGCTAGCCAAATGCGCCACAGAGACAGTCTTGCTCCACTCTCAACACCATCAGAACATATCTTCAAAGCTACAAGCGCAAAGAAAAAAAGCGCCGCACCACCACCGGGTGGGCTCGAACCTCCAACCTTTCGGTTAACAGCCGATCGCGCTAGCCAATTGCGCCACGGGGACAGTCTTGCTCCACCCTCACCACCATCAGAACATATCTTCAAAGCTATCAGCGCAATGAAAAAAAAGCGCCGCACCACCACCGGGTGTGCTCGAACCTCCAACCTTTCGGTTAACAGCCGATCGCGCTAGCCAATTGCGCCACGGAGACAGTCCTGCTCCACTCTCACCACCATCAGAACATATCTTCAAAGCTATCAGCACAAAGAAAAAAAAGCGCCGCACCACCACCGGGTAGGCTCGAAACTCCAACCTTTCGGTTAACAGCCGATCGCGCTAGCCAATTGCGCCATGGAGACAGTCCTTCTCCACTCTCACCACCATCAGAACATATCTTCAAAGCTATTACCACAAAGAAAAAAGCAACACACCACTCCTGGGAGGGCTCGAACCTCCAACCTTTTGGTTAACAGCCGATCGCGCAACCAATTGCGCCACGGAGACAGTCCTGCTCCACTCTCACCACCATCAGAACATATCTTCAAAGCTATTAGCGCAAAAAAAAAGCGCCGCGCCACCACCGGGTGGGCTCGAACCTCCAACCTTTCGGTTAACAGCGGATCGCGCTAACCCAATGCGCCTCGGGGACAGTCTTGCTCTACTCTCACCACCATCAGAACATATCTTCAAAGCTATCAGCGCAAAGAAAAAAAAGCGCCGCACCACCACCGGGTGGGCTCGAACCTCCAACCTTTCGGTTAACAGCCGATCGCGCTAGCCAATTGCGCCACGGAGACAGTCTTGCTCCACTCTCAGCACCATCAGAACATATCTTCAAAGCTACAAGCGCAAAGAAAAAAAAGCGCCGCACCACCACCGGGTGGGCTCGAACCTCCAACCTTTCGGTTAACAGCCAATCGCGCTAGCCAATTGCGCCACGGAGACAGTCCTGCTCCACTCTCACCACCATCAGAACATATCTTCAAAGCTATTAGTGCAAAGAAAAAAGCAGCACACCACTCCCGGGAGGGCTCGAAACTCCAACCTTTCGGTTAACAGCCGATCGCGCTAGCCAATTGCGCCACGGAGACAGTCTTGCTCCACTCTCACCACCATCAGAACATATCTTCAAAGCTATTACCACAAAGAAAAAAGCAACACACCACTCCTGGGAGGGATAGAAACTCCAACCTTTCAGTTAACAGCTGATCGCGCTAGCCCATTGCGCCACGGAGACAGCCTTGCTCCAATCTTAACACCATCAGAACATATCTTCAAAGCTATTAGCGCAAAGAAAAAAAGCGCCGCACCACCACCGGGTGGGCTCGAACATCCAACCTTTCGGTTAACAGCCGATCGCGCTAGCCAATTGCGCCACGGAGACAGTCCTGCTCCACTCTCACCACCATCAGAACATATCTTCAAAGCTATTAGTGCAAAGAAAAAAGCAGCACACCACTCCCGGGAGGGCTCGAAACTCCAACCTTTCGGTTAACAGCCGATCGCGCGAGCCCATTGCGCCACGGGGACAGTCTTGCTCCACACTCACCACCATCACTACATATCTTCAAAGCTATCAGCACAAAGAAAAAAAAACGCCCCACCACCACCGGGTGGGCTCGAACCTCCAACCTTTCGGTTAACAGCCGATCGCGCAAGCCAATTGCGCCACGGAGACAGTCCTGCTCCTCTCTCACCACCATCAGAACATATCTTCAAACCTATCGGCCCAAAGAAAAAAAGCACCGCACCACCACCGGGTGGGCTCGAACCTCCAACCTTTCGGTCAACAGGTACTCGCGCTAGCCAATTGCGCCACGGAGACAGTCCTGCTCCACTCTCACCACCATCAGAACATATCTTCAAAGCTATCAGCACAAAGAAAAAAAAGCGGCACACTATCACCGCGTGGGCTCGAACCTCCAACCTTTCGGTTAACAGCCGATCGCACTAGCCAACTGCGCCACGGAGACAGTCGTGCTCCACTCTCACCACCATCAGAACATATCTTCAAAGCTTTCAGCCCAAAGAAAAAAAAGCGCCGCACCACCTCCGGGTGGGCTCGAACCTCCAACCTTTCGGTTAACAGCAGATCGCGCTAGCCTATTGCCCCACGGAGACAGTCGTGCTCCACTCTCACCACCGTCAGAACATTTCTTCAGAGCTATCACCCCAAAGAAAAAAAAGCGCCGCACCACCACCGGGTAGGCTCGAAACTCCAACCTTTCGGTTAACAGCCGATCGCGCTAGCCAATTGCGCCATGGAGACAGTCCTGCTCCACTCTCACCACCATCAGAACATATCTTCAAAGCTATTACCACAAAGAAAAAAGCAACACACCACTCCTGGGAGGGCTCGAACCTACAACCTTTTGGTTAACAGCCGATCGCGCAACCAATTGCGCCACGGAGACAGTCCTGCTCCACTCTCAACACCATCAGAACATATCTTCAAAGCTATTAGCGCAAAGAAAAAAAGCGCCGCACCTCCACCGGGTGGGCTCGAACCTCCAACCTTTCGGTTAAAAGCCGATCGCGCTAGCCAATCGCGCCACGAAGACAGTCCTGCTCCACTTTCACCACCATCAGAACATATCTTCAAAGCTATTACCACAAAGAAAAAAGCAACACACCACTCCTGGGAGGGCTCGAACCTCCAAGCTTTTGGTTAACAGCCGATCGCGCAACCAATTGCGCCACGGAGACAGTCCTGCTCCACTCTCACCACCATCAGAACATATCTTCAAAGCTATTAGCGCAAAGAAAAAAAGCGCCGCGCCACCACCGGGTGGGCTCGAACCTCCAACCTTTCGGTTAACAGCCGATCGCGCTAACCCAATGCGCCACGGGGACAGTCTTGCTCTACTCTCACCACCATCAGAACATATCTTCAAAGCTATCAGCGCAAAGAAAAAAAAGCGCCGCACCACCACCGGGTGGTCTCGAACCTCCAACCTTTCGGTTAACAGCCGATCGCGCTAGCCAATTGCGCCACGGAGACAGTCTTGCTCCACTCTCAACACCATCAGAACATATCTTCAAAGCTACAAGCGCAAAGAAAAAAAAGCGCCGCACCACCACCGGGTGGGCTCGAACCTCCAACCTTTCGGTTAACAGCCAATCGCGTTAGCCAATTGCGCCACAGAGACAGTCCTGCTCCACTCTCACCACCATCAGAACATATCTTCAAAGCTATCAGCACAAAGAGAAAAAAGCGCCACACCACCACCAGGTGGGCTCGAAACTCCAACCTTTCGGTTAACAGCCGATCGCGCTAGCCCATTGCGCCACGGGGACAGTCTTGCTCCACACTCACCACCATCACTACATATCTTCAAAGCTATCAGCACAAAGAAAGAAAAACGCCGCACCACCACCGGGTGGGCTCGAACCTCCAACCTTTCGGTTAACAGCCGATCGCGCAAGCCAATTGCGCCACGGAGACAGTCCTGCTCCACTCTCACCACCATCAGAACATATCTTCAAAGCTATCGGCCCAAAGAAAAAAAGCACCGCACCACCTCCGGGTGGGCTCGAACCTCCAACCTTTCGGTTAACAGCAGATCGCGCTAGCCCATTGCGCCACGGGGACAGTCTTGCTCCACACTCACCACCATCACTACATATCTTCAAAGCTATCAGCACAAAGAAAGAAAAACGCCGCACCACCACCGGGTGGGCTCGAACCTCCAACCTTTCGGTTAACAGCCGATCGCGCAAGCCAATTGCGCCATGGAGACAGTCCTGCTCCACTCTCACCACCATCAGAACATATCTTCAAAGCTATTACCACAAAGAAAAAAGCAACACACCACTCCTGGGAGGGCTCGAACCTACAACCTTTTGGTTAACAGCCGATCGCGCAACCAATTGCGCCACGGAGACAGTCCTGCTCCACTCTCAACACCATCAGAACATATCTTCAAAGCTATTAGCGCAAAGAAAAAAAGCGCCGCACCTCCACCGGGTGGGCTCGAACCTCCAACCTTTCGGTTAAAAGCCGATCGCGCTAGCCAATCGCGCCACGAAGACAGTCCTGCTCCACTTTCACCACCATCAGAACATATCTTCAAAGCTATTACCACAAAGAAAAAAGCAACACACCACTCCTGGGAGGGCTCGAACCTCCAAGCTTTTGGTTAACAGCCGATCGCGCAACCAATTGCGCCACGGAGACAGTCCTGCTCCACTCTCACCACCATCAGAACATATCTTCAAAGCTATTAGCGCAAAGAAAAAAAGCGCCGCGCCACCACCGGGTGGGCTCGAACCTCCAACCTTTCGGTTAACAGCCGATCGCGCTAACCCAATGCGCCACGGGGACAGTCTTGCTCTACTCTCACCACCATCAGAACATATCTTCAAAGCTATCAGCGCAAAGAAAAAAAAGCGCCGCACCACCACCGGGTGGTCTCGAACCTCCAACCTTTCGGTTAACAGCCGATCGCGCTAGCCAATTGCGCCACGGAGACAGTCTTGCTCCACTCTCAACACCATCAGAACATATCTTCAAAGCTACAAGCGCAAAGAAAAAAAAGCGCCGCACCACCACCGGGTGGGCTCGAACCTCCAACCTTTCGGTTAACAGCCAATCGCGTTAGCCAATTGCGCCACAGAGACAGTCCTGCTCCACTCTCACCACCATCAGAACATATCTTCAAAGCTATCAGCACAAAGAGAAAAAAGCGCCACACCACCACCAGGTGGGCTCGAAACTCCAACCTTTCGGTTAACAGCCGATCGCGCTAGCCCATTGCGCCACGGGGACAGTCTTGCTCCACACTCACCACCATCACTACATATCTTCAAAGCTATCAGCACAAAGAAAGAAAAACGCCGCACCACCACCGGGTGGGCTCGAACCTCCAACCTTTCGGTTAACAGCCGATCGCGCAAGCCAATTGCGCCACGGGGACAGTCCTGCTCCACTCTCACCACCATCAGAACATATCTTCAAAGCTATCGGCCCAAAGAAAAAAAGCACCGCACCACCACCGGGTGGGCTCGAACCTCCAACCTTTCGGTTAACAGCCGATCGCGCTAGCCAACTGCGCCACGGAGACAGTCGTGCTCCACTCTCACCACCATCAGAACATATCTTCAAAGCTATCAGCCCAAAGAAAAAAAAGCGCCGCACCACCTCCGGGTGGGCTCGAACCTCCAACCTTTCGGTTAACAGCAGATCGCGCTAGCCTATTGCCCCACGGAGACAGTCGTGCTCCACTCTCACCACCGTCAGAACATTTCTTCAGAGCTATCACCCCAAAGAAAAAAAAGAGCCGCAGCACCACCGCGTGGGCTCGAACCTCCAACCTTTCGGTTAACAGCCGATCGCGCTAGCCAATTGCGCCACGAAGACAATCCTGCTGCACTCTCACCACCATCAGAACATATCTTTAAACTATCAGCGCAAAAAACAGCGCCGCACCACCACCGGGTGGGCTCGAAACTCCAACTTTTTGGTTAACAGCCGATCGCGCTTGCCCATTGCACCACGGGGACAGTCTTGCTCCACTCTCACCACCATCAGAACATATCTTCAAAGCTATCAGCCCAAAGAAAAAAAAGCGCCGCACCACCTCCGGGTGGGCTCGAACCTTCAACCTTTCGGATAACAGCTGATCGCACTCGCCAATTGCGCCACGGAGGCAGTCGTGCTCCACTTTTACCACCATCAGAACATATCTTCAAAGCTATCAGCACAAAGAAAAAAAAAACGCCGCACCACCACCGGGTGGGCTCGAACCTCCAACCTTTCGGTTAACAGCCGATCGCGCTAGCCCATTGCGCCACGGAGATAGCCTTGCTCCACTCTCAACACCATCAGAACATATCTTCAAAGCTATTAGCGCAAAGAAAAAAAGCGCCGCACCTCCATCGGGTGGGCTCGAACCTCCAACCTTTCGGTTAAAAGCCGATCGCGCTAGCCAATCGCGCCACGAAGACAGTCCTGCTCCACTTTCACCACCATCAGAACATATCTTCAAAGCTATTAGTGCAAAGTAAAAAGCAACACACCACTCCCGGGAGGGCTCGAAACTCCAACCCTTCGGTTTACAGCCGATCGCGCTAGCCCATTGCGCCACGAGGACAGTCTTGCTCCACTCTCACCACCATCAGAACATATCTTCAAAGCTATCAGCACAAAGAAAAAAAAAGCGCCGCACCACCACCGGGTGGGCTCGAACCTCCAACCTTTCGGTTAACAGCCGATTGCGCAAGCCAATTGCGCCACGGAGACAGTCCTGCTCCACTCTCACCACCATCAGAACATATCTTCAAAGCTATCAGCCCAAAGAAAAAAAATACCGCACCACCACCGGGTGGGCTCGAACTTCCAACCTTTCGGTTAACAGCCAATCGCGCTAGCCAATTGCGCCACGGAGATAGCCTTGCTCCACTCTCAACACCATCAGAACATATCTTCAAAGCTATTAGCGCAAAGAAAAAAAGCGCCGCACCTCCACCGGGTGGGCTCGAACCTCCAACCTTTCGGTTAAAAGCCGATCGCGCTAGCCAATCGCGCCACGAAGACAGTCCTGCTCCACTTTCACCACCATCAGAACATATCTTCAAAGCTATTAGTGCAAAGTAAAAAGCAACACACCACTCCCGGGAGGGCTCGAAACTCCAACCCTTCGGTTTACAGCCGATCGCGCTAGCCCATTGCGCCACGAGGACAGTCTTGCTCCACTCTCACCACCATCAGAACATATCTTCAAAGCTATCAGCACAAAGAAAAAAAAGCGCCGCACCACCACCGGGTGGGCTCGAGCCTCCAACCTTTCGGTTAACAGGCGATTGCGCAAGCCAATTGCGCCACGGAGACAGTCCTGCTCCACTCTCACCACCATCAGAACATATCTTCAAAGCTATCAGCCCAAAGAAAAAAAATACCGCACCACCACCGGGTGGGCTCGAACTTCCAACCTTTCGGTTAACAGCCAATCGCGCTAGCCAATTGCGCCACGGAGACAGTCCTGCTTCACTCTCACCACCATCAGAACATATCTTCAAAGCTATCAGCACAAAGAAAAAAAGCGCCACACCATCATCGGGTGGGCTCGAACCTCCAACCTTTCGGTTAACAACCGATCGCGCAAGCCAATTGCGCCACGGAGACAGTCCTGCTCCACACTCACCACCGTCAAAACATTTTTTCAGAGCTATCACCCCAAAGAAAAAAAAGCGCCGCAACACCACCGGGTGGGCTCAAACATCCAACCTTTCGGTTAACAGCCGATCGCGCAAGCCAATTGCGCCACGGAGACAGTCCTGCTTCACTCTCACCACCATCAGAACATATATTCAAAGCTATCAGCCCAAAGAATAGAAAGCGCCGCGCCACCACCGGGTGGGCTCGAACCTCCAACCTTTCGGTTAACAGCCGATCGCGCTAGCCCATTGCGCCACGGAGACAGCCTTGCTCCACTTTCAACACCATCAGAACATATCTTCAAAGCTATTAGCGCAAAGAAAAAAAGCGCCGCACCACCACCGGGTGGGCTCGAACCTCCAACCTTTCGGTTAACAGCCGATCGCGCTAGCCAATTGCGCCACGAAGACAGTCCTGCTCCATTTTCACCACCATCAGAACATATCTTCAAAGCTAATAGTGCAAAGAAAAAAGCGCCACACCATCACCGGGTGGGCTCTAACCTCCAACCTTTCGGTTAACAGCCGATCGCGCAAGCCAATTGCGCCACGGACACAGTCCTGCTCCACTCTCACCACCGTCAAAACATTTATTCAGAGCTATCACCCCAAAGAAAAAAAAGCGCCGCACCACCACCGGGAGGGCTCGAAACTCCAACCTTTCGGTTAACAGCCGATCGCGCTAGTCCATTGCGCCACGGACACAGTCTTGCTCCACTCTCACCACCATCAGAACATATCTTCAAAGCTATCAGCGCAAAGAAAAAAAAGTGCCGCACCACCACCGGGTGGGCTCGAACCTCCAACCTTTCGGTTAACAGCCGATTGCGCTAGCCCATTGCGCCACGGAGACAGTCTTGCTCCCTTCTCACCACCATCAGAACATATATTCAAAGCTATCAGCCCAAAGAAAAAAAAGCGCCGCACCACCACCGGGTGGGCTCGAACCTCCAACCTTTCGGTTAACAGCCGATCGCACTAGCCAATTGCGCCACGGAGACAGTCGTGCTCCACTCTTATCGCCATCAGAACATATCTTCAAAGCTAACAGCGCAAAGAAAAAAGCAACACACCACTCCCGGGAGGGCTCGAACCTCCAACTTTTGGGTTAACAGCCGATCGCGCTGGCCAATTGCGCCACGGAGACAGTCCTGCTGCACTCTCACCACCATTAAAACATATCTTTCAAGCTATCAGCCCAAGGAATAAAAAGCGCCGACACCACCGGGTGGGCTCGAACCTCCAAACTTTTGGTTAACGGCCGATCGCGCTAGCCAATTGCGCCACGGAGACAATCGTGCTGCACGCTCACCACCATCAGAACATATCTTCAAAGCTATCAGTGCAAAGAAAAAAGCAACACAGCACTCCCGGGAGGGCTCGAAACTCCAACCTTTCGGTTAATGGCCGATCGCGCAAGCCAATTGCGCCACGGAGACAGACATGCTCCACTCTCACCACCATCAGAACATATCTTCAAACCTATCAGCCCCAAAAAAAAAAGCACCGCACCACCACCGGGCGGGCTGGAACCTCCAACCTTTTGGTTAACAGCCAATCGCGTTAGCCAATTGCGCCACGGAGACAGTCCTGCTCCACTCTCACCACCATCAGAACATATCTTCAAAGCTATCAGCACAAAGAGAAAAAAGCGCCGCACCACCACCGGGTGGGCTCGAAACTCCAACCTTTCGGTTAACAGCCGATCGCGCTAGCCAATTGCGCCATGGAGACAGTCCTGCTCCACTCTCACCACCATCAGAACATATCTTCAAAGCTATTACCACAAAGAAAAAAGCAACACACCACTCCTGGGAGGGCTCGAACCTCCAACCTTTTGGTTAACAGCCGATCGCGCAACCAATTGCGCCACGGAGACAGTCCTGCTCCACTCTCACCACCATCAGAACATATCTTCAAAGCTATTAGCGCAAAGAAAAAAAGCGCCGCGCCACCACCGGGTGGGCTCGAACCTCCAACCTTTCGGTTAACAGCCGACCGCGCTAACCCAATGCGCCACGGGGACAGTCTTGCTCTACTCTCACCACCATCAGAACATATCTTCAAAGCTATCAGCGCAAAGAAAAAAAAGCGCCGCACCACCACCGGGTGGGCTCGAACCTCCAACCTTTCGGTTAACAGCCGATCGCGCTAGCCAATTGCGCCACGGAGACAGTCTTGCTCCACCCTCAACACCATCAGAACATATCTTCAAAGCTACAAGCGCAAAGAAAAAAAAGCGCCGCACCACCACCGGGTGGGCTCGAACCTCCAACCTTTCGGTTAACAGCCAATCGCGTTAGCCAATTGCGCCACAGAGACAGTCCTGCTCCACTCTCACCACCATCAGAACATATCTTCAAAGCTATCAGCACAAAGAGAAAAAAGCGCCGCACCACCACCAGGTGGGCTTGAAACTCCAACCTTTCGGTTAACAGCCGATCGCGCTAGCCAATTGCGCCATGCAGACAGTCCTGCTCCACTCTCACCACCATCAGAACATATCTTCAAAGCTATTACCACAAAGAAAAAAGCAACACACCACTCCTGGGAGGGATCGAAACTCCAACCTTTCAGTTAACAGCTGATCGCTCTAGCCCATTGCGCCACGGAGACAGCCTTGCTCCAATCTCAACACCATCAGAACATATCTTCAAAGCTATTAGCGCAAAGAAAAAAAGCGCCGCACCACCACCGGGTGGGCTCGAACATCCAACCTTTCGGTTAACAGCCGATCGCGCTAGCCAATTGCGCCACGGAGACAGTCCTGCTCCACTCTCACCACCATCAGAACATATCTTCAAAGCTATTAGTGCAAAGAAAAAAGCAGCACACCACTCCCGGGAGGGCTCGAAACTCCAACCTTTCGGTTAACAGCCGATCGCGCTAGCCCATTGCGCCACGGGGACAGTCTTGCTCCACACTCACCACCATCACTACATATCTTCAAAGCTATCAGCACAAAGAAAAAAAAACGCCGCACCACCACCGGGTGGGCTCGAACCTCCAACCTTTCGGTTAACAGCCGATCGCGCAAGCCAATTGCGCCACGGAGACAGTCCTGCTCCACTCTCACCACCATCAGAACATATCTTCAAAGCTATCCGCCCAAAGAAAAAAAGCACCGCACCACCACCGGGTGGGCTCGAACCTCCAACCTTTCGGTCAACAGGTAATCGCGCTAGCCAATTGCGCCACGGAGAAAGTCCTGCTCCACTCTCACCACCATCAGAACATATCTTCAAAGCTCTCAGCACAAAGAAAAAAAAGCGGCACACTATCACCGCGTGGGCTCGAACCTCCAACCTTTCGGTTAACAGCCGATCGCGCTAGCCAACTGCGCCACGGAGACAGTCGTGCTCCACTCTCACCACCATCAGAACATATCTTCAAAGCTATCAGGCCAAAGAAAAAAAGCGCCGCACCACCTCCGGGTGGGCTCGAACCTCCAACCTTTCGGTTAACAGCAGATCGCGCTAGCCTATTGCCCCACGGAGACAGTCGTGCTCCACTCTCACCACCGTCAGAACATTTCTTCAGAGCTATCACCCCAAAGAACAAAAAGAGCCGCAGCACCACCGCGTCGGCTCGAACCTCCAACCTTTCGGTTAACAGCCGATCGCGCTAGCCAATTGCGCCACGAAGACAGTCCTGCTGCACTCTCACCACCATCAGAACATATCTTCAAACTATCAGCGCAAAAAACAGCGCCGCACCACCACCGGGTGGGCTCGAAACTCCAACTTTTTGGTTAACAGCCGATCGCGCTTGCCCATTGCGCCACGGGGACAGTCTTGCTCCACTCTCACCACCATCAGAACATATCTTCAAAGCTATCAGCCCAAAGAAAAAAAAAGCGCCGCACCACCACCGGGTGGGCTCGAACCTTCAACCTTTCGGATAACAGCTGATCGCACTCGCCAATTGCGCCACGGAGGCAGTCGTGCTCCACTGTTACCACCATCAGAACATATCTTCAAAGCTATCAGCACAAAGAAAAAAAAAGCGCCGCACCACCACCGGGTGGGCTCGAACCTCCAACCTTTCGGTTAACAGCCGATCGCGCTAGCCCATTGCGCCACGGAGATAGCCTTGCTCCACTCTCAACACCATCAGAACATATCTTCAAAGCTATTAGCGCAAAGAAAAAAAGCGCCGCACCTCCACCGGGTGGGCTCGAACCTCCAACCTTTCGGTTAAAAGCCGATCGCGCTAGCCAATCGCGCCACGAAGACAGTCCTGCTCCACTTTCACCACCATCAGAACATATCTTCAAAGCTATTAGTGCAAAGTAAAAAGCAACACACCACTCCCGGGAGGGCTCGAAACTCCAACCCTTCGGTTTACAGCCGATCGCGCTAGCCCATTGCGCCACGAGGACAGTCTTGCTCCACTCTCACCACCATCAGAACATATCTTCAAAGCTATCAGCACAAAGAAAAAAAAAGCGCCGCACCACCACCGGGTGCGCTCGAACCTCCAACCTTTCGGTTAACAGCCGATTGCGCAAGCCAATTGCGCCACGGAGACAGTCCTGCTCCACTTTCACCACCATCAGAACATATCTTCAAAGCTATCAGCCCAAAGAAAAAAAATACCGCACCACCACCGGGTGGGCTCGAACTTCCAACCTCTCGGTTAACAGCCAATCGCGCTAGCCAATTGCGCCACGGAGACAGTCCTGCTTCAATCTCACCACCATCAGAACATATCTTCAAAGCTATCAGCACAAAGAAAAAAAGCGCCACACCATCATCGGGTGGGCTCGAACCTCCAACCTTTCGGTTAACAACCGATCGCGCAAGCCAATTGCGCCACGGAGACAGTCCTACTCCACACTCACCACCGTCAAAACATTTTTTCAGAGCTATCACCCCAAAGAAAAAAAAGCGCCGCAACACCACCGGGTGGGCTCAAACCTCCAACCTTTCGGTTAACAGCCGATCGCGCAAGCCAATTGCGCCACGGAGACAGTCCTGCTTCACTCTCACCACCATCAGAACATATATTCAAAGCTATCAGCCCAAAGAATAGAAAGCGCCGCGCCACCACCGGGTGGGCTCGAACCTCCAACCTTTCGGTTAACAGCCGATCGCGCTAGCCCATTGCGCCACGGAGACAGCCTTGCTCCACTTTCAACACCATCAGAACATATCTTCAAAGCTATTAGCGCAAAGAAAAAAAGCGCCGCGCCACCACCGGGTGGGCTCGAACCTCCAACCTTTCGGTTAACAGCCGATCGCGCTAGCCAATTGCGCCACGGAGACAGTCCTGCTCCATTTTCACCACCATCAGAACATATCTTCAAAGCTAATAGTGCAAAGAAAAAAGCGCCACACCATCACCGGGTGGGCTCTAACCTCCAACCTTTCGGTTAACAGCCGATCGCGCAAGCCAATTGCGCCACGGAGACAGTCCTGCTCCACTCTCACCACCGTCAAAACATTTATTCAAAGCTATCACCCCAAAGAAAAAAAAGCGCCGCACCACCACCGGGAGGGCTCGAAACTCCAACCTTTCGGTTAACAGCCGATCGCGCTAGTCCATTGCGCCACGGACACAGTCTTGCTCCACTCTCACCACCATCAGAACATATCTTCAAAGCTATCAGCGCAAAGAAAAAAAAGCGCCGCACCACCACCGGGTGGGCTCGAACCTCCAACCTTTCGGTTAACAGCCGATTGCGCTAGCCCATTGCGCCACGGAGACAGTCTTGCTCCCTTCTCACCACCATCGGAACATATCTTCAAAGCTATCAGCGCAAAGAAAAAAGCAACACACCACTCCCGGGAGGGCTCGAACCTCCAACTTTTGGGTTAACAGCCGATCGCGCTGGCCAATTGCGCCACGGAGACAGTCCTGCTGCACTCTCACCACCATTAGAACATATCTTTCAAGCTATCAGCCCAAGGAATAAAAAGCGCCGACACCACCGGGTGGGCTCGAACCTCCAACCTTTTGGTTAACGGCCGATCGCGCTAGCCAATTGCGCCACGGAGACAATCGTGCTGCACGCTCACCACCATCAGAACATATCTTCAAAGCTATCAGCGCAAAGAAAAAAGCAACACACCACTCCCGGGAGGGCTCGAACCTCCAACTTTTGGGTTAACTGCCGATCGCGCTGGCCAATTGCGCCACGGAGACAGTCCTGCTGCACTCTCACCACCATTAGAACATATCTTTCAAGCTATCAGCCCAAGGAATAAAAAGCGCCGACACCACCGGGTGGGCTCGAACCTCCAACCTTTCGGTTAACAGCCGATCGCGCTAGCCAATTGCGCCACGGAGACAGTCCTGCTCCATTTTCACCACAATCAGAACATATCTTCAAAGCTAATAGTGCAAAGAAAAAAGCGCCACACCATCACCGGGTGGGCTCTAACCTCCAACCTTTCGGTTAACAGCCGATCGCGCAAGCCAATTGCGCCACGGAGACAGTCCTGCTCCACTCTCACCACCGTCAAAACATTTATTCAGAGCTATCACCCCAAAGAAAAAAAAGCGCCGCACCACCACCGGGAGGGCTCGAAACTCCAACCTTTCGGTTAACAGCCGATCGCGCTAGTCCATTGCGCCACGGACACAGTCTTGCTCCACTCTCACCACCATCAGAACATATCTTCAAAGCTATCAGCGCAAAGAAAAAAAAGCGCCGCACCACCACCGGGTCGGCTCGAACCTCCAACCTTTCGGTTAACAGCCGATTGCGCTAGCCCATTGCGCCACGGAGACAGTCTTGCTCCCTTCTCACCACCATCGGAACATATCTTCAAAGCTATCAGCGCAAAGAAAAAAGCAACACACCACTCCCGGGAGGGCTCGAACCTCCAACTTTTGGGTTAACAGCCGATCGCGCTGGCCAATTGCGCCACGGAGACAGTCCTGCTGCACTCTCACCACCATTAGAACATATCTTTCAAGCTATCAGCCCAAGGAATAAAAAGCGCCGACACCACCGGGTGGGCTCGAACCTCCAACCTTTTGGTTAACGGCCGATCGCGCTAGCCAATTGCGCCACGGAGACAATCGTGCTGCACGCTCACCACCATCAGAACATATCTTCAAAGCTATCAGTGCAAAGAAAAAAGCAACACAGCACTCCCGGGAGGGCTCGAAACTCCAACCTTTCGGTTAACAGCCCATCGCGCTAGCCCACTGCGCCACGGAGACAGTCTTGCTCCACTCTCACCACCATCAGAACATATCTTCAAAGCTATCAGCCCAAAGAAAAAAAAAGCGCCGAACACCACCGGGTGGGCTCGAACCTTCAACCTTTCGGATAACAGCTGATCGCACTCGCCAATTGCGCCACGGAGGCAGTCGTGCTCCACTGTTACCACCATCAGAACATATCTTCAAAGCTATCAGCACAAAGAAAAAAAAAGCGCCGCACCACCACCGGGTGGGCTCGAACCTCCAACCTTTCGGTTAACAGCCGATCGCGCTAGCCCATTGCGCCACGGAGATAGCCTTGCTCCACTCTCAACACCATCAGAACATATCTTCAAAGCTATTAGCGCAAAGAAAAAAAGCGCCGCACCTCCACCGGGTGGGCTCGAACCTCCAACCTTTCGGTTAAAAGCCGATCGCGCTAGCCAATCGCGCCACGAAGACAGTCCTGCTCCACTTTCACCACCATCAGAACATATCTTCAAAGCTATTAGTGCAAAGTAAAAAGCAACACACCACTCCCGGGAGGGCTCGAAACTCCAACCCTTCGGTTTACAGCCGATCGCGCTAGCCCATTGCGCCACGAGGACAGTCTTGCTCCACTCTCACCACCATCAGAACATATCTTCAAAGCTATCAGCACAAAGAAAAAAAAAAAGCGCCGCACCACCACCGGGTGCGCTCGAACCTCCAACCTTTCGGTTAACAGCCGATTGCGCAAGCCAATTGCGCCACGGAGACAGTCCTGCTCCACTTTCACCACCATCAGAACATATCTTCAAAGCTATCAGCCCAAAGAAAAAAAATACCGCACCACCACCGGGTGGGCTCGAACTTCCAACCTCTCGGTTAACAGCCAATCGCGCTAGCCAATTGCGCCACGGAGACAGTCCTGCTTCACTCTTACCACCATCAGAACATATCTTCAAAGCTATCAGCACAAAGAAAAAAAGCGCCACACCATCATCGGGTGGGCTCGAACCTCCAACCTTTCGGTTAACAACCGATCGCGCAAGCCAATTGCGCCACGGAGACAGTCCTACTCCACACTCACCACCGTCAAAACATTTTTTCAGAGCTATCACCCCAAAGAAAAAAAAGCGCCGCAACACCACCGGGTGGGCTCAAACCTCCAACCTTTCGGTTAACAGCCGATCGCGCAAGCCAATTGCGCCACGGAGACAGTCCTGCTTCACTCTCACCACCATCAGAACATATATTCAAAGCTATCAGCCCAAAGAATAGAAAGCGCCGCGCCACCACCGGGTGGGCTCGAACCTCCAACCTTTCGGTTAACAGCCGATCGCGCTAGCCCATTGCGCCACGGAGACAGCCTTGCTCCACTTTCAACACCATCAGAACATATCTTCAAAGCTATTAGCGCAAAGAAAAAAAGCGCCGCGCCACCACCGGGTGGGCTCGAACCTCCAACCTTTCGGTTAACAGCCGATCGCGCAAGCCAATTGCGCCACGGAGACAGTCCTGCTCCACTCTCACCACCGTCAAAACATTTATTCAGAGCTATCACCCCAAAGAAAAAAAAGCGCCGCACCACCACCGGGAGGGCTCGAAACTCCAACCTTTCGGTTAACAGCCGATCGCGCTAGTCCATTGCGCCACGGACACAGTCTTGCTCCACTCTCACCACCATCAGAACATATCTTCAAAGCTATCAGCGCAAAGAAAAAAAAGCGCCGCACCACCACCGGGTGGGCTCGAACCTCCAACCTTTCGGTTAACAGCCGATTGCGCTAGCCCATTGCGCCACGGAGACAGTCTTGCTCCCTTCTCACCACCATCGGAACATATCTTCAAAGCTATCAGCGCAAAGAAAAAAGCAACACACCACTCCCGGGAGGGCTCGAACCTCCAACTTTTGGGTTAACAGCCGATCGCGCTGGCCAATTGCGCCACGGAGACAGTCCTGCTGCACTCTCACCACCATTAGAACATATCTTTCAAGCTATCAGCCCAAGGAATAAAAAGCGCCGACACCACCGGGTGGGCTCGAACCTCCAACCTTTTGGTTAACGGCCGATCGCGCTAGCCAATTGCGCCACGGAGACAATCGTGCTGCACGCTCACCACCATCAGAACATATCTTCAAAGCTATCAGTGCAAAGAAAAAAGCAACACAGCACTCCCGGGAGGGCTCGAAACTCCAACCTTTCGGTTAACAGCCCATCGCGCTAGCCCACTGCGCCACGGAGACAGTCTTGCTCCACTCTCACCACCATCAGAACATATCTTCAAAGCTATCAGCGCAAAGAAAAAAAAGCGCCGCACCACCACCGGGTGGGCTCGAACCTCCAGCCTTTCGGTTAATGGCCGATCGCGCAAGCCATTTGCGCCACGGAGACAGACATGCTCCACTCTCACCACCAACAGAACATATCTTCAAACCTATCAGCCCCAAAAAAAAGCACCGCACCACCACCGGGCGGGCTGGAACCTCCAACCTTTCGGTTAACAGCCAATCGCGTTAGCCAATTGCGCCACGGAGACAGTCCTGCTCCACTCTCACCACAATCAGAACATATCTTCAAAGCTATCAGCACAAAGAGAAAAAAGCGCCGCACCACCACCGGGTGGGCTCGAAACTCCAACCTTTCGGTTAACAGCCGATCGTGCTAGCCAATTGCGCCATGGAGACAGTCCTGCTCCAGTCTCACCACCATCAGAACATATCTTCAAAGCTATTAGTGCAAAGAAAAAAGCAGCACACCACTCCAGGAAGGACTCGAAACTCCAACCTTTCGGTTAACAGCCGATCGCGCTAGCCCATTGCGCCACGGGGACAGTCTTGCTTCACTCTCACCTCCATCAGTACATATCTTCAAAGCTATCAGCACAAAGAAAAAAAACGCCGCACCACCACCGGGTGGGCTCGAACCTCCAACCTTTCGGTTAACAGCCGATCGCGCAAGCCAATTGCGCCACGGAGACAGTCCTGCTCCACTCTCACCACCGTCAAAACATTTATTCAAAGCTATCACCCCAAAGAAAAAAAAGCGCCGCACCACCACCGGGAGGGCTCGAAACTCCAACCTTTCGGTTAACAGCCGATCGCGCTAGTCCATTGCGCCACGGACACAGTCTTGCTCCACTCTCACCACCATCAGAACATATCTTCAAAGCTATCAGCGCAAAGAAAAAAAAGCGCCGCACCACCACCGGGTGGGCTCGAACCTCCAACCTTTCGGTTAACAGCCGATTGCGCTAGCCCATTGCGCCACGGAGACAGTCTTGCTCCCTTCTCACCACCATCGGAACATATCTTCAAAGCTATCAGCGCAAAGAAAAAAGCAACACACCACTCCCGGGAGGGCTCGAACCTCCAACTTTTGGGTTAACAGCCGATCGCGCTGGCCAATTGCGCCACGGAGACAGTCCTGCTGCACTCTCACCACCATTAGAACATATCTTTCAAGCTATCAGCCCAAGGAATAAAAAGCGCCGACACCACCGGGTGGGCTCGAACCTCCAACCTTTTGGTTAACGGCCGATCGCGCTAGCCAATTGCGCCACGGAGACAATCGTGCTGCACGCTCACCACCATCAGAACATATCTTCAAAGCTATCAGCGCAAAGAAAAAAGCAACACACCACTCCCGGGAGGGCTCGAACCTCCAACTTTTGGGTTAACTGCCGATCGCGCTGGCCAATTGCGCCACGGAGACAGTCCTGCTGCACTCTCACCACCATTAGAACATATCTTTCAAGCTATCAGCCCAAGGAATAAAAAGCGCCGACACCACCGGGTGGGCTCGAACCTCCAACCTTTCGGTTAACAGCCGATCGCGCTAGCCAATTGCGCCACGGAGACAGTCCTGCTCCATTTTCACCACAATCAGAACATATCTTCAAAGCTAATAGTGCAAAGAAAAAAGCGCCACACCATCACCGGGTGGGCTCTAACCTCCAACCTTTCGGTTAACAGCCGATCGCGCAAGCCAATTGCGCCACGGAGACAGTCCTGCTCCACTCTCACCACCGTCAAAACATTTATTCAGAGCTATCACCCCAAAGAAAAAAAAGCGCCGCACCACCACCGGGAGGGCTCGAAACTCCAACCTTTCGGTTAACAGCCGATCGCGCTAGTCCATTGCGCCACGGACACAGTCTTGCTCCACTCTCACCACCATCAGAACATATCTTCAAAGCTATCAGCGCAAAGAAAAAAAAGCGCCGCACCACCACCGGGTCGGCTCGAACCTCCAACCTTTCGGTTAACAGCCGATTGCGCTAGCCCATTGCGCCACGGAGACAGTCTTGCTCCCTTCTCACCACCATCGGAACATATCTTCAAAGCTATCAGCGCAAAGAAAAAAGCAACACACCACTCCCGGGAGGGCTCGAACCTCCAACTTTTGGGTTAACAGCCGATCGCGCTGGCCAATTGCGCCACGGAGACAGTCCTGCTGCACTCTCACCACCATTAGAACATATCTTTCAAGCTATCAGCCCAAGGAATAAAAAGCGCCGACACCACCGGGTGGGCTCGAACCTCCAACCTTTTGGTTAACGGCCGATCGCGCTAGCCAATTGCGCCACGGAGACAATCGTGCTGCACGCTCACCACCATCAGAACATATCTTCAAAGCTATCAGTGCAAAGAAAAAAGCAACACAGCACTCCCGGGAGGGCTCGAAACTCCAACCTTTCGGTTAACAGCCCATCGCGCTAGCCCACTGCGCCACGGAGACAGTCTTGCTCCACTCTCACCACCATCAGAACATATCTTCAAAGCTATCAGCCCAAAGAAAAAAAAAGCGCCGAACACCACCGGGTGGGCTCGAACCTTCAACCTTTCGGATAACAGCTGATCGCACTCGCCAATTGCGCCACGGAGGCAGTCGTGCTCCACTGTTACCACCATCAGAACATATCTTCAAAGCTATCAGCACAAAGAAAAAAAAAGCGCCGCACCACCACCGGGTGGGCTCGAACCTCCAACCTTTCGGTTAACAGCCGATCGCGCTAGCCCATTGCGCCACGGAGATAGCCTTGCTCCACTCTCAACACCATCAGAACATATCTTCAAAGCTATTAGCGCAAAGAAAAAAAGCGCCGCACCTCCACCGGGTGGGCTCGAACCTCCAACCTTTCGGTTAAAAGCCGATCGCGCTAGCCAATCGCGCCACGAAGACAGTCCTGCTCCACTTTCACCACCATCAGAACATATCTTCAAAGCTATTAGTGCAAAGTAAAAAGCAACACACCACTCCCGGGAGGGCTCGAAACTCCAACCCTTCGGTTTACAGCCGATCGCGCTAGCCCATTGCGCCACGAGGACAGTCTTGCTCCACTCTCACCACCATCAGAACATATCTTCAAAGCTATCAGCACAAAGAAAAAAAAAGCGCCGCACCACCACCGGGTGCGCTCGAACCTCCAACCTTTCGGTTAACAGCCGATTGCGCAAGCCAATTGCGCCACGGAGACAGTCCTGCTCCACTTTCACCACCATCAGAACATATCTTCAAAGCTATCAGCCCAAAGAAAAAAAATACCGCACCACCACCGGGTGGGCTCGAACTTCCAACCTCTCGGTTAACAGCCAATCGCGCTAGCCAATTGCGCCACGGAGACAGTCCTGCTTCACTCTTACCACCATCAGAACATATCTTCAAAGCTATCAGCACAAAGAAAAAAAGCGCCACACCATCATCGGGTGGGCTCGAACCTCCAACCTTTCGGTTAACAACCGATCGCGCAAGCCAATTGCGCCACGGAGACAGTCCTACTCCACACTCACCACCGTCAAAACATTTTTTCAGAGCTATCACCCCAAAGAAAAAAAAGCGCCGCAACACCACCGGGTGGGCTCAAACCTCCAACCTTTCGGTTAACAGCCGATCGCGCAAGCCAATTGCGCCACGGAGACAGTCCTGCTTCACTCTCACCACCATCAGAACATATATTCAAAGCTATCAGCCCAAAGAATAGAAAGCGCCGCGCCACCACCGGGTGGGCTCGAACCTCCAACCTTTCGGTTAACAGCCGATCGCGCTAGCCCATTGCGCCACGGAGACAGCCTTGCTCCACTTTCAACACCATCAGAACATATCTTCAAAGCTATTAGCGCAAAGAAAAAAAGCGCCGCGCCACCACCGGGTGGGCTCGAACCTCCAACCTTTCGGTTAACAGCCGATCGCGCAAGCCAATTGCGCCACGGAGACAGTCCTGCTCCACTCTCACCACCGTCAAAACATTTATTCAGAGCTATCACCCCAAAGAAAAAAAAGCGCCGCACCACCACCGGGAGGGCTCGAAACTCCAACCTTTCGGTTAACAGCCGATCGCGCTAGTCCATTGCGCCACGGACACAGTCTTGCTCCACTCTCACCACCATCAGAACATATCTTCAAAGCTATCAGCGCAAAGAAAAAAAAGCGCCGCACCACCACCGGGTGGGCTCGAACCTCCAACCTTTCGGTTAACAGCCGATTGCGCTAGCCCATTGCGCCACGGAGACAGTCTTGCTCCCTTCTCACCACCATCGGAACATATCTTCAAAGCTATCAGCGCAAAGAAAAAAGCAACACACCACTCCCGGGAGGGCTCGAACCTCCAACTTTTGGGTTAACAGCCGATCGCGCTGGCCAATTGCGCCACGGAGACAGTCCTGCTGCACTCTCACCACCATTAGAACATATCTTTCAAGCTATCAGCCCAAGGAATAAAAAGCGCCGACACCACCGGGTGGGCTCGAACCTCCAACCTTTTGGTTAACGGCCGATCGCGCTAGCCAATTGCGCCACGGAGACAATCGTGCTGCACGCTCACCACCATCAGAACATATCTTCAAAGCTATCAGTGCAAAGAAAAAAGCAACACAGCACTCCCGGGAGGGCTCGAAACTCCAACCTTTCGGTTAACAGCCCATCGCGCTAGCCCACTGCGCCACGGAGACAGTCTTGCTCCACTCTCACCACCATCAGAACATATCTTCAAAGCTATCAGCGCAAAGAAAAAAAAGCGCCGCACCACCACCGGGTGGGCTCGA
The DNA here is from genome assembly GCF_043290135.1 of Rhipicephalus microplus. Taxonomy (NCBI): domain Eukaryota; kingdom Metazoa; phylum Arthropoda; class Arachnida; order Ixodida; family Ixodidae; genus Rhipicephalus; species Rhipicephalus microplus. Next base: position 2,833,956 of record NW_027464612.1, on the reverse strand, counting down.
ACCTCCAGCCTTTCGGTTAATGGCCGATCGCGCAAGCCATTTGCGCCACGGAGACAGACATGCTCCACTCTCACCACCAACAGAACATATCTTCAAACCTATCAGCCCCAAAAAAAAGCACCGCACCACCACCGGGCGGGCTGGAACCTCCAACCTTTCGGTTAACAGCCAATCGCGTTAGCCAATTGCGCCACGGAGACAGTCCTGCTCCACTCTCACCACAATCAGAACATATCTTCAAAGCTATCAGCACAAAGAGAAAAAAGCGCCGCACCACCACCGGGTGGGCTCGAAACTCCAACCTTTCGGTTAACAGCCGATCGTGCTAGCCAATTGCGCCATGGAGACAGTCCTGCTCCAGTCTCACCACCATCAGAACATATCTTCAAAGCTATTAGTGCAAAGAAAAAAGCAGCACACCACTCCAGGAAGGACTCGAAACTCCAACCTTTCGGTTAACAGCCGATCGCGCTAGCCCATTGCGCCACGGGGACAGTCTTGCTTCACTCTCACCTCCATCAGTACATATCTTCAAAGCTATCAGCACAAAGAAAAAAAACGCCGCACCACCACCGGGTGGGCTCGAACCTCCAACCTTTCGGTTAACAGCCGATCGCGCTAGCCCATTGCGCCACGGGGACAGTCTTGCCCCACTCTCACCACCATCAGAACATATCTTCAAAGCTATCAGCACAAAGAGAAAAAAGCGCCGCACCACCACCGGGTGGGCTCGAAACTCCAACCTTTCGGTTAACAGCCGATCACGCTAGCCAATTGCGCCAGGGAGACAGTCCTGCTCCACTCTCACCACCACCAGAACATATCTTCAAAGCTATTACCACAAAGAAAAAAGCAACACACCACTCCTGGGAGGGCTCGAAACTCCAACCTTTCGGTTAACAGCCGATCGCGCTAGCCCATTGCGCCACGGAGACAGCCTTGCTCCACTCTCACCACCATTAGAACATATCTTTCAAGCTATCAGCCCAAAGAATAGAAAGCGCCGCGCCACCACCGGGTGGGCTCGAACCTCCAACCTTTCGGTTAACAGCCGATCGCGCTAGCCAATTGCGCCACGGAGACAGTCCTGCTCCATTTTCACCACCATCAGAACATATCTTCAAAGCTAATAGTGCAAAGAAAAAAGCGCCACACCATCACCGGGTGGGCTCGAACCTCCAACCTTTCGGTTAACAGCCGATCGCGCAAGCCAATTGCGCCACGGAGACAGTCCTGCTCCACTCTCACCACCGTCAAAACATTTATTCAGAGCTATCACCCCAAAGAAAAAAAAGCGCCGCACCACCACCGGGAGGGCTCGAAACTCCAACCCTTCGGTTTACAGCCGATCGCGCTAGCCCATTGCGCCACGAGGACAGTCTTGCTCCACTCTCACCACCATCAGAACATATCTTCAAAGCTATCAGCACAAAGAAAAAAAAAGCGCCGCACCACCACCGGGTGGGCTCGAACCTCCAACCTTTCGGTTAACAGCCAATCGCGCTAGCCAATTGCGCGACGGAGACAGTCCTGCTTCACTCTCACCACCATCAGAACATATCTTCAAAGCTATCAGCACAAAGAAAAAAAAGCGCCACACCATCATCGGGTGGGCTCGAACCTCCAACCTTTCGGTTAACAACCGATCGCGCAAGCCAATTGCACCACGGAGACAGTCCTGCTCCACACTCACCACCGTCAAAACATTTCTTCAGAGCTATCACCCCAAAGAAAAAAAAGCGCCGCACCACCATCGGGTAGGCTCGAAACTCCAACCTTTCGGTTAACAGCCGATCGCGCTAGCCAATTGCGCCATGGAGACAGTCCTGCTCCACTCTCACCACCATCAGAACATATCTTCAAAGCCATCAGCCCAAAGAAAAAAAAGCACCGCACCACCACCGGGTGGGCTCGAACCTCCAACCTTTCGGTTAACAGCCAATCGCGCTAGCCAATTGCGCCACGGAGACAGTCCTGCTCCACTCTCACCACCATCAGAACATATCTTCAAAGCTATTAGCGCAAAGAAAAAAGCGCCGCGCCACCACCGGGTGGGCTCGAACCTCCAACCTTTCGGTTAACAGCCAATCGCGCTAGCCAATTGCGCCACGGAGACAGTCCTGCTCCACTCTCACCACCATCAGAACATATCTTCAAAGCTATTAGCGCAAAGAAAAAAAGCGCCGCGCCACCACCGGGTGGGCTCGAACCTCCAACCTTTCGGTTAACAGCCGATCGCGCTAACCCCATGCGCCACGAGGACAGTCTAGCTCCACTCTCACCACCATCAGAACATATCTTCAAAGCTATCAGCGCAAAGAAAAATAGCGCCGCACCACCACCGGGTGGGCTCGAACCTCCAACCTTTCGGTTAACAGCCGATCGCGCTAGCCAATTGCGCCACGGAGACAGTCTTGCTCCACTCTCAACACCATCAGAACATATCTTCAAAGCTACAAGCGCAAAGAAAAAAAAGCGCCGCACCACACCGGGTGGGCTCGAACCTCCAACCTTTCGGTTAACAGCCAATCGCGTTAGCCAATAGCGCCACAGAGACAGTCCTGCTCCACTCTCACCACCATCAGAACATATCTTCAAAGCTATCAGCCTAAAGAAAAAAAGCACCGCACCACCACCGGGTGGGCTCGAACTTCTAACCTTTCGGTTAACAGCCAATCGTGCTAGCCAATTGCGCCACGGAGACAGTCCTGCTTCACTCTCACCACCATCAGAACATATCTTCAAAGCTATCAGCACAAAGAAAAAAAGCGCCACACCATCATCGGGTGGGCTAGAACCTCCAACCTTTCGGTTAACAGCCGATCGCGCAAGCCAATTGCGCCACGGAGACAGTCCTGCTCCACACTCACCACCATCAAAACATTTCTTCAGAGCTATCACCCCAAAGAAAAAAAAGCGCCGCACCACCACCGGGTGGGCTCGAACCTCCAACCTTTCAGTTAACAGCCGATCGCGCTAGCCGATTGCGCCACGGAGACAGTCCTGGTCCACTCTCACCACCATCAGAACATATCTTCAAAGCTATCAGCGCAAAGAAAAAAAAGCGCCGCGCCACCACCGGGTGGGCTCGAACCTCCAACCTTTCGATTAACAGCCGATCGCGCTAACCCATTGCGCCACGGGGACAGTCTTGCTCCACTCTCACCACTATCAGAACATATCTTCAAAGCTATCAGCGCAAAGAAAAAAAAGCGCCGCACCACCACCGGGTGGGCTCGAACCTCCAACCATTCGGTTAACAGCCGATCGCGCTAGCCAATTGCGCCACAGAGACAGTCTTGCTCCACTCTCAACACCATCAGAACATATCTTCAAAGCTACAAGCGCAAAGAAAAAAAAGCGCCGCACCACCACCGGGTGGGCTCGAACCTCCAACCTTTCGGTTAACAGCCGATCGCGCTAGCCAATTGCGCCAGGGAGACAGTCCTGCTCCACTCTCACCACCATCAGAACATATCTTCAAAGCTATCAGCCCAAAGAAAAAAAGCACCGCACCACCACCGGGTGGGCTGGAACCTCCAACCTTTCGGTTAACAACCAATCGCGTTAGCCAATTGCGCCACGGAGACAGTCCTGCTCCACTCTCACCACCATCAGAACATATCTTAAAGCTATCAGCACAAAGAGAAAAAAGCGCCGCACCACCACCGGGTGGGCTCGAAACTCCAACCTTTCGGTTAACAGCCGATCGCGCTAGCCAATTGCGCCATGGAGACAGTCCTGCTCCACTCTCACCACCATCAGAACATATCTTCAAAGCTATTACCACAAAGAAAAAAAAGCGCCGCAACACCACCGGTTTGGCTCGAACCTCCAACCTTTCGGTTAACAGCCGATCGCGCTAGCCAATTGCGCCACGAAGACAGTCCTGCTGCACTCTCACTACCATCAGAACATATCTTCAAAGCTATTACCGCAAAGAAAAAAGCAACACACCACTCCCGGGAGGGCTCGAAATTCCGACCTTTCGGTTAACAGCCGATCGCGCTAGCCCATTGTCCCACGGAGACAGTCTTGCTCCACTCTCACCACCATCAGAACATATCATCAAAGCTATCAGCCCAAAAAAAAGCGCCGCACCACCACCGGGTGGGCTCGAACCTTCAACCTTTCGGTTAACAGCCGATCGCTCTAGCCAACTGCGCCACGGAGGCAGTCGTGCTCCACTCTTACCACCATCAGAACATATCTTCAAAGCTATCAGCACAAAGAAAAAAGCAACACACCACTCCCGGGAGGGCTCGAACCTCCAACTTTTCGGTTAACAGCCGATCGCGCTGGCCAATTGCTCCACGGAGACAGTCCTGCTCCACTCTCACCACCATTAGAACATATCTTTCAAGCTATCAGCCCAAAGAAAAAAAAAGCGCCGCACCACCACCGGGTGGGCTCGAACCTCCAACCTTTTGGTTAACGGCCGATCGCGCTAGCCAATTGCGCCACGGAGACAATCGTGCTCCACGCTCACCAACATCAGAAAATATCTTCAAAGCTATCATCGCAAAGAAAAAAGCAACACATCCCACCCGGGAGGGCTCGAACCTCCAACTTTTTGGTTAAAAGCCGATCGCGCGAGCCAATGGCGCCACGGGGACAGTCCTGCTCCACTCTCACCACCGTCAGAACATTTCTTCAGAGCTATCAGCCTAAAGAAAAAAAGCGCCGCACCACCACCGGGTGGGCTCGAACCTACAACCTTTCGGTTAACAGCCGATCGCGCTAGCCAATTGCGCCACAGAGACAGTCGTGCTTCACTCTCACCACCGTCAGACCATTTCTTCAGAGCTATCGCCCCAAACAAAAAAAAAGCGCCGCACCACCACCGGGTGGGCTCGAACCTCCAACCTTTCGGTTAAAAGTTGATCGCGCTAGCCAATTGCGCCACGGAGACAGTCCTGCTCCACTCTCACCACCGTCAGAAAATTTCTTCAGAGCTATCAGCTCAAAGAAGAAAAAGCGCCGCACCACCACCGGGTGGGCTCGAAACTCCAACCTTTCGGTTATCAGCCGATCGCGCTAGCCAATTGCGCCATGGAGACAGTCCTGCTCCACTCTCACCACCATCAGAACATATCTTCAAAGCTATTAGCGCAAAGAAAAAAAGCGCCGCGCCACCTTCGGGTGGGCTCGAACCTCCAACCTTTCGGTTAACAGCCGATCGCGCTAGCCAATTGCGCCACGGGGACAGTCTTGCTCCACCCTCACCACCATCAAAACATATCTTCAAAGCTATCAGTGCAAAGAAAAAAAAGCGCCGCACCACCACCGGGTGGGCTCGAAACTCCAACCTTTCGGTTAACAGCCGATCGCGCTAGCCAATTGCGCCATGGAGACAGTCCTGCTCCACTCTCACCACCATCAGAACATATCTTCAAAGCTATTACCATAAAGAAAAAAAAGCGCCGCAACACCACCGGGTTGGCTCGAACCTCCAACCTTTCGGTTAACAGCCGATCGCGCTAGCCAATTGAGCCACGAAGACAGTCCTGCTGCACTCTCACCACCATCAGAACATATCTTCAAAGCTATTACCGCAAAGAAAAAAGCAACACACCACTCCCGGGAGGGCTCGAAATTCCAACCTTTCGGTTAACAGCCGATCGCGCTAGCCCATTGTGCCACGGAGACAGTCTTGCTCTACTCTCACCACCATCAGAACATATCATCAAATCTATCAGCCCAAAAAAAAGCGCCGCACCACCACCGGGTGGGCTCGAACCTTCAACCTTTCGGTTAACAGCCGATCGCTCTAGCCAATTGCGCCACGTAGGCAGTCGTGCTCCACTCTTACCACCATCAGAACATATCTTCAAAGCTATCAGCACAAAGAAAAAAGCAACACACCACTCCCGGGAGGGCTCGAACCTCCAACTTTTCGGTTAACAGCCGATCGCGCTGGCCAATTGCTCCACGGAGACAGTCCTGCTCCACTCTCACCACCATTAGAACATATCTTTCAAGCTATCAGCCCAAAGAAAGAAAAGCGCCGCACCACCACCGGGTGGGCTCGAACCTCCAACCTTTTGGTTAACGGCCGATCGCGCTAGCCAATGGCGCCACGGAGACAATCGTGCTCCACGCTCACCAACATCAGAAAATATCTTCAAAGCTATCATCGCAAAGAAAAAAGCAACACACCCCACCCGGGAGGGCTCGAACCTCCAACTTTTTGGTTAAAAGCCGATCGCGCTAGCCAATGGCGCCACGGGGACAGTCCTGCTCCACTCTCACCACTGTCAGAACATTTCTTCAGAGCTATCAGCCTAAAGAAAAAAAGCGCCGCACCACCACCGGGTGGGCTCGAACCTACAACCTTTCGGTTAACAGCCGATCGCGCTAGCCAATTGCGCCACAGAGACAGTCGTGCTTCACTCTCACCACCGTCAGACCATTTCTTCAGAGCTATCGCCCCAAAGAAAAAAAAGCGCCGCACCACCACCGGGTGGGCTCGAACCTCCAACCTTTCGGTTAAAAAATGATCGCGCTAGCCAATTGCGCCACGGAGACAGTCCTGCTCCACTCTCACCACCGTCAGAACATTTCTTCAGAGCTATCAGCCCAAAGAAGAAAAAGCGCCGCACCACCACCGGGTGGGCTCGAAACTCCAACCTTTCGGTTATCAGCCGATCGCGCTAGCCAATTGCGCCATGGGGACAGTCCTGCTCCACTCTCACCACCATCAGAACATATCTTCAAAGCTATTAGCGCAAAGAAAAAAAGCGCCGCGCCACCTTCGGGTGGGCTCGAACCTCCAACCTTTCGGTTAACAGCCGATCGCGCTAGCCAATATCGCCACGGGGACAGTTTTGCTCCACCCTCACCACCATCAAAACATATCTTCAAAGCTATCAGTGCAAAGAAAAAAAAGCGCCGCACCACCACCGGGTGGGCTCGAAACTCCAACCTTTCGGTTAACAGCCGATCGCGCTAGCCAATTGCGCCATGGAGACAGTCCTGCTCCACTCTCACCACCATCAGAACATATCTTCAAAGCTATTACCACAAAGAAAAAAAAGCGCCGCAACACCACCGGGTTGGCTCGAACCTCCAACCTTTCGGTTAACAGCCGATCGCGCTAGCCAATTGCGCCACGAAGACAGTCCTGCTGCACTCTCACCACCATCAGAACATATCTTCAAAGCTATTACCGCAAAGAAAAAAGCAACACACCACTCCCGGGAGGGCTCGAAATTCCAACCTTTCGGTTAACAGCCGATCGCGCTAGCCCATTGTGCCACGGAGACAGTCTTGCTCTACTCTCACCACCATCAGAACATATCATCAAAGCTATCAGCCCAAAAAAAAGCGCCGCACCACCACCGGGTGGGCTCGAACCTTCAACCTTTCGGTTAACAGCCGATCGCTCTAGCCAATTGCGCCACGTAGGCAGTCGTGCTCCACTCTTACCACCATCAGAACATATCTTCAAAGCTATCAGCACAAAGAAAAAAGCAACACACCACTCCCGGGAGGGCTCGAACCTCCAACTTTTCGGTTAACAGCCGATCGCGCTGGCCAATTGCTCCACGGAGACAGTCCTGCTCCACTCTCACCACCATTAGAACATATCTTTCAAGCTATCAGCCCAAAGAAAAAAAAGCGCCGCACCACCACCGGGTGGGCTCGAACCTACAACCTTTCGGTTAACAGCCGATCGCGCTAGCCAATTGCGCCACAGAGACAGTCGTGCTTCACTCTCACCACCGTCAGACCATTTCTTCAGAGCTATCGCCCCAAAGAAAAAAAAAGCGCCGCACCACCACCGGGTGGGCTCCAACCTCCAACCTTTCGGTTAAAAGTTGATCGCGCTAGCCAATTGCGCCACGGAGACAGTCCTGCTCCACTCTCACCACCGTCAGAACATTTCTTCAGAGCTATCAGCCCAAAGAAGAAAATGCGCCGCACCACCACCGGGTGGGCTCGAAACTCCAACCTTTCGGTTATCAGCCGATCGCGCTAGCCAATTGCGCCATGGGGACAGTCCTGCTCCACTCTCACCACCATCAGAACATATCTTCAAAGCTATTAGCGCAAAGAAAAAAAGCGCCGCGCCACCTTCGGGTGGGCTCGAACCTCCAACCTTTCGGTTAACAGCCGATCGCGCTAACCCATTGCGCCACGGGGACAGTCTTGCTTCACTCTCACCACTATCAGAACATATCTTCAAAGCTATCAGCGCAAAGAAAAAAAAGCGCCGCACCACCACCAGGTGGGCTCGAACCTCCAACCTTTCGGTTAACAGCCGATCGCACTAGCCAATTGCGCCACAGAGACAGTCTTGCTCCACTCTCAACACCATCAGAACATATCTTCAAAGCTACAAGCGCAAAGAAAAAAAAGCGCCGCATCACCACCGGGTGGGCTCGAACCTCCAACCTTTCAGTTAACAGCCGATCGCGCTAGCCAATTGCGCCACGGGGACAGTCTTGCTCCACCCTCACGACCATCAGAACATATCTTCAAAGCTATCAGTGCAAAGAAAAAAAAGCGCCGCAACACCACCGGGTGTGTTCGAACCTCCAACCTTTCGGTTAACAGCCGATCGCGCTAGCCAATTGCGCCAGGGAGACAGTCCTGCTCCACTCTCACCACCATCAGAACATATCTTCAAAGCTATCAGCCCAAAGAAAAAAAAGCACCGCACCACCACCGGGTGGGCTCGAACCTCCAATCTTTCGGTTAACAGCCGATCGCGCTAGCCAATTGCGCCACGAAGACAGTCCTGCTGCACTCTCACCACCATCAGAACATATCTTCAAAGCTATTACCGCAAAGAAAAAAGCAACACACCACTCCCGGGAGGGCTCGAAATTCCAACCTTTCGGTTAACAGCCGATCGCGCTAGCCCATTGTGCCACGGAGACAGTCTTGCTCCACTCTCACCACCATCAGAACATATCATCAAAGCTATCAGCCCAAAAAAAAAGCGCCGCACCACCACCGGGTGGGCTCGAACCTTCAACCTTTCGGTTAACAGCCGATCGCTCTAGCCAATTGCGCAACGTAGGCAGTCGTGCTCCACTCTTACCACCATCAGAACATATCTTCAAAGCTATCAGCACAAAGAAAAAAGCAACACACCCCACCCGGGAGGGCTCGAACCTCCAACTTTTTGGTTAAAAGCCGATCGCGCTAGCCAATGGCGCCACGGGGACAGTCCTGCCCCACTCTCACCACCGTCAGAACATTTCTTCAGAGCTATCAGCCTAAAGAAAAAAAGCGCCGCACCACCACCGGGTGGGCTCGAACCTACAACCTTTCGGTTAACAGCCGATCGCGCTAGCCAATTGCGCCACAGAGACAGTCGTGCTTCACTCTCACCACCGTCAGACCATTTCTTCAGAGCTATCGCCCCAAAGAAAAAAAAAGCGCCGCACCACCACCGGGTGGGCTCGAACCTCCAACCTTTCGGTTAAAAGTTGATCGCGCTAGCCAATTGCGCCACGGAGACAGTCCTGCTCCACTCTCACCACCGTCAGAACATTTCTTCAGAGCTATCAGCCCAAAGAATAAAAAGCGCCGCACCACCACCGGGTGGGCTCGAAACTCCAACCTTTCGGTTATCAGCCGATCGCGCTAGCCAATTGCGCCATGGAGACAGTCCTGCTCCACTCTCACCACCATCAGAACATATCTTCAAAGCTATTAGCGCAAAGAAAAAAAGCGCCGCGCCACCTTCGGGTGGGCTCGAACCTCCAACCTTTCGGTTAACAGCCGATCGCGCTAACCCATTGCGCCACGGGGACAGTCTTGCTCCACTCTCACCACTATCAGAACATATCTTCAAAGCTATCAGCGCAAAGAAAAAAAGCGCCGCACCACCACCAGGTGGGCTCGAACCTCTAACCTTTCGGTTAACAGCCGATCGCACTAGCCAATTGCGCCACAGAGACAGTCTTGCTCCACTCTCAACACCATCAGAACATATCTTCAAAGCTACAAGCGCAAAGAAAAAAAGCGCCGCACCACCACCGAGGGGGCTCGAACCTCCAACCTTTCAGTTAACAGCCGATCGCGCTAGCCAATTGCGCCACGGGGACACTCTTGCTCCACCCTCACCACCATCAGAACATATCTTCAAAGCTATCAGTGCAAAGAAAAAAAGCGCCGCACCACCACCGGGTGTGCTCGAACCTCCAACCTTTCGGTTAACAGCCGATCGCGCTAGCCAATTGCGCCATGGAGACAGTCCTGCTCCACTCTCACCACCATCAGGACATATCTTCAAAGCTATCAGCCCAAAGAAAAAAAAGCACCGCACCACCACCGGGTGGGCTCGAACCTCCAACCTTTCGTTTAACAGCCAATCGCACTAGCCAATTGCGCCACGGAGACAGTCCTGCTCCACTCTCACCACCATCAGAACATATCTTCAAAGCTATCAGCACAAAGAAAAAAAAGCGCCGCACCACCACCGGGTAGGCTCGAAACTCCAACATTTCGGTTAACAGCCGATCGCGCTAGCCAATTGCGCCATGGAGACAGTCCTGCTCCACTCTCACCACCATCAGAACATATCTTCAAAGCTATTACCACAAAGAAAAAAGCAACACACCACTCCTGGGAGGGCTCGAACCTCCAACCTTTTGGTTAACAGCCGATCGCGCAAGCCAATTGCGCCACGGAGACAGTCCTGCTCCACTCTCACCACCATCAGAACATATCTTCAAACCTATTAGCGCAAAGAAAAAAAGCGCCGCGCCACCACCGGGTGGGCTCAAACCTCCAACCTTTCGGTTAACAGCCGATCGCGCTAACCCAATGCGCCACGGGGACAGTCTTGCTCCACTCTCACCACCATCAGAACATATCTTCAAAGCTATCAGCGCAAAGAAAAAAAAGCGCCGCACCACCACCGGGTGGGCTCGAACCTCCAACCTTTCGGTTAACAGCCGATCGCGCTAGCCAATTGCGCCACGGAGACAGTCTTGCTCCACTCTCAACACCATCAGAACATATATTCAAAGCTATCAGCACAAAGAGAAAAAAGCGCCGCACCACCACCGGGTGGGCTCGAAACTCCAACCTTTCGGTTAACAGCCGATCGCGCTAGCCAATTGCGCCATGGAGACAGTCCTGCTCCACTCTCACCACCGTCAGAACATATCTTCAAAGCTATTACCACAAAGAAAAAAGCAACACACCACTCCTGGGAGGGCTCGAAACTCCAACCTTTCGGTTAACAGCTGATCGCGCTAGCCCATTGCGCCACGGAGACAGCCTTGCTCCAATCTCAACACCATCAGAACATATCTTCAAAGCTATTAGCGCAAAGAAAAAAAGCGCCGCACCACCACCGGGTGGGCTCGAACATCCAACCTTTCGGTTAACAGCCGATCGCGCTAGCCAATTGCGCCACGGAGACAGTCCTGCTCCACTCTCACCACCATCACAACATATCTTCAAAGCTATCAGCACAAAGAAAAAAAACGCCGCACCACCACCGGGTGGGCTCGAACCTCCAACCTTTCGGTTAACAGCCGATCGCGCAAGCCAATTGCGCCATGGAGACAGTCCTGCTCCACTCTCACCACCATCAGAACATATCTTCAAAGCTATCGGCCCAAAGAAAAAAAGCACCGCACCACCACCGGGTGGGCTCGAACCTCCAACCTTTCGGTCAACAGGTAATCGCGCTAGCCAATTGCGCCACGGAGACAGTCCTGCTCCACTCTCACCACCATCACAACATATCTTCAAAGCTATCAGCACAAAGAAAAAAAAACGCCGCACCACCACCGGGTGGGCTCGAACCTCCAACCTTTCGGTTAACAGCCGATCGCGCAAGCCAATTGCGCCATGGAGACAGTCCTGCTCCACTCTCACCACCATCAGAACATATCTTCAAAGCTATCGGCCCAAAGAAAAAAAGCACCGCACCACCACCGGGTGGGCTCGAACCTCCAACCTTTCGGTCAACAGGTAATCGCGCTAGCCAATTGCGCCACGGAGACAGTCCTGCTCCACTCTCACCACCATCACAACATATCTTCAAAGCTATCAGCACAAAGAAAAAAAAGCGGCACACCATCACCGCGTGGGCTCGAACCTCCAACATTTCGGTTAACCGCCGATCGCGCTAGCCAAATGCGCCACGGAGACAGTCGTGCTCCACTCTCACCACCATCAGAACATATCTTCAAAGCTATCAGCCCAAAGAAAAAAAAAGCGCCGCACCACCTCCGGGTGGGCTCGAACCTCCAACCTTTCGGTTAACAGCCGATCGCGCTAGCCTATTGCCCCACGGAGACAGTCGTGCTCCACTCTCACCACCGTCAGAACATTTCTTCAGAGCTATCACCCCAAAAAAAAAGAGCCGCAGCACCACCGGGTGGGCTCGAACCTCCAACCTTTCGGTTAACAGCCGATCGCGCTAGCCAATTGCGCCACGAAGACAGTCCTGCTGCACTCTCACCACCATCAGAACATATCTTCAAACTATCAGCGCAAAAAAAAGCGCCGCACCACCACCGGGTGGGCTCGAAACTCCAACCTTTTGGTTAACAGCCGATCGCGCTAGCCCATTGCGCCACGGTGACAGCCTTGCTCCAATCTCAACACCATCAGAACATATCTTCAAAGCTATTAGCGCAAAGAAAAAAAGCGCCGCACCACCACCGGGTGGGCTCGAACATCCAACCTTTCGGTTAACAGCCGATCGCGCTAGCCAATTGCGCCACGGAGACAGTCCTGCTCCACTCTCACCACCATCAGAACATATCTTCAAAGCTATTAGTGCAAAGAAAAAAGCAGCACACCACTCCCGGGAGGGCTCGAAACTCCAACCTTTCGGTTAACAGCCGATCGCGCTAGCCCATTGCGCCACGGGGACAGTCTTGCTCCACTCTCACCACCATCACTACATATCTTCAAAGCTATCAGCACAAAGAAAAAAAACGCCGCACCACCACCGGGTGGGCTCGAACCTCCAACCTTTCGGTTAACAGCCGATCGCGCAAGCCAATTGCGCCACGGAGACAGTCCTGCTCCACTCTCACCACCATCAGAACATATCTTCAAAGCTATCGGCCCAAAGAAAAAAAGCACCGCACCACCACCGGGTGGGCTCGAACCTCCAACCTTTCGGTCAACAGGTAATCGCGCTAGCCAATTGCGCCACGGAGACAGTCCTGCTCCACTCTCACCACCATCACAACATATCTTCAAAGCTATCAGCACAAAGAAAAAAAAGCGGCACACCATCACCGCGTGGGCTCGAACCTCCAACCTTTCGGTTAACCGCTGATCGCGCTAGCCAAATGCACAACGGAGACAGTCGTGCTCCACTCTCACCACCATCAGAACATATCTTCAAAGCTATCAGCCCAAAGAAAAAAAAGCGCCCCACCACCTCCGGGTGGGCTCGAACCTCCAACCTTTCGGTTAACAGCCGATCGCGCTAGCCTATTGCACCACGGAGACAGTCCTGCTGCACTCTCACCACCATCAGAACATATCTTCAAACTATCAGCGCAAAAAAAAGCGCCGCACCACCACCGGGTGGGCTCGAAACTCCAACCTTTTGGTTAACAGCCGATCGCGCTAGCCAATTGCGCCACAGAGACAGTCTTGCTCCACTCTCAACACCATCAGAACATATCTTCAAAGCTACAAGCGCAAAGAAAAAAAAGCGCCGCACCACCACCGGGTGGGCTCGAACCTCCAACCTTTCGGTTAACAGCCGATCGCGCTAGCCAATTGCGCCACGGGGACAGTCTTGCTCCACCCTCACCACCATCAGAACATATCTTCAAAGCTATCAGCCCAAAGAAAAAAAGCACCGCACCACCACCGGGTGGGCTCGAACTTCCAACCTTTCGGTTAACATCCATTCGCGCTAGCCAATTGTGCCACGGAGACAGTCCTGCTTCACTCTCACCACCATCAGAACATATCTTCAAAGCTATCAGCACAAAGAAAAAAAAGCGCCACACCATCATCGAGTGGGCTCGAACCTCCAACCTTTCGGGTAACAACCGATCGCGCAAGCCAATTGCACCACGGAGACAGTCCTGCTCCACACTCACCACTATCAGAACATATCTTCAAAGCTATCAGCGCAAAGAAAAAAAAGCGCCGCACCACCACCGGGTGGGCTCGAACCTCCAACCTTTCGGTTAACAGCCGATTGCGCAAGCCAATTGCGCCACGGAGACAGTCCTGCTCCACTCTCACCACCATCAGAACATATCTTCAAAGCTATCAGCCTAAAGAAAAAAAGCACCGCACCACCACCGGGTGGGCTCGAACTTCCAACCTTTCGGTTAACAGCCAATCGCGCTAGCCAATTCCGCCACGGAGACAGTCCTGCTTCACTCTCACCACCATCAGAACATATCTTCAAAGCTATCAGCACAAAGAAAAAAAGCGCCACACCATCATCGGGTGGGCTCGAACCTCCAACCTTTCGGTTAACAGCCGATCGCGCAAGCCAATTGCCCCACGGAGACAGTCCTGCTCCACACTCACCACCGTCAAAACATTTCTTCAGAGCTATCACCCCAAAGAAAAAAAAGCGCCGCACCACCACCGTGTGGGCTCGAACCTCCAACCTTTCAGTTAACAGCCGATCGCGCTAGCCGATTGCGCCACGGAGACAGTCCTGGTTCACTCTCACCACCATCAGAACATATCTTCAAAGCTTTCAGCGCAAAGAAAAAAAAGCGCCGCGCCACCACCGGGTGGGCTCGAACCTCCAACCTTTCGGTTAACAGCCGATCGCGCTAACCCATTGCGCCAGGGGGACAGTCTTGCTCCACTCTCACCACTATCAGAACATATCTTCAAAGCTATCAGCGCAAAGAAAAAAAAGCGCCGCACCACCACCGGGTGGGCTCGAACCTCCAACCTTTCGGTTAACATCCATTCGCGCTAGCCAATTGTGCCATGGAGACAGTCCTGCTTCACTCTCACCACCATCAGAACATATCTTCAAAGCTATCAGCACAAAGAAAAAAAAGCGCCACACCATCATCGGGTGGGCTCGAACCTCCAACCTTTCGGTTAACAACCGATCGCGCAAGCCAATTGCACCACGGAGACAGTCCTGCTCCACACTCACCACCGTCAAAACATTTCTTCAGAGCTATCACCCCAAAGAAAAAAAAGCGCCGCACCACCACCGGGTAGGCTCGAAACACCAACCTTTCGGTTAACAGCCGATCGCGTTAGCCAATTGCGCCATGGAGACAGTCCTGCTCCACTCTCACCACCATCAGAACATATCTTCAAAGCCATCAGCCCAAAGAAAAAAAAGCACCGCACCACCACCGGGTGGGCTCGAACCTCCAACCTTTCGGTTAACAGCCAATCGCGCTAACCCAATGCGCCACGGGGACAGTCTTGCTCCACTCTCACCACCATCAGAACATATCTTCAAAGCCATAAGCCCAAAGAAAAAAAAGCACCGCACCACCACCGGGTGGGCTCGAACCTCCAACCTTTCGGTTAACAGCCAATCGCGCTAGCCAATTGCGCCACGGAGACACTCCTGCTCCACTCTCACCACCATCAGAACATATCTTCAAAGCTATTAGCGCAAAGAAAAAAAAGCGCCGCGCCCCCACCGGGTGGGCTCGAACCTCCAACCTTTCGGTTAACAGCCGATAGCGCTAACCCATTGCGCCACGGGGACAGTCTTGCTCCACTCTCACCACTATCAGAACATATCTTCAAAGTTATCAGCGCAAAGAAAAAAAAGCGCCGCACCACCACCGGGTGGGCTCGAACCTCCAACCTTTCGGTTAACAGCCGATTGCGCAAGCCAATTGCGCCACGGAGACAGTCCTGCTCCACTCTCACCACCATCAGAACATATCTTCAAAGCTATGAGCCTAAAGAAAAAAAGCACCGCACCACCACCGGGTGGGCTCGAACTTCCAACCTTTCGGTTAACAGCCAATCGCGCTAGCCAATTCCGCCACGGAGACAGTCCTGCTTCACTCTCACCACCATCAGAACATATCTTCAAAGCTATCAGCACAAAGAAAAAAAGCGCCACACCATCATCGGGTGGGCTCGAACCTCCAACCTTTCGGTTAACAGCCGATCGCGCAAGCCAATTGCGCCACGGAGACAGTCCTGCTCCACACTCACCACCGTCAAAACATTTCTTCAGAGCTATCACCCCAAAGAAAAAAAAGCGCCGCACCACCACCGGGTGGGCTCGAACCTCCAACCTTTCAGTTAACAGCCGATCGCGCTAGCCGATTGCGCCACGGAGACAGTCCTGGTCCACTCTCACCACCATCAGAACATATCTTCAAAGCTTTCAGCGCAAAGAAAAAAAAGCGCCGCGCCACCACCGGGTGGGCTCGAACCTCCAACCTTTCGGTTAACAGCCGATCGCGCTAACCCATTGCGCCAGGGGGACAGTCTTGCTCCACTCTCACCACTATCAGAACATATCTTCAAAGCTATCAGCGCAAAGAAAAAAAAGCGCCGCACCACCACCGGGTGGGCTCGAACCTCCAACCTTTCGGTTAACAGCCGATCGCGCTAGCCAATTGCGCCACAGAGACAGTCTTGCTCCACTCTCAACACCATCAGAACATATCTTCAAAGCTACAAGCGCAAAGAAAAAAAAGCGCCGCACCACCACCGGGTGGGCTCGAACCTCCAACCTTTCGGTTAACAGCAGATCGCGCTAGCCAATTGCGCCACGGGGACAGTCTTGCTCCTGTCTCACCACCATCAGAACATATCTTCAAAGCTATCAGCGCAAAGAAAAAAAAGCGCCGCACCACCACCGGGTGGGCTCGAACCTCCAACCTTTCGGTTAACAGCCGATCGCGCTAGCCAATTGCGCCACAGAGACAGTCTTGCTCCACTCTCACCACCATCAGAACATATCTTCAAAGCTACAAGCGCAAAGAAAAAAAAGCGCCGCACCACCACCGGGTGGGCTCGAACCTCCAACCTTTCGGTTAACAGCCGATCGCCCTAGCCAATTGCGCCACGGGGACAGTCTTGCTCCACTCTCACCACCATCAGAACATATCTTCAAAGCTATCAGCGCAAAGAAAAAAAAAGCGCCGCACCACCACCGGGTGGGCTCGAACCTCCAACCTTTCGGTTAACAGCCGATCGCGCTAGCCAATTGCGCCAGGGAGACAGTCCTGCTCCACTCTCACCACCATCAGAACATATCATCAAAGCTATCAGCCCAAAGAAAAAAAAGCGCCGCACCAGCACCGGGTGGGCTCGAACCTTCAACCTTTCGGTTAACAGCCGATCGCACTAGCCAATTGCGCCACGGAGGCAGTCGTGCTCCACTCTTACCACCATCAGAACATATCTTCAAAGCTATCAGCACAAAGAAAAAAGCAACACACCACTCCCGGGAGGGCTCGAACCTCCAACTTTTCGGTTAACAGCCGATCGCGCTGGCCAATTGCTCCACGGAGACAGTCCTGCTCCACTCTCACCACCATTAGAACATATATTTCAAGCTATCAGCCCAAAGAAAAAAAAGCGCCGCACCACCACCGGGTGGGCTCGAACCTCCAACCTTTTGGTTAACGGCCGATCGCGCTAGCCAATTGCGCCACGGAGACAATCGTGCTCCACGCTCACCAACATCAGAAAATATCTTCAAAGCTATCATCGCAAAGAAAAAAGCAACACACCCCACCCGGGAGGGCTCGAACCTCCAACTTTTTGGTTAAAAGCCGATCGCGCTAGCCAAGTTGTACAAGTAGCAGCCAATATGGGCGGAGCCATCCAATAAGACCGGCATTATTGGCCCGCCGTTTGAACGTTATTGCCGGCGTCAGCTGAAAAGTCAACATCACGATGTCATAATATTAGAATATGAGCCAATTTTTTCGTGTGCTGCTTTTTGGCGCTGTTCTGGCCCCAATTCACGCGCCGATTTTTCAAGTTAGAGAGAGAGTAATATATGTGCCGGGCACACTATTAGAACT
Organism: Rhipicephalus microplus; assembly: GCF_043290135.1. Taxonomy (NCBI): domain Eukaryota; kingdom Metazoa; phylum Arthropoda; class Arachnida; order Ixodida; family Ixodidae; genus Rhipicephalus; species Rhipicephalus microplus. The sequence goes on along the minus strand of NW_027464612.1, from coordinate 2,816,011 downwards.
ATCTTTTCGTCATTAAACCATGCCCCGCCGCGGCGGTCTAGTGGCTAAGGTACTCGGCTGCTGACCCGCAGGTTGCGGGTTCGAATCCCGGCTGCGGCGGCTGCATTTCCGATGGAGGCGGAAATGTTGTAGGCCCGTGTGCTCAGATTTGGGTGCACGTTAAAGAACCCCAGGTGGTCGAAATTTCCGGAGCCCTCCACTACGGCGTCTCTCATAATTATATGGTGGTTTTGGGACGTTAAACCCCACATATCAATCAATAAATCATTAAACCATGCACAGCTCGTTGAAATGCATAATCGTTGGTTGAAGTTGTGCAAGGTAGACTTTTTAAGTGAGAAAAAATTACCGATCAAGTTTCTCTGTCAGACGTGACGTCCGATGCGGTGCTATCCGTACGTATGACGAAGCTGCTGCGGATACCGCTGTCTTACGCGTGCATGTAGACGTCGAACATCTGACGCAAATCTTAACGTATCATGTGTCGGGCTAGCTATCTACGCGACCTATTCTAATCTGTTTTGCGTTCACAGCACAGTACGGTTAACGGCACTTGCTGCTGCTTGACGTGTGGGAAGAGCGGGGGTCGTCAGTTGCGTTATGGTGACTGAATCATACAGCATATGCAGTTGCCGTGATCTAACACACAGACGCGCGTGCGCGCGCACGCACGCGCTATATTAATGCAACGACCACACGAATTCCCAACAACATCGCAGCGAACGGTTGGTAAGGTGTTGCGGAGTGTGTTGGGCGTCGTATAGGGCACCCTGTCGGTGCCCAGCTCGTTGCGAACGCGAATTTCGGCGTGGAACGCATCTTTTTTATGTACTTTTTTTACGTGTGCCCAAAACGGTAGGCTGCGCGATACGAGAAGTACGACACACAAAAAAAAAGAAACGTGAATGCATAGGGCAAATTGTTAATAACAAAAAAAAAACCACGCACGGTCACGCCACTGCAGTGGCGTGAGCGTGCGTGTTTTTTTCTTATTAACGAAGCACATGTGCTTCCATAAAACATGACAGCCAAGAATGATGAAGTATTCATTTACATACAAATTACTATGAGTTGCTGAAACTCACGCAAAAGAACATAATTTTCTTCCTCGGATACTGATCGAGTGCCTTGAAATTATGCTATGTGAATTTGACACATCAACAGTGCATTATGATTCCCACCATAAGGGGCCACAATCTTGGCAAGTAATAGAAGTACTCTTCCCACCTGATGTGCACCTAACGTAAAGAGGCCTTGTTTCTCAAGTTAGCAATATATATCATATATATATGTATATATAACCACTGGAAAAATATACCAGGTGTAACCAGAAAAAGGTGCACCTGCAAATTTAAAGTTTAAAAGAAGCAATGACATGCCAACCATCCAAAATAGAACGCCTGAGAAAGGAGCATCAATCAGTATTACAGCAGCTAAAAGCCTGCTAACAGCTGAAGGTAGTCATGCTGCTCTTCCATTCAAGTATAGTGTACACTGAGAAAAGATACTGAAGATACACCATCAGCAAATGACAAAAGCAATACAGACCGAGCTTTCTCTTATAATACAAAAAGTTTTTAGCTGAGGAGGAAAATAAGTCATTGGCACACAATAAGTGCACAAAAAAAAAAGCTGTCGCACGAGACTGTCAGCGCTTAGACAACACAGGCAAAAATACAGTAGACTGAAGAAGGGAAAACCCATAGCAAAAGTTACCATACTCCTGAGTTCTTGCTTTGCGTGCAAATGAAGCTAGCGTGAAGTTGAACACTAGATTAAAGCACCACAATCAAAATCTGGAAGTCAATGCTTTAGGAATAATACAAAGTACTGAAGAAGCATGCAAGGAGCATTCCTGTGAAGGAAAATATAAATAAAGACTGAAAGCTCTGTTGCCCTGAACAAGACAACACCACAATCAATCGAAGAGCCGTTCGGACACACCAGCAGTTCTGGCCAACACTAAAAAGTCACAAAAACATACCTTTAATGCCTTTTTTACAAGAGAACTTCAAAAGAAATGTGCATACATCAATGCCAGAAGTATCGATGGAAGCTATTACTCATATTCAGCTCTTCATTGAAACACTGACAGAAGATACTTGTACCTGGATGCTTAATTACTTTGGTACAACTCAAGAGCGTCGACGCAAAGTGGCAAAAAAATTATGATGGAAGACTACAATGTGATCAAATGCACACGTCAACCACCAACCAAGGTCCTATGCTAGAGTGAATATCGCAAAAGTCTTGAATGCCTAATGTCACTGGCTCATACTCAGCGTTTTCAATCAAAATCTTGACCTCCCACACAGCATATTATTTCAACAACCTGCCACCTCTCACCATGTCATGAAACAAGCTCGAGTATACACAAACCCTCCTCACCGTTAGGTAGTTAGATAGCTCCACTAGGGCTTCACTCTTGGAACACATAGACCAGGGCCGTAACTAGACGGGTAGTGAGGAGGTTCTGAGCCCCTCAAGTATTTTCATGCTCTGACTTTTCGTCAACAATAGCTTAATCTGGGCAAGTTGGTTCATCGTGGTTGTGTTCTAGTAACAGTGAGAAAAGTTGAGGAAGAGACAAAAAGGACAGGAAAGAGCGCTGACTGCCAACTAAATTTTATTGAAGGTACTACGCCCACTTTTTTACAGAGTACAAGAACAGTGCTCATGCACAAAGACACATGTGAGACCATGATAATATAATCTTAACTGAGAAAAGAATACTCTCTCTCCGAATGGATGAGTGAAGGTATACTGATGCACTGATCCATGGCCTTCCTGACAAGAAAATGCTTTCACAGTCTCTCTTTCATTTCTTGTTCTTGCTTTTTTCAAAAACAGTGTTTTATGAAACATAGAACTGCACTTACATTCTTTACAGTGTATGGCCATGCGACTACCATAGCCATTCTTAACATTTTAAGCATGCTGTCTTGCTCAAACATTGGGGCATTGCCCAGTTTGTCTTATGTTTACGTTTCCACATGTCAATAGTATCTCATACACAACATTATATTGGAATTCAGTATACCTATTCTCGTGACGAATGGCTATTCCTGTTGCTTTTTAGTACACACACTTTTGAAAACTTGCAAGGGATGGCAAACAACAAGATAAAATCATATCGGCTCGCTATTTTCTTTATATTGTGAAACACCTTATGTACGTACGGTATAGCATGCAAAGATCTTTGGTCATTCTGTTTTTCTTTTGGTCCTGTTTTGTTTAACTTGACTTTCTGCAGGAGGGTTTAGCACACGGGTGTGATGGTGCTGTTGGGATATCCAGCATCTTTTAGTCTTTTAATCTGGTTTTTAAGGCTTACCTCATCCTTGTGCTCACATGACTTCTGAAGGGTGGCCTCAATGCACGTGGTGGCAATTCCTCTGTGTAAATTGCGTAAATGTGTAATTATGTCTTATGATGTACTAAAAAAGATGTCCCAAGATTCAGAATAAGTGACAGTAGTCAAAGTTTTTGTCACTGCCTTTATACAAACACCAGTTTATTTGTTGCCTCCTGCAGTATTTTAGGGCCTCTTATATAGATAGGATGTTTTCTCACTTTTATTACATTTTTGTATTGATGATGCCATATGCTCAGGAGGTAGAATGTCGTTATGTTCTTTTTGATAACTTCTAGCTTCTGAGCAAAGATAATGTTTCAGAAAAATGAAAAAAGGCTAGCATAATATTAAGACATGGGAAGAAAGCAGAGTTTATCAAAAATGAATGCATTAGTTGGGAATGAGAAAAAAAGATGGATGACAGGTCAGTAATGTCAATTAATTTATATTAGGACACATGAAATGTAGCAGAGGGTGGCAGGTGATTAGTTCCAATGAGATCGAGAAATTATCAGCCATAATATGAAATTGGCTCATACAGGACAGGGAACATTGATTGGGCTTCCACCCTGCAGTGGACATAATATAGGCTTAACGCTAACAATGAGCAAAGCCTGTGAAATTAATGCTCCATGAAATGAGCAGTACTGCACAGATTGCTGTGCTAGACTTCCCATTTTGCATGTTTTTACCAGCTTATCCTGCTCGCTGTTCAGACACAAAGCTTCACCAGAAAAACAATGTTAAACTTGGTGAGGATAATGCCAGTGAATCCAGTGTTTTATCTACACCTTTCCTTGCTTAAGTCCTCCTCCAAACTATACGATTTTTCTTGGAAATGTTCTGCTTACAGCACACCAACCGATCAAGTGAAACAACTTTATTGGGGTCCTGCAGGACGCGCCCTAGTATGCAATCACCATTTCACTTCACGTTACAACATACTGGTGGTAAAAATATTCTCTGGCAGAGTACAGAAGTGCATGCACTGAGCTAGCTTGTGCAGCGCGGTCTATTCCAGAAAGCTGAACCTATGTTTGGTACAGAATTTTGTAACCACACGATGCTTGCACAGATTAAATGTGGCCACACATAGCAACTTCTTAGCTTTTTTATGAAATGATCTTGCAGTATCTGAAAACATTTGTTTTTTTTGTTTACTTCATAGTTCCCAGTGAAATATTTCTCTTGTTCCTCTCATTGAATAATGGCATTTGGTGTGACTAATGTGTTCCTAATGCCTCACTATGAGATCAGAAAAACGATTCTCCTTGAAGTTGATTCACAAGCATTTCCTAAGATATTGAATGACACTGCTTGCACATGTACAAACATTTGCTAGTTTTATTGAGGGTTGATGATAAAGGGAATCAGTTGGTGCATCCAAGCCGGACAGAGATTGACTGGCCCTGAAAAGGGCCGTTTAGTTATATATCTTGCAGCTTGTTCCAGGTAGACAGGGCTTCATTCTGTAGAAATGGTAACTCATCACACTGGTTCCCCAGCATGAAGAACATAACTTGATGCTAACACTGACTCAGATGTTCTGAAATGTCATAGAGGGTACATGAAGGCTGGGTACATGAAGGTTGCAGTTATACTAACTGTACAGTCAGCATGCTTGTGTGATATGTGCATAGCTGCATCAAAGCCACGTGTGAGAATTGCGTGAACAGCTGAAAATCTCAATGGCAGCATGGCTTGAGAAGTCTGTCATCCCTTTTTTGCCAGTTTCCAATATCATCCTTCCCTTTTCATGCATCTTCTTTCAATATATCTGGGATTTTAATTCCCAAAACCACGATATATTAATGAGAAGCAAATTTTGACCATCTGGTGTTCTTTAACATCTTCACTTGTTTGCAGCGCAACACCAGAAACACAGGACAAGAAAGGAGCAAAAGAGAATGAAAAGACGGTACCGACTCTGAAAAAGACGGTACTGACATCATGACACGCACATGTCGTGATGTAAGCTGCCCAAAGAGTGGCCTCCCGTGAGAATAGTGAAGAATTGGGAATAGGATCTACCAGTAAGGGCTTTGTGTGCAATTCACAAACAGTGAAAAAGATCCACCAGGCGTGAACCACAGGTACATGGTGCACTCTGGTTGAGAGAGAGCAGAGTAAAACAGATGTGCCAGACAGGAGATTATAAATGGTTTTGTCTGGAGCTGGTGCCAGACCGAGCTCTGAATAAGCGTAAGGGAGTATTGAGCGCCAGGCCAATCTGATCCCATTCCTGTGATGGGGTGCAATGTGATGACAGGTGCGAATACCATTTTCTTTTTTTTCCATGGGTTTAGGGAAATAATTTTTCAGGGATCAGATGAAAATGCCTCCGACATACATAATAACATGCTTATTCTTGGGCGTAGTCATGCCTAGCCACCAGATTGGGAGAAAAAGGAATGTTTCCCGAAATGTGCGATAAAGTGTTTGGTGCTACGCCTTGACGGAAGTATTGATAGGTGCTTTGGAAATCGATACGCCATTTCTGTAATCGTTAAATATGCAACTGCATGTGCCACTGCTAGGGATAGCGTGACACTCCCAGCCATTTCGGGGTAAGCCGTTTTAATCTACATGAAGATGTTAATGAGCCCGTTCTTTATCACAGCAGTAGCTGTGGCCATTCCTTCAACTAAGCCTACTGCAGCGCCAACTAAACGTCTGCATGAATTTAGCGCTAGTACCGTACATAATAATCAGCACGTGCCTTGGGTTCACTTCGACGGTGTTGTGAATTCATCTTGCGTGACAATGGTTTAAGTTGCATGCGTGCCTTAATCATTATTGCAATAGGAGACCATGATTTATCGTCACGCATGGTGTTGATTAGCTCGGTCCTCAGTGTTCGAAGCAGGTTCCGCCTTGTGAGTGCATGAGAGAGGCACAAGAGTTGATTTCTGCTCAGTGTTTCTATAATTCCCTAGCCTGTATTATACAGGAAGCGGATAGTGCTGGTGTGCGTCAGCTGCCTCGGTGCGCTCTCAACCGCCTGCCTGGTAAGACTGATAGCTCATTCTATCAGCGCCTTGTCGTACTCCCTCCTCACACTGCGACATGTCCTCCACTTGGAGGACATGATGACGGAACAAGATGATACGAAGCCCAAAACCGCAATGTTTGCAAGCCACAACCCGAGCAAACAATTCAACGGTGAGGCCAGAAAATCTACCTGACTAGGCCTGGAGCAACAAGCCAGAGAGCATATTCTTGGCTGGATAGATGGATGGATGTGGCCGTACCCTTTAGATCGGGCGGCGGCTAACGTCACCTAGCCGTAATGCTTAGTGAACTAACCACTAGATTTTTTTCCCCCTTTAAATAGTAAAGTTGGACGGGTACATTGAAGTGAAGGGTTTAATTTTCAATCGTGCCTTGACTTTAGCCACCAATCAGATAACCTCCTTCTAGTTAAGTCTACCCGCTTAAAGACTATTTTGCCCTCCCTGTCCCTAAACACCAGTGCTTTGAAAAACTCTGCGCCATCATCTTGAACTATAAGAGGGCACGGCGGCATCGCCTCGAGCATGTCTGACTGCGCATGGCTGATCGTGCAGGTTCTTCTTGTCTGCTCAACGCAAGGGCCAGCTCTGCTGGCTGATCCTGGACAACCGCCTTGGAACAATGACTCGCCTAACACGTGGAGCACTTCGGTGCCACCGGCTCATCAAAATATCAGCCCGATCACCGCCCTGACGCCCCATTGGCTGCCCAGCCCGGTGACGTCGCCGCTTCCTGCTATTAAGCCAGTGAACATCGTTTACTGCATCAGAGGGCACGGCGGCATCGCCTCGAGCATGTCTGACTGCGCATGGCTGATCGTGCAGGTTCTTCTTGTCTGCTCAACGCAAGGGCCAGCTCTGCTGGCTGATCCTGGACAACCGCCTTGGAACAATGACTCGCCTAACACGTGGAGCACTTCGGTGCCACCGGCTCATCAAAATATCAGCCCGATCACCGCCCTGACGCCCCATTGGCTGCCCAGCCCGGTGACGTCGCCGCTTCCTGCTATAAAGCCAGTGAACATCGTTTACTGCATCAGAGGGCACGGCGGCATCGCCTCGAGCATGTCTGACTGCGCATGGCTGATCGTGCAGGTTAGTTTTTATGATACTTCCTTAGGAAAATGTACTAGTTACCATGGATTAGTAGTGCTGCCGTGCCCTCGGCGTTGTTTCTGTATAGTTGCTGATTGTTGGTCTGTGCTACTTCTCGTATTGTGCGGGGACGTAGAGACGAATCCCGGTCCCCAGACCCGGTCCGCTGTTGACCTCAATGAGCATAAAGATGTGTTAAGTGCTATTCTTGAGGAACTGAAAGAGATAAAGACTGCCGCGAGCAAGCGCGATGAAACTCTGACCCGTATTAGTTCAAACCTTGATGAAGTTCTGGAGCTGTCAAAAGCAAATCAAGAAAAAATTCATACCCTTCAGCACACCGTTGAACAACTAGAAAAAACTGTCGCAATTCAAGGCAAGAGGCTTAATGACTATGAAGATAGGTCACGACGGAATAACTTAGTAGTATATGGCATACCAGAAGGCCCAAAAGAAACCAGAGAAGTCCTTGAAGACTTAGTTGTCCGACGGGTTTGCAATGATGAACTAAAAGTCGCTGTAACCTCTCTCGAACGCATTCACCGAATTGGTAAACCGCGAAATGATAAACCCCGGCCAATCATACTCAGGTTGTACAATTACAACGAAAAAATAGCCATACTAAATAACTGTTTCAAACTAAAAGGCAGCAAAGTTTCCGTGTCACATGACTACTCCCAGGCAACGCAGCACATAAGGAAAAAACTTTGGCAATCCGTACGTTCTGATAACAAGGCCGACAATAAGATAAAACTGGTTCATGATAAACTACATATTAACAACGACATTTATGCGTGGGACGAAGCAAAAGATTGCCGGGTGCTCGTGCGCAAAGGTAAAAAACGAGAACTGAGCACTAAACCGAAAAACACGAAAAAGGCGAACGAATGACTTCCGGATTCTACAAAGCAACAACCGAAAACATTGAGGCTCATTTCCCTTAATATGCGAAGCTTATGCAATAAACAAGGCGAACTGGAACACATGTTGTTAACATATGACCCGCACATAGCTGTCATCTCCGAAACTTGGCTTTGCCCAGATTTGCCTGATAATTACGTGATTCCGTCTTCATATACGTGCTATCGCAAAGATAGACTTACACGAGGAGGTGGTGTGGCAATTCTTGTGAAGGCGGGCCTTTCATCTGTTTCACTGCCTGCTGTTAACCCTGACCACGAAAGTGTCTTTTGTAAAATAAATATTTCAGGAAACCATATTGTTATTGCGGGAATTTATAGGCCGCCGGGAGCTCCCTGTGAATTTTTACTTGAACTGTATGATCATTTGGCCGTGTATAAGGATCAGGACATTATTGCTGCGGGAGATTTCAACTTACCGCACATAGATTGGTGCTCGATGTCATCAGGGGGCACTGATACAAAGAACTCTGAAATCCTTCTAGATACTTTATTAGCTTACAACCTTACACAGACAGTACTATATCCAACACGGGTGACTAGCACTGCTTCCTCCATTCTAGATTTAATTTTGTGTTCAGCCAGCTTTACTGATCATACCACAGAAATTCACGAGGGAGTCTCGGACCACAAGCTCGTATATTTTTCCTGCAAGCTTCCAAACCGAATCAAGTTAAACAACGCTAAATTTGTAAAAGTAAAAGACTACAACGCAGCAGATAACCCAAACATTGCCCACCATTTAGAAGAAGCATTACTGACATTTCACGATGACGATGTTAACGTCGTATGGGCAAAGTTTAAGTCATGCTGCAATTATTGCATCAATAAGTTTATTCCAGATAAAATGAAAAAAATCAACAAAGCCAATCCTTGGATAACCAGAGAAATTATACATTTAAAACGTAAACTAAAACGGTACCGAAAAAGGAAGAACAAGGATGCCGCCCTCCTTTTTAAGCTAAGTTCTAAGTTGAAATCTAAACTATGAGAAGCTAAAGAGCACTTCTATTCAACTACCCTTGGGCGCTTTGCTACTGAATCCCCTCACAAATTCTGGCAATTTTTATCAAACAAGGACTCAAGAAGCGTAGATCAAATAGCTGTTGGTGCTCGCATTGTTACAGATAAAAAAGAAATTGCTGATACGTTCAATTCCTATTTCCAGAGCGTATTCTCAAGGCCAGCCACGCTGGGTAATACGCCTTACGTCAACGATAGCAACCAATATATCCATATTACTGTCGAAGGTGTTACTGAGCTGCTCTTACGATTAGATCCTAAAAAATCCGCAGGACCTGATAACATTCCCACCACATTTCTCAAAAGATATGCAGAGCTCCTAGCTAGATTCTTGGTACAGTTGTATTCTAAGTCTCTTGAAACTTCTTGCCTCCCACTTGAATGGTTGTTTGCCCGAGTGAAACCAATTTTTAAAAAAGGCTCTGTCACCGATTATTGTAATTACCGACCCATATCTCTCACTTGCACAGTTTGTAAAGTTCTCGAACACGTAATTGCTAAACACCTAAATGATTTTCTTGACAACAATATACTTCTTACTAACGTACAGCACGGTTTTCGAAGAGGTTTTTCAACTGCAACTCAATTAGTAGTTACCGTTCATGAGATGGCACAGGTACTTGACGAGGGCGGACAGATTTACGCAGTTCTAATAGACTTCTCAAAAGCGTTCGATAGAGTTCCACACTCGAAACTAATAACAAAAATGAAAAACTTAGGCATTCCATCACAAGTCGTCAATTGGGTCATTTCATACCTAACTGGCCGCAAACAGTATGTTGAAATTGACGGTGCCTGTTCTCGTTTTCTTGATGTTTTTTCTGGCGTCCCACAGGGTTCGGTCTTGGCACCGGTTCTATTTAACATTTATATTAATGATCTTGGCCAAATTGTGAAGCCCCCTCTACGCCTTAAGCTGTTTGCAGACGATTGCATCATCTTTAGCCACATAGTGTCTGTCACTGACCAGCACGTTCTTAACCGTGCTTTGCATGCAATAACGGAATGGTGCAATAAATGGGATATGATTATAAATCTCGACAAGACAGTTTACATGTGCATCTCCAATAAGAATAAATCTCACTTCATGTATAGTCTTGGCAATTATCAGATTAAACAAGTGGAGGAACATAAGTACCTGGGGTTAACCTTGACGTCCAGACTTAACTGGTCAACACATATAAATAACATATGTTCCTCCGCGAGAAAAAAGTTAGGATTTCTGAAGCATAAATTAGGTGATGCCCCCTCATCGCTTAGACTCATTGCATACAAATCCATTGTAAGACCCACCCTAGAATACGGAAGCATTGTATGGGATCCCCATACTATCACTAATAAAGAAAAGCTTGAAAAAATTCAGAGATTGGCAGCTCGCTTTATTTATAAACGTTTTAGACGTCGCGACTCCCCTTCAGCTATGTTGGAGCTCGCACACCTAGAGCCATTGGCCAACCGACGTAAAAGTGCCCGCCTAAACTTTCTACACCAGCTATATTTTAATAAATTGGGAATCCAGTCGCAAGATTACATAGCTAATAACCCTAGTCGAGCGTCTCGTCACAAACATAGCCGAAGTATTACACCGTTCTTTGCCCGTACAGACCAATACAAATATTCATTTTTTCCCAGAACTGTTTCCGATTGGAATGTTTTGCCAGAGTGTTCACCCTTGCTGTCATCCAATGCATAATGACTGTATACTTACCTGTTGATTATGTACCCTCACATTCATGTGTCGATCTTGCATCCATACGCATGTCTGCTGGATATGTACATCCCTCTCCTGCTTGGACCTTTCAAGGTTCGCAGTATTGTCCAAATAAATAAATAAATAAAAATAAATAAGGTGAAGCCCTTTACAGAGCATTGTCAAGTGTTCGGCAGTTTTTTCTTTCTCTTCGCACGCACTGCATATTGTGTCTACCTCTTCATATTTGGCCCGATATGTCTTGGTTCGCAATACTCCCGTCCTGGCCTCAAACAGTAGAGAACTACCCTTAGTATTATCATAGATTTTTTCTTTGGCAATTTCCTGCTTAAAAGTTCGATAGATCTCTAGTGCGGACTTCTTAATCATGCCAATTCTCCACATGTCAGTCTCCGTTTCCTGCAGTTCCTTTTTAACCGATAGTTCTTTCTGGTTTGGCCACCTGCTGTTTTCTAAGTATTTACCAGTCAATTTCCTGGTTCGCTTCCTCCATTGTGTATTGACATTCTTCATGTACAAGTAGCTGAAAACCTTCATAGCCCAACGCTCCTCCCCCATTTCTCTCAATCGCTTCTCAAATTTTATCTTGCTGCTGGCTTCCATGCGCTCAAATGATGTCCATCTCATATCACCTTGTACTCCCTAATTTGGTGTATTCCCGTGAGCTCCTAAAGCTAGCCTACATATTTCACGTTGCCTAATTTCTAATCTTGCTTGAACTTCTGACCTCGTGCACAAGACCGCGTTGCCGAACGTCAGCCCAGGAACCATGACCCCTTTCCATATTCCTCTCACAACATTATACCTATTGTAATTCCACAGTGCCCTATTTTTCATCACTGCTGCATTCCTGTTATCTTTAGTCGTCATGCATATTTCGTGTTCCCTCAGATACTCGGTCCCATTGCTTATCCATACGCCCAGTTATTTGTGTTTATCTGTTATCTCTAGCGTGACTTCCTGTATTCTAAGCTCACTACCTTTGTTATCATTAAAAATCATGACTACTGATTTTTCCTAACTGAATCTAAAATCTAACCTATCTTTCTCATTACCTCAGATGTCCATCAACATCTGCAAATCTTCCTTGTTGTCGGCCATTAGCACTATATAATCTGCGTAGATTAAAGCTGATAGTGCCTGATCAATGAGTTTTCCTTGTTTGACTAAAAAGAGGTTGAAGCCAAGTCCCCTTGCCTCTAATTTGGCCTCTAATCCTTGTAGGTACATCATGAATAAGAAGGGTGACAGTGGGCACGCCTGCCTAAGTCCACGTTTCACCACTGTGGGCTTGGATACCTGTTTTTCCCACTTTTTAACTACCTTGTTAGTTTTATAGATTTCCTTTAAACGATTAGTGACTCCATCTTTTACACCCAGTGTGTCTAGTATTCCCCACAAGTCCTCTTGAACCACGCTATTGTACGCTCCCTTGAATTTCTGCAGGCCGGTAGGAAGCTTCACAGTGCAGCGCCTGATCTTGTGAAACGGCGCAGCCATGCAGGCAGGGCATTCAATTCCCTCCCTATTTTTTGTATACTACTGTCCTTGTGTACATCGTAGAACACATAACAGTAATGATAGCAAACAGATCATTGATTCGGGTAGGCTTGGTGTTTTTATTTAAAATGGAACAACGAGGAAGCTGCTGAAGCTCGTGCTTGTATACAGCTGCTTTATATGGAGATGAAACTTTAACGAAAAAAAAAAGTAATGATAAACAGTAGGCTCATAACAAACAACATTTCTCTGAGGGTGCATGGAATATATGTCCCATGCAAGGCTATGCATTGCAGTCCTTACTGCATTAATTATGTACACGTACTGCAGGGCATGCAAGTGTATGCAGACACACGCTGACGAAATGACATTTTTTGCTACATACAAACGTGCACCGCACCAAATAAGACGCGCGTGTTTGTATAGTCAGGGAACACTCGTGAATATTGATGAAATCACACAGCTCGCTTACAGTATAAAACAAACACAATTGCGAACAATAAAATTCGACGCTGTTTAAAGAGGCGGACCCAGATTACGAGGAGAATTATCAGTATGGCATACACACCACGTGTCAAGCTTTTGCAACATCTAAAGAGACTAAATATGGAAAGTTGCCTTTGTAAGTTAACATGACAGTACCAAATGGAGAAGCCACACGAGATAACAATTCATCGTGGGCTAAAGAATGTGTTTTAATTATTATACACAGCTTTGCAAGATAATATCGACGAGTTTTACTCGTCTAGGTGTGGGAGGTGTAGGCCTGATAGAATGCGATGTTGCTTCAGAGCCTTTCTTTCGTAATATTGCAATTTTATTCAACTCTTTCAAACGCGGCACCGTAAATTTCTACTGGGTGCTCGAACACGGCAAGCAGGTCGCGGGGCAAAATCTTTGCAACATTTTATTACCGAAACAGCGATACTAGCAATGCTTGAGCTGCACTTGCTGTTTTCTAAATTGTAACCTCCTCAATCTCATCACTGTGATCAGGAAACAGAGAGGAAAAGTACAGCAGTAGCACGTAGAGAAATATTCAATTTCAAGCCCTTTAGCAATATCACCTAAACAAATTGCCAGTTCACTGTTGAATTCTCGATGGAAACAAACAGCTGATCAGGGACGCAAGCTTGGCTTGGCACTGGCTTGGCCGTTCATACAGAGCCAAAAGCCGCTGCAGGAAACTGGATTGCGGATCGTATTGAGACAAAATATTTCATACATTTTTGTTTTCTTTGTTTCATTTCTCTAATTGCTCTTGTGATGGCGTGGACCGCGCTTCGTGATCTCATGTACCGGCGCACTGTTTTTAAGTTTAGTATGGCGCACGATAATAAATGATTACGTGCTTTAATTTAAAAAGGTTTGCGAGTATGGCAGCAACACTGCAATGTCGGGAAGAGGATAGTAGTAGAACCAGTAGCAGCTGCATGCCCGGGTGGAGCGACTGATGCCCAGATGGAGGAATGTCAACCCGATGCCTTTTGTGTTGGCCGTTCTGGCAGTTCCGCCGACTTTATAGGAAGAGACGACCCCGTCGCTTGTCCTCTTCTCTTTTCCTTCGCGCATCAGTGACAACATTGACGGACGACGTGTTCGACTTCACCGTGCACGTGAGTATAGGTTGGTTTTTCATTCGAGTGAATTCTTGTTCAGATTTGCAACTTGTCGACTTCATCCTGATCACCTGTCACCGGCAATAAGTCACATACGTGTGATATTTAGGTGAAATAAATGATAATGCACATTTTCTGCTCCATTTGCGTCACTTAGCTACACCAGGACATGAGGTAAAGCCTTTGTCGCCTAGCCACTAGCAGGCAAGATCGATCACTCGCATCCTTCAGTTCGCGAATCAACGCGCCTGCCTTAGAATTAGTAAGCTGCTCGCAAAGAAATCTTACCGAGGCAATTTTGTTTTCTGTGAACAATGCACCGTAGATTTGTCTTGAATAACAAAAAAAAAAACTTGAAAAATAAATGTCGCGACCTTTTAGAAAACGCCGTGTCTAAGCGCTAGACGCGGCATTTTGTAAAAGGCTAATCAAATTCAGTATGTTTTCGTAGTTTCTGCTTGAAATTATTATTGTCTATGAATTTCATGGCCCAATCTTTTGCTTTGGCTGAAAATCTCGGTGGCAAAAACTTTGTTCAGTGTCCCTTTAAGGGCAGGTGTAGATGCCATGATTTCAGTTGCAAATCTTTTTGCTAGTCGGCTGGCTGGTTAACAATAAGGGTACTAACTAGAGTTCCAGATTTCAGCAGCAACACATCGTCATGGCTTCATCAGATGCTGCATTATATACATTCTATCCTCGTTTTTAAATAGGTGTACCGTATGGTCCACTGTTACAGGAAACAAGCGAGCTCATGGACAGTTAGCCATGTGGTGCTAACTGGCAGCGAGGCTTGTGAATGGGACGCATGCGCATAGAATCAGGGTGCGCCCAGTTTTGTCTGCCATTTCTTCGCCTGTACGCATGACAGCATTGGAAAGCGCATCCGTATTTTAGCTGCGCAATTTATCTAGCCCAGTGCCTCCTGCTTCAGGGATTTCCTGTGAGCACAAAAAATGCATGATTTTAATCGTTGCTGCAGTGTTTTGCAAGTTGTCACCGTAAAGCACATCATATTTTTCGCATAATGCTCGCTGCAACTAGCAAGTTTCGATGACTCAAAATGCTGTTCAGGTCTGATGTAGCAAACATTTTAAGCTCGTCCTCGTGACCATGAAATATTGGTTTATTAAATAATGGAAGGCAGAGGTGGTATCAGTTGATTTACAGTGTGAAAATGAGAAGTGCGAAGGACCGTGCCTCGCAAGTAAGCCCCGAGAGCATGAGCAGAGAAGTAGCAGATGAGGATGCTCATGCGCTGCATTTCCAAATCTCACCAGCACTAATGCTTGACGGACTGCTTGCCACGCACTAGCGTGTTCTTTCTGAAACAGGACTTTGGCCCTGTAAGCAAGTTCTTGAAGGGCATAAGTAAAACGTAGAATGGGCCCCCTAAATGCACCCATCCTTGAACCATTGGGCTTATGAATTAGTGCCCTTTTCAAAATACAACTATTCTGAGCTATAAATTGTGACAGAACAGTGAACGAAGTTTAAAAATAGGAAAAAAGTCTTTAAATGTCCCCTTTATACATAGTGTTCTTGTGATGTCACTTCTGCCATTGTGGCCCTCTCCCGCCATGCCCGGGTAACTCCCTGGGTACCTACGGCAGTTCACGTGCTGCAGTGCGGTTTGTTGGGGGCTCGTCATCTGTTGCTGTGAACGATGTGGAAGCATTGTGGTTTTTTGTTGTCTTACTTTAACGAGCTCATTGGATTAGGAAGGCCTCGCTCGTTCACTCGATACAAGACCAGATAATCAAGATGTGCGACACATATACCAGCCACGGCGTACACCGGCTGCCCGCCACAACCTATGAGGGCCTATTATCTTGCTTTCACTACAAATTGCCTGGCCCAAAAACAAGTGAAAGCTCAAAATCTCTCGAGCCGCAATTTCAAGAGTGGATGTGCGAAGCGCAGCTGCTCCCATCGAAAACTAGTCGTGCAGAGCTAGGCAAGTTTACAAGAGATATAATATTATGAATATATTGTCACGGCCTACGCCACCAAAGTAGCAATGCCCCCCCCCTTCCCCCCCCCAAGTGTTTTAAACAGTGCTGATGTTGAGCTTGAGCCTCTTTGATTGCAATTTGTGAAAATAGTCGAGGAAAATATTATACAAGGCAGATAGAGACTTTGCGTGGTGTGTGCCGCGGTAACGCCAGTCATCACTTTATTTTTTGCGTATGCTTTAACACACTTTTCACTTTGTATTTTGCTTTTGTTGTACGCTAATGTACAGTGGAGTCACTGAACATGATAGAGACCGTGTATAGAATTAATTGACTAATTAAAAAAAATCCTGACACCCAACTTGAACCGATCGGCTATGCTTCAAAGTGAACTAATATTGTTTCCCATTCTTTATAGTTTGTTTCAATGCAATACCAAATCTCCGCGATCGCCGTCACGATTTTAAACGCCTTCCTCGCCATCATGATTTTAACTGCGGACAAGTTTGTATGTACAGTATCTTGGTAAGCTATATCTGTTTGCAGGTAAATACTTGGCTATGGCACTTACCCATAATGAAGTTGCACCTGAAGATGCAAATATTGCAAAGTTTCTTCAAGTAGCTTTTGTTAATCTGCACCAGCCAAATACGCTGGTACTTTTAGGAAAATCGGAATGTGTGTTCTCAATTTCAGGTTATAACTTTCAGCGAAGAAACACCCTAAGCTCTGCTCCCTCTGCGTGGACTACTAAATCAACTTGCCTCACTAGCAGCTCATAATTTCTCAAACTTGCATCGTGAGGCAAAACTAAACGGGTGCAAGCATGAGGAGACAACATGGCAGTTGTAGGCGATAGATTCGGTTGGTGCCCGGGCATGTTGGTGGCGCTTTTCGGAAGTGATGAAAAGGCGCTGCGAGATGCACGTGCACACTTTGTATAGTTTCTGTATTGGACAGCAAACTTTTTTTTCTTATCTGAGCAGTTTTACCAAAGGAAGCTTCATCATATGGCGTGATAAATGAAGCAAATCCACAGGTTGAACCACATCATAGCCTCGCTGTGCTTTTGTACTTTTTTTAGCTCGCGAAATTTATTTGTACATATAAGTGACAACTTGCCAGTAATAAGGCAGCACTTGTTTCTTTACCATATGATCATCTCCGGTGTGCTGCTGCCTCAATATTTCAAATTCTAAGCATTTACACCATTGTATGCTAACTTTTCCTTCAAAGTGAGACAAGCCACATGTGTATCGTAGATCGAGAAGCATGCCAGTTTTACGTACTTGCAAGGTAAACATCAGAAATGCACAGTTGATCAAAAATACTAGTTTAATGGTGCATCTACATAGCAGAGCACCTGTGGCACCTCGGGAACAAGATAATGCCAGATATGTTACAAGAGATAATTAAAAAAGACAGGGGACGTTTCGTGAACAAATAGAAACAAAAATAAAATGGCACGTGGCAGCGAGCGAAGGCGACAAGGGGGTGGGGGGAGCCCGTGGGACTTCAGCGGATGAACGTAAGGTGTGTGTTTAATATGTGGAAGAAAAAAAAAATTCAAAATTTTGGCGACTGAAATGAGGGTGACTTAGTGAGTGCGCTCATGACGAGAGTAAACACGGTTATTATTTTTTTTTCAAATCTCTTTTGAAAGCCACAAAAAATTTGTATGTGGTGCAGCCTAACAGAAGGTCCGTGAAGGCAAATTATGAATTCGTCGTTGTACAAGGGCCTATTTTTTTTTTTTCATGCGCACCATCCCCGCCGTGGTGGTCTAGTGGCTAAGGTACTCGGCTGCTGACCCGCAGGGCGCGGGCTCGAATCCCGGCTGCGGCGGCTGCATTTCCGATGGAGGCGGGAATGTTGTAGGCCCGTGTGCTCAGATTTAGGTGCACGTTAAAGAACCCCAGGTGGTCTAAATTTCCGGAGCCCTCCACTACGGCGTCTATCATAATCATATAGTGGTTTTGGGACGTTAAACACCACATATCAATCAATCAATCATGCGCACCATAAATAGTGCTCAAAATTTATTTGCATATGTTGTTTTCATCCTCGCTGTATTCCGTGCTGTTTATGATGTAAAAAAAAAGTAGCACGCTGAAGTGGTGCTGCTTTTGGGCAACAGTTGAAAATGGCGGGGTGCATGAATGCGGAATACTGCCGCTTGCACTCAAATCACTCTTGTGGTCACCTCCCACTGTTTGCCGCATGTGTTGTGTATACACAGCTGCATATTTCCTAGCTAGAAAAATTTGATTTTAGGTGTTTCACGCCATTTTCCATGTAACTATTCCACAATTGCACACACTGATCAGCAGGCTTTCAATTGCGCTGAAGGACACAGGTGCCATAAAATTCATAGTCGATTCTTTCAAGAAACCGTATGTAAAGGCTGAAGCTTCATGTGTACATACACACACACATATTGTTTTTTGTACTTTATGAAAGCTGCGAAGGTCCCATGTGCCTCCAAGCGTAACCTGTCTTATTTATTCTCCATCACCGCAAAAGTTTTGTGAGTTTCAAATAAAAGTGCTTTGCGCATGGCCACTTTTGGGTAATTTTTTGGTGTAGGTGTTATTTGAGCAGCCTACAGTGTTTACCTTATAAGCCTGTATGTATATGTTGCATTATAAGGACGCAGAATGTGTGTAGCTGTACAATATAGATGAAGTGTAAAAATTAAGTGTGTCTATTGTAGTGTTCTTGCAACCAATCTTACCCCCGTATTCTAGAACGTCCCTCCACTCAACGCTTCACCTTCACTTGAGATGGCTGATGGGAGCGCCGTCTTTAAGCAGAGAAAATTGCTGCATGTCAGCAATAATCTGCTGTGATTCTCGAGTAGCGCAGCGTCGCTTTCAAACGAGTAGCGGCACAGTGCTCAACTCTGTCAAGTGAAGGGTGAAAGTCGAGTCGGGGAGCGTTTATGAATATGGGGGTTAGTTTTGTTGTCTTGTTAGCCTGCCATTAACACTGGATTGATGCTACTTTGCTCTAGCTGTACAGTGCTCTCCAATGCTCAAGGAGGCACCGCACGGGGAAGGCTCGGAGCAAACCATGCGTGAGTTTCCTTTCATTGTTACCCTATGCACGTATTAAGTGATAGACTTTAATGTATGCTATTTGTATTGTGCAAGTTTTTGGGGACATACAACTTCCAACACTTATATGTTCTGATGAAAATCACGCAAGAATGAGAGAAGCTTGTGCAAAAATTATGCAAGAGTGTAAGAAGCTTTTGCAGAAGTCTGTGAAATGAAGTTTTGAAATTTTGTGGCAATGTGTCATTGTACAGTGGTCAACAGTCTTGCTCAGCATGCTTGACTGCAGGGCTCCCGGCTGCACAGGCGCATCTACGGAGTGCCTGATGCATGATGGGCCAAATGTCAGCCTGCACACTGGTGCCTCTTATCCCCGTTTGTCTGTTACATCAGTGTCTCTTGTAAAGGGGATCAACTGTGCTACCTTTTTTTTTCGAATGTAATGAGTTCTTTTTCCAGATTATTGTTGTTTTAAGGTAGAGCCTCACATTTCTATCAAATACTGAAGATTCTATTTTTCCTTCTAGATGCTATGAAGTCACTCCTTGTGTTACAATAGAGTGAACACTGTTATGAGAAAAGCTACTTTATGGAGTTAACTCACTCCATATTGACTTAACACACAGAATTGGTAAAAACTACACTCCATTCCAGCTGCATTAGGAATAATATTCATTTGCATACTTCTGTTTCTTTTGTTTGTTTGTTGGCTGGAGGTTTGGAGTATAGGGTGGCCAGAGGGCACTGTGTAGTCTTTTTTCATCTTCCCAATTTTGTGAACATCAATTGATAGCCGTATGGGAAGCAGCCAGCATGCTGAAACAGCGGTGCAAGCATGCAAGATGCTCACCATTGCATGCAGTCAGTTGCTGTGAGCAACCTACTGCATACAATTAACTGCGAGTGGTGAACTAACGCTGCACTATGTGTGCCTCCTGGAAAGCTGCAATGGTAAAGTGCCACAATCGTATAGTAACATGGATAACATCGCAATTTGTTTGTTGAATAATTTTGCAACAGAATCAATGGAGTTTTGGATAAATTTGTGTATCTGCCTGGTTCATCAAAGCTACAGAGTCAAATGCGGTATATACTCGCGTATTATGTGTACTTTTTTTGTCAATCCGATCATGTGCGAAGCTAGTAGGAATCGCTGGCCTAAAAGCTCAACTGGGAATATATGTTGCAGGCGCTGTCACAGCTGTCTCAAAGCGGATTGTCATTTGTTTGCTAAGCCTGTTCAAATGCCCCCATTTTCTTGAAGTTCTTCCGAACAGTGCTCACAAAAACCAGTTCCCACGACAGGGTTATACCAGAGAACATAAGTACTCTCCATTAATTGTCGGGAACCCAACGTAAAGTAAGATGCAGACAAGGAAGCACGATGCCAACACAGTGCTGTGTGTGTCGCCCTTCATGTGTGTGTGTGTCCATTCCTTGTCCCAGTCTTCTATTGCGTTGTGTTCCCTCCGATATCTAACCAACACACCCAAGCTTCTATGCTAAGTCTTATTCAACGCACTCTTCTGCTGGCTCCCATACTGAATATTGCATGTCGAAGAACTCCACGCTGATGTGCTTAGCGGTAGCACGGTTTCAGTTTTCTTCGGTAAGCTTTATAACAGCAATCTGCCTCATATATAATTATTGTAGCCTATCACAAGGAACGGTAAAAACGCAATGGCCAGATGGCGAAACGGGGAAAAAAAATGAGTGCGAAAACCTGCCTCATCTTGTTGATGTGACAGGTCCTTGCACGCGTTCAACATCTGTGCTGTGTCTCGGGAATACATTCTTGCCGTGGAAAAGGTGGGAAGATAGGAGGCAAACCTTTAGGCATTTCGGACTACACATAAACAGGTTTCAGTTTTCAAGTTCAATATTCTAGGGAAAGCATAAAAGTTCATGGAAGAAGGGACCTTGCACTCAGTCCATTTTGTGTAAGACTGCACTCGCCTGCTCGACAAGAGATGTGCCTGACCAGAGCATCATGAAGTCAAATATGTCTGTGTGTGTGCTGGCAAGGTGGCTCGGGCTGGTTGGGGAGGGCAAAGTATGCGAGCAAAAAGTTTCTTGTAGTAAAGCAGGCTGGCTAATTATACTGGTGAGCAAATTATGTGAGGATGCAAATTGTGCGAGTAAATATGGTATGTACTCTTGTATGTTTCAGCTCTATTGCTATTGATCCTGCGGATCCAACTTGGCATCCGGCAGCAACAAAGAGAGGTTCTGCAGGAGGTGCGACAGCTGAAGCACAAGGTACGGCTCTTGTCCGTGCCTCGGCACGCCCAGCCAGCACAGCGCCCCTCTGACCTTCCGCGGCTGCCTGCTGGTACAATTGGAGAAGTGGAGGCAGCAGAGGCAGCTGTGCAGAGTAAAGCTGTGGCTGCGGCTTTGGTGTATATTTCTTGATTTTTAATATGCCTATGTAACATGCAGAAATTTAGTACTGCTTTAAGATACTGTGTTTCGGGAAACAAACTAGTCAGGTTATCTCATGAGCCACTGTACTACAGTCGAATATGAATAATTCGTACTCAAAGAGGCCAGAAAATTTGTTCAAATTAAAAGAAGTTCAAAATAATGAAAGTTACCGTAATTACTTGAATCTAACACGCACCTTTTTTCCGGTTAAGAGAGTTCATAAATCGCATGTGCGTTAGAATCGAGTACGAAAAAAAAAATGAATATGGTCATTCTATTGCCATCGCCACTTACAAAATGGCCGCCCCCTACGTGCGTCGGCATGGCGCGTCGGTCATTTATGCCTATGTGTTTCCCATGCGCAGCACTTCATACGTGTGCTGAGGAGTTCGTCGTCATCTTGTAGCACATTAGCATCGACGGCATGGTAGGGCCGACTCCAAAAACTCGACGAGTGCACCACAATGCTGCTTCTAAAAGAAAAGTCGTCGCGTGTGCCGGAACGGACAGAAATCGGGCCGCATCGCGGTCATTCGGAGTTCCCGAAACGTGCGTGCGGGACTGGCGGAAACAAAAGCAGAATATTGTCGACAGCAAAGATTCACGCAAAGGCTTCAGTGGACCACAGCAGGGTCGGTTTCCAGAAATTTTAGAAGCTGCTCGGCGAGTATGTGATTAAGCAGTGAGCGGCACAGCGGCCCGTGACGACAGAACTGCTCCAAGTGCAGGCTATGCAGTTAGCCTTAGAAAAAGGGCTAATGCAGAGCCATTTTAAAGCGAGCAGGTGCTGGCTAACGAACTTTATGAAGAGAAAAGGCTTTTCCCTCCGAAGGCGAACGGGCATATGCCGGAAGTTGCCGTAGGAGTACGAAGAAAAGCTTCAGAGTCTTCAGAGGTTCCTCCTAAACTTGCGGCACAACAACGGCTACCTGCTTGGGCAAATCGGGAATGCCGATCACACGCCTCTTTACTTCGACATGCCTGGCACCACAACCGTCTAGGAGAAGGGGGCGAAGCAAGTTTGTGTACTGACATCGGGCCACGGTAAAACTAGAGTGACAGCAATGCTTTGTTGCACGTCAGATAGGCATAAGCTTCCCCCGTACTTCATATTTAAACGGAAGACGCTCTCAAAAAGAGTCGTTTTCGCGAGTGGTGTGATCAAGCGGGCCAACGAGAAAAAAGGGGGTGCGCGTTGCAACCGATGTCTTAGTTTTTTTTTTTTTTTTGTCGTGGAAACCGGGCGCGCGTTACAATCAAGGGCGCGGTAGAATAAAGTAAATACGGTAAACGAGCGGAGGGTTCACCATGCAGTGATGCATGTGCATGGAGAAGGTTTATTCACAAATTACAGGACATCCGTGATTAATTAAAGTAGTCAATACATGTCTGTACACGTTGGCCTTGCAACGAGTCAACAAGTTTTGCGTGCAGTTTGCAAAGCTTTTGTACTTCGGCTTCAGTATTCTCCTGGCAAAAGAAGTTGAGCGCGGCAATGTCCAGTGCTGACACTTTTCGAAGACAACTGTGTTTCCACTGTTACCATCTGCGCTGCAGCCGGAGCGTGGCCAGCACACATGATGAGAATGGAGGAGTGTCTCCACCTGGAGAAAAGCAGATCGGCATTCGAGAGAGAAACACTCCGCGGCAGCTTTTTTTTTCTCTCTCTCTTCATGCGCGGTGTTGAAAGGAGAAGAGTCTCTACATAGCAGGAACGAAAAACAGGGGAGCGTGACACCGGCGCGTTGCAGATCGGCATGAGA
This sequence comes from Rhipicephalus microplus, assembly GCF_043290135.1. Taxonomy (NCBI): domain Eukaryota; kingdom Metazoa; phylum Arthropoda; class Arachnida; order Ixodida; family Ixodidae; genus Rhipicephalus; species Rhipicephalus microplus. Next base: position 2,792,579 of record NW_027464612.1, on the reverse strand, counting down.
GAGCCAACTCTCTGCGACAGCTTTTTTTCCCCTCTTTCTCTTCATGCGAAGTGTTAAGAGGAGAAGGGTCTCTACATGGCAGGGACAGAAACAGCCAAAGCGGGGCACAGGAATGTCGCAGATTGGCATTTGGCAAACATTCCACCGCAGTCTTTTCTTTCCTTTTCTTCATTTTCTTCTTCAAGCACAGCGATGAGGTGTCTGAAGTGCCACCGCAGGATTGGGCGGGGTGCTGAGAGCATTTTCGGAGCGCGGTATAGCTTTGATAGGACCACAGCGTCAGTTCGAATTAAGTGTGTTGGAATTAATGAGATTCGACTGTATTTACTATAGTCTGTGAAGTCCGAGTGAACTGTCCTAAGCTAGCAGACGATGTAGGCGGCATCGTGTGTTTGATGGGCAGTGACTAGCAATAGCCTGCTTAAAACAGACATTCAGTAATTTTGTTCATTTATCACCCTATTTCGTGTCCGCTGCGGCTCTCTCTACTTTGAGCTACAGTTCACCCTGCCTTGTGTTAGCCGATTTCTTACCTTTTTAAAAATCTAACATGCACCCAATTTCGCAGTGTGAAGAAAAATGCACCTTTGTTTATTGTGATGAGATTTCTATAGCGACATGCCTCTTTGTTGGCTATCACAGAAAAAGATAAACAGCAAATGGTGCGACCATCTAGTGCGACCTTTATTTTTCTATCAGTTTCATCTATGACCAAGATTTGGTCGCTCTAAGGTTGCCTCTTAGTACGCCTTGATCATGTTCATTTATCTTGTTGTGCTCTGCTTACAATGCATTGATTAAAAACATGTCCAAGCTTCTTTTTGAATTCCACATATTTTATCGTTTTTCACCTGTAGAAGCTACTCCTGGTCAACATTCAGGCAAAGACATTGTAACCTCGAAGAAACGTGGTACAAAGTAATTATACTATTTCATAGCTAGAATCAATATTTATTAAGGGTTATAACAGTGTTGTATTTGATTTCATAACCGCGAAACTGCATTCAGAGAAGGACTTTGAAAGGTTCTCACACTGAGTGTGAGAGGGCTGATGTGGAAACCATTTTAGGTCAAGTGAGTTGAAGTTAGCGTAAAAAAACAATGAAATGTGATGCCCAAAAATTCAAGTTGTTGTTTTCAGTGTCCTCTTCTTGCAGAATTTTATCATGAAAACATTTCGATGTGCTGTAGCGTTTACCCCATCTATGCTTCTTGCATTTTTTTACAGCGCAAGCACCTCCTGCAGATTGGGGGACGTGGCCTCCGAAAAATTGGTGTGAATGCCATGAAGGCTGTATTGGCACATGACGTGCAAGTGCTGTACAGCCTTCATGGCAGAAAAGGGAAAAGGGCCTTTGTGAACCTGAGGCTCTGTAGATTAGTGACAGGTTAGACTTGTTCATTGTTTTATGTGTGTGTACCCTTGTGTATTCTCTGTACAGCAGTGCTTCATGTGTACTATGGTATTTCTGTTCTTGTATGCAGATGTCATCTGCCAAAAAGCTGGGTGCGACCAGGCGGAGGCCCTCAACTTTATTAAGAGGTGGCTGCCAGGGTCTGGTGATCGCTGTGGGGGCAGGAAGCGGCGCTTCAGAGAAGAATTTGTTGTGGAGCAGCCCGATGATCCCCACTCTCAGAGTGCAGATTATCGGCTGCTCGCGGCAGCTGGCTTCCTGCCCAGCCACAGCAGCCAGGGCCTTGACAGCACCACTGTCACTGTGCCCCCAAAGCAACCTGACCTGCACTAGAGCGGGCCTTTTTTAGTTGTGTATATATATTTTTCAATGTATACATTTTTTGTTGTACCAAATAAATAAAAAAAAACAAAGAATAAATAGTCTGCAGACTGTCGGTGGTGCACTGTTCGGCTAGCTTATGCTGATTCGGAAGCACCATCACCATGTTTTAGTTACAAAAAAATGCTCTAAACTATGAATACTCTCGATTACCATGTGGGGGACATATGTGGGGATTGCAAGTGGGGGACATACGCTTTCAACATTTACTTCCTAACGACTTTTTTCGATCTGCTGTACCAAATACCAGTACCAAATAAAGCACTCGCTATTGCAAAAGATAAATTGGTAAAAAAATAAACTACACTTCTAGTGTTAGCAAAGGGAATGAGGTATAAAAGATGAAATAGATCGAGTAACTGCTTTCAGTTCTCAGCATTCAATTTTCTGTTGCCCCAAGTATACAGGGCTGCAAAGCTACAAGAGCGGGTCATCGAGGCATATTGTTTAAATATTCCGGTAAGAAAAATTCCCTACTAATAATGGTTACATAATGGCAAGCCAATCAGTAGCCAATATTCGTCGTGCAGGAAACATCGGTGTAATAACGGCATTTGATGGGCTGCAATGTGGCCCTGGATTGGTCCAATGTCGGTCGCACATCCGTAGCCAATATTCGTCGTGCAGCAAACATCGGCGTAAAAATGGCATGTGATTGGCTGAAATATGGCCCAATGTTGGCCGAACATTGGCAGCTTTGTCGGCAATACGATGGGCCTTCGTCGGCCCAATGTTGGTTGCATACTGGCTAAAACATCGGCAAAACGTCGGTCCATCATTGGCTTGAACGTCGGCCCGACATTGGAAGAAGTTGCACTTCCGACGTCGGCCCGACGTCGGTGCCGATGTTAGCCGATGTCGGTCCAAGATCTGCCTGGGTATCTTCAAACTATCAGCGCAAAAAAAAGCGCCGCACCACCACCGGGTGGGCTCGAAACTCCAACCTTTTGGTTAACAGCCGATTGCGCAAGCCAATTGCGCCACGGAGACAGTCCTGCTCCACTCTCACCACCATCAGAACATATCTTCAAAGCTATCAGCCTAAAGAAAAAAAGCACCGCGCCACCACCGGGTGGGCTCGAACTTCCAACCTTTCGGTTAACAGCCAATTGCGCCACGGAGACAGTCCTGCTCCACTCTCACCACCATGAGAACATATCTTTCAAGCTATCAGCTCAAAGAAAAAAAAGCGCCGCACCACCACCGGGTGGGCTCGAACCTCCACCCTTTTGGTTAACGGCCGATCGCGCTAGCCAATTGCGCCACGGAGACAATCGTGCTCCACGCTCACCAACATCAGAAAATATCTTCAAAGCTATCATCGCAAAAAAAAGCAACACACCCCACCCGGGAGGGCTCGAACCTCCAACTTTTTGGTTAAAAGCCGATCGCGCTAGCCAATGGCGCCACGGGGACAGTCCTGCTCCACTCTCACCACCGTCAGAACATTTCTTCAGAGCTATCAGCCTAAAGAAAAAAAGCGCCGCACCACCACCGGGTGGGCTCGAACCTACAACCTTTCGGTTAACAGCCGATCGCGCTAGCCAATTGCGCCACAGAGACAGTCGTGCTTCACTCTCACCACCGTCAGACCATTTCTTCAGAGCTATCGCCCCAAAGAAAAAAAAAGCGCCGCACCACCACCGGGTGGGCTCGAACCTCCAACCTTTCGGTTAAAAGTTGATCGCGCTAGCCAATTGCGCCACGGAGACAGTCCTGCTCCACTCTCACCACCGTCAGAACATTTCTTCAGAGCTATCAGCCCAAAGAAGAAAAAGCGCCGCACCACCACCGGGTGGGCTCGAAACTCCAACCTTTCGGTTATCAGCCGATCGCGCTAGCCAATTGCGCCATGGAGACAGTCCTGCTCCACTCTCACCACCATCAGAACATATCTTCAAAGCTATTAGCGCAAAGAAAAAAAGCACCGCGCCACCTTCGGGTGGGCTCGAACCTCCAACCTTTCGGTTAACATCCGATCGCGCTAACCCATTGCGCCACGGGGACAGTCTTGCTCCACTCTCACCACTATCAGAACATATCTTCAAAGCTATCAGCGCAAAGAAAACAAAAGCGCCGCACCACCACCACCAGGTGGGCTCGAACCTCCAACCTTTCGGTTAACAGCCGATCGCGCTAGCCAATTGCGCCACAGAGACAGTCTTGCTCCACTCTCAACACCATCAGAACATACCTTCAAAGCTACAAGCGCAAAGAAAAAAAAGCGCCGCACCACCACCGGGTGTGCTCGAACCTCCAACCTTTCGGTTAACAGCCGATCGCGCTAGCCAATTGCGCCAGGGAGACAGTCCTGCTCCACTCTCACCACCATCAGAACATATCTTCAAAGCTATCAGCCCAAAGAAAAAAAAGCACCGCACCACCACCGGGTGGGCTCGAACCTCCAACCTTTCGTTTAACAGCCAATCGCGCTAGCCAATTGCGCCACGGAGACAGTCCTGCTCCACTCTCACCACCATCAGAACATATCTTCAAAGCTATCAGCACAAAGAAAAAAAAGCGCCGCACCACCACCGGGTAGGCTCGAAACTCCAACCTTTCGGTTAACAGCCGATCGCGCTAGCCAATTGCGCCATGGAGACAGTCCTGCTCCACTCTCACCACCATCAGAACATATCTTCAAAGCTATTACCACAAAGAAAAAAGCAACACACCACTCCTGGGAGGGCTCGTACCTCCAACCTTTTGGTTAACAGCCGATCGCGCAAGCCAATTGCGCCACGGAGACAGTCCTGCTCCACTCTCACCACCATCAGAACATATCTTCAAAGCTATTAGCGCAAAGAAAAAAAGCGCCGCGCCACCACCGGGTGGGCTCGAACCTCCAACCTTTCGGTTAACAGCCGATCGCGCTAACCCAATGCGCCACGGGGACAGTCTTGCTCCACTCTCACCACCATCAGAACATATCTTCAAAGCTATCAGCGCAAAGAAAAAAAAAGCGCCGCACCACCACTGGGTGGGCTCGAACCTCCAACCTTTCGGTTAACAGCCGATCGCGCTAGCCAATTGCGCCACGGAGACAGTCTTGCTCCACTCTCACCACCATCAGAACATATCTTCAAAGCTATCAGCACAAAGAGAAAAAAGCGCCGCACCCCCACCGGGTGGGCTCGAAACTCCAACCTTTCGGTTAACAGCCGATCGCGCTAGCCAATTGCACCATGGAGACAGTCCTGCTCCACTCTCACCACCATCAGAACATATCTTCAAAGCTATTCCCACAAAGAAAAAAGCAACACACCACTCCTGGGAGGGCTCGAAACTCCAACCTTTCGGTTAACAGCTGATCGCGGCAGCCCATTGCGCCACGGAGACAGCCTTGCTTCACTCTCACCACCATCAGAACATATCTTCAAAGCTATCAGCGCAAAGAAAAAAAAGCGCCGCACCACCACCGGGTGGGCTCGAACCTCCAACCTTTCGGTTAACAGCCGATTGTGCAAGCCAATTGCGCCACGGAGACAGTCCTGCTCCACTCTCACCACCATCAGAACATATCTTCAAAGCTATCAGCCTAAAGAAAAAAAGCACCGCACCACCACCGGGTGGGCTCGAACTTCCAGCCTTTCGGTTAACAGCCAATCGCGCTAGCCAATTGCGCCACGGAGACAGCCCTGCTTCACTCTCACCACCATCAGAACATATCTTCAAAGCTATCAGCACAAAGAAAAAAAAGCGCCACACCATCATCGGGTGGGCTCGAACCTCCAACCTTTCGGTTAACAGCCGATCGCGCAAGCCAATTGCGCCACGGAGACAGTCCTGCTCCACACTCACCACCGTCAAAACATTTCTTCAGAGCTATCACCCCAAAGAAAAAAAAGCGCCGCACCACCACCGGGTGGGCTCGAACCTCCAACCTTTCAGTTAACAGCCGATCGCGCTAGCCGATTGCGCCACGGAGACAGTCCTGGTCCACTCTCACCACCATCAGAACATATCTTCAAAGCTATCAGCGCAAAGAAAAAAAAGCGCCGCGCCACCACCGGGTGGGCTCGAACCTCCAACCTTTCGGTTAACAGCCGATCGCGCTAACCCATTGCGCCACGGGGACAGTCTTCCTCCACTCTCACCACTATCAGAAAATATCTTCAAAGCTATCAGCGCAAAAAAAAAGCGCCGCACCACCACCGGGTGGGCTCGAACCTCCAACCTTTCGGTTAACAGCCGATCGCGCTAGCCAATTGCGCCACAGAGACAGTCTTGCTCCACTCTCAACACCATCAGAACATATCTTCAAAGCTACAAGCGCAAAGAAAAAAAAGCGCCGCACCACCACCGGGTGGGCTCGAACCTCCAACCTTTCGGTTAACAGCCGATCGCGCTAGCCAATTGCGCCACGGGGACAGTCTTGCTCCACTCTCACCACCATCAGAACATATCTTCAAAGCTATCAGCGCAAAGAAAAAAAGCGCCGCACCACCACCGGGTGGGCTCGAACCTCCAACCTTTCGGTTAACAGCCGATCGCGCTAGCCCATTGCGCCACGGAGATAGCCTTGCTCCACTCTCAACACCATCAGAACATATCTTCAAAGCTATTAGCGCAAAGAAAAAAAGCGCCGCACCACCACCGGGTGGGCTCGAACCTCCAACGTTTCGGTTAACAGCCGATCGCGCCAGCCAATTGCGCCAGGGAGACAGTCCTGCTCAACTCTCACCACCATCAGAACATATCTTCAAAGCTATCAGCCCAAAGAAAAAAAGCACCGCACCACCACTGGGTGGGCTGGAACCTCCAACCTTTCGGTTAACAGCCAATCGCGTTAGCCAATTGCGCCACGGAGACAGTCCTGCTCCACTCTCACCACCATCAGAACATATCTTAAAGCTATCAGCACAAAGCGAAAAAAGCGCCGCACCACCACCGGGTGGGCTCGAAACTGCAACTTTTCGGTTAACAGCCGATCGGGCTAGCCAATTATGCCATGGAGACAGTCCTGCTCCACTCTCACCACCATCAGAACATATCTTCAAAGCTATTACCACAAAGAAAAAAAAGCGCCGCAACACCACCGGGTTGGCTCGAACCTCCAACCTTTCGGTTAACAGCCGATCGCGCTAGCCAATTGCGCCACGAAGACAGTCCTGCTGCACTCTCACCACCATCAGAACATATCTTCAAAGCTATTACCGCAAAGAAAAAAGCAACACACCACTCCCGGGAGGGCTCGAAATTCCAACCTTTCGGTTAACAGCCGATCGCGCTAGCCCATTGCGCCACGGAGACAGTTTTGCTCCACTCACACCACCATCAGAACATATCTTCAAACTATCAGCGCAAAAAAAGCGCAGCACCACCACCGGGTGGGCTCGAAATTCCAACCTTTTGGTTAACAGCCGATCGCGCTTGCCCATTGCGCCACTGGGACAGTCTTGCTCCACTCTCACCACCATCAGAACATATCATCAAAGCTATGAGCCCAAAGAAAAAAAAGCGCCGCACCACCACTGGGTGGGCTCGAACCTTCAACCTTTCGGTTAACAGCCGATCGCACTAGCCAATTGCGCCACGGAGGCAGTCGTGCTCCACTCTTACCACCATCAGAACATATCTTCAAAGCTATCAGCACAAAGAAAAAAGCAACACACCACTCCCGGGAGGGCTCGAACCTCCAACTTTTCGGTTAACAGCCGATCGCGCTGGCCAATTGCTCCACGGAGACAGTCCTGCTCCACTCTCACCACCATTAGAACATATCTTTCAAGCTATCAGCCCAAAGAAAAAAAAAAGCGCCGCACCACCACCGGGTGGGCTCGAACCTCCAACCTTTTGGTTAACGGCCGATCGCGCTAGCCAATTGCGCCACGGAGACAATTGTGCTCCACGCTCACCAACATCAGAAAATATCTTCAAAGCTATCATCGCAAAGAAAAAAGCAACACACCCCACCCGGGAGGGCTCGAACCTCCAACTTTTTGGTTAAAAGCCGATCGCGCTAGCCAATGGCGCCACGGGGACAGTCCTGCTCCACTCTCACCACCGTCAGAACATTTCTTCAGAGCTATCAGCCTAAAGAAAAAAAGCGCCGCACCAGCACCGGGTGGGCTCGAACCTACAACCTTTCGGTTAACAGCCGATCGCGCTAGCCAATTGCGCCACAGAGACAGTCGTGCTTCACTCTCACCACCGTCAGACCATTTCTTCAAAGCTATCGCCCCAAAGAAAAAAAAAGCGCCGCACCACCACCGGGTGGGCTCGAAACTCCAACCTTTCGGTTATCAGCCGATCGCGCTAGCCAATTGCGCCATGGAGACAGTCCTGCTCCACTCTCACCACCATCAGAACATATCTTCAAAGCTATTAGCGCAAAGAAAAAAAGCGCCGCGCCACCTTCGGGTGGGCTCGAACCTCCAACCTTTCGGTTAACAGCCGATCGCGCTAACCCGTTGCACCACGGGGACAGTCTTGCTCCACTCTCACCACTATCAGAACATATCTTCAAAGCTATCAGCGCAAAGAAAAAAAAGCGCCGCACCACCACCAGGTGGGCTCGAACCTCCAACCTTTCGGTTAACAGCCGATCGCGTTAGCAAATTGCGCCACAGAGACAGTCTTGCTCCACTCTCAACACCATCAGAACATATCTTCAAAGCTACAAGCGCAAAAAAAAGCGCCGCACCACCACCGGGTGGGCTCGAACCTCCAACTTTTCGGTTAACAGCCGATCGCGCTGGCCAATTGCGCCACGGGGACAGTCTTGCTCCACCCTCACCACCATCAGAACATATCTTCAAAGCTATCAGCGCAAAGAAAAAAAAGCGCCGCACCACCACCGGGTGTGCTCGAACCTCCAACCTTTCGTTTAACAGCCGATCGCGCTAGCCAATTGCGCCAGGGAGACAGTCCTGCTCCACTCTCACCACCATCAGAACATATCTTCAAAGCTATCAGCCCAAAGAAAAAAAAGCACCGCACCACCACCGGGTGGGTTCGAACCTCCAACCTTTCGTTTAACAGCCAATCGCGCTAGCCAATTGCGCCACGGAGACAGTCCTGCTCCACTCTCACCACCATCAGAACATATCTTCAAAGCTATCAGCACAAAGAAAAAAAAGCGCCGCACCACCACCGGGTAGGCTCGAAACTCCAACCTTTCGGTTAACAGCCGATCGCGCTAGCCAATTGCGCCATGGAGACAGTCCTGCTCCACTCTCACCACCATCAGAACATATCTTCAAAGCTATTAGCGCAAAGAAAAAAAGCGCCGCGCCACCACCGGGTGGGCTCGAACCTCCAACCTTTCGGTTAACAGCCGATCGCGCTAACCCAATGCGCCACGGGGACAGTCTTGCTCCACTCTCACCACCATCAGAACATATCTTCAAAGCTATCAGCGCAAAGAAAAAAAAGCGCCGCACCACCACCGGGTGGGCTCGAACCTCCAACCTTTCGGTTAACAGCCGATCGCGCTAGCCAATTGCGCCATGGAGACAGTCTTGCTCCTCTCTCAACACCATCAGAACATATCTTCAAAGCTACAAGCGCAAAGAAAAAAAAGCGCCGCACCACCACCGGGTGGGCTCGAACCTCCAACCTTTCGGTTAACAGCCAATCGCGTTAGCCAATTGCGCCACAGAGACAGTCCTGCTCCACTCTTACCACCATCAGAACATATCTTCAAAGCTATCAGCACAAAGAGAAAAAAGCGCCGCACCACCACCGGGTGGGCTCGAAACTCCAACCTTTCGGTTAACAGCCGATCGCGCTAGCCAATTGCGCCATGGAGACAGTCCTGCTCCACTCTCACCACCGTCAGAACATATCTTCAAAGCTATTACCACAAAGAAAAAAGCAACACACCACTCCTGGGAGGGCTCGAAAATCCAACCTTTCGGTTAACAGCTGATCGCGCTAGCCAATTGCTCCACGGAGACAGTCCTGCTCCACTCTCACCACCATTAGAACATATCTTTCAAGCTATCAGCCCAAAGAAAAAAAAAGCGCCGCACCACCACCGGGTGGGCTCGAACCTCCAACCTTTTGGTTAACGGCCGATCGCGCTAGCCAATTGCGCCACGGAGACAATTGTGCTCCACGCTCACCAACATCAGAAAATATCTTCAAAGCTATCATCGCAAAGAAAAAAGCAACACACCCCACCCGGGAGGGCTCGAACCTCCAACTTTTTGGTTAAAAGCCGATCGCGCTAGCCAATGGCGCCACGGGGACAGTCCTGCTCCACTCTCACCACCGTCAGAACATTTCTTCAGAGCTATCAGCCTAAAGAAAAAAAGCGCCGCACCACAACCGGGTGGGCTCGAACCTACAACCTTTCGGTTAACAGCCGATCGCGCTAGCCAATTGCGCCACAGAGACAGTCGTGCTTCACTCTCACCACCGTCAGACCATTTCTTCAGAGCTATCGCCCCAAAGAAAAAAAAAGCGCCGCACCACCACCGGGTGGGCTCAAACCTCCAACCTTTCGGTTATCAGCCGATCGCGCTAGCCAATTGCGCCATGGAGACAGTCCTGCTCCACTCTCACCACCATCAGAACATATCTTCAAAGCTACAAGCGCAAAAAAAAAGCGCCGCACCACCACCGGGTGGGCTCGAACCTCCAACCTTTCGGTTAACAGCCGATCGCGCTGGCCAATTGCGCCACGGGGACAGTCTTGCTCCACCCTCACCACCATCAGAACATATCTTCAAAGCTACAAGCGCAAAAAAAAGCGCCGCACCACCACCGGGTGGGCTCGAACCTCCAACCTTTCGGTTAACAGCCGATCGCGCTGGCCAATTGCGCCACGGGGACAGTCTTGCTCCACCCTCACCACCATCAGAACATATCTTCAAAGCTATCAGCGCAAAGAAAAAAAAGCGCCGCACCACCACCGGGTGTGCTCGAACCTCCAACCTTTCGGTTAACAGCCGATCGCGCTAGCCAATTGCGCCAGGGAGACAGTCCTGCTCCACTCTCACCACCATCAGAACATATCTTCAAAGCTATCAGCCCAAAGAAAAAAAAGCACCGCACCACCACCGGGTGGGTTCGAACCTCCAACCTTTCGTTTAACAGCCAATCGCGCTAGCCAATTGCGCCACGGAGACAGTCCTGCTCCACTCTTACCACCATCAGAACATATCTTCAAAGCTATCAGCACAAAGAAAAAAAAGCGCCGCACCACCACCGGGTAGGCTCGAAACCCCAACCTTTCGGTTAACAGCCGATCGCGCTAGCCAATTGCGCCATGGAGACAGTCCTGCTCCACTCTCACCACCATCAGAACATATCTTCAAAGCTATTAGCGCAAAGAAAAAAAGCGCCGCGCCACCACCGGGTGGGCTCGAACCTCCAACCTTTCGGTTAACAGCCGATCGCGCTAACCCAATGCGCCACGGGGACAGTCTTGCTCCACTCTCACCACCATCAGAACATATCTTCAAAGCTATCAGCGCAAAGAAAAAAAAGCGCCGCACCACCACCGGGTGGGCTCGAACCTCCAACCTTTCGGTTAACAGCCGATCGCGCTAGCCAATTGCGCCACGGAGACAGTCTTGCTCCTCTCTCAACACCATCAGAACATATCTTCAAAGCTACAAGCGCAAAGAAAAAAAAGCGCCGCACCACCACCGGGTGGGCTCGAACCTCCAACCTTTCGGTTAACAGCCAATCGCGTTAGCCAATTGCGCCACAGAGACAGTCCTGCTCCACTCTTACCACCATCAGAACATATCTTCAAAGCTATCAGCACAAAGAGAAAAAAGCGCCGCACCACCACCGGGTGGGCTCGAAACTCCAACCTTTCGGTTAACAGCCGATCGCGCTAGCCAATTGCGCCATGGAGACAGTCCTGCTCCACTCTCACCACCGTCAGAACATATCTTCAAAGCTATTACCACAAAGAAAAAAGCAACACACCACTCCTGGGAGGGCTCGAAACTCCAACCTTTCGGTTAACAGCTGATCGCGCTTGCCCATTGCGCCACAGAGACAGCCTTGCTCCAATCTCAACACCATCAGAATATATCTTCAAAGCTATTTGCGCAAAGAAAAAAAGCGCCGCACCACCACCGGGTGGGCTCGAACATCCAACCTTTCGGTTAACAGCCGATCGCGCTAGCCAATTGCGCCACGGAGACAGTCCTGCTCCACTCTCACCACCATCAGAACATATCTTCAAAGCTATTAGTGCAAAGAAAAAAGCAGCACACCACTCCCGGGAGGGCTCGAAACTCCAACCTTTCGGTTAACAGCCGATCGCGCTAGCCCATTGCGCCACGGGGACAGTCTTGCTCCACTCTCACCACCATCAGTACATATCTTCAAAGCTATCAGCACAAAGAAAAAAAACGCCGCACCACCACCGGGTGGGCTCGAACCTCCAACCTTTCGGTTAACAGCCGATCGCGCAAGGCAATTGCGCCACGGAGACAGTCTTGCTCCACTTTCAACACCATCAGAACATATCTTCAAAGCTACAAGCGCAAAGAAAAAAAAGCGCCGCACCACCACCGGGTGGGCTCGAACCTCCAACCTTTCGGTTAACAGCCGATCGCGCTAGCCAATTGCGCCACAGGGACAGTCTTGCTCCACCCTCACCACCATCAGAACATATCTTCAAAGCTATCAGCGCAAAGAAAAAAAAGCGCCGCACCACCACCGGGTGTGCTCGAACCTCCAACCTTTCGGTCAACAGCCGATCGCGCTAGCCAATTGCGCCAGGGAGACAGTCCTGCTCCACTCTCACCGCCATCAGAACATATCTTCAAAGCTATCAGCCCAAAAAAAAAAAGCACCGCACCACCACCGGGTGGGCTCGAACCTCCAACCTTTCGTTTAACAGCCAATCGCGCTAGCCAATTGCGCCACGGAGACAGTCCTGCTTCACTCTCACCACCATCAGAACATATCTTCAAAGCTATCAGCACAAAGAAAAAAAAGCGCCGCACCACCACCGGGTAGGCTCGAAACTCCAACCTTTCGGGTAACAGCCGATCGCGCTAGCCAATTGCTCCATGGAGACAGTCCTGCTCCACTCTCACCACCATCAGAACATATCTTCAAAGCTATTACCACAAAGAAAAAAGCAACACACCACTCCTGGGAGGGCTCGAACCTCAAACCTTTTGGTTAACAGCCGATCGCGCAAGCCAATTGCGCCACGGAGACAGTCCTGCTCCACTCTCACCACCATCAGAACATATCTTCAAAGCTATTAGCGCAAAGAAAAAAAGCGCCGCGCCACCACCGGGTGGGCTCGAACCTCCAACCTTTCGGTTAACAGCCGATCGCGCTAACCCAATGCGCCACGGGGACAGTCTTGCTCTACTCTCACCACCATCATAACATATCTTCAAAGCTATCAGCGCAAAGAAAAAAAAGCGCCGCACCACCACCGGGTGGGCTCGAACCTCCAACCTTTCGGTTAACAGCCGATCGCGCTAGCCAATTGCGCCACGGAGACAGTCTTGCTCCACTCTCAACACCATCAGAACATATCTTCAAAGCTATCAGCACAAAGAAAAAAAACGCCGCACCACCACCGGGTGGGCTCGAACCTCCAACCTTTCGGTTAACAGCCGATCGCGCAAGCCAATTGCGCCACGGAGACAGTCCTGCTCCACTCTCACCACCATCAGAACATATCTTCAAAGCTATCAGCACAAAGAGAAAAAAGCGCCGCACCACCACCGGGTGGGCTCGAAACTCCAACCTTTCGGTTAACAGCCGATCGCGCTAGCCAATTGCGCCATGGAGACAGTCCTGCTCCACTCTCACCACCATCAGAACATATCTTCAAAGCTATTACCACAAAGAAAAAAGCAACACACCACTCCTGGGAGGGATCGAAACTCCAACCTTTCAGTTAACAGCTGATCGCGCTAGCCCATTGCGCCACGGGGACAGTCTTGCTCCACACTCACCACCATCAGTACATATCTTCAAAGCTATCAGCACAAAGAAAAAAAAACGCCGCACCACCACCGGGTGGGCTCGAACCTCCAACCTTTCGGTTAACAGCCGATCGCGCAAGCCAATTGCGCCACGGAGACAGTCCTGCTCCACTCTCACCACCATCAGAACATATCTTCAAAGCTATCGGCCCAAAGAAAAAAAGCACCGCACCACCACCGGGTGGGCTCGAACCTCCAACCTTTCGGTCAACAGGTAATCGCGCTAGCCAATTGCGCCACGGAGACAGTCCTGCTCCACTCTCACCACCATCGGAACATATCTTCAAAGCTATCAGCACAAAGAAAAAAAGCGGCACACCATCACCGCGTGGGCTCGAACCTCCAACCTTTCGGTTAACAGCCGATCGCGCTAGCCAACTGCGCCACGGAGACAGTCGTGCTCCACTCTCGTCACCATCAGAACATATCTTCAAAGCTATTAGCCCAAAGAAAAAAAAAGCGCCGCACCACCTCCGGGTGGGCTCGAACCTCCAACCTTTCGGCTAACAGCCGATCGCGCTAGCCTATTGCCCCACGGAGACAGTCGTGCTCCACTCTCACCACCGTCAGAACATTTCTTCAGAGCTATCACCCCAAAGAAAAAAAAGAGCCGCAGCACCACCGCGTGGGCTCGAACCTCCAACCTTTCGGTTAACAGCCGATCGCGCTAGCCAATTGCGCCACGAAGACAGTCCTGCTGCACTCTCACCACCATCAGAACATATCTTCAAACTATCTGCGCAAAAAACAGCGCCGCACCACCACCGGTTGGGCTCGAAACTCCAACCTTTTGGTTAACAGCCGATCGCGCTTGCCCATTGCGCCACGGGGACAGTCTTGCTCCACTCTCACCACCATCAGAACATATCTTCAAAGCTATCAGCCCAAAAAAAAAAAGCGCCGCACCACCACCGGGTGCGCTCGAACCTTCAACCTTTCGGATAACAGCTGATCGCACTCGCCAATTGCGCCACGGAGGCAGTCGTGCTCCACTCTTACCACCATCAGAACATATCTTCAAAGCTATCAGCACAAAGAAAAAAAAGCGCCGCACCACCACCGGGTGGGCTCGAACCTCCAACCTTTCGGTTAACAGCCGATCGCGCTAGCCCATTGCGCCACGGAGATAGCCTTGCTCCACTCTCAACACCATCAGAACATATCTTCAAAGCTGTTAGCGCAAAGAAAAAAAGCGCCGCACCTCCACCGGGTGGGCTCGAAACTCCAACCTTTCGGGTTAACAGCCGATCGCGCTAGCCAATTGCGCCATGGAGACAGTCCTGCTCCACTCTCACCACCATCAGAACATATCTTCAAAGCTATTACCAGAAAGAAAAAAGCAACACACCACTCCTGGGAGGGCTCGAACCTCCAACCTTTTGGTTAACAGCCGATCGCGCAAGCCAATTGCGCCACGGAGACAGTCCTGCTCCACTCTCACCACCATCAGAACATATCTTCAAAGCTATTAGCGCAAAGAAAAAAAGCGCCGCGCCACCACCGGGTGGGCTCGAACCTCCAACCTTTCGGTTAACAGCCGATCGCGCTAACCAAATGCGCCACGGGGACAGTCTTGCTCTACTCTCACCACCATCAGAACATATCTTCAAAGCTATCAGCGCAAAGAAAAAAAAGCGCCGCACCACCACCGGGTGGGCTCGAACCTACAACCTTTCGGTTAACAGCCGATCGCGCTAGCCAATTGCGCCACGGAGACAGTCTTGCTCCACTCTCAACACCATCAGAACATATCTTCAAAGCTATCAGCACAAAGAAAAAAAAACGTCGCACCACCACCGGGTGCGCTCGAACCTCCAACCTTTCGGTTAACAGCAGATCGCGCAAGCCAATTGCGCCACGGAGACAGTCCTGCTCCACTCTCACCACCATCAGAACATATCTTCAAAGCTATCAGCACAAAGACAAAAAAGCGCCGCACCACCACCGGGTGGGCTCGAAACTCCAACCTTTCGGTTAACAGCCGATCGCGCTAGCCAATTGCGCCATGGAGACAGTCCTGCTCCACTCTCATCACCATCAGAACATATCTTCAAAGCTATTACCACAAAGAAAAAAGCAACACACCACTCCTGGGAGGGATCGAAACTCCAACCTTTCAGTTAACAGCTGATCGCGCTAGCCCATTGCGCCACGGAGACAGCCTTGCTCCAATCTCAACACCATCAGAACATATCTTCAAAGCTATTAGCACAAAGAAAAAAGCGCCGCACCACCACCGGGTGGGCTCGAACATCCAACCTTTCGGTTAACAGCCGATCGCGCTAGCCAATTGCGCCACGGAGACAGTCCTGCTCCACTCTCACCACCATCAGAACATATCTTCAAAGCTATTAGTGCAAAGAAAAAAGCAGCACACCACTCCCGGGAGGGCTCGAAACTCCAACATTCCGGTTAACAGCCGATCGCGCTAGCCCATTGCGCCACGGGGACAGTCTTGCTCCACACTCACCACCATCAGTATATATCTTCAAAGCTATCAGCACAAAGAAAAAAAAACGCCGCACCACCACCGGGTGGGCTCGAACCTCCAACCTTTCGGTTAACAGCCGATCGCGCAAGCCAATTGCGCCACGGAGACAGTCCTGCTCCACTCTCACCACCATCAGAACATATCTTCAAAGCTATCGGCCCAAAGAAAAAAAGCACCGCACCACCGGGTGGGCTCGAACCTCCAACCTTTCGGTCAACAGGTAATCGCGCTAGCCAATTGCGCCACGGAGACAGTCCTGCTCCACTCTCACCACCATCAGAACATATCTTCAAAGCTATCAGCACAAAGAAAAAAAAGCGGCACACCATCACCGCGTGGGCTCGAACCTCCAACCTTTCGGTTAACAGCCGATCGAGCTAGCCAACTGCGCCACGGAGACAGTCGTGCTCCACTCTCGTCACCATCAGAACATATCTTCAAAGCTATTAGCCCAAAGAAAAAAAAGCGCCGCTCCACCTCCGGGTGGGCTCGAACCTCCAACCTTTCGGTTAACAGCCGATCGCGCTAGCCTATTGCCCCACGGAGACAGTCGTGCTCCACTCTCACCACCGTCAGAACATTTCTTCAGAGCTATCACCCCAAAGAAAAAAAGAGCCGCAGCACCACCGCGTGGGCTCGAACCTCCAACCTTTCGGTTAACAGCCGATCGCGCTAGCCAATTGCGCCACGAAGACAGTCCTGCTGCACTCTCACCACCATCAGAACATATCTTCAAACTATCAGAGCAAAAAACAGCGCCGCACCACCACCGGGTGGGCTCGAAACTCCAACCTTTTGGTTAACAGCCGATCGCGCTTGCCCATTGCGCCACGGGGACAGTCTTGCGCCACTCTCACCACCACCAGAACATATCTTCAAAGCTATCAGCCCAAAGAAAAAAAAGCGCCGCACCACCACCGGGTGGGCTCGAACCTTCAACCTTTCGGATAACAGCTGATCGCACTCGCCAATTGCGCCACGGAGGCAGTCGTGCTCCACTCTTACCACCATCAGAACATATCTTCAAAGCTATCAGCACAAAGAAAAAAAAAGCGCCGCACCACCACCGGGTGGGCTCGAACCTCCAACCTTTCGGTTAACAGCCGATCGCGCTAGCCCATTGCGCCACGGAGATAGCCTTGCTCCACTCTCAACACCATCAGAACATATCTTCAAAGCTATTAGCGCAAAGAAAAAAAGCGCCGCACCTCCACCGGGTGGGCTCGAACCTCCAACCTTTCGGTTAAAAGCCGATCGCGCTAGCCATTCGCGCCACGAAGACAGTCCTGCTCCACTTTCACCACCATCAGAACATATCTTCAAAGCTATTAGTGCAAAGTAAAAAGCAACACACCATTCCCGGGAGGGCTCAAAACTCAAACCCTTCGGTTTACAGCTGATCGCGCTAGCCCATTGCGCCACGAGGACAGTCTTGCTCCACTCTCACCACCATCAGAACATATCTTCAAAGCTATCAGCACAAAGAAAAAAAAAGCGCCGCACCACCACCGGGTGGGCTCGAACCTCCAACCTTTCGGTTAACAGCCGATTGCGCAAGCCAATTGCGCCACGGAGACAGTCCTGCTCCACTCTCACCACCATCAGAACATATCTTCAAAGCTATCAGCCCAAAGAAAAAAAGCACCGCACCACCACGGGGTGGGCTCGAACTTCCAACCTTTAGGTTAACAGCCAATCGCGCTAGCCAATTGCGCCACGGAGACAGTCCTGCTTCACTCTCACCACCATCAGAACATATCTTCAAAGCTATCAGCACAAAGAAAAAAAGCGCCACACCATCATCGGGTGGGCTCGAACCTCCAACCTTTCGGTTAACAACCGATCGCGCAAGCCCATTGCGCCACGGAGACAGTCCTGCTCCACACTCACCACCGTCAAAACATTTCTTCAGAGCTATCACCCCAAAGAAAAAAAAGCGCCGCAACACCACCGGGTGGGCTCGAACCTCCAACCTTTCGGTTAACAGCTGATCGCGCTAGCCAATTGCCCCACGGAGACAGTCCTGCTTCACTCTCACCACCATCAGAACATATATTCAAAGCTATTAGCGCAAAGAAAAAAAGCGCCGCGCAACCAGCGGGTGGGCTCGAACCTCCAACCTTTCGGTTAACAGCCGATCGCGCTTGCCCATTGCGCCACGGAGACAGCCTTGCTCCACTCTCAACACTATCAGAACATATCTTCAAAGCTATTAGCGCAAAGAAAAAAAGCGCCGCGCCACCACCGGGTGGGCTCGAACCTCCAACCTTTCGGTTAACAGCCGATCGCGCTAGCCAATTGCGCCACGGAGACAGTCCTGCTCCATTTTCACCACCATCAGAACATATCTTCAAAGCTAATAGTGCAAAGAAAAAAGCGCCACACCATCACCGGGTGGGCTCGAACCTCCAACCTTTCGGTTAACAGCCGATCGCGCAAGCCAATTGCGCCACGGAGACAGTCCTGCTCCACTCTCACCACCGTCAAAACATTTATTCAGAGCTATCACCCCAAAGAAAAAGAAGCGCCGCACCACCACAGGGTGGGCTCGAACCTCCAACCTTTCGGTTAACAGCCGATCGCACTAGCCAATTGCGCCACGGAGACAGTCGTGCTCCACTCTTACCACCATCAGAACATATCTTCAAAGCTATCAGCGCAAAGAAAAAAGCAACACACCACTCCCGGGAGGGCTCGAACCTCCAACTTTTGGGTTAACAGCCGATCGCGCTGGCCAATTGCGCCACGGAGACAGTCCTGCTGCACTCTCACCACCATTAGAACATATCTTTCAATCTATCAGCCCAAGGAATGAAAAGCGCGGACACCACCGGGTGGGCTCGAACCTCCAACCTTTTGGTTAACGGCCGATCGCGCTAGCCAATTGCGCCACGGAGACAATCGTGCTCCACGCTCACCACCATCAGAACATATCTTCAAAGCTATTACCACAAAGAAAAAAGCAACACACCACTCCTGGGAGGGATCGAAACTCCAACCTTTCAGTTAACAGCTGATCGCGCTAGCCCATTGCGCCACGGAGACAGCCTTGCTCCAATCTCAACACCATCAGAACATATCTTCAAAGCTATTAGCGCAAAGAAAAAAGCGCCGCACCACCACCGGGTGGGCTCGAACATCCAACCTTTCGGTTAACAGCCGATCGCGCAAGCCAATTGCGCCACGGAGACAGTCCTGCTCCACTCTCACCACCGTCAAAACATTTATTCAGAGCTATCACCCCAAAGAAAAAGAAGCGCCGCACCACCACAGGGTGGGCTCGAACCTCCAACCTTTCGGTTAACAGCCGATCGCACTAGCCAATTGCGCCACGGAGACAGTCGTGCTCCACTCTTACCACCATCAGAACATATCTTCAAAGCTATCAGCGCAAAGAAAAAAGCAACACACCACTCCCGGGAGGGCTCGAACCTCCAACTTTTGGGTTAACAGCCGATCGCGCTGGCCAATTGCGCCACGGAGACAGTCCTGCTGCACTCTCACCACCATTAGAACATATCTTTCAATCTATCAGCCCAAGGAATGAAAAGCGCGGACACCACCGGGTGGGCTCGAAACTCCAACCTTTCGGTTAACAGCCGATCGCGCTAGCCAATTGCGCCATGGAGACAGTCCTGCTCCACTCTCATCACCATCAGAACATATCTTCAAAGCTATTACCACAAAGAAAAAAGCAACACACCACTCCTGGGAGGGATCGAAACTCCAACCTTTCAGTTAACAGCTGATCGCGCTAGCCCATTGCGCCACGGAGACAGCCTTGCTCCAATCTCAACACCATCAGAACATATCTTCAAAGCTATTAGCGCAAAGAAAAAAGCGCCGCACCACCACCGGGTGGGCTCGAACATCCAACCTTTCGGTTAACAGCCGATCGCGCTAGCCAATTGCGCCACGGAGACAGTCCTGCTCCACTCTCACCACCATCAGAACATATCTTCAAAGCTATTAGTGCAAAGAAAAAAGCAGCACACCACTCCCGGGAGGGCTCGAAACTCCAACATTCCGGTTAACAGCCGATCGCGCTAGCCCATTGCGCCACGGGGACAGTCTTGCTCCACACTCACCACCATCAGTATATATCTTCAAAGCTATCAGCACAAAGAAAAAAAAACGCCGCACCACCACCGGGTGGGCTCGAACCTCCAACCTTTCGGTTAACAGCCGATCGCGCAAGCCAATTGCGCCACGGAGACAGTCCTGCTCCACTCTCACCACCATCAGAACATATCTTCAAAGCTATCGGCCCAAAGAAAAAAAGCACCGCACCACCGGGTGGGCTCGAACCTCCAACCTTTCGGTCAACAGGTAATCGCGCTAGCCAATTGCGCCACGGAGACAGTCCTGCTCCACTCTCACCACCATCAGAACATATCTTCAAAGCTATCAGCACAAAGAAAAAAAAGCGGCACACCATCACCGCGTGGGCTCGAACCTCCAACCTTTCGGTTAACAGCCGATCGCGCTAGCCAACTGCGCCACGGAGACAGTCGTGCTCCACTCTCGTCACCATCAGAACATATCTTCAAAGCTATTAGCCCAAAGAAAAAAAAGCGCCGCTCCACCTCCGGGTGGGCTCGAACCTCCAACCTTTCGGTTAACAGCCGATCGCGCTAGCCTATTGCCCCACGGAGACAGTCGTGCTCCACTCTCACCACCGTCAGAACATTTCTTCAGAGCTATCACCCCAAAGAAAAAAAGAGCCGCAGCACCACCGCGTGGGCTCGAACCTCCAACCTTTCGGTTAACAGCCGATCGCACTCGCCAATTGCGCCACGGAGGCAGTCGTGCTCCACTCTTACCACCATCAGAACATATCTTCAAAGCTATCAGCACAAAGAAAAAAAAAGCGCAGCACCACCACCGGGTGGGCTCGAACCTCCAACCTTTCGGTTAACAGCCGATCGCGCTAGCCCATTGCGCCACGGAGATAGCCTTGCTCCACTCTCAACACCATCAGAACATATCTTCAAAGCTATTAGCGCAAAGAAAAAAAGCGCCGCACCTCCACCGGGTGGGCTCGAACCTCCAACCTTTCGGTTAAAAGCCGATCGCGCTAGCCATTCGCGCCACGAAGACAGTCCTGCTCCACTTTCACCACCATCAGAACATATCTTCAAAGCTATTAGTGCAAAGTAAAAAGCAACACACCATTCCCGGGAGGGCTCAAAACTCAAACCCTTCGGTTTACAGCTGATCGCGCTAGCCCATTGCGCCACGAGGACAGTCTTGCTCCACTCTCACCACCATCAGAACATATCTTCAAAGCTATCAGCACAAAGAAAAAAAAAGCGCCGCACCACCACCGGGTGGGCTCGAACCTCCAACCTTTCGGTTAACAGCCGATTGCGCAAGCCAATTGCGCCACGGAGACAGTCCTGCTCCACTCTCACCACCATCAGAACATATCTTCAAAGCTATCAGCCCAAAGAAAAAAAGCACCGCACCACCACGGGGTGGGCTCGAACTTCCAACCTTTAGGTTAACAGCCAATCGCGCTAGCCAATTGCGCCACGGAGACAGTCCTGCTTCACTCTCACCACCATCAGAACATATCTTCAAAGCTATCAGCACAAAGAAAAAAAGCGCCACACCATCATCGGGTGGGCTCGAACCTCCAACCTTTCGGTTAACAACCGATCGCGCAAGCCAATTGCGCCACGGAGACAGTCCTGCTCCACACTCACCACCGTCAAAACATTTCTTCAGAGCTATCACCCCAAAGAAAAAAAAGCGCCGCAACACCACCGGGTGGGCTCGAACCTCCAACCTTTCGGTTAACAGCTGATCGCGCTAGCCAATTGCCCCACGGAGACAGTCCTGCTTCACTCTCACCACCATCAGAACATATATTCAAAGCTATTAGCGCAAAGAAAAAAAGCGCCGCGCAACCAGCGGGTGGGCTCGAACCTCCAACCTTTCGGTTAACAGCCGATCGCGCTTGCCCATTGCGCCACGGAGACAGCCTTGCTCCACTCTCAACACTATCAGAACATATCTTCAAAGCTATTAGCGCAAAGAAAAAAAGCGCCGCGCCACCACCGGGTGGGCTCGAACCTCCAACCTTTCGGTTAACAGCCGATCGCGCTAGCCAATTGCGCCACGGAGACAGTCCTGCTCCATTTTCACCACCATCAGAACATATCTTCAAAGCTAATAGTGCAAAGAAAAAAGCGCCACACCATCACCGGGTGGGCTCGAACCTCCAACCTTTCGGTTAACAGCCGATCGCGCAAGCCAATTGCGCCACGGAGACAGTCCTGCTCCACTCTCACCACCGTCAAAACATTTATTCAGAGCTATCACCCCAAAGAAAAAGAAGCGCCGCACCACCACAGGGTGGGCTCGAACCTCCAACCTTTCGGTTAACAGCCGATCGCACTAGCCAATTGCGCCACGGAGACAGTCGTGCTCCACTCTTACCACCATCAGAACATATCTTCAAAGCTATCAGCGCAAAGAAAAAAGCAACACACCACTCCCGGGAGGGCTCGAACCTCCAACTTTTGGGTTAACAGCCGATCGCGCTGGCCAATTGCGCCACGGAGACAGTCCTGCTGCACTCTCACCACCATTAGAACATATCTTTCAATCTATCAGCCCAAGGAATGAAAAGCGCGGACACCACCGGGTGGGCTCGAACCTCCAACCTTTTGGTTAACGGCCGATCGCGCTAGCCAATTGCGCCACGGAGACAATCGTGCTCCACGCTCACCACCATCAGAACATATCTTCAAAGCTATCAGTGCAAAGAAAAAAGCAACACACCACTCCCGGGAGGGCTCGAAACTCCAACCTTTCGGTTAACAGCCCATCGCGCTAGCCCATTGCGCCACGGAGACAGTCTTGCTCCACTCTCACCACCATCAGAACATATCTTCAAAGCTATCAGCGCAAAGAAAAAAAAGTGCCGCACCACCACCGGGTGGGCTCGAACCTCCAGCCTTTCGGTTAATGGCCGATCGCGCAAGCCAATGGCGCCACGGAGACAGACATGCTCCACTCTCACCACCATCAGAACATATCTTCAAACCTATCAGCCCCCAAAAAAGCACCGCACCACCACCGGGTGGGCTGGAACCTCCAACCTTTCGGTTAACAGCCAATCGCGTTAGCCAATTGTGCCGCGGAGACAGTCCTGCTCCACTCTCACCACCATCAGAACATATCTTCAAAGCTATCAGCACAAAGAGAAAAAAGCGCCGCACCACCACCGGGTGGGCTCGAAACTCCAACCTTTCGGTTAACAGCCGATCGTGCTAGCCAATTGCGCCATGGAGACAGTCCTGCTCCACTCTCACCACCATCAGAACATATCTTCAAAGCTATTACCACAAAGAAAAAAGCAACACACCACTCCTGGGAGGGCTCGAAACTCCAACCTTTCGGTTAACAGCCGATCGCGCTAGCCTATTGCGCCACATAGACAGCCTTGCTTCACTCTCAACACCATCATAACATATCTTCAAAGCTATTAGCGCAAAGAAAAAAAGCGCCGCACCACCACCGGGTGGGCTTGAACCTCCAACCTTTCGGTTAACAGCCGATCGCGCTAGCCAATTGCGCCACGGAAACAGTCCTGCTCCACTCTCACCACCATCAGAACATATCTTCAAAGCTATTAGTGCAAAGAAAAAAGCAGCACACCACTCCCGGGAGGACTCGAAACTCCAACCTTTCGGTTAAAAACCGATCGCGCTAGCCCATTGCGCCACGGGGACAGTCTTGCTCCACTCTCACCACCATCAGTACATATCTTCAAAGCTATCAGCACAAAGAAAAAAAACGCCGCACCACAACCGGGTGGGCTCGAACCTCCAACCGTTCGGTTAACAGCCGATCGCGCTAGCCCATTGCGCCACGGGGACAGTCTTGCTCCACTCTCACCACCATCAGAACATATCTTCAAAGCTATCAGCACAAAGAGAAAAAAGCGCCGCACCACCACCGGGTGGGCTCGAAACTCCAACCTTTCGGTTAACAGCCGATCGCGCTAGCCAATTGCGCCATGGAGACAGTCCTGCTCCACTCTCACCACCACCAGAACATATCTTCAAAGCTATTACCACAAAGAAAAAAGCAACACACCACTCCTGGGAGGGCTCGAAACTCCAACCTTTCGGTTAACAGCCGATCGCGCTAGCCCATTGCGCCACGGAGACAGCCTTGCTCCACTCTCACCACCATTAGAACATATCTTTCAAGAAATCAGCCCAAAGAATAGAAAGCGCCGCGCCACCACCGGGTGGGCTCAAACCTCCAACCTTTCGGTTAACAGCCGATCGCGCTAGCCAATTGCGCCACGGAGACAGTACTGCTCCATTTTCACCACCATCAGAACATATCTTCAAAGCTAATAGTGCAAAGAAAAAAGCGCCACACCATCACCGGGTGGGCTCGAACCTCCAACATTTCGGTTAACAGCCGATCGCGCAAGCCAA
The DNA here is from genome assembly GCF_043290135.1 of Rhipicephalus microplus. Classification (NCBI taxonomy): domain Eukaryota; kingdom Metazoa; phylum Arthropoda; class Arachnida; order Ixodida; family Ixodidae; genus Rhipicephalus; species Rhipicephalus microplus. The sequence goes on along the minus strand of NW_027464612.1, from coordinate 2,767,906 downwards.
TTGCGCCACGGAGACAGTCCTGCTCCACTCTCACCACCGTCAAAACATTTATTCAGAGCTATCACCCCAAAGAAAAAAAAGCGCCGCACCACCACCGGGAGGGCTCGAAACTCCAACCCTTCGGTTTACAGCCGATCGCGCTAGCCCATTGCGCCACGAGGACAGTCTTGCTCCACTCTCACCACCATCAGAACATATCTACAAAGCTATCAGCACAAAGAAAAAAAAAGCGCCGCACCACCACCGGGTGGGCTCGAACCTCCAACCTTTCGGTTAACAGCCGATTGCGCAAGCCAATTGCGCCACGGAGACAGTCCTGCTCCACTCTCACCACCATCAGAACATATCTTCAAAGCTATCAGCCCAAAAAAAAAGCACCGCACCACCACCGGGTGGGCTCGAACTTCCAACCTTTCGGTTAACAGCCAATCGCGCTAGCCAATTGCGCCACGAAGACAGTCCTGCTTCACTCTCACCACCATCAGAACATATCTTCAAAGCTATCAGCGCAAAGAAAAAAAAAGCGCCGCACCACCACCGGGTGGGCTCGAACCTCCAACCTTTCGGTTAACAGCCGATCGCGCAAGCCAATTGCGCCACGGAGACAGTCCTGCTTCACTCTCACCACCATCAGAACATATATTCAAAGCTATCAGCCCAAAGAATAGAAAGCGCCGCGCCACCACCGGGTGGGCTGGAACCTCCAACCTTTCGGTTAACAGCCAATCGCGCTAGCCAATTGCGCCACGGAGACAGTCCTGCTCTATTTTCACCACCATCAGAACATATCTTCAAAGCTGATAGTGCAAAGAAAAAAGCGCCACACCATCACCGGGTGGGCTCGAACCTCCAACCTTTCGGTTAACAGCCGATCGCGCAAGCCAATTGCGCCACGGAGACAGTCCTGCTCCACTCTCACCACCGTCAAAACATTTATTCAGAGCTATCACCCCAAAGAAAAAAAAGCGCCGCACCACCACCGGGAGGGCTTGAAACTCCAACCTTTCGGTTAACAGCCGATCGCGCTAGTCCATTGCGCCACGGACACAGTCTTGCTCCACTCTCACCACCATCAGAACATATCTTCAAAGCTATCAGCGCAAAGAAAAAAAAGCGCGGCACCACCACCGGGTGGGCTCGAACCTCCAACCTTTCGGTTAACAGCCGATTGCGCTAGCCCATTGCGCCACGGAGACAGTCTTGCTCCCTTCTCACCACCATCAGAACATATCTTCAAAGCTATCAGCCCAAAGAAAAAAAAGCGCCGCACCACCACCGGGTGGGCTCGAACCTCCAAACTTTCGCTTAACAGCCGATCGCACTAGCCAATCGCGCCACGGAGACAGTCGTGCTCCACTCTTACCACCATCAGAACATATCTTCAAAGCTATCAGTGCAAAGAAAAAAGCAACACACCACTCCCGGGAGGGCTCGAAACTCCAACCTTTCGGTTAACAGCCCATCGCGCTAGCCCATTGCGCCACGGAGACAGTCTTACTCCACTCTCACCACCATCAGAACATATCTTCAAAGCTATCAGCGCAAAGAAAAAAAAGCGCCGCACCACCACCGGGTGGGCTCGAACCTCCAGCCTTTCGGTTAATGGCCGATCGCGCAAGCCAATTGCGCCACGGAGACAGTCATGCTCCACTCTCACCACCATCAGAACATATCTTCAAAGCTATCAGCCCCCCCAAAAAAGCACCGCACCACCACCGGGTGGGCTGGAACCTCCAACCTTTCGGTTAACAGCCGATCGCGTTAGCCAATTGCGCCACGGAGACAGTCCTGCTCCACTCTCACCACCATCAGAACATATCTTCAAAGCTATCAGCACAAAGAGAAAAAAGCGCCGCACCACCACCGGGTGGGCTCGAAACTCCAACCTTTCGGTTAACAGCCGATCGCGCAAGCCAATTGCGCCACGGAGACAGTCCTGCTCCACTCTCACCACCATCAGAACATATCTTCAAAGCTATCAGCACAAAGAAAAAAAAGCGCCGCACCACCACCGGGTGGGCTCGAACCTCCAACCTTTCGGTTAACAGCCGATTGCGCAAGCCAATTGCGCCACGGAGACAGTCCTGCTCCACTCTCACCACCATCAGAACATATCTTCAAAGCTATCAGCCCAAAGAAAAAAAGCGCCGCGCCACCACCGGGTGGGCTCGAACCTCCAACCTTTCGGTTAACAGCCGATCGCGCTTGCCCATTGCGCCACGGAGACAGCCTTGCTCCACTCTCAACACTATCAGAACATATCTTCAAAGCTATTAGCGCAAAGAAAAAAAGCGCCGCGCCACCACCGGGTGGGCTCGAACCTCCAACCTTTCGGTTAACAGCCGATCGCGCTAGCCAATTGCGCCACGGAGACAGTCCTGCTCCATTTTCACCACCATCAGAACATATCTTCAAAGCTAATAGTGCAAAGAAAAAAGCGCCACACCATCACCGGGTGGGCTCGAACCTCCAACCTTTCGGTTAACAGCCGATCGCGCAAGCCAATTGCGCCACGGAGACAGTCCTGCTCCACTCTCACCACCGTCAAAACATTTATTCATAGCTATCACCCCAAAGAAAAAAAAGCGCCGCACCACCACCGGGAGGGCTCGAAACTCCAACCTTTCGGTTAACAGCCGATCGCGCTAGTCCATTGCGCCACGGACACAGTCTTGCTCCACTCTCACCACCATCAGAACATATCTTCAAAGCTATCAGCGCAAAGAAAAAAAAGCGCCGCACCACCTCCGGGTGGGCTCGAACCTCCAACCTTTCGGTTAACAGCCGATTGCGCTAGCCCATTGCGCCACGGAGACAGTCTTGCTCCCTTCTCACCACCATCAGAACATATCTTCAAAGCTATCAGCCCAAAGAAAAAGAAGCGCCGCACCACCACAGGGTGGGCTCGAACCTCCAACCTTTCGGTTAACAGCCGATCGCACTAGCCAATTGCGCCACGGAGACAGTCGTGCTCCACTCTTACCACCATCAGAACATATCTTCAAAGCTATCAGCGCAAAGAAAAAAGCAACACACCACTCCCGGGAGGGCTCGAACCTCCAACTTTTGGGTTAACAGCCGATCGCGCTGGCCAATTGCGCCACGGAGACAGTCCTGCTGCACTCTCACCACCATTAGAACATATCTTTCAATCTATCAGCCCAAGGAATAAAAAGCGCCGACACCACCGGGTGGGCTCGACCCTCCAACCTTTTGGTTAACGGCCGATCGCGCTAGCCAATTGCGCCACGGAGACAATCGTGCTCCACGCTCACCACCATCAGAACATATCTTCAAAGCTATCAGTGCAAAGAAAAAAGCAACACACCACTCCCGGGAGGGCTCGAAACTCCAACCTTTCGGTTAACAGCCCATCGCGCTAGCCCATTGCGCCACGGAGACAGTCTTGCTCCACTCTCACCACCATCAGAACATATCTTCAAAGCTATCAGCGCAAAGAAAAAAAAGTGCCGCACCACCACCGGGTGGGCTCGAACCTCCAGCCTTTCGGTTAATGGCCGATCGCGCAAGCCAATGGCGCCACGGAGACAGACATGCTCCACTCTCACCACCATCAGAACATATCTTCAAACCTATCAGCCCCCAAAAAAGCACCGCACCACCACCGGGTGGGCTGGAACCTCCAACCTTTCGGTTAACAGCCAATCGCGTTAGCCAATTGTGCCGCGGAGACAGTCCTGCTCCACTCTCACCACCATCAGAACATATCTTCAAAGCTATCAGCACAAAGAGAAAAAAGCGCCGCACCACCACCGGGTGGGCTTGAAACTCCAACCTTTCGGTTAACAGCCGATCGTGCTAGCCAATTGCGCCATGGAGACAGTCCTGCTCCACTCTCACCACCATCAGAACATATCTTCAAAGCTATTACCACAAAGAAAAAAGCAACACACCACTCCTGGGAGGGCTCGAAACTCCAACCTTTCGGTTAACAGCCGATCGCGCTAGCCTATTGCGCCACATAGACAGCCTTGCTTCACTCTCAACACCATCAGAACATATCTTCAAAGCTATTAGCGCAAAGAAAAAAAGCGCCGCACCACCACCGGGTGGGCTTGAACCTCCAACCTTTCGGTTAACAGCCGATCGCGCTAGCCAATTGCGCCACGGAAACAGTCCTGCTCCACTCTCACCACCATCAGAACATATCTTCAAAGCTATTAGTGCAAAGAAAAAAGCAGCACACCACTCCCGGGAGGACTCGAAACTCCAACCTTTCGGTTAACAACCGATCGCGCTAGCCCATTGCGCCACGGGGACAGTCTTGCTCCACTCTCGCCACCATCAGTACATATCTTCAAAGCTATCAGCACAAAGAAAAAAAACGCCGCACCACAACCGGGTGGGCTCGAACCTCCAACCGTTCGGTTAACAGCCGATCGCGCTAGCCCATTGCGCCACGGGGACAGTCTTGCTCCACTCTCACCACCATCAGAACATATCTTCAAAGCTATCAGCACAAAGAGAAAAAAGCGCCGCACCACCACCGGGTGGGCTCGAAACTCCAACCTTTCGGTTAACAGCCGATCGCGCTAGCCAATTGCGCCATGAAGACAGTCCTGCTCCACTCTCACCACCACCAGAACATATCTTCAAAGCTATTACCACAAAGAAAAAAGCAACACACCACTCCTGGGAGGGCTCGAAACTCCAACCTTTCGGTTAACAGCCGATCGCGCTAGCCCATTGCGCCACGGAGACAGCCTTGCTCCACTCTCACCACCATTAGAACATATCTTTCAAGAAATCAGCCCAAAGAATAGAAAGCGCCGCGCCACCACCGGGTGGGCTCAAACCTCCAACCTTTCGGTTAACAGCCGATCGCGCTAGCCAATTGCGCCACGGAGACAGTCCTGCTCCATTTTCACCACCATCAGAACATATCTTCAAAGCTAATAGTGCAAAGAAAAAAGCGCCACACCATCACCGGGTGGGCTCGAACCTCCAACATTTCGGTTAACAGCCGATCGCGCAAGCCAATTGCGCCACGGAGACAGTCCTGCTCCACTCTCACCACCGTCAAAACATTTATTCAGAGCTATCACCCCAAAGAAAAAAAAGCGCCGCACCACCACCGGGAGGGCTCGAAACTCCAACCCTTCGGTTTACAGCCGATCGCGCTAGCCCATTGCGCCACGAGGACAGTCTTGCTCCACTCTCACCACCATCAGAACATATCTACAAAGCTATCAGCACAAAGAAAAAAAAGCGCCGCACCACCACCGGGTGGGCTCGAACCTCCAACCTTTCGGTTAACAGCCGATTGAGCAAGCCAATTGCGCCACGGAGACAGTCCTGCTCCACTCTCACCACCATCAGAACATATCTTCAAAGCTATCAGCCCAAAAAAAAAGCACCGCACCACCACCGGGTGGGCTCGAACTTCCAACCTTTCGGTTAACAGCCAATCGCGCTAGCCAATTGCGCCACGAAGACAGTCCTGCTTCACTCTCACCACCATCAGAACATATCTTCAAAGCTATCAGCGCAAAGAAAAAAAAAGCGCCGCACCACCACCGGGTGGGCTCGAACCTCCAACCTTTCGGTTAACAGCCGATCGCGCAAGCCAATTGCGCCACGGAGACAGTCCTGCTTCACTCTCACCACCATCAGAACATATATTCAAAGCTATCAGCCCAAAGAATAGAAAGCGCCGCGCCACCACCGGGTGGGCTCGAACCTCCAACCTTTCGGTTAACAGCCGATCGCGCTAGCCCATTGTGCCACGGAGACAGCCTTGCTCCACTCTCAACACCATCAGAACATATCTTCAAAGCTATTAGCGCAAAGAAAAAAAGCGCCGCGCCACCACCGGGTGGGCTGGAACCTCCAACCTTTCGGTTAACAGCCAATCGCGCTAGCCAATTGCGCCACGGAGACAGTCCTGCTCTATTTTCACCACCATCAGAACATATCTTCAAAGCTGATAGTGCAAAGAATAAAGCGCCACACCATCACCGGGTGGGCTCGAACCTCCAACCTTTCGGTTAACAGCCGATCGCGCAAGCCAATTGCGCCACGGAGACAGTCCTGCTCCACTCTCACCACCGTCAAAACATTTATTCAGAGCTATCACCCTTAGAAAAAAAAGCGCCGCACCACCACCGGGAGGGCTTGAAACTCCAACCTTTCGGTTAACAGCCGATCGCGCTAGTCCATTGCGCCACGGACACAGTCTTGCTCCACTCTCACCACCATCAGAACATATCTTCAAAGCTATCAGCGCAAAGAAAAAAAAGCGCGGCACCACCACCGGGTGGGCTCGAACCTCCAACCTTTCGGTTAACAGCCGATTGCGCTAGCCCATTGCGCCACGGAGACAGTCTTGCTCCCTTCTCACCACCATCAGAACATATCTTCAAAGCTATCAGCCCAAAGAAAAAGAAGCGCCGCACCACCACCGGGTGGGCTCGAACCTCCAACCTTTCGGTTAACAGCCGATCGCACTAGCCAATCGCGCCACGGAGACAGTCGTGCTCCACTCTTACCACCATCAGAACATATCTTCAAAGCTATCAGTGCAAAGAAAAAAGCAACACACCACTCCCGGGAGGGCTCGAAACTCCAACCTTTCGGTTAACAGCCCATCGCGCTAGCCCATTGCGCCACGGAGACAGTCTTACTCCACTCTCACCACCATCAGAACATATCTTCAAAGCTATTAGCGCAAAGAAAAAAAGCGCCGCGCCACCACCGGGTGGGCTCGAACCTCCAACCTTTCGGTTAACAGCCGATCGCGCTAGCCAATTGCGCCACGGAGACAGTCCTGCTCCATTTTCACCACCATCAGAACATATCTTCAAAGCTAATAGTGCAAAGAAAAAAGCGCCACACCATCACCGGGTGGGCTCGAACCTCCAACCTTTCGGTTAACAGCCGATCGCGCAAGCCAATTGCGCCACGGAGACAGTCCTGCTTCACTCTCACCACCATCAGAACATATCTTCAAAGCTATCAGCGCAAAGAAAAAAAAGCGCCGCACCACCACCGGGTGGGCTCGAACCTCCAACCTTTCGGTTAACAGCCGATTGCGCTAGCCCATTGCGCCACGGAGACAGTCTTGCTCCCTTCTCACCACCATCAGAACATATCTTCAAAGCTATCAGCCCAAAGAAAAAGAAGCGCCGCACCACCACCGGGTGGGCTCGAACCTCCAACCTTTCGGTTAACAGCCGATCGCACTAGCCAATCGCGCCACGGAGACAGTCGTGCTCCACTCTTACCACCATCAGAACATATCTTCAAAGCTATCAGTGCAAAGAAAAAAGCAACACACCACTCCCGGGAGGGCTCGAAACTCCAACCTTTCGGTTAACAGCCGATCGCGCTAGTCCATTGCGCCACGGACACAGTCTTGCTCCACTCTCACCACCATCAGAACATATCTTCAAAGCTATCAGCGCAAAGAAAAAAAAGCGCCGCACCACCACCGGGTGGGCTCGAACCTCCAACCTTTCGGTTAACAGCCGATTGCGCTAGCCCATTGCGCCACGGAGACAGTCTTGCTCCCTTCTCACCACCATCAGAACATATCTTCAAAGCTATCAGCCCAAAGAAAAAGAAGCGCCGCACCACCACAGGGTGGGCTCGAACCTCCAACCTTTCGGTTAACAGCCGATCGCACTAGCCAATTGCGCCACGGAGACAGTCGTGCTCCACTCTTACCACCATCAGAACATATCTTCAAAGCTATCAGCGCAAAGAAAAAAGCAACACACCACTCCCGGGAGGGCTCGAACCTCCAACTTTTGGGTTAACAGCCGATCGCGCTGGCCAATTGCGCCACGGAGACAGTCCTGCTGCACTCTCACCACCATTAGAACATATCTTTCAATCTATCAGCCCAAGGAATAAAAAGCGCCGACACCACCGGGTGGGCTCGACCCTCCAACCTTTTGGTTAACGGCCGATCGCGCTAGCCAATTGCGCCACGGAGACAATCGTGCTCCACGCTCACCACCATCAGAACATATCTTCAAAGCTATCAGTGCAAAGAAAAAAGCAACACACCACTCCCGGGAGGGCTCGAAACTCCAACCTTTCGGTTAACAGCCCATCGCGCTAGCCCATTGCGCCACGGAGACAGTCTTGCTCCACTCTCACCACCATCAGAACATATCTTCAAAGCTATCAGCGCAAAGAAAAAAAAGTGCCGCACCACCACCGGGTGGGCTCGAACCTCCAGCCTTTCGGTTAATGGCCGATCGCGCAAGCCAATGGCGCCACGGAGACAGACATGCTCCACTCTCACCACCATCAGAACATATCTTCAAACCTATCAGCCCCCAAAAAAGCACCGCACCACCACCGGGTGGGCTGGAACCTCCAACCTTTCGGTTAACAGCCAATCGCGTTAGCCAATTGTGCCGCGGAGACAGTCCTGCTCCACTCTCACCACCATCAGAACATATCTTCAAAGCTATCAGCACAAAGAGAAAAAAGCGCCGCACCACCACCGGGTGGGCTTGAAACTCCAACCTTTCGGTTAACAGCCGATCGTGCTAGCCAATTGCGCCATGGAGACAGTCCTGCTCCACTCTCACCACCATCAGAACATATCTTCAAAGCTATTACCACAAAGAAAAAAGCAACACACCACTCCTGGGAGGGCTCGAAACTCCAACCTTTCGGTTAACAGCCGATCGCGCTAGCCTATTGCGCCACATAGACAGCCTTGCTTCACTCTCAACACCATCAGAACATATCTTCAAAGCTATTAGCGCAAAGAAAAAAAGCGCCGCACCACCACCGGGTGGGCTTGAACCTCCAACCTTTCTGTTAACAGCCGATCGCGCTAGCCCATTGCGCCACGGGGACAGTCTTGCTCCACTCTCGCCACCATCAGTACATATCTTCAAAGCTATCAGCACAAAGAAAAAAAACGCCGCACCACAACCGGGTGGGCTCGAACCTCCAACCGTTCGGTTAACAGCCGATCGCGCTAGCCCATTGCGCCACGGGGACAGTCTTGCTCCACTCTCACCACCATCAGAACATATCTTCAAAGCTATCAGCACAAAGAGAAAAAAGCGCCGCACCACCACCGGGTGGGCTCGAAACTCCAACCTTTCGGTTAACAGCCGATCGCGCTAGCCAATTGCGCCATGAAGACAGTCCTGCTCCACTCTCACCACCACCAGAACATATCTTCAAAGCTATTACCACAAAGAAAAAAGCAACACACCACTCCTGGGAGGGCTCGAAACTCCAACCTTTCGGTTAACAGCCGATCGCGCTAGCCCATTGCGCCACGGAGACAGCCTTGCTCCACTCTCACCACCATTAGAACATATCTTTCAAGAAATCAGCCCAAAGAATAGAAAGCGCCGCGCCACCACCGGGTGGGCTCAAACCTCCAACCTTTCGGTTAACAGCCGATCGCGCTAGCCAATTGCGCCACGGAGACAGTCCTGCTCCATTTTCACCACCATCAGAACATATCTTCAAAGCTAATAGTGCAAAGAAAAAAGCGCCACACCATCACCGGGTGGGCTCGAACCTCCAACATTTCGGTTAACAGCCGATCGCGCAAGCCAATTGCGCCACGGAGACAGTCCTGCTCCACTCTCACCACCGTCAAAACATTTATTCAGAGCTATCACCCCAAAGAAAAAAAAGCGCCGCACCACCACCGGGAGGGCTCGAAACTCCAACCCTTCGGTTTACAGCCGATCGCGCTAGCCCATTGCGCCACGAGGACAGTCTTGCTCCACTCTCACCACCATCAGAACATATCTACAAAGCTATCAGCACAAAGAAAAAAAAAGCGCCGCACCACCACCGGGTGGGCTCGAACCTCCAACCTTTCGGTTAACAGCCGATTGCGCAAGCCAATTGCGCCACGGAGACAGTCCTGCTCCACTCTCACCACCATCAGAACATATCTTCAAAGCTATCAGCCCAAAAAAAAAGCACCGCACCACCACCGGGTGGGCTCGAACTTCCAACCTTTCGGTTAACAGCCAATCGCGCTAGCCAATTGCGCCACGAAGACAGTCCTGCTTCACTCTCACCACCATCAGAACATATCTTCAAAGCTATCAGCGCAAAGAAAAAAAAAAGCGCCGCACCACCACCGGGTGGGCTCGAACCTCCAACCTTTCGGTTAACAGCCGATCGCGCAAGCCAATTGCGCCACGGAGACAGTCCTGCTTCACTCTCACCACCATCAGAACATATATTCAAAGCTATCAGCCCAAAGAATAGAAAGCGCCGCGCCACCACCGGGTGGGCTCGAACCTCCAACCTTTCGGTTAACAGCCGATCGCGCTAGCCCATTGTGCCACGGAGACAGCCTTGCTCCACTCTCAACACCATCAGAACATATCTTCAAAGCTATTAGCGCAAAGAAAAAAAGCGCCGCGCCACCACCGGGTGGGCTGGAACCTCCAACCTTTCGGTTAACAGCCAATCGCGCTAGCCAATTGCGCCACGGAGACAGTCCTGCTCTATTTTCACCACCATCAGAACATATCTTCAAAGCTGATAGTGCAAAGAATAAAGCGCCACACCATCACCGGGTGGGCTCGAACCTCCAACCTTTCGGTTAACAGCCGATCGCGCAAGCCAATTGCGCTACGGAGACAGTCCTGCTCCACTCTCACCACCGTCAAAACATTTATTCAGAGCTATCACCCCAAAGAAAAAAAAGCGCCGCACCACCACCGGGAGGGCTTGAAACTCCAACCTTTCGGTTAACAGCCGATCGCGCTAGTCCATTGCGCCACGGACACAGTCTTGCTCCACTCGCACCACCATCAGAACATATCTTCAAAGCTATCAGCGCAAAGAAAAAAAAGCGCGGCACCACCACCGGGTGGGCTCGAACCTCCAACCTTTCGGTTAACAGCCGATTGCGCTAGCCCATTGCGCCACGGAGACAGTCTTGCTCCCTTCTCACCACCATCAGAACATATCTTCAAAGCTATCAGCCCAAAGAAAAAAAAGCGCCGCACCACCACCGGGTGGGCTCGAACCTCCAACCTTTTGGTTAACAGCCGATCGCACTAGCCAATCGCGCCACGGAGACAGTCGTGCTCCACTCTTACCACCATCAGAACATATCTTCAAAGCTATCAGTGCAAAGAAAAAAGCAACACACCACTCCCGGGAGGGCTCGAAACTCCAACCTTTCGGTTAACAGCCCATCGCGCTAGCCCATTGCGCCACGGAGACAGTCTTACTCCACTCTCACCACCATCAGAACATATCTTCAAAGCTATCAGCGCAAAGAAAAAAAAGCGCCGCACCACCACCGGGTGGGCTCGAACCTCCAGCCTTTCGGTTAATGGCCGATCGCGCAAGCCAATTGCGCCACGGAGACAGTCATGCTCCACTCTCACCACCATCAGAACATATCTTCAAAGCTATCAGCCCCCCCAAAAAAGCACCGCACCACCACCGGGTGGGCTGGAACCTCCAACCTTTCGGTTAACAGCCAATCGCGTTAGCCAATTGCGCCACGAGGACAGTCTTGCTCCACTCTCACCACCATCAGAACATATCTACAAAGCTATCAGCACAAAGAAAAAAAAAGCGCCGCACCACCACCGAGTGGGCTCGAACCTCCAACCTTTCGGTTAACAGCCGATTGCGCAAGCCAATTGCGCCACGGAGACAGTCCTGCTCCACTCTCACCACCATCAGAACATATCTTCAAAGCTATCCGCCCAAAAAAAAAGCACCGCACCACCACCGGGTGGGCTCGAACTTCCATCCTTTCGGTTAACAGCCAATCGCGCTAGCCAATTGCGCCACGGAGACAGTCCTGCTTCACTCTCACCACCATCAGAACATATCTTCAAAGCTATCAGCGCAAAGAAAAAAAAAGCGCCGCACCACCACCGGGTGGGCTCGAACCTCCAACCTTTCGGTTAACAGCCGATCGCGCAAGCCAATTGCGCCACGGAGACAGTCCTGCTTCACTCTCACCACCATCAGAACATATATTCAAAGCTATCAGCCCAAAGAATAGAAAGCGCCGCGCCACCACCGGGTGGGCTCGAACCTCCAACCTTTCGGTTAACAGCCCATCGCGCTAGCCCATTGCGCCACGGAGACAGCCTTGCTCCACTCTCAACACCATCAGAACATATCTTCAAAGCTATTAGCGCAAAGAAAAAAAGCGCCGCGCCACCACCGGGTGGGCTGGAACCTCCAACCTTTCGGTTAACAGCCAATCGCGCTAGCCAATTGCGCCACGGAGACAGTCCTGCTCTATTTTCACCACCATCAGAACATATCTTCAAAGCTAATAGTGCAAAGAAAAAAGCGCCACACCATCACCGGGTGGGCTCGAACCTCCAACCTTTCGGTTAACAGCCGATCGCGCAAGCCAATTGCGCCACGGAGACAGTCCTGCTCCACTCTCACCACCGTCAAAACATTTATTCAGAGCTATCACCCCAAAGAAAAAAAAGCGCCGCACCACCACCGGGAGGGCTTGAAACTCCAACCTTTCGGTTAACAGCCGATCGCGCTAGTCCATTGCGCCACGGACACAGTCTTGCTCCACTCTCACCACCATCAGAACATATCTTCAAAGCTATCAGCGCAAAGAAAAAAAAGCGCGGCACCACCACCGGGTGGGCTCGAACCTCCAACTTTTCGGTTAACAGCCGATTGCGCTAGCCCATTGCGCCACGGAGACAGTCTTCCTCCCTTCTCACCACCATCAGAACATATCTTCAAAGCTATCAGCCCAAAGAAAAAAAAGCGCCGCACCACCACCGGGTGGGCTCGAACCTCCAACCTTTCGGTTAACAGCCGATCGCACTAGCCAATTGCGCCACGGAGACAGTCGTGCTCCACTCTTACCACCATCAGAACATATCTTCAAAGCTATCAGTGCAAAGAAAAAAGCAACACACCACTCCCGGGAGGGCTCGAAACTCCAACCTTTCGGTTAACAGCCCATCGCGCTAGCCCATTGCGCCACGGAGACAGTCTTACTCCACTCTCACCACCATCAGAACATATCTTCAAAGCTATCAGCGCAAAGAAAAAAAAGCGCCGCACCACCACCGGGTGGGCTCGAACCTCCAGCCTTTCGGTTAATGGCCGATCGCGCAAGCCAATTGCGCCACGGAGACAGTCATGCTCCACTCTCACCACCATCAGAACATATCTTCAAAGCTATCAGCCCCCCCAAAAAAGCACCGCACCACCACCGGGTGGGCAGGAACCTCCAACCTTTCGGTTAACAGCCAATCGCGTTAGCCAATTGCGCCACGGAGACAGTCCTGCTCCACTCTCACCACCATCAGAACATATCTTCAAAGCTATCACCACAAAGAGAAAAAAGCGCCGCACCACCACCGGGTGGGCTCGAAACTCCAACCTTTCGGTTAACAGCCGATCGTGCTAGCCAATTGCGCCATGGATACAGTCCTGCTCCACTCTCACCACCATCAGAACATATCTTCAAAGCTATTACCACAAAGAAAAAAGCAACACACCACTCCTGGGAGGGCTCGAAACTCCAACCTTTCGGTTAACAGCCGATCGCGCTAGCCCATTGCGCCACATAGACAGCCTTGCTCCACTCTCAACACCATCAGAACTTATCTTCAAAGCTATTAGCGCAAAGAAAAAAAGCGCCGCACCACCACCGGGTGGACTCGAACCTCCAACCTTTCGGTTAACAGCCGATCGCGCTAGCCAATTGCGCCACGGAGACAGTCCTGCTCCACTCTCACCACCATCAGAACATATCTTCAAAGCTATTAGTGCAAAGAAAAAAGCAGCACACCACTCCCGAGAGGACTCGAAACTCCAACTTTTCGGTTAACAGCCGATCGCGCTAGCCCATTGCGCCACGGGGACAGTCTTGCTCCACTCTCACCACCATCAGTACATATCTTCAAAGCTATCAGCACAAAGAGAAAAAAGCGCCGCACCACCACCGGGTGGGCTCGAAACTCCAACCTTTCGGTTAACAGCCGATCGCGCTAGCCAATTGCGCCATGGAGACAGTCCTGCTCCACTCTCACCACCATCAGAACATATCTTCAAAGCTATTACCACAAAGAAAAAAGCAACACACCACTCCTGGGAGGGCTCGAAACTCCAACCTTTCGGTTAACAGCCGATCGCGCTAGCCCATTGCGCCACGGAGACAGCCTTGCTCCACTCTCACCACCATTAGAACATATCTTTCAAGCTATCAGCCCAAAGAATAGAAAGCGCCGCGCCACCACCGGGTGGGCTCGAACCTCCAACCTTTCGGTTAACAGCCGATCGCGCTAGCCAATTGCGCCACGGAGACAGTCCTGCTCCATTTTCACCACCATCAGAACATGTCTTCAAAGCTAATAGTGCAAAGAAAAAAGCGCCACACCATCACCGGGTGGGCTCGAACCTCCAACCTTTCGGTTAACAGCCGATCGCGCAAGCCAATTGCGCCACGGAGACAGTCCTGCTCCATTCTCACCGCCGTCAAAACATTTATTCAGAGCTATCACCCCGAAGAAAAAAAAGCGCCGCACCACCACCGGGAGGGCTCGAAACTCCAACCTTTCGGTTAACAGCCGATCGCGCTAGTCCATTGCGCCACGGACACAGTCTTGCTCCACTCTCACCACCATCAGAACATATCTTCAAAGCTATCAGCGCAAAGAAAAAAAAGCGCCGCACCACCACCGGGTGGGCTCGAACCTCCAACCTTTCGTTTAACAGCCGATTGCGCTAGCCCATATCGCCACGGAGACAGTCTTGCTCCCTTCTCACCACCATCAGAACATATCTTCAAAGCTATCAGCCCAAAGAAAAAAAAGCGCCGCACCACCACCGGGTGGGCTCGAACCTCCAACCTTTCGGTTAACAGCCGATCGCGCAAGCCAATTGCGCCACGGAGACAGTCCTGCTCCACTCTCACCACCATCAGAACATATCTTCAAAGCTATCGGCCCAAAGAAAAAAAGCACCGCACCACCACCGGGTGGGCTCGAACCTCCAACCTTCTGGTTAACAGGTAATAGCGCTAGCCAATTGCGCCACGGAGACAGTCCTGCTCCACTCTCACCACCATCAGAACATATCTTCAAAGCTATCAGCACAAAGAGAAAAAAGCGCCGCACCACCACCGGGTGGGCTCGAAACTCCAACCTTTCGGTTAACAGCCGATCGCGCTAGCCAATTGCGCCATGGAGACAGTCCTGCTCCACTCTCACCACCATCAGAACATATCTTCAAAGCTATTACCACAAAGAAAAAAGCAACACACCACTCCTGGGAGGGCTCGAAACTCCAACCTTTCGGTTAACAGCCTATCGCGCTAGCCCATTGCGCCACGGAGACAGCCTTGCTCCACTCTCACCACCATTAGAACATATCTTTCAAGCTATCAGCCCAAAGAATAGAAAGCGCCGCGCCACCACCGGGTGGGCTCGAACCTCCAACCTTTCGGTTAACAGCCGATCGCGCTAGCCAATTGCGCCACGGAGACAGTCCTGCTCCATTTTCACCACCATCAGAACATATCTTCAAAGCTAATAGTGCAAAGAAAAAAGCGCCACACCATCACCGGGTGGGCTCGAACCTCCAACCTTTCGGTTAACAGCCGATCGCGCAAGCCAATTGCGCCACGGAGACAGTCCTGCTCCACTCTCACCGCCGTCAAAACATTTATTCAGAGCTATCACCCCAAAGAAAAAAAAGCGCCGCACCACCACCGGGAGGGCTCGAAACTCCAACCTTTCGGTTAACAGCCGATCGCGCTAGTCCATTGCGCCACGGACACAGTCTTGCTCCACTCTCACCACCATCAGAACATATCTTCAAAGCTATCAGCGCAAAGAAAAAAAAGCGCCGCACCACCACCGGGTGGGCTCGAACCTCCAACCTTTCGGTTAACAGCCGATTGCGCTAGCCCATTGCGCCACGGAGACAGTCTTGCTCCCTTCTCACCACCATCAGAACATATCTTCAAAGCTATCAGCCCAAAGAAAAAAAAGCGCCGCACCACCACCGGGTGGGCTCGAACCTCCAACCTTTCGGTTAACAGCCGATCGCACTAGCCAATTGCGCCACGGAGACAGTCGTGCTCCACTCTTACCACCATCAGAACATATCTTCAAAGCTATCAGCCCAAAGAAAAAAAAGCAACACACCACTCCCGGGAGGGCTCGAAATTCCAACCTTTCGGCTAACAGCCGATCGCGCTAGCCCATTGCGCCACGGAGACAGTCTTGCTCCACTCTCACCACCATCAGAACATATCTTCACAGCTATCAGCACAAAGAGAAAAAAGCGCCGCACCACCACCGGGTGGGCTCGAAACTCCAACCTTTCTGTTAACAGCCGATCGTGCTAGCCAATTGCGCCATGGAGACAGTCCTGCTCCACTCTCACCACCATCGGAACATATCTTCAAAGCTATCGGCACAAAGAAAAAAAGCACCGCACCACCACCGGGTGGGCTCGAACCTCCAACCTTCTGGTTAACAGGTAATCGCGCTACCCAATTGCGCCACGGAGACAGTCCTGCTCCACTCTCACCACCATCAGAACATATCTGGAAAGCTATCAGCACAAAGAGAAAAAAGCGCCGCACCACCACCGGGTGGGCTCGAAACTCCAACCTTTCGGTTAACAGCCGATCGCGCTAGCCAATTGCGCCATGGAGACTGTCCTGCTCCACTCTCACCACCATCAGAACATATCTTCAAAGCTATCAGCACAAAGAAAAAAAGCGCCACACCAACACCGGGTGGGCTCGAACCTCCAACCTTTCGGATAACAGCCGATCGTGCTAGCCAACTGCGCCACGGAGACAGTCGTGCTCCACTCTCACCAGCATCAGAACATATCTTCAAAGCTATCAGCCCAAAGAAAAAAAAGCGCCGCACCACCCCCGGGTGGGCTCGAACCTCCAACCTTTCGGTTAACAGCCGATCGCGCTAGCCTATTGCCCCACTGAGACAGTCGTGCTCCACTCTCACCACCGTCAGAACATTTCTTCAGAGCTATCACCCCAAAAAAAAAAGCGCCGCACCACCACCGGGTGGGCTCGAACCTCCAACCTTTCGGTTAACAGCCGATCACGCTAGCCAATTGCGCCACGAAGACAGTCCTGCTGCACTCTCACCACCATCAGAACATATCTTCAAAGCTATTACCGCAAAGAAAAAAGCAACACACCACTCCCGGGAGGGCTCGAAATTCCAACCTTTCGGCTAACAGCCGATCGCGCTAGCCCATTGCGCCACGGAGACAGTCTTGCTCCACTCTCACCACCATCAGAACATATCTTCAAAGCTATCAGTGCAAAGAAAAAAGCAACACACCACTCCCGGGAGGGCTCGAAACTCCAACCTTTCGGTTAACAGCCCATCGCGCTAGCCCATTGCGCCACGGAGACAGTCTTGCTCCACTCTCACCACCATCAGAACATATCTTCAAAGCTATCAGCGCAAAGAAAAAAAAGCGCCGCACCACCACCGGGTGGGCTCGAACCTCCAGCCTTTCGGTTAATGGCCGATCGCGCAAGCGAATTGCGCCACGGAGACAGTCATGCTCCACTCTCACCACCATCAGAACATATCTTCAAAGCTATCAGCACAAAGAGAAAAAAGCGCCGCACCACCACCGGGTGGGCTCGAAACTCCAACCTTTCGGTTACCAGCCGATCGTGCTAGCCAATTGCGCCATGGAGACAGTCCTGCTCCACTCTCACCACCATCAGAACATATCTTCAAAGCTATTACCACAAAGAAAAAAGCAACACACCACTCCTGGGAGGGCTCGAAACTCCAACCTTTCGGTTAACAGCCGATCGCGCTAGCCCATTGCGCCACATAGACAGCCTTGCTCCACTCTCAACACCATCAGAACATATCTTCAAAGCTATTAGCGCAAAGAAAAAAAGCGCCGCACCACCACCGGGTGGGCTCGAACCTCCAACCTTTCGGTTAACAGCCAATCGCGCTAGCCAATTGCGCCACGGAGACAGTCCTGCTCCACTCTCACCACCATCAGAACATATCTTCAAAGCTATTAGTGCAAAGAAAAAAGCAGCACACCACTCCCGGGAGGACTCGAAACTCCAACCTTTCGGTTAACAGCCGATCGCGCTAGCCCATTGCGCCACGAGGACAGTCTTGCTCCACTCTCACCACCATCAGTACATATCTTCAAAGCTATCAGCACAAAGAAAAAAAACGCCGCACCACCGCCGGGTGGGCTCGAACCTCCAACCTTTCGGTTAACAGCCGATCGCGCAAGCCAATTGCGCCGCGGAGACAGTCCTGCTCCACTCTCACCACCATCAGAACATATCTTCAAAGCTATCGGCCCAAAGAAAAAAAGCACCGCACCACCACCGGGTGGGCTCGAACCTCCAACCTTCTGGTTAACAGGTAATCGCGCTAGCCAATTGCGCCACGGAGACAGTCCTGCTCCACTCTCACCACCATCAGAACATATCTTCAAAGCTATCAGCACAAAGAGAAAAAAGCGCCGCACCACCACCGGGTGGGCTCGAAACTCCAACCTTTCGGTTAACAGCCGATCGCGCTAGCCAATTGCGCCATGGAGACAGTCCTGCTCCACTCTCACCACCATCAGAACATATCTTCAAAGCTATCAGCACAAAGAAAAAAAGCGCCACACCAACACCGGGTGGGCTCGAACCTCCAACCTTTCGGATAACAGCCGATCGTGCTAGCCAACTGCGCCACGGAGACAGTCGTGCTCCACTCTCACCAGCATCAGAACATATCTTCAAAGCTATCAGCCCAAAGAAAAAAAAGCGCCGCACCACCCCCGGGTGGGCTCGAACCTCCAACCTTTCGGTTAACAGCCGATCGCGCTAGCCTATTGCCCCACTGAGACAGTCGTGCTCCACTCTCACCACCGTCAGAACATTTCTTCAGAGCTATCACCCCAAAGGAAAAAAAGCGCCGCACCACCACCGGGTGGGCTCGAACCTCCAACCTTTCGGTTAACAGCCGATCGCGCAAGCCAATTGCGCCACGGAGACAGTCCTGCTCCACTCTCACCGCCGTCAAAACATTTATTCAGAGCTATCACCCCAAAGAAAAAAAAGCGCCGCACCACCACCGGGAGGGCTCGAAACTCCAACCTTTCGGTTAACAGCCGATCGCGCTAGTCCATTGCGCCACGGACACAGTCTTGCTCCACTCTCACCACCATCAGAACATATCTTCAAAGCTATCAGCGCAAAGAAAAAAAAGCGCCGCACCACCACCGGGTGGGCTCGAACCTCCAACCTTTCGGTTAACAGCCGATTGCGCTAGCCCATTGCGCCACGGAGACAGTCTTGCTCCCTTCTCACCACCATCAGAACATATCTTCAAAGCTATCAGCCCAAAGAAAAAAAAGCGCCGCACCACCACCGGGTGGGCTCGAACCTCCAACCTTTCGGTTAACAGCCGATCGCACTAGCCAATTGCGCCACGGAGACAGTCGTGCTCCACTCTTACCACCATCAGAACATATCTTCAAAGCTATCAGCGCAAAGAAAAAAGCAACACACCACTCCCGGGAGGGCTCGAAATTCCAACCTTTCGGCTAACAGCCGATCGCGCTAGCCCATTGCGCCACGGAGACAGTCTTGCTCCACTCTCACCACCATCAGAACATATCTTCACAGCTATCAGCACAAAGAGAAAAAAGCGCCGCACCACCACCGGGTGGGCTCGAAACTCCAACCTTTCTGTTAACAGCCGATCGTGCTAGCCAATTGCGCCATGGAGACAGTCCTGCTCCACTCTCACCACCATCGGAACATATCTTCAAAGCTATCGGCACAAAGAAAAAAAGCACCGCACCACCACCGGGTGGGCTCGAACCTCCAACCTTCTGGTTAACAGGTAATCGCGCTACCCAATTGCGCCACGGAGACAGTCCTGCTCCACTCTCACCACCATCAGAACATATCTGGAAAGCTATCAGCACAAAGAGAAAAAAGCGCCGCACCACCACCGGGTGGGCTCGAAACTCCAACCTTTCGGTTAACAGCCGATCGCGCTAGCCAATTGCGCCATGGAGACTGTCCTGCTCCACTCTCACCACCATCAGAACATATCTTCAAAGCTATCAGCACAAAGAAAAAAAGCGCCACACCAACACCGGGTGGGCTCGAACCTCCAACCTTTCGGATAACAGCCGATCGTGCTAGCCAACTGCGCCACGGAGACAGTCGTGCTCCACTCTCACCAGCATCAGAACATATCTTCAAAGCTATCAGCCCAAAGAAAAAAAAGCGCCGCACCACCCCCGGGTGGGCTCGAACCTCCAACCTTTCGGTTAACAGCCGATCGCGCTAGCCTATTGCCCCACTGAGACAGTCGTGCTCCACTCTCACCACCGTCAGAACATTTCTTCAGAGCTATCACCCCAAAAAAAAAAGCGCCGCACCACCACCGGGTGGGCTCGAACCTCCAACCTTTCGGTTAACAGCCGATCACGCTAGCCAATTGCGCCACGAAGACAGTCCTGCTGCACTCTCACCACCATCAGAACATATCTTCAAAGCTATTACCGCAAAGAAAAAAGCAACACACCACTCCCGGGAGGGCTCGAAATTCCAACCTTTCGGCTAACAGCCGATCGCGCTAGCCCATTGCGCCACGGAGACAGTCTTGCTCCACTCTCACCACCATCAGAACATATCTTCAAAGCTATCAGTGCAAAGAAAAAAGCAACACACCACTCCCGGGAGGGCTCGAAACTCCAACCTTTCGGTTAACAGCCCATCGCGCTAGCCCATTGCGCCACGGAGACAGTCTTGCTCCACTCTCACCACCATCAGAACATATCTTCAAAGCTATCAGCGCAAAGAAAAAAAAGCGCCGCACCACCACCGGGTGGGCTCGAACCTCCAGCCTTTCGGTTAATGGCCGATCGCGCAAGCGAATTGCGCCACGGAGACAGTCATGCTCCACTCTCACCACCATCAGAACATATCTTCAAAGCTATCAGCACAAAGAGAAAAAAGCGCCGCACCACCACCGGGTGGGCTCGAAACTCCAACCTTTCGGTTACCAGCCGATCGTGCTAGCCAATTGCGCCATGGAGACAGTCCTGCTCCACTCTCACCACCATCAGAACATATCTTCAAAGCTATTACCACAAAGAAAAAAGCAACACACCACTCCTGGGAGGGCTCGAAACTCCAACCTTTCGGTTAACAGCCGATCGCGCTAGCCCATTGCGCCACATAGACAGCCTTGCTCCACTCTCAACACCATCAGAACATATCTTCAAAGCTATTAGCGCAAAGAAAAAAAGCGCCGCACCACCACCGGGTGGGCTCGAACCTCCAACCTTTCGGTTAACAGCCAATCGCGCTAGCCAATTGCGCCACGGAGACAGTCCTGCTCCACTCTCACCACCATCAGAACATATCTTCAAAGCTATTAGTGCAAAGAAAAAAGCAGCACACCACTCCCGGGAGGACTCGAAACTCCAACCTTTCGGTTAACAGCCGATCGCGCTAGCCCATTGCGCCACGAGGACAGTCTTGCTCCACTCTCACCACCATCAGTACATATCTTCAAAGCTATCAGCACAAAGAAAAAAAACGCCGCACCACCACCGGGTGGGCTCGAACCTCCAACCTTTCGGTTAACAGCCGATCGCGCAAGCCAATTGCGCCGCGGAGACAGTCCTGCTCCACTCTCACCACCATCAGAACATATCTTCAAAGCTATCGGCCCAAAGAAAAAAAGCACCGCACCACCACCGGGTGGGCTCGAACCTCCAACCTTCTGGTTAACAGGTAATCGCGCTAGCCAATTGCGCCACGGAGACAGTCCTGCTCCACTCTCACCACCATCAGAACATATCTTCAAAGCTATCAGCACAAAGAGAAAAAAGCGCCGCACCACCACCGGGTGGGCTCGAAACTCCAACCTTTCGGTTAACAGCCGATCGCGCTAGCCAATTGCGCCATGGAGACAGTCCTGCTCCACTCTCACCACCATCAGAACATATCTTCAAAGCTATCAGCACAAAGAAAAAAAGCGCCACACCAACACCGGGTGGGCTCGAACCTCCAACCTTTCGGATAACAGCCGATCGTGCTAGCCAACTGCGCCACGGAGACAGTCGTGCTCCACTCTCACCAGCATCAGAACATATCTTCAAAGCTATCAGCCCAAAGAAAAAAAAGCGCCGCACCACCCCCGGGTGGGCTCGAACCTCCAACCTTTCGGTTAACAGCCGATCGCGCTAGCCTATTGCCCCACTGAGACAGTCGTGCTCCACTCTCACCACCGTCAGAACATTTCTTCAGAGCTATCACCCCAAAGGAAAAAAAGCGCCGCACCACCACCGGGTGGGCTCGAACCTCCAACCTTTCGGTTAACAGCCGATCACGCTAGCCAATTGCGCCACGAAGACAGTCCTGCTGCACTCTCACCACCATCAGAACATATCTTCAAAGCTATTACCGCAAAGAAAAAAGCAACACACCACTCCCGGGAGGGCTCGAAATTCCAACCTTCCGGCTAACAGCCGATCGCGCTAGCCCATTGCGCCACGGAGACAGTCTTGCTCCACTCTCACCACCATCAGAACATATCTTCAGAGCTATCAGCCCAAAGAAAAAAAAGCGCCGCACCACCACCGGGTGGGCTCGAACCTTCAACCTTTCGGTTAACAGCCGATCGCACTAGCCAATCGCGCCACGGAGGCAGTCGTGCTCCACTCTTACCACCATCAGAACATATCTTCAAAGCTATCAGCCCAAAGAAAAAAAGCGCCGCACCACCACCGGGTGGGCTCGAACCTCCAACCTTTCGGTTAACAGCCGATCGCACTAGCCAATTGCGCCACGGAGACAGTCGTGCTCCACTCTTACCACCATCAGAACATATCTTCAAAGCTATCAGCGCGAAGAAAAAAGCAACACACCACTCCCGGGAGGGCTCGAACCTCCAACTTTTGGGTTAACAGCCGATCGCGCTGGCCAATTGCGCCACGGAGACAGTCCTGCTGCACTCTCACCACCATTAGAACATATCTTTCAAGCTATAAGCCCAAGGAATAAAAAGCGCCGACACCACCGGGTGGGCTCGAACCTCCAACCTTTTGGTTAACGGCCGATCGCGCTAGCCAATTGCGCCACGGAGACAATCGTGCTCCATGCTCACCACCATCAGAACATATCTTCAAAGCTATCAGTGCAAAGAAAAAAGCAACACACCACTCCCGGGAGGGCTCGAAACTCCAACCTTTCGGTTAACAGCCCATCGCGCTAGCCCATTGCGCCACGGAGACAGTCTTGCTCCACTCTCACCACCATCAGAACATATCTTCAAAGCTATCAGCGCAAAGAAAAAAAAGCGCCGCACCACCACCGGGTGGGCTGGAACCTCCAACCTTTCGGTTAACAGCCAATCGCGTTAGCCAATTGCGCCACAGAGACAGTCCTGCTCCACTCTCACCACCATCAGAACATATCTTCAAAGCTATCAGCACAAAGAGAAAAAAGCGCCGCACCACCACCGGGTGGGCTCGAAACTCCAACCTTTCGGTTAACAGCCGATCGTGCTAGCCAATTGCGCCATGGAGACAGTGCTGCTCCACTCTCACCACCATCAGAACATATCTTCAAAGCTATTACCACAAAGAAAAAAGCAACACACCACTCCTGGGAGGGCTCGAAACTTCAAACTTTTCGGTTAACAGCCGATCGCGCTAGCCCATTGCGCCACATAGACAGCCTTGCTCCACTCTCAACACCATCAGAACATATCTTCAAAGCTATTAGCGCATAGAAAAAAAGCGCCGCACCACCACCGGGTGGGCTCGAACCTCCAACCTTTCGGTTAACAGCCAATCGCGCTAGCCAATTGCGCCACGGAGACAGTCCTGCTCCACTCTCACCACCATCAGAACATATCTTCAAAGCTATTAGTGCAAAGAAAAAAGCAGCACACCACTCCCGGGAGGACTCGAAACTCCAACCTTTCGGTTAACAGCCGATCGCGCTAGCCCATTGCGCCACGGGGACAGTCTTGCTCCACTCTCATCACCATCAGTACATAACTTCAAAGCTATCAGCACAAAGAAAAAAAACGCCGCACCACCACCGGGTGGGCTCGAACCTCCAACCTTTCGGTTAACAGCCGATCGCGCAAGCCAATTGCGCCACGGAGACAGTCCTGCTGCACTCTCACCACCATTAGAGCATATATTTCAAGCTATCAGCCCAAGGAATAAAAAGCGCCGACACCACCGGGTGGGCTCGAACCTCCAACCTTTTGGTTAACGGCCGATCGCGCTAGCCAATTGCGCCACGGAGACAATCGTGCTCCACGCTCACCACCATCATAACATATCTTCAAAGCTATCAGTGCAAAGAAAAAAGCAACACACCACTCCCGGGAGGGCTCGAAACTCCAACCTTTCGGTTAACAGCCCATCGCACTAGCCCATTGCGCCACGGAGACAGTCTTGCTCCACTCTCACCACCATCAGAACATATTATTACGAGGCAGTGGGCATGGCTCTACCGTCGTGGACAACAGTTCGATGAAAAAGAAGTGGACTCGCCGCGCGAGAGACTGGCAGCTCTGAAGCGTCACTTTGGCATGTAAATATAGGAAATACGCTCATTTCTCTCTTCCGTGTGGTTGCGAGCTCCGTAACAAATTGGTGGGAGTGCTGGGTAACGAAGCGCCATACAACGGAGCTCCGCAGTGGTCGTCAAATCGGAGTTTCCGTGATGGAACACGGGACTGATCCCACGGCCACCTCTCCATCGGCCTCGGCGACGCCCGCACCATCCACGGCAACGCCTCCACTGGCCCCACCCCCACCCACGTACGTGCTGACGCATCCGAAGCATCCTGGAACGTTCTGCGGTACGGACCAAGTTGATGTCGACGACTGGATAGCCGACTACGAACGCACCAGTGCTCTCAACCGGTATGATCCGACTCTTATGCTGGCCAATGTGCTGTTTTACCTGAAAGGCACGGCCAAAGTCTGGTACGAGAACCATGAGGAGGAGATCGGCAGTTGGGACACCTTCAAGGAAAAGCTTCGCGACTTATTTGGGAAGCCCATCGGTCGAAAGGCGGCTGCAAAGAAGGAGTTGTCTATACGTGCTCAGACGTCCACAGAGCCGTATATCTCATATATACAGGACGTGCTGGCTCTATGTCGTAAAGTTGACAACGACATGTCGGAGTCTGACAAGGTTGGCCACGTCCTCAAGGGCATAGCGGACGACGCGTTCAACCTGCTAATGTGCCGGAACTGTGCGACCGTCGACGAAATTATTGAGGAATGCCGGCGTTTTGAACTGGCCAAAAGCAGGCGGATTTCAAGATCATTTACTCGACTGCCGAACACCGCAGCGACGTCCTCCTGCGAAGATGGACTGTCCTCCCATCGGCAGTCTTCACCAGCGTCTGAAATTACGCGAATTGTCCGGCGGGAAATCGAAGCAATTACACCTACTCTTCCCGCCAACGGCCACGTCGATTTGCAAGTACCTCAGGTTTGCTTGGTACAGTCGATTGTGCGGGAAGAACTGAGCAATTTGGGCTTCGATGTCTGCGCCGTTGCTCAGTCTCGACCAATTGGCTTCCGTTCAAGGTCGCCGCCTCGCCCCAGGTCACCACCCCAAGAAAGGTCTTATCCACGCTCTCGCAATCCGGCCGAATGGAGAACTGCGGATGATCGGCCGATCTGCTTTAACTGCCGCCGCATAGGTCACGTCGCACGGTATTGCCACAACCATTGGTCTTCGTCCCGAAACCAGTATAACACTGCTCGCCGCACCGATAGCTACCGTCGTTTCCAACCTCCTGAGCCGATCGCCGACAACTACCGCCGGCCTCTGCCCGTCGATTCCTACGCCTGCGATGCCCCTGATACGCAGCACAGCCGCTCACCGTCGCCTCGACGTCACCAGTCTCGTTCGCCGCCAGGACGTCGCCCGTCGTCCCCTTCTCCTCTACGACGACGCCCGACCTCCCCGCTCAATTCTCACCAGGGAAACTAAGCGGTGCAGCTCTTGGAGGTGAAGCTGCATCCTCGGTACCGACCTCAAATCCTCTCCTTGTACTGCCGACACGACGAAATTTGATCGACGTCGACGTTGACGGCCTGACTGTTTCTGCACTTGTTGACACTGGGGCGCATATTTCTGTGATGAGTGCCCGACTTCGTCGCCGCCTGAAGAAAGTGCTCACACCGGCTGCCCCTGGCGTTATTCGTGTCGCCGACGGAAGAAGTCTTGCCATCACAGGAATGTGCACAGCACGCATCACTATCGCCGATCACCCCACATCTGTTCTCTTTGCAGTTATTGAGCAGTGCCCAAATGACCTAATTCTTGGTTTAGATTTCTTGTCCACCCATGCTGCTCTCATCGACTGTGCAACCGGCGTTCTTCAACTTGAACTGCCTCGACTTGGACCTGTGCCGTCCTCACCGTCACACCGCTTGTGCGCTGTTGATTATGTTCGGCTGTCACCGCAAGCCACCACGTGTGTTGCCTTAACGATATCACCAGCTCTTCCTGACGGTGACTACATAGTGTCTCCATTGGTGGATGTGCTCTTGGCTCGAAGTGTTGCTGTGCCGCATACAATCGTGACTATTGTGGACAACTACGTTCAGCTTCCGCTCCTTAACTTCAGTAGTTCGACCCAAGTTCTCCCGCAAGGCATTTCGTTAGCCCACGTTTCCCCACTTGATGCATGTAGCATCGTGGCATTGGACCCTGAAGACTGTTCGTCCCATACTGCAGCCAGCCGAGCAAACGCACCTAGCGACGAAATCACGATGATGATCGCCCCTGATCTTCTGCCCTGTCAGTTGGCGCAACTTCACCACGTTCTGACTACCTACCGAGATATTTTCGACTTCGATGACCGCCCTTTAGGTCAAACGTCCTTCGTGCGTCATCAAATACATACCGGCGATGCTAATCCTGTTAGACGGCGACCGTATCGTGTTTCCCAGTCCGAACGCCAGGTCATACAACGAGAAGTCGAGAAAATGCTCTCCAAAGGAGTCATAGAGGCCTCTTCAAGTCCATGGGCGTCACCTGTTGTTTTAGTGAAAAAGAAGGATGGCAGCTGGAGATTTTGCGTTGACTACCGTGCCTTGAACAAGATAACCCGCAAAGACGTATATCCGCTGCCACGAATCGACGACGCCCTTGATTGCCTTCATGGCGCGCGATACTTCTCATCTATTGATCTGCGTTCGGGCTACTGGCAAATTTCTGTCGACGACTTAGACCGAGAAAAGACTGCCTTCATCACACCGGACGGCCTTTATCAGTTCAAGGTTATGCCTTTTGGGCTGTGCAACGCCCCGGCAACGTTCGAACGCATGATGGACTCTCTTCTTCGTGGTTATAAATGGTCCATCTGTCTTTGCTACCTCGACGATGTGATTGTTTTTTCCCCAACATTTGAAACTCACTTAACTCGTTTGTCGACCATTTTAGCCGTTTTTCGTCGAGCAGGACTCCAGCTGAACTCGAAAAAGTGCAATTTCGGCCGACAACAAATCACGATCCTTGGTCATCTTGTAAGTGCTGCTGGCGTCCGACCTGACCCTGACAAGATTAGCGCTGTCAAGAATTTCCCTCTGCCTTCTTCAACCAAAGATGTTCGGAGTTTTGTGGGCTTATGCTCGTACTTCCGCCGCTTTATACGCGATTTCGCTACAATTGCACGACCACTAACTGATCTTCTCAAAAAGAACGTGCCCTTCTCGTGGGGCCAAGACCAAGCAGCTGCGTTTTCCACGCTGATCGACCTGCTCATTTCACCACCAATACTGGCTCACTTTGACCCGTCTGCGACGACTGAAGTACGCACAGACGCCAGTGCTCACGGAATCGGCGCCGTCCTCGCTCAACACCAGGGAGGCCAAACGCGTGTTATTGCGTATGCCAGCCGCCTTCTCTCCACATCTGAGCGAAACTATTCGATAACAGAGCGCGAGTGTCTTGCGTTGGTCTGGGCTGTAGCGAAATTTCGCCCCTACTTGTATGGCCGCGAGTTTTCAGTTATTACGGACCACCACGCTCTGTGTTGGCTGTCGTCGCTCAAGGACCCAACTGGCCGCCTAGGTCGCTGGGCTCTACGTCTCCAGGAGTATAACTTCGACGTAATTTATAAGTCGGGCAGGTTGCACCAAGATGCTGATTGTCTCTCGCGTTATCCGGTGGACCCTACTAGCCTCGCTGTCCATGAAGGCGATTCTTGTGTGCTCGCCATATCTGATTTGCACGACATCGGCACAGAGCAGCGCCGGGACGCAACCCTCAAGAAGGTCATTCAGCGAGTATCTTCAGGACATTCCGACCCTTCTCTCCGTCAATATGTCCTTCGCAACGACATTCTGTATCGTCGCAACATGAAGTCTGATGGCCCGGAATATTTGTTAGTTATTCCCCAACACATGCGTGCCACTATTCTTCAACATCTGCATGACGCACCGACGGCGGGACACCTGGGTTTTTCACGCACCTATCACCGCGTGCGGCAACGGTTCTTTTGGCCTGGCATGTATAAATTTGTGCGCCGTTATGTCGCTGCTTGCGAGCGCTGCCAGCGTCGGAAACGTCCTGCTCTCCGTCCGGCTGGCCTGCTCCAACCTATCGACATTCCCCCGGAACCATTCTTCCGCATCGGCCTCGACTTGCTCGGACCTTTCCCGACGTCCGTGTCAGGCAACAAGTGGATCGCTGTCGCAACCGACTATGCGACCAGATACGCGATAACTCGTGCATTGCCAACTAGCTGCGCTACAGACGTCGCAGACTTTCTCCTAAATGACGTCATTCTGCGGCATGGAGCTCCGCGCCAGCTTTTGACGGATCGGGGCCGCTGCTTCCTCGCAAAAGTTATCGACGAAATCCTCCGGAGCTGCTCTACCGAACATCACCTTACTACTGCCTACCATCCCCAGACTAACGGTCTCACGGAGCGTCTCAACCGAACTCTTACAGACATGTTGTCTATGTACGTCTCTGCTGACCACCGTGACTGGGACGCAATGCTCCCCTACGTTACATTTGCATATAATTCGTCAAGACATGACACCGCCGGCTACTCTCCATTCTTTCTTTTGTACGGCTGCAACCCTGCGTTGCCATTCGACACACTCCTTCCTTCTGCTACTATCCAACCAACGGTCTATGCGCAGGACGCTGCTTCTCGAGCCCGCGTCGCTCGCCAAATCGCGCACACTCGGCTCAGTGCTTCTCAGGCCGCACAAAAAGTCCGCTACGATGACTCGCGCCGCGACGTTGACTACCCTGATGACTCTCTTGTCCTACTCTGGACGCCGTATCGACGTGAAGGTTTGTGCGAGAAGCTCCTCCCACGATACACAGGACCCTACAAAGTTCTCCGCAAGGTCACCGACGTCGACTACCTCATCACTCCCGTTCAACCGCACTCATCCTCTGCTACACCATCTACTGATGTTGTTCATGTGTCGCGCCTAAAGCCCTACTATACTGCCAGTCCTGATTGACTTAGGGGCGCCGTGACGGCGCTTTGTTCGCCGGGGGTGATATTACGAGGCAGTGGGCATGGCTCTACCGTCGTGGACAACAGTTCGATGAAAAAGAAGTGGACTCGCCGCGCGAGAGACTGGCAGCTCTGAAGCGTCACTTTGGCATGTAAATATAGGAAATACGCTCATTTCTCTCTTCCGTGTGGTTGCGAGCTCCGTAACAATATCTTCAAAGCTATCAGCGCAAAGAAAAAAAAGCGCCGCACCACCACCGGGAGGGCTCGAACCTCCAGCCTTTCGGTTAATGGCCGATCGCGCAAGCCAATTGCGCCACGGAGACAGTCATGCTCCACTCTCACCACCATCAGAACATATCTTCAAAGCTATCAGCCCCCCAAAAAAAGCACCGCACCACCACCGGGTGGGCTGGAACCTCCAACCTTTCGGTTAACAGCCAATCGCGTTAGCCAATTGCGCCACGGAGACAGTCCTGCTGCGCTCTCACCACCATTAGAGCATATATTTCAAGCTATCAGCCCAAGGAATAAAAAGCGTCGACACCACCGGGTGGGCTCGAACCTCCAACCTTTTGGTTAACGGCCGATCGCGCTAGCCAATTGCGCCACGGAGACAATCGTGCTCCACGCTCACCACCATCAGAACATATCTTCAAAGCTATTACCACAAAGAAAAAAGCAACACACCACTCCTGGGAGGGCTCGAAACTCCAACCTTTCGGTTAACAGCCGATCGCGCTAGCCCGTTGCGCCACGGAGACAGCCTTGCTCCACTCTCAACACCATCAGAACATATTTTCAAAGCTATTAGCGCAAAGAAAAAAAGCACCGCACCACCACCGGGTTGGCTGGAACCTCCAACCTTTCGGTTAACAGCCGATCGCGCTAGCCAATTGCGCCACGGAGACAGTCCTGCTCCCCTCTCACCACCATCAGAACATATTTTCAAAGCTATCAGCACAAAGAAAAAAAGCGCCACACCAACACCGGGTGGGCTCGAACCTCCAACCTTTCGGATAACAGCCGATCGTGCTAGCCAACTGCGCCACGGAGACAGTCGTGCTCCACTCTCACCAGCATCAGAACATATCTTCAAAGCTATCAGCCCAAAGAAAAAAAAGCGCCGCACCACCCCCGGGTGGGCTCGAACCTCCAACCTTTCGGTTAACAGCCGATCGCGCTAGCTATTGCCCCACGGAGACAGTCGTGCTCCACTCTCACTACCGTGAGAACATTTCTTCAGAGCTATCACCCCAAAGAAAAAAAAGCGCCGCACCACCACCGGGTGGGCTCGAACCTCCAACCTTTCGGTTAAGAGCCGATCACGCTAGCCAATTGCGCCACGAAGACAGTCCTGCTGCACTCTCACCACCATCAGAACATATCTTCAAAGCTATTACCGCAAAGAAAAAAGCAACACACCACTCCCGGGAGGGCTCGAAATTCCAACCTTTCGGCTAACAGCCGATCGCGCTAGCCCATTGCGCCACGGAGACAGTCTTGCTCCACTCTCACCACCATCAGAACATATCTTCAGAGCTATCAGCCCAAAGAAAAAAAGCGCCGCACCACCACCGGGTGGGCTCGAACCTTCAACCTTTCGGTTAACAGCCGATCGCACTAGCCAATTGCGCCACGGAGGCAGTCGTGCTCCACTCTTACCACCATCAGAACATATCTTCAAAGCTATCAGCCCAAAGAAAAAAAAGCGCCGCACCACCACCGGGTGGGCTCGAACCTCCAACCTTTCGGTTAACAGCCGATCGCACTAGCCAATTGCGCCACGGAGACAGTCGTGCTCCACTCTTACCACCATCAGAACATATCTTCAAAGCTATCAGCGCAAAGAAAAAAGCAACACACCACTCCCGGGAGGGCTCGAACCTCCAACTTTTGGGTTAACAGCCGATCGCGCTGGCCAATTGCGCCACGGAGACAGTCCTGCTGCACTCTCACCACCATTAGAACATATATTTCAAGCTATCAGCCCAAGGAATAAAAAGCGCCGACACCACCGGGTGGGCTCGAACCTCCAACCTTTTGGTTAACGGCCGATCGCGCTAGCCAATTGCGCCACGGAGACAATCGTGTTCCATGCTCACCACCATCAGAACATATCTTCAAAGCAATCAGTGCAAAGAAAAAAGCAACACACCACTCCCGGGAGGGCTCGAAACTCCAACCTTTCGGTTAACAGCCCATCGCGCTAGCCCATTGCGCCACGGAGACAGTCTTGCTCCACTCTCACCACCATCAGAACATATCTTCAAAGCTATCAGCGCAAAGAAAAAAAAGCGCCGCACCACCACCGGGTGGGCTCGAACCTCCAGCCTTTCGGTTAATGGCCGATCGCGCAAGCCAATTGCGCCACGGAGACAGTCATGCTCCACTCTCACCACCATCAGAACATATCTTCAAAGCTATCAGCCCCCCAAAAAAGCACCGCACCACCACCGGGTGGGCTGGAACCTCCAACCTTTCGGTTAACAGCCAATCGCGTTAGCCAATTGCGCCACGGAGACAGTCCTGCTCCACTCTCACCACCATCAGAACATATCTTCAAAGCTATCAGCACAAAGAGAAAAAAGCGCCGCACCACCACCGGGTGGGCTCGAAACTCCAACCTTTCGGTTAACAGCCGATCGTGCTAGCCAATTGCGCCATGGAAACAGTCCTGCTCCACTCTCACCACCATCAGAACATATCTTCAAAGCTATTACCACAAAGAAAAAAGCAACACACCACTCCTGGGAGGGCTCGAAACTCCAACCTTTCGGTTAACAGCCGATCGCGCTAGCCCATTGCGCCACATAGACAGCCTTGCTCCACTCTCAACACCATCAGAACATATCTTCAAAGCTATTAGCACAAAGAAAAAAAGCGCTGCACCACCACCGGGTGGGCTCGAACCTCCAACCTTTCGGTTAACAGCCGATCGCGCTAGCCAATTGCGCCACGGAGACAGTCCTGCTCCACTCTCACCACCATCAAAACATATCTTCAAAGCTATTAGTGCAAAGAAAAAAGCAGCACACCACTCCTGGGAGGACTCGAAACTCCAACCTTTCGGTTAACAGCCGATCGCGCTAGCCCATTGCGCCACGGGGACAGTCTTGCTCCACTCTCACTACCGTGAGAACATTTCTTCAGAGCTATCACCCCAAAGAAAAAAAAGCGCCGCACCACCACCGGGTGGGCTCGAACCTCCAACCTTTCGGTTAAGAGCCGATCACGCTAGCCAATTGCGCCACGAAGACAGTCCTGCTGCACTCTCACCACCATCAGAACATATCTTCAAAGCTATTACCGCAAAGAAAAAAGCAACACACCACTCCCGGGAGGGCTCGAAATTCCAACCTTTCGGCTAACAGCCGATCGCGCTAGCCCATTGCGCCACGGAGACAGTCTTGCTCCACTCTCACCACCATCAGAACATATCTTCAGAGCTATCAGCCCAAAGAAAAAAAGCGCCGCACCACCACCGGGTGGGCTCGAACCTTGAACCTTTCGGTTAACAGCCGATCGCACTAGCCAATTGCGCCACGGAGGCAGTCGTGCTCCACTCTTACCACCATCAGAACATATCTTCAAAGCTATCAGCCCAAAGAAAAAAAAGCGCCGCACCACCACCGGGTGGGCTCGAACCTCCAACCTTTCGGTTAACAGCCGATCGCACTAGCCAATTGCGCCACGGAGACAGTCGTGCTCCACTCTTACCACCATCAGAACATATCTTCAAAGCTATCAGCGCAAAGAAAAAAGCAACACACCACTCCCGGGAGGGCTCGAACCTCCAACTTTTGGGTTAACAGCCGATCGCGCTGGCCAATTGCGCCACGGAGACAGTCCTGCTGCACTCTCACCACCATTAGAACATATATTTCAAGCTATCAGCCCAAGGAATAAAAAGCGCCGACACCACCGGGTGGGCTCGAACCTCCAACCTTTTGGTTAACGGCCGATCGCGCTAGCCAATTGCGCCACGGAGACAATCGTGTTCTATGCTCACCACCATCAGAACATATCTTCAAAGCAATCAGTGCAAAGAAAAAAGCAACACACCACTCCCGGGAGGGCTCGAAACTCCAACCTTTCGGTTAACAGCCCATCGCGCTAGCCCATTGCGCCACGGAGACAGTCTTGCTCCACTCTCACCACCATCAGAACATATCTTCAAAGCTATCAGCGCAAAGAAAAAAAAGCGCCGCACCACCACCGGGTGGGCTCGAACCTCCAGCCTTTCGGTTAATGGCCGATCGCGCAAGCCAATTGCGCCACGGAGACAGTCATGCTCCACTCTCACCACCATCAGAACATATCTTCAAAGCTATCAGCCCCCCAAAAAAGCACCGCACCACCACCGGGTGGGCTGGAACCTCCAACCTTTCGGTTAACAGCCAATCGCGTTAGCCAATTGCGCCACGGAGACAGTCCTGCTCCACTCTCACCACCATCAGAACATATCTTCAAAGCTATCAGCACAAAGAGAAAAAAGCGCCGCACCACCACCGGGTGGGCTCGAAACTCCAACCTTTCGGTTAACAGCCGATCGTGCTAGCCAATTGCGCCATGGAAACAGTCCTGCTCCACTCTCACCACCATCAGAACATATCTTCAAAGCTATTACCACAAAGAAAAAAGCAACACACCACTCCTGGGAGGGCTCGAAACTCCAACCTTTCGGTTAACAGCCGATCGCGCTAGCCCATTGCGCCACATAGACAGCCTTGCTCCACTCTCAACACCATCAGAACATATCTTCAAAGCTATTAGCACAAAGAAAAAAAGCGCTGCACCACCACCGGGTGGGCTCGAACCTCCAACCTTTCGGTTAACAGCCGATCGCGCTAGCCAATTGCGCCACGGAGACAGTCCTGCTCCACTCTCACCACCATCAAAACATATCTTCAAAGCTATTAGTGCAAAGAAAAAAGCAGCACACCACTCCTGGGAGGACTCGAAACTCCAACCTTTCGGTTAACAGCCGATCGCGCTAGCCCATTGCGCCACGGGGACAGTCTTGCTCCACTCTCACCACCATCAGTACATATCTTCAAAGCTATCAGCACAAAGAAAAAAAACGCCGCACCACCACCGGGTGGGCTCGAAACTCCAACCTTTCGGTTAACAGCCGATCGCGCTAGCCCATTGCGCCACGGGGACAGTCTTGCTCCACTCTCACCAGCATCAGAACATATCTTCAAAGCTATCAGCCCAAAGAAAAAAAAGCGCCGCACCACCCCCGGGTGGGCTCGAACCTCCAACCTTTCGGTTAACAGCCGATCGCGCTAGCCTATTGCCCCACGGAGACAGTCGTGCTCCACTCTCACCACCGTGAGAACATTTCTTCAGAGCTATCACCCCAAAGAAAAAAAAGCGCCGCACCACCACCGGGTGGGCTCGAACCTCCAACCTTTCGGTTAAGAGCCGATCACGCTAGCCAATTGCGCCACGAAGACAGTCCTGCTGCACTTTCACCACCATCAGAACATATCTTCAAAGCTATTACCGCAAAGAAAAAAGCAACACACCACTCCCGGGAGGGCTCGAAATTCCAACCTTTCGGCTAACAGCCGATCGCGCTAGCCCATTGCGCCACGGAGACAGTCTTGCTCCACTCTCACCACCATCAGAACATATCTTCAGAGCTATCAGCCCAAAGAAAAAAAAGCGCCGCACCACCACCGGGTGGGCTCGAAACTCCAACCTTTCGGTTAACAGCCGATCGCGCTAGCCCGTTGCGCCACGGAGACAGCCTTGCTCCACTCTCAACACCATCAGAACATATCTTCAAAGCTATTAGCGCAAAGAAAAAAAGCGCCGCACCACCACCGGGTGGGCTCGAACCTCCAACCTTTCGGTTAACAGCTGATCGCGCAAGCCAATTGCGCCACGGAGACAGTCCTGCTGCACTCTCACCACCATTAGAACATATCTTTCAAGCTATCAGCCCAAGGAATAAAAAGCGCCGACACCACCGGTTGGGCTCGAACCTCCAACCTTTTGGTTAAAGGCCGATCGCGCTAGCCAATTGCGCCACGGAGACAATCGTGCTCCACGCTCACCACCATCAGAACATATCTTCAAAGCTATCAGTGCAAAGAAAAAAGCAACACACCACTCCCGGGAGGGCTCGAAACTCCAACCTTTCGGTTAACAGCCCATCGCGCTAGCCCATTGCGCCACGGAGACAGTCTTGCTCCACTCTCACCACCATCAGAACATATCTTCAAAGCTATCAGCGCAAAGAAAAAAAAGCGCCGCACCACCACCGGGTGGGCTCGAACCTCCAGCCTTTCGGTTAATGGCCGATCGCGCAAGCCAATTGCGCCACGGAGACAGTCATGCTCCACTCTCACCACCGTCAGAACATATCTTCAAAGCTATCAGCCCCAAAAAAAAGCACCGCACCACCACCGGGTGGGCTGGAACCTCCAACCTTTCGGTTAACAGCCAATCGCGTTAGCCGATTGCGCCACGAAGACAGTCATGCTCCACTCTCACCACCTTCAGAACATATCTTCAAAGCTATCAGCCCCAAAAAAAAGCACCGCACCACCACCGGGTGGGCTGGAACCTCCAACCTTTCGGTTAACAGCCAATCGCGTTAGCCAATTGCGCCACGAAGACAGTCCTGCTCCACTCTCACCACCATCAGAACATATCTTCAAAGCTATCAGCACAAAGAGAAAAAAGTGCCGCACCACCACCGGGTGGGCTCGAAACTCCAACCTTTCGGTTAACAGCCGATCGCACTAGCCAATTGCGCCACGGAGACAGTCGTGCTCCACTCTTACCACCATCAGAACATATCTTCAAAGCTATCAGCGCAAAGAAAAAAGCAACACACCACTCCCGGGAGGGCTCGAACCTCCAACCTTTCGGTTAACAGCCGATCGCACTAGCCAATTGCGCCACGGAGACAGTCGTGCTCCACTCTTACCACCATCAGAACATATCTTCAAAGCTATCAGCGCAAAGAAAATAGCAACACACCACTCCCGGGAGGGCTCGAACCTCCAACTTTTGGGTTAACAGCCGATCGCGCTGGCCAATTGCGCCACGGAGACAGTCCTGCTGCACTCTCACCACCATTAGAACATATCTTTCAAGCTATCAGCCCAAGGAATAAAAAGCGCCGACACCACCGGGTGGGCTCGAACCTCCAACCTTTCGGTTAACAGCCAATCGCGCTAGCCAATTGCGCCACGGAGACAGTCCTGCTCCACTCTCACCACCATCAGAACATATCTTCAAAGCTATTAGCGCAAAGAAAAAAGCAGCACACCACTCCCGGGAGGACTCGAAACTCCAACCTTTCGGTTAACAGCCCATCGCGCTAGCCCATTGCGCCACGGAGACAGTCTTGCTCCACTCTCACCACCATCAGAACATATCTTCAAAGCTATCAGCGCAAAGAAAAAAAAGCGCCGCACCACCACCGGGTGGGCTCGAACCTCCAGCCTTTCGGTTAATGGCCGATCGCGCAAGCCAATTGCGCCA
The DNA here is from genome assembly GCF_043290135.1 of Rhipicephalus microplus. Classification (NCBI taxonomy): domain Eukaryota; kingdom Metazoa; phylum Arthropoda; class Arachnida; order Ixodida; family Ixodidae; genus Rhipicephalus; species Rhipicephalus microplus. The sequence continues at coordinate 2,730,902 of NW_027464612.1, read as the reverse complement.
CGGAGACAGTCATGCTCCACTCTCACCACCATCAGAACATATCTTCAAAGCTATCAGCCCCAAAAAAAGCACCGCACCACCACCGGGTGGGCTGGAACCTCCAACCTTTCGGTTAACAGCCAATCGCGTTAGCCAATTGCGCCACGAAGACAGTCCTGCTCCACTCTCACCACCATCAGAACATATCTTCAAAGCTATCAGCACAAAGAGAAAAAAGTGCCGCACCACCACCGGGTGGGCTCGAAACTCCAACCTTTCGGTTAACAGCCGATCGCGCTAGCCAATTGCGCCATGGAGACAGTCCTGCTCCACTCTCACCACCATCAGAACATATCTTCAAAGCTATTACCACAAAGAAAAAAGCAACACACCACTCCTGGGAGGGCTCGAAACTCCAACCTTTCGGTTAACAGCCGATCGCGCTAGCCCGTTGCGCCACGGAGACAGCCTTGCTCCACTCTCAACACCATCAGAACATATCTTCAAAGCTATTAGCGCAAAGAAAAAAAGCGCCGCACCACCACCGGGTTGGCTCGAACCTCCAACCTTTCGGTTAACAGCCGATCGCGCTAGCCCATTGCGCCACGGGGACAGTCTTGCTCCACTCTCACCACCATCAGTACATAACTTCAAAGCTATCAGCACAAAGAAAAAAAACGCCGCACCACCACCGGGTGGGCTCGAACCTCCAACCTTTCGGTTAACAGCCGATCGCGCAAGCCAATTGCGCCACGGAGACAGTCCTGCTGCACTCTCACCACCATTAGAACATATCTTTCAAGCTATCAGCCCAAGGAATAAAAAGCGCCGACACCACCGGGTGGGCTCGAACCTCCAACCTTTTGGTTAAAGGCCGATCGCGCTAGCCAATTGCGCCACGGAGACAATCGTGCTCCACGCTCACCACCATCAGAACATATCTTCAAAGCTATCAGTGCAAAGAAAAAAGCAACACACCACTCCCGGGAGGGCTCGAAACTCCAACCTTTCGGTTAACAGCCCATCGCGCTAGCCCATTGCGCCACGGAGACAGTCTTGCTCCACTCTCACCACCATCAGAACATATCTTCAAAGCTATCAGCGCAAAGAAAAAAAAGCGCCGCACCACCACCGGGTGGGCTCGAACCTCCAGCCTTTCGGTTATTGGCCGATCGCGCAAGCCAATTGCGCCACGGAGACAGTCATGCTCCACTCTCACCACCATCAGAACATATCTTCAAAGCTATCAGCCCCAAAAAAAAGCACCGCACCACCACCGGGTGGGCTGGAACCTCCAACCTTTCGGTTAACAGCCAATCGCGTTAGCCAATTGCGCCACGAAGACAGTCCTGCTCCACTCTCACCACCATCAGAACATATCTTCAAAGCTATCAGCACAAAGAGAAAAAAGTGCCGCACCACCACCGGGTGGGCTCGAAACTCCAACCTTTCGGTTAACAGCCGATCGCGCTAGCCAATTGCGCCATGGAGACAGTCCTGCTCCACTCTCACCACCATCAGAACATATCTTCAAAGCTATTACCACAAAGAAAAAAGCAACACACCACTCCTGGGAGGGCTCGAAACTCCAACCTTTCGGTTAACAGCCGATCGCGCTAGCCCGTTGCGCCACGGAGACAGCCTTGCTCCACTCTCAACACCATCAGAACATATCTTCAAAGCTATTAGCGCAAAGAAAAAAAGCGCCGCACCACCACCGGGTTGGCTCGAACCTCCAACCTTTCGGTTAACAGCCGATCGCGCTAGCCAATTGCACCACGGAGACAGTCCCGCTCCCCTCTCACCACCATCAGAACATATTTTCAAAGCTATCAGCACAAAGAAAAAAAGCACCACACCAACACCGGGTGGGCTCGAACCTCCAACCTTTCGGATAACAGCCGATCGTGCTAGCCAACTGCGCCACGGAGATAGTCGTGCTCCACTCTCACCAGCATCAGAACATATCTTCAAAGCTATCAGCCCAAAGAAAAAAAAGCGCCGCACCACCCCCGGGTGGGCTCGAACCTCCAACCTTTCGGTTAACAGCCAATCGCGCTAGCCTATTGCCCCACGGAGACAGTCGTGCTCCACTCTCACCACCGTGAGAACATTTCTTCAGAGCTATCACCCCAAAGAAAAAAAAGCGCCGCACCACCAGCGGGTGGGCTCGAACCTCCAACCTTTCGGTTAAGAGCCGATCACGCTAGCCAATTGCGCCACGAAGACAGTCCTGCTGCACTCTCACCACCATCAGAACATATCTTCAAAGCTATTACCGCAAAGAAAAAAGCAACACACCACTCCCGGGAGGGCTCGAAATTCCAACCTTTCGGCTAACAGCCGATCGCGCTAGCCCATTGCGCCACGGAGACAGTCTTGCTCCACTCTCCCCACCATCAGAACATATCTTCAGAGCTATCAGCCCAAAGAAAAAAAGCGCCGCACCACCACCGGGTGGGCTCGAACCTTCAACCTTTCGGTTAACAGCCGATCGCACTAGCCAATTGCGCCACGGAGGCAGTCGTGCTCCACTCTTACCACCATCAGAACATATCTTCAAAGCTATCAGCCCAAAGAAAAAAAAGCGCCGCACCACCACCGGGTGGGCTCGAACCTCCAACCTTTCGGTTAACAGCCGATCGCACTAGCCAATTGCGCCACGGAGACAGTCGTGCTCCACTCTTACCACCATCAGAACATATCTTCAAAGCTATCAGCGCAAAGAAAAAAGCAACACACCACTCCCGGGAGGGCTCGAACCTCCAACTTTTGGGTTAACAGCCGATCGCGCTGGCCAATTGCGCCACGGAGACAGTCCTGCTGCACTCTCACCACCATTAGAACATATCTTTCAAGCTATCAGCCCAAGGAATAAAAAGCGCCGACACCACCGGGTGGGCTCGAACCTCCAACCTTTTGGTTAACGGCCGATCGCGCTAGCCAATTGCGCCACGGAGACAATCGTGCTCCATGCTCACCACCATCAGAACATATCTTCAAAGCTATCAGTGCAAAGAAAAAAGCAACACACCACTCCCGGGAGGGCTCGAAACTCCAACCTTTCGGTTAACAGCCCATCGCGCTAGCCCATTGCGCCACGGAGACAGTCTTGCTCCACTCTCACCACCATCAGAACATATCTTCAAAGCTATCAGCGCAAAGAAACAAAAGCGCCGCACCACCACCGGGTGGGCTCGAACCTCCAGCCTTTCGGTTAATGGCCGATCGCGCAAGCCAATTGCGCCACGGAGACAGTCATGCTCCACTCTCACCACCATCAGAACATATCTTCAAAGCTATCAGCCCCCAAAAAAAGCACCGCACCACCACCGGGTGGGCTGGAACCTCCAACCTTTCGGTTAACAGCCAATCGCGTTAGCCAATTGCGCCACGGAGACAGTCCTGCTCCACTCTCACCACCATCAGAACATATCTTCAAAGCTATCAGCACAAAGAGAAAAAAGCGCCGCACCACCAACGGGTGGGCTCGAAACTCCAACCTTTCGGTTAACAGCCGATCGTGCTAGCCAATTGCGCCATGGAAACAGTCCTGCTCCACTCTCACCACCATCAGAACATATCTTCAAAGCTATTACCACAAAGAAAAAAGCAACACACCACTCCTGGGAGGGCTCGAAACTCCAACCTTTCGGTTAACAGCCGATCGCGCTAGCCCATCGCGCCACATAGACAGCCTTGCTCCACTCTCAACACCATCAGAACATATCTTCAAAGCTATTAGCACAAAGAAAAAAAGCGCCGCACCACCACCGGGTGGGCTCGAACCTCCAACCTTTCGGTTAACAGCCGATCGCGCTAGCCAATTGCGCCACGGAGACAGTCCTGCTCCACTCTCACCACCATCAAAACATATCTTCAAAGCTATTAGTGCAAAGAAAAAAGCAGCACACCACTCCTGGGAGGACTCGAAACTCCAACCTTTCGGTTAACAGCCGATCGCGCTAGCCCATTGCGCCACGGGGACAGTCTTGCTCCACTCTCACCACCATCAGTACATATCTTCAAAGCTATCAGCACAAAGAAAAAAAACGCCGCACCACCACCGGGTGGGCTCGAACCTCCAACCTTTCGGTTAACAGCCGATCGCGCAAGCCAATTGCGCCACGGAGACAGTCCTGCTCCACTCTCACCACCATCAGAACATATCTTCAAAGCTATCGGCCCAAAGAAAAAAAGCACCGCACCACCACCGGGTGGGCTCGAACCTCCAACCTTCTGGTTAACAGGTAATCGCGCTAGCCAATTGCGCCACGGAGACAGTCCTGCTCCACTCTCACCACCATCAGAACATATCTTCAAAGCTATCAGCACAAAGAGAAAAAAGCGCCGCACCACCACCGGGTGGGCTCGAAACTCCAACCTTTCGGTTAACAGCCGATCGCGCTAGCCAATTGCGCCATGGAGACAGTCCTGCTCCACTCTCACCACCATCAGAACATATCTTCAAAGCTATTACCACAAAGAAAAAAGCAACACACCACTCCTGGGAGGGCTCGAAACTCCAACCTTTCGGTTAACAGCCGATCGCGCTAGCCCATTGCGCCACGGAGACAGCCTTGCTCCACTCTCAACACCATCAGAACATATCTTCAAAGCTATTAGCGCAAAGAAAAAAAGCGCCGCACCACCACCGGGTTGGCTCGAACCTCCAACCTTTCGGTTAACAGCCGATCGCGCTAGCCAATTGCGCCACGGAGACAGTCCTGCTCCCCTCTCACCACCATCAGAACATATTTTCAAAGCTATCAGCACAAAGAAAAAAAGCGCCACACCAACACCGGGTGCGCTCGAACCTCCAACCTTTCGGATAACAGCCGATCGTGCTAGCCAACTGCGCCACGGAGACAGTCGTGCTCCACTCTCACCAGCATCAGAACATATCTTCAAAGCTATCAGCCCAAAGAAAAAAAAGCGCCGCACCACCCCCGGGTGGGCTCGAACCTCCAACCTTTCGGTTAACAGCCGATCGCGCTAGCCTATTGCCCCACGGAGACAGTCGTGCTCCACTCTCACCACCGTGAGAACATTTCTTCAGAGCTATCACCCCAAAGAAAAAAAAGCGCCGCACCACCACCGGGTGGGCTCGAACCTCCAACCTTTCGGTTAAGAGCCGATCACGCTAGCCAATTGCGCCACGAAGACAGTCCTGCTGCACTCTCACCACCATCAGAACATATCTTCAAAGCTATTACCGCAAAGAAAAAAGCAACACACCACTCCCGGGAGGGCTCGAAATTCCAACCTTTCGGCTAACAGCCGATCGCGCTAGCCCATTGCGCCACGGAGACAGTCTTGCTCCACTCTCACCACCATCAGAACATATCTTCAGAGCTATCAGCCCAAAGAAAAAAAAGCGCCGCACCACCACCGGGTGGGCTCGAACCTTCAACCTTTCGGTTAACAGCCAATCGCACTAGCCAATTGCGCCACGGAGGCAGTCGTGCTCCACTCTTAACACCATCAGAACATATCTTCAAAGCTATCAGCCCAAAGAAAAAAAAGCGCCGCACCACCACCGGGTGGGCTCGAACCTCCAACCTTTCGGTTAACAGCCGATCGCACTAGCCAATTGCGCCACGGAGACAGTCGTGCTCCACTCTTACCACCATCAGAACATATCTTCAAAGCTATCAGCGCAAAGAAAAAAGCAACACACCACTCCCGGGAGGGCTCGAACCTCCAACCTTTCGGTTAACAGCCAATCGTGCTGGCCAATTGCGCCACGGAGACAGTCCTGCTCCACTCTCACCACCATCAGAACATATCTTCAAAGCTATTAGTGCAAAGAAAAAAGCAGCACACCACTCCCGGGAGGACTCGAAACTCCAACCTTTCGGTTAACAGCCGATCGCGCTAGCCCACTGCGCCACGGGGACAGTCTTGCTCCACTCTCACCACCATCAGTACATAACTTCAAAGCTATCAGCACAAAGAAAAAAAACGCCGCACCACCACCGGGTGGGCTCGAACCTCCAACCTTTCGGTTAACAGCCGATCGCGCTAGCCAATTGCGCCATGGAGACAGTCCTGTTCCACTCTCACCACCATCAGAACATATCTTCAAAGCTATTACCACAAAGAAAAAAGCAACACACCACTCCTGGGAGGGCTCGAAACTCCAACCTTTCGGTTAACAGCCGATCGCGCTAGCCCATTGCGCCACGGAGACAGCCTTGCTCCACTCTCAACACCATCAGAACATATCTTCAAAGCTATTAGCGCAAAGAAAAAAAGCGCCGCACCACCACCGGGTTGGCTCGAACCTCCAACCTTTCGGTTAACAGCCGATCGCGCTAGCCAATTGCGCCACGGAGACAGTCCTGCTCCCCTCTCACCACCATCAGAACATATATTCAAAGCTATCAGCACAAAGAAAAAAAGCGCCACACCAACACCGGGTGCGCTCGAACCTCCAACCTTTCGGATAACAGCCGATCGTGCTAGCCAACTGCGCCACGGAGACAGTCGTGCTCCACTCTCACCAGCATCAGAACATATCTTCAAAGCTATCAGCCCAAAGAAAAAAAAGCGCCGCACCACCCCCGGGTGGGCTTGAACCTCCAACCTTTCGGTTAACAGCCGATCGCGCTAGCCTATTGCCCCACGGAGACAGTCGTGCTCCACTCTCACCACCGTGAGAACATTTCTTCAGAGCTATCACCCCAAAGAAAAAAAAGCGCCGCACCACCACCGGGTGGGCTCGAACCTCCAACCTTTCGGTTAAGAGCCGATCACGCTAGCCAATTGCGCCACGAAGACAGTCCTGCTGCACTCTCACCACCATCAGAACATATCTTCAAAGCTATTACCGCAAAGAAAAAAGCAACACACCACTCCCGGGAGGGCTCGAAATTCCAACCTTTCGGCTAACAGCCGATCGCGCTAGCCCATTGCGCCACGGAGACAGTCTTGCTCCACTCTCACCACCATCAGAACATATCTTCAGAGCTATCAGCCCAAAGAAAAAAAAGCGCCGCACCACCACCGGGTGGGCTCGAACCTTCAACCTTTCGGTTAACAGCCAATCGCACTAGCCAATTGCGCCACGGAGGCAGTCGTGCTCCACTCTTACCACCATCAGAACATATCTTCAAAGCTATCAGCCCAAAGAAAAAAAAGCGCCGCACCACAACCGGGTGGGCTCGAACCTCCAACCTTTCGGTTAACAGCCGATCGCACTAGCCAATTGCGCCACGGAGACAGTCGTGCTCCACTCTTACCACCATCAGAACATATCTTCAAAGCTATCAGCGCAAAGTAAAAAGCAACACACCACTCCCGGGAGGGCTCGAACCTCCAACCTTTCGGTTAACAGCCAATCGTGCTGGCCAATTGCGCCACGGAGACAGTCCTGCTCCACTCTCACCACCATCAGAACATATCTTCAAAGCTATTAGTGCAAAGAAAAAAGCAGCACACCACTCCCGGGAGGACTCGAAACTCCAACCTTTCGGTTAACAGCCGATCGCGCTAGCCCATTGCGCCACGGGGACAGTCTTGCTCCACTCTCACCACCATCAGTACATAACTTCAAAGCTATCAGCACAAAGAAAAAAAACGCCGCACCACCACCGGGTGGGCTCGAACCTCCAACCTTTCGGTTAACAGCCGATCGCGCTAGCCAATTGCGCCATGGAGACAGTCCTGCTCCACTCTCACCACCATCAGAACATATCTTCAAAGCTATTACCACAAAGAAAAAAGCAACACACCACTCCTGGGAGGGCTCGAAACTCCAACCTTTCGGTTAACAGCCGATCGCGCTTGCCCATTGCGCCACGGAGACAGCCTTGCTCCACTCTCAACACCATCAGAACATATCTTCAAAGCTATTAGCGCAAAGAAAAAAAGCGCCGCACCACCACCGGGTTGGCTCGAACCTCCAACCTTTCGGTTAACAGCCGATCGCGCTAGCCAATTGCGCCACGGAGACAGTCCTGCTCCCCTCTCACCACCATCAGAACATATATTCAAAGCTATCAGCACAAAGAAAAAAAGCGCCACACCAACACCGGGTGCGCTCGAACCTCCAACCTTTCGGATAACAGCCGATCGTGCTAGCCAACTGCGCCACGGAGACAGTCGTGCTCCACTCTCACCAGCATCAGAACATATCTTCAAAGCTATCAGCCCAAAGAAAAAAAAGCGCCGCACCACCCCCGGGTGGGCTCGAACCTCCAACCTTTCGGTTAACAGCCGATCGCGCTAGCCTATTGCCCCACGGAGACAGTCGTGCTCCACTCTCACCACCGTGAGAACATTTCTTCAGAGCTATCACCCCAAAGAAAAAAAAGCGCCGCACCACCACCGGGTGGGCTCGAACCTCCAACCTTTCGGTTAAGAGCCGATCACGCTAGCCAATTGCGCCTCGAAGACAGTCCTGCTGCACTCTCACCACCATCAGAACATATCTTCAAAGCTATTACCGCAAAGAAAAAAGCAACACACCACTCCCGGGAGGGCTCGAAATTCCAACCTTTCGGCTAACAGCCGATCGCGCTAGCCCATTGCGCCACGGAGACAGTCTTGCTCCACTCTCACCACCATCAGAACATATCTTCAGAGCTATCAGCCCAAAGAAAAAAAAGCGCCGCACCACCACCGGGTGGGCTCGAACCTTCAACCTTTCGGTTAACAGCCAATCGCACTAGCCAATTGCGCCACGGAGGCAGTCGTGCTCCACTCTTACCACCATCAGAACATATCTTCAAAGCTATCAGCCCAAAGAAAAAAAAGCGCCGCACCACCACCGGGCGGGCTCGAACCTCCAACCTTTCGGTTAACAGCCGATCGCACTAGCCAATTGCGCCACGGAGACAGTCGTGCTCCACTCTTACCACCATCAGAACATATCTTCAAAGCTATCAGCGCAAAGAAAAAAGCAACACACCACTCCCGGGAGGGCTCGAACCTCCAACCTTTCGGTTAACAGCCAATCGCGCTAGCCAATTGCGCCACGGAGACAGTCCTGCTCCACTCTCACCACCATCAGAACATATCTTCAAAGCTATTAGTGCAAAGAAAAAAGCAGCACACCACTCCCGGGAGGACTCGAAACTCCAACCTTTCGGTTAACAGCCGATCGCGCTAGCCCATTGCGCCACGGGGACAGTCTTGCTCCACTCTCACCACCATCAGTACATAACTTCAAAGCTATCAGCACAAAGAAAAAAAACGCCGCACCACCACCGGGTGGGCTCGAACCTCCAACCTTTCGGTTAACAGCTGATCGCGCAAGCCAATTGCGCCACGGAGACAGTCCTGCTGCACTCTCACCACCATTAGAACATATCTTTCAAGCTATCAGCCCAAGGAATAAAAAGCGCCGACACCACCGGGTGGGCTCGAACCTCCAACCTTTTGGTTAACGGCCGATCGCGCTAGCCAATTGCGCCACGGAGACAATCGTGCTCCACGCTCACCACCATCAGAACATATCTTCAAAGCTATCAGTGCAAAGAAAAAAGCAACACACCACTCCCGGGAGGGCTCGAAACTCCAACCTTTCGGTTAACAGCCCATCGCGCTAGCCCATTGCGCCACGGAGACAGTCTTGCTCCACTCTCACCACCATCAGAACATATCTTCAAAGCTATCAGCGCAAAGAAAAAAAGCGCCGCACCACCACCGGGTGGGCTCGAACCTCCAGCCTTTCGGGTAATGGCCGATCGCGCAAGCCAATTGCGCCACGGAGACAGTCATGCTCCACTCTCACCACCATCAGAACATATCTTCAAAGCTATCAGCCCCAAAAAAAAGCACCGCACCACCACCGGGTGGGCTGGAACCTCCAACCTTTCGGTTAACAGCCAATCGCGTTAGCCAATTGCGCCACGGAGACAGTCCTGCTCCACTCTCACCACCATCAGAACATATCTTCAAAGCTATCAGCACAAAGAGAAAAAAGCGCCGCACCACCACCGGGTGGGCTCGAAACTCCAACCTTTCGGTTAACAGCCGATCGTGCTAGCCAATTGCGCCATGGAGACAGTCCTGCTCCACTCTCACCACCATCAGAACATATCTTCAAAGCTATTACCACAAAGAAAAAAGCAACACACCACTCCTGGGAGGGCTCGAAACTCCAACCTTTCGGTTAACAGCCGATCGCGCTAGCCCATTGCGCCACATAGACAGCCTTGCTCCACTCTCAACACCATCAGAACATATCTTCAAAGCTATTAGCGCAAAGAAAAAAAGCGCCGCACCACCACCGGGTGGGCTCGAGCCTCCAACATTTCGGTTAACAGCCGATCGCGCTAGCCAATTGCGCCACGGAGCCAGTCCTGCTCCACTCTCACCACCATCAGAACATATCTTCAAAGCTATTAGTGCAAAGAAAAAAGCAGCACACCACTCCCGGGAGGACTCGAAACTCCAACCTTTCGGTTAACAGCCGATCGCGCTAGTCCATTGCGCCACGGGGACAGTCTTGCTCCACTCTCACCACCATCGGTACATATCTTCAAAGCTATCAGCACAAAGAAACAAAAACGCCGCACCACCACCGGGTGGGCTCGAACCTCCAACCTTTCGGTTAACAGCCGATCGCGCATGCCAATTGCGCCACGGAGACAGTCCTGCTCCACTCTCACCACCATCAGAACATATCTTCAAAGCTATCGGCCCAAAGAAAAAAAGCACCGCACCACCACCGGGTGGCCTCGAACCTCCAACCTTCTGGTTAACAGGTAATCGCGCTAGCCAATTGCGCCACGGAGACAGTCCTGCTCCACTCTCACCACCATCAGAACATATCTTCAAAGCTATCAGCACAAAGAGAAAAAAGCGACGCACCACCACCGGGTGGGCTCGAAACTCCAACCTTTCGGTTAACAGCCGATCGCGCTAGCCAATTGCGCCATGGAGACAGTCCTGCTCCACTCTCGCCACCATCAGAACATATCTTCAAAGCTATTACCACAAAGAAAAAAGCAACACACCACTCCTGGGAGGGCTCGAAACTCCAACCTTTCGGTTAACAGCCGATCGCGCTAGCCCATTGCGCCACGGAGACAGCCTTGCTCCACTCTCAACACCATCAGAACATATCTTCAAAGCTATTAGCGCAAAGAAAAAAAGCGCCGCACCACCACCGGGTGGGCTCGAACCTCCAACCTTTCGGTTAACAGCCGATCGCGCTAGCCAATTGCGCCACGGAGACAGTCCTGCTCCACTGTCACCACCATCAGAACATATCTTCAAAGCTATCAGCACAAAGAAAAAAAGCGCCACACCAACACCGGGTGGGCTCGAACCTCCAACCTTTCGGATAACAGCCGATTGTGCTAGCCAACTGCGCCACGGAGACAGTCGTGCTCCACTCTCACCACCATCGGTACATATCTTCAAAGCTATCAGCACAAAGAAACAAAAACGCCGCACCACCACCGGGTGGGCTCGAACCTCCAACCTTTCGGTTAACAGCCGATCGCGCATGCCAATTGCGCCACGGAGACAGTCCTGCTCCACTCTCACCACCATCAGAACATATCTTCAAAGCTATCGGCCCAAAGAAAAAAAGCACCGCACCACCACCGGGTGGGCTCGAACCTCCAACCTTCTGGTTAACAGGTAATCGCGCTAGCCAATTGCGCCACGGAGACAGTCCTGCTCCACTCTCACCACCATCAGAACATATCTTCAAAGCTATCAGCACAAAGAGAAAAAAGCGCCGCACCACCACCTGGTGGGCTCGAAACTCCAACCTTTCGGTTAACAGCCGATCGTGCTAGCCAATTGCGCCATGGAGACAGTCCTGCTCCACTCTCGCCACCATCAGAACATATCTTCAAAGCTATTACCACAAAGAAAAAAGCAACACACCACTCCTGGGAGGGCTCGAAACTCCAACCTTTCGGTTAACAGCCGATCGCGCTAGCCCATTGCGCCACGGAGACAGCCTTGCTCCACTCTCAACACCATCAGAACATATCTTCAAAGCTATTAGCGCAAAGAAAAAAAGCGCCGCACCACCACCGGGTGGGCTCGAACCTCCAACCTTTCGGTTAAACGCCGATCGCGCTAGCCAATTGCGCCACGGAGACAGTCCTGCTCCGCTGTCACCACCATCAGAACATATTTTCAAAGCTATTAGTGCAAAGAAAAAAGCAGCACACCACTCCCGGGAGGGCTCGAAACTCCAACCTTTCGGTTAACAGCCGATCGCGCTAGCCCATTGCGCCACGGGGACAGTCTTGCTCCACTCTCACCACCATCAGTACATATCTTCAAAGCTATCAGCACAAAGAAAAAAAAAACGCTCCACCACCACTGGGTGGCCTCGAACCTCCAACTTTTCGGTTAACAGCCGATCGCGCAAGCCAATTGCGCCACGGAGACAGTCCTGCTCCACTCTCACCACCATCAGAACATATCTTCAAAGCTATCAGCCCAAAGAAAAAAAAGCACCGCACCACCACCGGGTGGGCTCGAACCTCCAACCTCTCGGTTAACAGGTGATCGCGCTAGCCAATTCCGCCACGGAGACAGTCCTGCTCCACTCTCACCACCATCAGAACATATCTTCAAAGCTATCAGCACAAAGAAAAAAAGCACCACACCAACACCGGGTGGGCTCGAACCTCCAACCTTTCGGATAACAGCCGATCGTGCTAGCCAACTGCGCCACGGAGACAGTCGTGCTCCACTCTCACCAGCATCAGAACATATCTTCAAAGCTATCAGCCCAAAGAAAAAAAAGCGCCGCACCACCCCCGGGTGGGCTCGAACCTCCAACCTTTCGGTTAACAGCCGATCGCGCTAGCCTATTGCCCCACGGAGACAGTCGTGCTCCACTCTCACCACCGTCAGAACATTTCTTCAGAGCTATCACCCCCAAGAAAAAAAAGCGCCGCACCACCACCGGGTGGGCTCGAACCTCCAACCTTTCGGTTAACAGCCGATCACGCTAGCCAATTGCGCCACGAAGACAGTCCTGCTGCACTCTCACCACCATCAGAACATATCTTCAAAGCTATTACTGCAAAGAAAAAAGCAACACACCACTCCCGGGAGGGCTCGAAATTCCAACCTTTCGGCTAACAGCCGATCGCACTATCCCATTGCGCCACGGAGACAGTCTTGCTCCACTCTCACCACCATCAGAACATATCTTCAGAGCTATCAGCCCAAAGAAAAAAAAGCGCCGCACCACCACCGGGTGGGCTCGAACCTTCAACCTTTCGGTTAACAGCCGATCGCACTAGCCAATTGCGCCACGGAGGCAGTCGTGCTCCACTCTTACCACCATCAGAACATATCTTCAAAGCTATGACCGCAAAGAAAAAAGCAACACACCACTCCTGGGAGGTCTCGAAATTCCAACCTTTTGGTTAACGGCCGATCGCGCTAGCCAATTGCGCCACGGAGACAATCGTGCTCCACGCTCACCACCATCAGAACATATCTTCAAAGCTATTACCGCAAAGAAAAAAGCAACACACCACTCCCGGGCGGGCTCGAAATTCCAACCTTTTGGTTAACGGCCGATCGCGCTAGCCAATTGCGCCACGGAGACAATCGTGCTCCACGCTCACCACCATCAGAACATATCTTCAAAGCTATCAGCGCAAAGAAAAAAGCAACACACACCCACCCGGGAAGGCTCGAACCTCCAACCTTTCGGTTAACAGCCGATCGCGCTAGCCCACTGCGCCACAGAGACAGTCGTGCTCCACTCTCACCACCGTCAGACCATTTCTTCAGAGCTATCGCCCCAAAGAAAAAAAAGAGCCGCACCACCACCGGGTGGGCTCAAACTTCCAACCTTCCGGTTAACAGCCGATCGCGCTAGCCAATTGCGCCACGAAGACAGTCCTGCTGCACTCTCACCACCATCAGAACATATCTTCAAAGCTATTACCACAAAGAAAAAAGCAACACACCACTCCCGGGAGGGCTCGAAATTCCAACCTTTTGGTTAACGGCCGATCGCGCTAGCCAATTGCGCCACGGAGACAATCGTGCTCCACGCTCACCACCATCAGAACATATCTTCAAAGCTATCAGCGCAAAGAAAAAAAGCGCCACACCAACACCGGGTGGGCTCGAACCTCCAACCTTTCGGATAACAGCCGATCGTGCTAGCCAACTGCGCCACGGAGACAGTCGTGCTCCACTCTCACCAGCATCAGAACATATCTTCAAAGCTATCAGCCCAAAGAAAAAAAAGCGCCGCACCACCCCCGGGTGGGCTCGAACCTCCAACCTTTCGGTTAACAGCCGATCGCGCTAGCCTATTGCCCCTCGGAGACAGTCGTGCTCCACTCTCACCACCGTCAGAACATTTCTTCAGAGCTATCACCCCCAAGAAAAAAAAGCGCCGCACCACCACCGGGTGGGCTCGAACCTCCAACCTTTCGGTTAACAGCCGATCACGCTAGCCAATTGCGCCACGAAGACAGTCCTGCTGCACTCTCACCACCATCAGAACATATCTTCAAAGCTATTACTGCAAAGAAAAAAGCAACACACCACTCCCGGGAGGGCTCGAAATTCCAACCTTTCGGCTAACAGCCGATCGCACTATCCCATTGCGCCACGGAGACAGTCTTGCTCCACTCTCACCACCATCAGAACATATCTTCAGAGCTATCAGCCCAAAGAAAAAAAAGCGCCGCACCACCACCGGGTGGGCTCGAACCTTCAACCTTTCGGTTAACAACCGATCGCACTAGCCAATTGCGCCACGGAGGCAGTCGTGCTCCACTCTTACCACCATCAGAACATATCTTCAAAGCTATGACCGCAAAGAAAAAAGCAACACACCACTCCTGGGAGGTCTCGAAATTCCAACCTTTTGGTTATCGGCCGATCGCGCTAGCCAATTGCGCCACGGAGACAATCGTGCTCCACGCTCACCACCATCAGAACATATCTTCAAAGCTATTACCGCAAAGAAAAAAGCAACACACCACTCCCGGGAGGGCTCGAAATTCCAACCTTTTGGTTAACGGCCGATCGCGCTAGCCAATTGCGCCACGGAGACAATCGTGCTCCACGCTCACCACCATCAGAACATATCTTCAAAGCTATCAGCGCAAAGAAAAAAGCAACACACACCCACCCGGGAAGGCTCGAACCTCCAACCTTTCGGTTAACAGCCGATCGCGCTAGCCCACTGCGCCACAGAGACAGTCGTGCTCCACTCTCACCACCGTCAGACCATTTCTTCAGAGCTATCGCCCCAAAGAAAAAAAAGAGCCGCACCACCACCGGGTGGGCTCGAAACTCCAACCTTTCGGTTAACAGCCGATCGTGCTAGCCAATTGCGCCATGGAGACAGTCCTGCTCCACTCTCGCCACCATCAGAACATATCTTCAAAGCTATTACCACAAAGAAAAAAGCAACACACCACTCCCGGGAGGACTCGAAATTCCAACCTTTCGGTTAACAGCCGATCGCGCTAGCCCATTGCGCCACGGAGACAGTCTTGCTCCACTCTCAACACCATCAGAACATATTATCAAAACTATTAGCGCAAAGAAAAAAAGCGCCGCACCATCACCGGGTGGGCTCGAACCTCCAACCTTTCGGTTAAAAGCGGATCGCGCTAGCCAATCGCGCCACGGAGACAGTCCTGCTCCACTTTCACCACCATCAGAACATATCTTCAAAGCTATTAGTGCAAAGAAAGAAGCAACACACCATTCCCGGGAGGGCTCGAAACTCCAACCATTCGGTTTACAGCCGATCGCGCTAGCCCATTGCGCCACGAAGACAGTCCTGCTGCACTCTCACCACCATCAGAACATATCTTCAAAGCTATTACCGCAAAGAAAAAAGCAACACACCACTCCCGGGAGGACTCGAAATTCCAACCTTTCGGTTAACAGCCGATCGCGCTAGCCCATTGCGCCACGGAGACAGTCTTGCTCCACTCTCAACACCATCAGAACATATTATCAAAACTATTAGCGCAGAGAAAAAAAGCGCCGCACCATCACCGGGTGGGCTCGAACCTCCAACCTTTCGGTTAAAAGCCGATCGCGCTAGCCAATCGCGCCACGGAGACAGTCCTGCTCCACTTTCACCACCATCAGAACATATCTTCAAAGCTATTAGTGCAAAGAAAAAAGCAACACACCATTCCCGGGAGGGCTCGAAACTCCAACCCTTCGGTTTACAGCCGATCGCGCTAGCCCATTGCGCCACGAGGACAGTCTTGCTCCACTCTCACCACCATCAGAACATATATTCAAAGCTATAGCACAAAGAAAAAAAAGCGCCGCACCACCACCGGGTGGGCTCGAACCTCCAACCGTTCGGTTAACAGCCGATTGCGCAAGCCAATTGCGCCACGGAGACAGTCCTGCTCCACTCTCACCACCATCAGAACATATCTTCAAAGCTATCAGCCCAAAGAAAAAAAGCACCGCACCACCACCGGGTGGGCTCGAACTTCCAACCTTTCGGTTAACAGCCAATCGCGCTAGCCAATTGCGCCACGGAGACAGTCCTGCTCCACACTCACCACCGTCAAAACATTTATTCAGAGCTATCACCCCAAAGAAAAAAAGCGCCGCACCACCACCGGGTGGGCTCGAACCTCCAACCTTTCAGTTAACCGCCGATCGCGCTAGCCGATTGCGCCACGGAGACAGTTCGCTCCACTCTCACCACCATCAGAATATATCTTTAAAGCTATCAGCGCAAAGAAAAAAGAGCGCCGCACCACCACCGGGTGGGCTCGAACCTCCAACCTTTCGATTAACAGCCGATCGCGCAAGCCAATTGCGCCACGGAGACAGTCCTGCTTCACTCCCACCACCATCAGAATATATATTCAAAGCTATCAGCCCAAAGAAAAAAAAGCGCCGCACCACCACCGGGTGGGCTCGAACCTCCAACCTTTCGGTTAACAGCCGATCGCGCTAGTCTATTGCGCCACGGAGATAGCCTTGCTCCACTCGCAACACCATCAGAACATATCTTCAAAGCTATTAGCGCAAAGAAAAAAAGCGCCGCACCATCACCGGGTGGGCTCGAACCTCCAACCTTTCGGTTAAAAGCCGATCGCGCTAGCCAATCGCGCCATGGAGACAGTCCTGCTCCATTTTCACCACCATCAGAACATATCTTCAAAGCTAATAGTGCAAAGAAAAAAGCAACACACCACTCCCGGGAGGGCTCGAAACTCCAAACTTTCGGTTAAGGGCCGATCGCGCAAGCCTATTGCGCCACGGAGACAGTCCTGCTCCACTCTCACCACCGTCAAAACATTTATTCAGAGCTATCACCCCAAAGAAAAAAAAGCGCCGCCCCACCACCGGGAGGGCTCGAAACTCCAACCTTTCGGTTAACAGGCGATCGCGCTAGTCCATTGCGCCACGGAAACAGTCTTGCTTCACTCTCACCACCATCAGAACATATCTTCCAAGCTATCAGCACAAAGAAAAAAAGCGCCACACCATCATCGGGTGGGCTCGAACCTCCAACCTTTCGGTTAACAGCCGATCGCGCAAGCCAATTGCGCCACGGAGACAGTCCTGCTCCACACTCACCACCGTCAAAACATTTATTCAGAGCTATCACCCCAAAGAAAAAAAAGCGCCGCACCACCACCGGGTGGGCTCGAACCTCCAACCTATCAGTTAACAGCCGATCGCGCTAGCCGATTGCGCCACGGAGACAGTTCGCTCCACTCTCACCACCATCAGAATATATTTTTAAAGCTATCAGCGCAAAGAAAAAAAAGCGCCGCACCACCACCGGGTGGGCTCGAACCTCCAACCTTTCGGTTAACAGCCGATCGCGCAAGCCAATTGCGCCACTGAGACAGTCCTGCTTCACTCCCACCACCATCAGAATATATATTCAAAGCTATCAGCCCAAAGAAAAAAAAGCGCCGCACCACCACCGGGTGGGCTCGAACCTCCAACCTTTCGGTTAACAGCCGATCGCGCTAGCCTATTGCGCCACGGAGATAGCCTTGCTCCACTCTCAACAGCATCAGAACATATCTTCAAAGCTATTAGCGCAAAGAAAAAAAGCGCCGCACCACCACCGGGTTGGCTCGAACCTCCAACCTTTCGGTTAACAGCCGATCGCGCTAGCCAATTGCGCCACGGAGACAGTCCTGCTCCCCTCTCACCACCATCAGAACATATTTTCAAAGCTATCAGCACAAAGAAAAAAAGCGCCACACCAACACCGGGTGGGCTCGAACCTCCAACCTTTCGGATAACAGCCGATCGTGCTAGCCAACTGCGCCACGGAGACAGTCGTGCTCCACTCTCACCAGCATCAGAACATATCTTCAAAGCTATCAGCCCAAAGAAAAAAAAGCGCCGCACCACCCCCGGGTGGGCTCGAACCTCCAACCTTTCGGTTAACAGCCGATCGCGCTAGCCTATTGCCCCACGGAGACAGTCGTGCTCCACTCTCACCACCGTGAGAACATTTCTTCAGAGCTATCACCCCAAAGAAAAAAAAGCGCCGCACCACCACCGGGTGGGCTCGAACCTCCAACCTTTCGGTTAAGAGCCGATCACGCTAGCCAATTGCGCCACGAAGACAGTCCTGCTGCACTCTCACCACCATCAGAACATATCTTCAAAGCTATTACCGCAAAGAAAAAAGCAACACACCACTCCCGGGAGGGCTCGAAATTCCAACCTTTCGGCTAACAGCCGATCGCGCTAGCCCATTGCGCCACGGAGACAGTCTTGCTCCACTCTCACCACCATCAGAACATATCTTCAGAGCTATCAGCCCAAAGAAAAAAAGCGCCGCACCACCACCGGGTGGGCTCGAACCTTCAACCTTTCGGTTAACAGCCGATCGCACTAGCCAATTGCGCCACGGAGGCAGTCGTGCTCCACTCTTACCACCATCAGAACATATCTTCAAAGCTATCAGCCCAAAGAAAAAAAAGCGCCGCACCACCACCGGGTGGGCTCGAACCTCCAACCTTTCGGTTAACAGCCAATCGCACTAGCCAATTGCGCCACGGAGACAGTCGTGCTCCACTCTTACCACCATCAGAACATATCTTCAAAGCTATCAGCGCAAAGAAAAAAGCAACACACCACTCCCGGGAGGGCTCGAACCTCCAACTTTTGGGTTAACAGCCGATCGCGCTGGCCAATTGCGCCACGGAGACAGTCCTGCTGCACTCTCACCACCATTAGAACATATCTTTCAAGCTATCAGCCCAAGGAATAAAAAGCGCCGACACCACCGGGTGGGCTCGAACCTCCAACCTTTTGGTTAACGGCCGATCGCGCTAGCCAATTGCGCCACGGAGACAATCGTGCTCCACGCTCACCACCATAAGAACATATCTTCAAAGCTATCAGCGCAAAGAAAAAAGCAACACACACCCACCCGGGAAGGCTCGAACCTCCAACTTTTTGGTTAACAGCCGATCGCGCTAACCAATGGCGCCACGGGGACAGTCCAGCTCCACTCTCACCACCGTCAGAACATTTCTTCAGAGCTATCAGCCCAAAGAAAAAAAAGCGCCGCACCACCACCGGGTGGGCTCGAACCTCCAACCTTTCCGTTAACAGCCGATCGCGCTAGCCCACTGCGCCACAGAGACAGTCGTGCTCCACTCTCACCACCGTCAGACCATTTCTTCAGAGCTATCGCCCCAAAGAAAAAAAAGAGCCGCACCACCACCGGGTGGGCTCGAACCTCCAACCTTTCGGTTAACAGCCGATCGCGCTAGCCAATTGCGCCACGAAGACAGTCCTGCTGCACTCTCACCACCATCAGAACATATCTTCAAAGCTATTACCGCAAAGAAAAAAGCAACACACCACTCCCGGGAGGGCTCGAAATTCCAACCTTTCGGTTAACAGCCGATCGCGCTAGCCCATTGCGCCACGGAGACAGTCTTGCTCCACTCTCACCACCATCAGAAGATATCTTCAAACTATCAGCGCAAAAAAAAAGCGCCGCACCACCACCGGGTGGGCTCGAAACTCCAACCTTTTTGTTAACAGCCGATCGCGCTTGCCCATTGCGCCACGGAGACGGTCTTGCTCCACTCTCACCACCATCAGAACATATCTTCAAAGCTATCAGCCCAAAGAAAAAAAAGCGCCGCACCACCACCGGGTGGGCTCGAACTTTCAACCTTTCGGTTAACAGCTGATAGCACTCGCCAATTGCGCCACGGAGGCAGTCGTGCTCCACTCTTACCACCATCAGAACATATCTTCAAAGCTATTAGCACAAAGAAAAAAAAAGCGCCGCACCACCACCGGGTGGGCTCGAACCTCCCACCTTTCGGTTAACAGCCGATCGCGCTAGCCCATTGCGCCACGGAGATAGCCTTGCTCCACTCTCAACACCATCAGAGCATATCTTCAAAGCTATTAGCGCAAAGAAAAAAAGCGCCGCACCATCACCGGGTGGGCACGAACCTCCAACCTTTCGGTTAAAAGCCGATCGCGCTAGCCAATCGCGCCACGGAGACAGTCCTGCTCCACTTTCACCACCATCAGAACATATCTTCAAAGCTATTAGTGCAAAGAAAAAAGCAACACACCATGCCCGGGAGGGCTCGAAACTCCAACCCTTCGGTTTACAGCCGATCGCGCTAGCCCATTGCGCCATGAGGACAGTCTTGCTACACTCTCACCACCATCAGAACATATCTTCAAAGCTATCTGCACAAGGAAAAAAAAAGCGCCGCAACACCACCGGGTGAGCTGGAACCTCCAACCTTTCGGTTAACAGCCGATTGCGCAAGCCAATTGCGCCATGGAGACAGTCCTGCTCCACTCTCACCACCATCAGAACATATCTTCAAAGCTATCAGCCCGAAGAAAAAAAGCACCGCACCACCACCGGGTGGGCTCGAACTTCCAACCTTTCGGTTAACAGCCAATCGCGCTAGCCAATTGCGCCACGGAGACAGTCCTGCTTCATTCTCACCACCATCAGAACATATCTTCAAAGCTATCAGCACAAAGAAAAAAAGCGCCACACCATCATCGGGTGGGCTCGAACCTCCAACCTTTCGGTTAACAGCCGATCGCGCAAGCCAATTGCGCCACGGAGACGGTCCTGCTCCACACTCACTACCGTCAAAACATTTATTCAGAGCTATCACCCCAAAGAAAAAAAAGCGCCGCACCACCACCGGGTGGGCTCGAACCTCCAACCTTTCAGTTAACAGCCGATCGCGCTAGCCGATTGCGCCACGGAGACAGTTCGCTCCACTCTCACCACCATCAGAACATATCTTCAAAGCTATCAGCGCAAAGAAAAAAAGCGCCGCACCACCACCGGGTGGGCTCGAACCTCCAACCTTTCGGTTAACAGCCGATCGCGCAAGCCAATTGCGCCACGGAGACAGTCCTGCTTCACTCCCACCACCATCAGAACATATATTCAAAGCTATCAGCCAAAGAAAAAAAAAAGAACCGCACCACCACCGGGTGGGCTCGAACCTCCAACCTTTCGGTTAACAGCCAATCGCGCTAGCCAATTGCGCCACGGAGACAGTCCTGCTCCACTCTCGACCATCAGAACATATCTTCAAAGCTATCAGCACAAAGAAAAAAAAGCGCCGCACCCCCACCGGGTGGGCTCGAAACTCCAACCTTTCGGTTAACAGCCGATCGCGCTAGCCAATTGCGCCATGGAGACAGTCCTGCTCCACTCTCACCACCATCAGAACATATCCTCAAAGCTATTACCACAAAAAAAGCAAAACACCACTCCTGGGTGGGCTCGAAACTCCAACCTTTCGGTTAACAGCCGATCGCGCTAGCCCATTGCGCCACGGAGACAGCCTTGCTCCACTCTCAACACCATCAGAACATATCTTCAAAGCTATTAGCGCAAAGAAAAAAAGCGCCGCGCCACCACCGGGTGGGCTCGAACCTCCAACCTTTCGGTTAACAGCCGATCGCGCTAGCCACCAATTGCGCCACGGAGACAGTCCTGCTTCATTTTCACCACCATCAGAACATATCTTCAAAGCTAATAGTGCAAAGAAAAAAGCAACAGACCACTCCCGGGAGGGCTCGAAACTCCAAACTTTCGGTTAACAGCCGATCGCGCTAGCCCAATGCGCCACGGGGACAGTCCTGCTCCACTGTCACCACCATCAGAACATATCTTCAAAGCTATCAGCCCAAAGAAAAAAAGCACCGCACCACAACCGGGTGGGCTCGAAACTCCAACCTCTCGGTTAACAGCCAATCGCGCTAGCCAATTGCGCCACGGAGACAGTCCTGCTCCACTCTCACCACCCTCATAACATATCTTCAAATCTATCAGCACAAAGAAAAAAAAAACGCCACACCATCACCGGGTGGGCTCGAACCTCCAACCTTTCGGTTAACAGCCGATCGCGCGAGCCAATTGCGCCACGGAGACAGTCCTGCTCCACTCTCACCACCGTCAAATCATTTATTCAGAGCTATCACCCCAAAGAAAAAAAAGCGCCGCACCACCACCGGGAGGGCTCGAAACTCCAACCTTTCGGTTAACAGCCGATCGCGCTAGTCCATTGCGCCACGGACACAGTCTTGCTCCACTCTCACCACCATCAGAACATATCTTCAACGCTATCAGCGCAAAGAAAAAAAAGCGCCGCACCACCACCGGGTGGGCTCGAACCTCCAACCTTTCGGTTAACAGCCGATCGCGCTAGCCCATTGCGCCACGGGGACAGTCTTGCTCCACTCTCACCACCATCAGAACATATCTTCAAAGCTATCAGCGCAAAGAAAAAAAAGCGCCGCACCACCACCGGGTGGGCTCGAACCTCCAACCTTTCGGTTAACAGCCGATCGCGCTAGCAAATTGCGCCACGGAGACAGTCTTGCTCCACTCTCAACACCATCAGAACATATCTTCAAAGCTACAAGCGCAAAGAAAAAAAAGCGCCACACCATCACTGGGTGGGCTCGAACCTCCAACCTTTCGGTTAACAGCCGATCGCGCAAGCCAATTGCGCCACGGAGACAGTCCTGCTCCACTCTCACCACCGTCAAAACATTTATTCAGAGCTATCACCCCAAAGAAAAAAAAGCGCCGCACCACCACCGGGTGGGCTCGAAACTCCAACCATTTGGTTAAGAGCCGATCGCGCTTGCCCATTGCGCCACGGGGACGGTCTTGCTCCACTCTCACCACCATCAGAACATATCTTCAAAGCTATCAGCCCAAAGAAAAAAAAGCGCCGCACCACCACCGGGTGGGCTCGAACTTTCAACCTTTCGGTTAACAGCTGATCGCACTCGCCAATTGCGCCACGGAGGCAGTCGTGCTCCACTCTTACCACCATCAGAACATATCTTCAAAGCTATCAGCACAAAGAAAAAAAAAGCGCCGCACCACCACCGGGTGGGCTCGAACCTCCAACCTTTCGGTTAACAGCCAATCGCGCTAGCCAATTGCGCCACGGAGACAGTCCGGCTTCACTCTCACCACCATCAGAACATATCTTCAAAGCTATCAGCACAAAGAAAAAAAGCGCCACACCACTCCTGGGAGGGCTCGAAACTCCAACCTTTCGGTTAACAGCCGATCGCGCTAGCCCATTGCGCCACAGAGACAGCCTTGCTCCACTCTCAACACCATCAGAACATATCTTCAAAGCTATTAGCGCAAAGAAAAAAAGCGCCGCGCCAACACCGGGTGGGCTCGAACCTCCAACCTTTCGGTTGACAGCCGATCGCGCTAGCCAATTGCGCCACGGAGACAGTCCTGCTTCATTTTCACCACCATCAGAACATATCTTCAAAGCTAATAGTGCAAAGAAAAAAGCAACACACCACTCCCGGGAGGGCTCGAAACTCCAAACTTTCGGTTGACAGCCGATCGCGCTAGCCCAATGCGCCACGGGGACAGTCTTGCTCCACTCTCACCACCATCAGAACATATCTTCAAAGCTATCAGCGCAAAAAAAAGCGCCGCACCACCACCGGGTGGGCTCGAACCTCCAAACTTTCGGTTAACAGCCGATCGCGCAAGCCAATTGCGCCACGGAGACAGTCCTGCTCCACTGTCACCACCATCAGAACATATCTTCAAAGCTATCAACCCAAAGAAAAAAAGCACCGCACCACCACCGGGTGGGCTCGAACCTCCAACCTCTCGGTTAACAGTCAATCGCGCTAGCCAATTGCGCCACGGAGACAGTCCTGCTCCACTCTCACCACCCTCATAACATATCTTCAAATCTATCAGCACAAAGAAAAAAAAGCGCCACACCATCACCGGGTGGGCTCGAACCTCCAACCTTTCGGTTAACAGCCGATCGCGCAAGCCAATTGCGCCACGGAGACAGTCCTGCTCCACTCTCACCACCGTCAAAACATTTATTCAGAGCTATCACCCCAAAGAAAAAAAAGCGCCGCACCACCACCGGGAAGGCTCGAAACTCCAACCTTTCGGTTAACAGCCGATCGCGCTAGTCCATTGCGCCACAAACACAGTCTTGCTCCACTCTCACCACCATCAGAACATATCTTCAAAGCTATCAGCGCAAAGAAAAAAAAGCGCCGCACCACCACCGGGTGGGCTCGAACCTCCAACCTTTTGGTTAACAGCCGATCGCGCTAGCCCATTGCGCCACGGAGACAGTCTTGCTCCCTTCTCACCACCATCAGAACATATCTTCAAAGCTATCAGCCCAAAGAAAAAAAGCGCCGCACCACCACCGGGTGGGCTCGAACCTCCAACCTTTCGGTTAACAGCCGATCGCACTAGCCAATTGCGCCACGGAGACAGTCGTGCTCCACTCTTACCACCATCAGAACATATCTTCAAATCTATCAGCGCAAAGAAAA
The DNA here is from genome assembly GCF_043290135.1 of Rhipicephalus microplus. Lineage (NCBI taxonomy): Eukaryota > Metazoa > Arthropoda > Arachnida > Ixodida > Ixodidae > Rhipicephalus > Rhipicephalus microplus. The sequence goes on along the minus strand of NW_027464612.1, from coordinate 2,706,137 downwards.
AAGCAACACACCACTCCCGGGAGGGCTCGAACCTCCAACTTTTGGGTTAACAGCCGATCGCGCTGGCCAATTGCGCCACGGAGGCAGTCCTGCTGCACTCTCACCACCATTAGAACATACCTTTCAAGCTATCAGCCGAAAGAATAAAAAGCGCCAACACCACCGGGTGGGCTCGAACCTCCAACCTTTTGGTTAACGGCCGATCGCGCTAGCCAATTGCGCCACGGAGACAATCGTGCTCCACGCTCACCACCATCAGAACATATCTTCAAAGCTATCAGCGCAAAGAAAAAAGCAACACACACCCACCCGGGAAGGCTCGAACCTCCAACTTTTTGGTTAACAGCCGATCGCGCTAACCAATGGCGCCACGGGGACAGTCCTGCTCCACTCTCACCACCGTCAGAACATTTCTTCAGAGCTATCAGCCCAAAGAAAAAAATTCGCCGCACCACCACCGGGTGGGCTCGAACCTCCAACCTTTCGATTAACAGCCGATCGCGCTAGCCCACTGCGCCACAGAGACAGTCGTGCTCCACTCTAACCACCGTCAGACCATTTCTTCAGAGCTATCGCCCCAAAGAAAAAAAAAAGCGCCGCACCACCACCGGGTGGGCTCGAACCTCCAACCTTTCGGTTAACAGCCGATCGCACTAGCCAATTGCGCCACGGAGACAGTCCCGCTCAACTCTCACCGCCGTCAGAACATTTCTTCAGAGCTATCAGCACAAAAAAAAAGCGCCACACCACCACCGGGTGGGCTCGAAACTCCAACCTTTCGGTTAACAGCCGATCGCGCTAGCCAATCGCGCCACGGAGACAGTTCTGCTCCACTCTCACTACCACCAGAACATATCTTCAAAGCTATCAGTGCAAAGAAAAAAGCAACACACCACTCCCGGGAGGGCTCGAAACTCCAACCTTTCGGTTAACAGCCCATCGCGCTAGCCCTATGCGCCACGGGGACAGTCTTGCTCCACACTCACCACTATCAGAACATATCTTCAAAGCTATCAGCGCAAAGAAAAAAAAGCGCCGCACCACCACCGGGTGGGCTCGAACCTCCAGCCTTTCGGTTAATAGCCGATCGCGCAAGCCAATTGCGCCACGGAGACAGTCCTGCTCCACTCTCACCACCGTCAAAACATTTATTCAGAGCTATCACCCCAAAGAAAAAAAAAAGCGCCGCACCCACACCGGGAGGGCTCGAAACTCCAACCTTTCGGTTAACAGCTGATCGCACTCGCCAATTGCGCCACGGAGGCAGTCGTGCTCCACTTTCACCACCATCAGAACATATCTTCAAAGCTATTAGTGCAAAGAAAAAAGCAACACACCATTCCCGGGAGGGCTCGAAACTCCAACCCTTCGGTTTACAGCCGATCGCGCTAGCCCATTGCGCCTCAAGGACAGTCTTGCTCCACTCTCACCACCATCAGAACATATCTTCAAAGCTATCAGCACAAAGAAAAAAAAGCGCCGCACCACCACCGGGTGGGCTCGAACCTCCAACCTTTCGGTTAACAGCCGATTGCGCAAGCCAATTGCGCCACGGAGACAGTCCTTCTCCACTCTCACCACCATCAGAACATATCTTCAAAGCTATCAGCCCAAAGAAAAAAAGCACCGCACCACCACCGGGTGGGCTCGAACTTCCAACCATTCGGTTAACAGCCAATCGCGCCAGCCAATTGCGCCACGGAAACAGTCCTGCTTCACTCTCACCACCATCAGAACATATCTTCAAAGCTATCAGCACAAAGAAAAAAAGCGCCGCACCATCATCGGGTGGGCTCGAACCTCCAACCTTTCGGTTAACAGCCGATCGCGCATGCCAATTGCGCCACGGAGACAGTCCTGCTCCACACTCACCACCGTCAAAACATTTATTCAGAGCTATCACCCCAAAGAAAAAAAAGCGCCGCACCACCACCGGGTGGGCTCGAACCTCCAACCTTTCAGTTAACAGCCGATTGCGCTAGCCAATTGCGCCACGGAGACAGTTCGCTCCACTCTCACCACCATCAGAACATATCTTCAAAGCTATCAGCGCAAAGAAAAAAAAGCGCCGCACCACCACCGGGTGGGCTCGAACCTCCAACCTTTCGGTTAACAGCCGATTGCGCAAGCCAATTGCGCCACGGAGACAGTCCTGCTTCACTCCCACCACCATCAGAACATATATTCAAAGCTATCAGCCCAAAGAAAAAAAAACCGCACCACCACCGGGTGGGCTCGAACCTCCAACTTTTCGGTTAACAGCCAATCGCGCTAGCCAATTGCGCCACGGAGACAGTCCTGCTCCACTCTCGACCATCAGAACATATCTTCAAAGCTATCAGCACAAAGAAAAAAAAGCGCCGCACCACCACCGGGTGGGCTCGAAACTCCAACCTTTCGGTTAACAGCCGATCGCGCTAGCCAATTGCGCCATGGAGACAGTCCTGCTCCAATCTCACCACCATCAGAACATATCCTCAAAGCTATTACCACAAAAAAAAGCAACACACCACTCCTGGGAGGGCTCGAAACTCCAACCTTTCGGTTAACAGCCGATCGCGCTAGCCCATTGCGCCACAGAGACAGCCTTGCTCCACTCTCAACACCATCAGAACATATCTTCAAAGCTATTAGCGCAAAGAAAAAAAGCGCCGCGCCAACACCGGGTGGGCTCGAACCTCCAACCTTCCGGTTGATAGCCGATCGCGCTAGCCAATTGCGCCACGGAGACAGTCCTGCTTCATTTTCACCACCATCAGAACATATCTTCAAAGCTAATAGTGCAAAGAAAAAAGCAACACACCACTCCCGGGAGGGCTCGAAACTCCAAACTTTCGGTTGACAGCCGATCGCGCTAGCCCAACGCGCCACGAGGACAGTCTTGCTCCACTCTCACCACCATCAGAACATATCTTCAAAGCTATCAGCGCAAAAAAAAGGCGCCGCACCACCACCGGGTGGGCTCGAACCTCCAAACTTTCGGTTAACAGCCGATCGCGCAAGCCAATTGCGCCACGGAGACAGTCCTGCTCCACTGTCACCACCATTAGAATATATCTTCAAAGCTATCAGCCCAAAAAAAAAGCACCGCACCACCACCGGGTGGGCTCGAACCTCCAACCTCTCGGTTAACAGTCAATCGCGCTAGCCAATATCGCCACGGAGACGGTCCTGCTCCACTCTCACCACCCTCATAACATATCTTCAAATCTATCAGCACAAAGAAAAAAAAGCGCCACACCATCACCGGGTGGGCTCGAACCTCCAACCTTTCGGTTAACAGCCGATCGCGCAAGCCAATTGCGCCACGGAGACAGTCCTGCTCCACTCTCACCACCGTCAAAACATTTATTCAGAGCTATCACCCCAAAGAAAAAAAAGCGCCGCACCACCACCGGGAGGGCTCGAAACTCCAACCTTTCGGTTAACAGCCGATCGCGCTAGTCCATTGCGCCACGGACACAGTCTTGCTCCACTCTCACCACCATCAGAACATATCTTCAAAGCTATCAGCGCAAAGAAAAAAAAGCGCCGCACCACCACCGGGTGGGCTCGAACCTCCAACCTTTTGGTTAACAGCCGATCGCGCTAGCCCATTGCGCCACGGAGACAGTCTTGCTCCCTTCTCACCACCATCAGAACATATCTTCAAAGCTATCAGCCCAAAGAAAAAAAGCGCCGCACCACCACCGGGTGGGCTCGAACCTCCAACCTTTCGGTTAACAGCCGATCGCACTAGCCAATTGCGCCACGGAGACAGTCGTGCTCCACTCTTACCACCATCAGAACTTATCTTCAAAGCTATCAGCGCAAAGAAAAAAGCAACACACCACTCCCGGGAGGGCTCGAACCTCCAACTTTTGGGTTAATAGCCGATCGCGCTGGCCAATTGCGCCACGGAGGCAGTCCTGCTGCACTCTCACCACCATTAGAACATACCTTTCAAGCTATCAGCCCAAAGAATAAAAAGCGCCGACACCACCGGGTGGGCTCGAACCTCCAACCTTTTGGTTAACGGCCGATCGCGCTAGCCAATTGCGCCACGGAGACAATCGTGCTCCACGCTCACCACCATCAGAACATATCTTCAAAGCTATCAGCGCAAAGAAAAAAGCAACACACACCCACCCGGGAAGGCTCGAACCTCCAACTTTTTGGTTAACAGCCGATCGCGCTAACCAATGGCGCCACGGGGACAGTCCTGCTCCACTCTCACCACCGTCAGAACATTTCTTCAGAGCTATCAGCCCAAAGAAAAAAAAGCGCCGCACCACCACCGGGTGGGCTCGAACCTCCAACCTTTCGGTTAACAGCCGATCGCGTTAGCCCACTGCGCCACAGAGACAGTCGTGCTCCACTCTAACCACCGTCAGACCATTTCTTCAGAGCTATTACCACAAAGAAAAAAAAGCGCCGCAACACCACCGGGTGGGATCGAACCTCCAACCTTTCGGTTAACAGCCGATCGCGCTAGCCAATTGCGCCACGAAGACAGTCCTGCTGCACCCTCACCACCATCAGAACATATCTTCAAAGCTATTACCGCAAAGAAAAAAGCAACACACCACTCCCGGGAGGGCTCGAAATTCCAACCTTTCGGTTAACAGCCGATCGCGCTAGCCCATTGCGCCACGGACACAGTCTTGCTCCACTCTCACCACCATCAGAACATATCTTCAAACTATCAGGGCAAAAAAAAGCGCCGCACCACCACTGGGTGGGCTCGAAATTCCAACCTTTTGGTTAACAGCCGATCGCGCTTGCCCATTGCGCCACGGGGACAGTCTTGCTCCACTCTCACCACCATCAGAACATATCTTCAAAGCTATCAGCGAAAAGAAAAAAAAACCACCGAACCACCACCGGGTGGGCTCGAACCTCCAACCTTTCGGTTAACAGCCGATCGCGCTAGCCAATTGCGCCACGGAGACAGTCTTGCTCCGCTCTCAACACCATCAGAACATATCTTCAAAGCTACAAGCGCAAAGAAAAAAAAGCGCCGCACCACCACCGGGTGGGCTCGAACCTCCAACCTTTCGGTTAACAGCCTATCGCGCTAGCCAATTGCGCCACGGGGACAGTCTTGCTCCACTCTCACCATCATCAGAACATATCTTCAAAGCTATCAGCGCAAAGAAAAAAAAGCGCCGCACCACCACCGGGTGGGCTCGAACCTCCAACCTTTCGGTTAACAGCCGATCGCGCTAGCCAATTGCGCCAGGGAGACAGTCCTGCTCCACTCTCACCACCATCAGAACATATCTTCAAAGCTATCAGCCCAAACAAAAAAAAGCACCGCACCACCACCGGGTGGGCTCGAACCTCCAACCATAAGTTTAACAGCCAATCGCGCTAGCCAATTGCGCCACGGAGACAGTCCTGCTCCACTCTCACCACCATCAGAACATATCTTCAAAGCTATCAGCACAAAGAAAAAAAAGCGCCGCACCACCACCGGGTGGGCTCTAAACTCCAACCTTTCGGTTAACAGCCGATAGCGCTAGCCAATTGCGCCATGGAGACAGTCCTGCTCCACTCTCACCACCATCAGAACATATCTTCAAAGCTATTACCACAAAGAAAAAAGCAACACACCACTCCTGGGAGGGCTCGAACCTCCAACCTTTTGGTTAACAGCCGATCGCGCAAGCCAATTGCGCCACGGAGACAGTCCTGCTCCACTCTTACCACCATCAGAACATATCTTCAAAGCTATCAGCCCAAAGAAAAAAAAACACCGCACCACCACCGGGTGGGCTCGAACCTCCAACCTTTCGGTTAACAGCCAATCGCGCTAGCCAATTGCGCCACGGAGACAGTCCTGCTCCACTCTCACCACCATCATAACATATCTTCAAAGCTATCAGCACAAAGAAAAAAAAGCGCCGCACCACCACCGGGTGGGCTCGAAACTCCAACCTTTCGGTTAACAGCCGATCGCGCTAGCCAATTGCGCCATGGAGACAGTCCTGCTCCACTCTCACCACCATCAGAACATAATTCAAAGCTATTACCACAAAGAAAAAAGCAACACACCACTCCTGGGAGGGCTCGACACTCCAACGTTTCGGTTAACAGCCGATCGCGCTAGCCCATTGCGCCACGGAGATAGCCTTGCTCCACTCTCAACACCATCAGAACATATCTTCAAAGCTATTAGCGCAAAGAAAAAAAGCGCCGCACCACCACCGGGTGGGCTCGAACCTCCAACCTTTCGGTTAAAAGCCGATCGCGCTAGCCAATCGCGCCACGGAGACAGTCCTGCTCCACTTTCACCACCATCAGAACATATCTTCAAAGCTATTAGTGCAAAGAAAAAAGCAGCACACCATTCCCGGGAGGGCTCAAAACTCCAACCCTTCGGTTTACAGCCGATCGCGCTAGCCCATTGCGCCACGAGGACAGTCTTGCTCCACTCTCACCACCATCAGAACATATCTTCAAAGCTATCAGCACAAAGAAAAAAATGCGCCGCACCACCACCAGGTGGGCTCGAACCTTTCGGTTAGCAGCCGATTGCGCAAGCCAATCGCGCCACGGAGGCAGTCCTGCTCCACTCTCATCACCATCAGAACATATCTTCAAAGCTATCAGCCCAAAGAAAAAAAGCACCGCACCACCACCGGGTGGGCTCGAACCTCCAACCTTTCGCTTAACAGCCAATCGCGCTAGCCAATTGCGCCACGGAGACAGTCCTGCTTCACTCTCACCACCATCAGAACATATCTTCAAAGCTATCAGCACAAAGAAAAAAAAGCGCCACACCATCACCGGGTGGGCTCGAACCTCCAACCTTTCGGTTAACAGCCGATCACGCAAGCCAATTGCGCCACGGAGACAGTCCTGCTCCACTCTCACCACCGTCAAAACATTTATTCAGAGCTATCACCCGAAAGAAAAAAAAGCGCCGCACCACCACCGGGTGGGCTCAAACCTCCAACCTTTCGGTTAACAGCCGATCGCGCTAGCCGATTGCGCCCAGGAGACAGTCCTGCTCCACTCTCACCACCATGAGAACATATTTTCAAAGCTATCAGCGCAAAGAAAAAAAAGCGCCGCACCACCACCGGGTGGGCTCGAACCTCCAACCTTTCGGTTAACAGCCGATCGCACAAGCCCATTGCGCCACGGAGACAGTCCTGCTTCACTCTCACCACCATCAGAACATATCTTCAAAGCTATCAGCCCAAAGAAAAAAAGAACCGCACCACCACCGGGTGGGCTCGAACCTCCAACCTTTCGGTTAACAGCCGATCGCGCTAGCCAATGGCGCCACGGAGACAGTCCTGCTCCACTCTCACCACCGTCAAAACATTTATTCAGAGCTATCACCCCAAAGAAAAAAAGCGCTGCACCACCACCGGGTGGGCTCAAACCCCCAACCTTTCGGTTAACAGCCGATCGCGCTAGCCAATTGCGCCATGGAGACAGTCCTGCTCCACTTTCACCACCATCAGAACATATCTTCAAAGCTATTACCACAAAAAAAAGCAACATACCACTCCTGGGAGCGCTCGAAACTCCAACCTTTCGGTTAACAGCCGATCGCGCTAGCCCATTGCCCCACGGAGACAGTCCTGCTCCACTCTCACCACCATTAGAACATATCTTTCAAGCTATCAGCCCAAAGAAAAAAAAAGCGCCGCACCACCACCGGGTGGGCTCGAACCTCCAACCTTTTGGTTAACGGCGGATCGCGCTAGCCAATTGCGCCACGGAGACAAACGTGCTCCACGCTCACCACCACCAGAAAATATCTTCAAAGGTATCATCGCAAAGAAAAAAGCAACACACGCCACCCGGGAGGGCTCGAACCTCCAACTTTTTGGTTAACAGCCGTTCACGCTAGCCAATGGCGCCACGGGGACAGTCCTGCTCCACTCTCACCACCGTCAGAACATTTCTTCAGAGCTATCAGCCTAAAGAAAAAAAAGCGCCGCACCACCACCGGGTGGGCTCGAACCTCCAACCTTTCGGTTAACAGTTGATCGCGCTAGCCAATTGCGCCACGGAGACAGTCCTGCTCCACTCTCACCACCGTCAGAACATTTCTTCAGAGCTATCAGCACAAAGAAGAAAAAGCGCCGCACCACCACCGGGTGGGCTCGAAACTCCAACCTTTCGGTTATCAGCCGATCGCGCTAGCCAATTGCGCCATGGAGACAGTCCTGCTCCACTCTCACCACCATCAGAACATATCTTCAAAGCTATTAGCGCAAAGAAAAAAAGCGCCGCGCCACCACCGGGTGAACTCGAACCTCCAACCTTTCGGTTAACAGCCGATCGCGCTAACCCATTGCGCCACGGGGACAGTCTTGCTCCACTCTCACCACCATCAGAAAATATCTTCAAAGCTATCAGCGCAAACAAAAAAAGCGCCGCACCACCACCGGGTGGGCTCGAACCTCCAACCTTTCGGTTAACAGCCGATCGCGCTAGCCAATTGCGCCACGGAGACAGTCTCGCTCCACTCTCAACACCATCAGAACATATCTTCAAAGCTACAAGCGCAAAGAAAAAAAAGCGCCGCACCACCACCGGGTGGGCTTGAACCTCCAACCTTTCGGTTAACAGCCGATCGCGCTAGCCAATTGCGCCACGGGGACAGTCTTGCTCCACTCTCACCACCATCAGAACATATCTTCAAAGCTATCAGCGCAAAGAAAAAAAAGCGCCGCACCACCACCGGGTTGGCTCGAACCTCCAACTTTTCGGTTAACAGCCGATCGCGCTAGCCAATGGCGCCAGGGAAACAGTCCTGCTCCACTCTCACCACCATCAGAACATATCTTCAAAGCTATCAGCCCAAAGAAAAAAAAGCACCGCACCACCACCGGGTGGGCTCGAACCTCCAACCTTTCGTTTAACAGCCAATCGCGCTAGCCAATTGCGCCACGGAGACAGTCCTGCTCCACTCTCCACCATCAGAACATATCTTCAAAGCTATCAGCACAAAGAAAAAAAAGCGCCGCACCACTACTCGGTGGGCTCGAAACTCCAAACTTTCGGTTAACAGCCGATCGCGCTAGCCAATTGGGCCATGGAGACAGTCCTGCTCCACTCTCACCACCATCAGAACATATCTTCAAAGCTATTACCACAAAGAAAAAAGCAACACACCACTCCTGGGAGGGCTCGAACCTCCAACCTTTTGGTTAACAACCGATCGCGCAAGCCAATTGCGCCACGGAGACAGTCCTGCTCCACTCTCACCACCATCAGAACATATCTTCAAAGCTATCAACCCAAAGAAAAAAAGCACCGCACGACCACCGGGTGGGCTCGAACCTCCAACCTTTCGGTTAACAGCCAATCGCGCTAGCCAATTGCGCCACGGAGACAGTCCTGCTCCACACTCACCACCATCAGAACATATCTTCAAAGCTATCAGCCCAAAGAAAAAAAGCACCGCACCACCACCGGGTGGGCTCGAACCTCCAACCTCTCGGTTAACAGTCAATCGCGCTAGCCAATTGCGCCACGGAGACGATCCTGCTCCACTCTCACCACCCTCACAACATATCTTCAAATCTATCAGCACAAAGAAAAAAAAGCGCCACACCATCACCGGGTGGGCTCGCACCTCCAACCTTTCGGTTAACAGCCGATCGCGCAAGCCAATTGCGCCACGGAGACAGTCCTGCTCCACTCTCACCACCGTCAAAACATTTATTCAGAGCTATCACCCCAAAGAAAAAAAAGCGCCGCACCACCACCGGGAGGGCTCGAAACTCCAACCTTTCGGTTAACAGCCGATCGCGCTAGTCCATTGCGCCACGGACACAGTCTTGCTCCACTCTCACCACCATCAGAACATATCTTCAAAGCTATCAGCGCAAAGAAAAAAAAGCGCCGCACCACCACCGGGTGGGCTCGAACCTCCAACCTTTTGGTTAACAGCCGATCGCGCTAGCCCATTGCGCCACGGAGACAGTCTTGCTCCCTTCTCACCACCATCAGAACATATCTTCAAAGCTATCAGCCCAAAGAAAAAAAGCGCCGCACCACCACCGGATGGGCTCGAACCTCCAACCTTTCGGTTAACAGCCGATCGCACTAGCCAATTGCGCCACGGAGACAGTCGTGCTCCACTCTTACCACCATCAGAACATATCTTCAAAGCTATCAGCGCAAAGAAAAAAGCAACACACCACTCCCGGGAGGGCTCGAACCTCCAACTTTTGGGTTAATAGCCGATCGCGCTGGCCAATTGCGCCACGGAGGCAGTCCTGCTGCACTCTCACCACCATTAGAACATACCTTTCAAGCTATCAGCCCAAAGAATAAAAAGCGCCGACACCACCGGGTGGGCTCGAACCTCCAACCTTTTGGTTAACGGCCGATCGCGCTAGCCAATTGCACCACGGAGACAATCGTGCTCCCCGCTCACCACCATCAGAACATATCTTCAAAGCTATCAGCGCAAAGAAAAAAGCAACACACACCCACCCGGGAAGGCTCGAACCTCCAACTTTTTGGTTAACAGCCGATCGCGCTAACCAATGGCGCCACGGGGACAGTCCTGCTCCACTTTCACCACCGTCAGAACATTTCTTCAGAGCTATCAGCCCAAAGAAAAAAAAGCGCCGCACCACCACCGGGTGGGCTCGAACCTCCAACCTTTCGGTTAACAGCCGATCGCGTTAGCCCACTGCGCCACAGAGACAGTCCTGCTCCACTCTTACCACCATCAGAACATATCTTCAAAGCTATCAGCCCAAAGAAAAAAAACACCGCACGACCACCGGGTGGGCTCGAACCTCCAACCTTTCGGTTAACAGCCAATCGCGCTAGCCAATTGCGCCACGGAGACAGTCCTGCTCCACTCTCACCACCATCATAAGATATCTTCAAAGCTATCAGCACAAAGAAAAAAAAGCGCCGCACCACCACCGGGTGGGCTCGAAACTCCAACCTTTCGGTTAACAGCCGATCGCGCTAGCCAATTGCGCCATGGAGACAGTCCTGCTCCACTCTCACCACCATCAGAACATAATTCAAAGCTATTACCACAAAGAAAAAAGCAACACACCACTCCTGGGAGGGCTCGACACTCCAACGTTTCGGTTAACAGCCGATCGCGCTAGCCCATTGCGCCACGGAGATAGCCTTGCTCCACTCTCAACACCATCAGAACGTATCTTCAAAGCTATTAGCGCAAAGAAAAAAAGCGCCGCACCACCACCGGGTGGGCTCGAACCTCCAACCTTTCGGTTAAAAGCCGATCGCGCTAGCCAATCGCGCCACGGAGACAGTCCTGCTCCACTTTCACCACCATCAGAACATATCTTCAAAGCTATTAGTGCAAAGAAAAAAGCAGCACACCATTCCCGGGAGGGCTCAAAACTCCAACCCTTCGGTTTACAGCCGATCGCGCTAGCCCATTGCGCCACGAGGACAGTCTTGCTCCACTCTCACCACCATCAGAACATATCTTCAAAGCTATCAGCACAAAGAAAAAAATGCGCCGCACCACCACCAGGTGGGCTCGAACCTTTCGGTTAGCAGCCGATTGCGCAAGCCAATCGCGCCACGGAGGCAGTCCTGCTCCACTCTCATCACCATCAGAACATATCTTCAAAGCTATCAGCCCAAAGAAAAAAAGCACCGCACCACCACCGGGTGGGCTCGAACCTCCAACCTTTCGCTTAACAGCCAATCGCGCTAGCCAATTGCGCCACGGAGACAGTCCTGCTTCACTCTCACCACCATCAGAACATATCTTCAAAGCTATCAGCACAAAGAAAAAAAAGCGCCACACCATCACCGGGTGGGCTCGAACCTCCAACCTTTCGGTTAACAGCCGATCACGCAAGCCAATTGCGCCACGGAGACAGTCCTACTCCACTCTCACCACCGTCAAAACATTTATTCAGAGCTATCACCCGAAAGAAAAAAAAGCGCCGCACCACCACCGGGTGGGCTTGAACCTCCAACCTTCCGGTTAACAGCCGATCGCGCTAGCCAATTGCGCCACGGAGACAGTCCTGCTCCACTCTCACCACCGTCAGAACATTTCTTCAGAGCTATCAGCACAAAGAAGAAAAAGCGCCGCACCACCACCGGGTGGGCTCGAAACTCCAACCTTTCGGTTATCAGCCGATCGCGCTAGCCAATTGCGCCATGGAGACAGTCCTGCTCCACTCTCACCACCATCAGAACATATCTTCAAAGCTATTAGCGCAAAGAAAAAAAGCGCCGCGCCACCACCGGGTGGGCTCGAACCTCCAACCTTTCGGTTAACAGCCGATCGCGCTAACCCATTGCGCCACGGGGACAGTCTTGCTCCACTCTCACCACCATCAGAAAATATCTTCAAAGCTATCAGCGCAAACAAAAAAAAGCGCCGCACCACCACCGGGTGGGCTCGAACCTCCAACCTTTCGGTTAACAGCCGATCGCGCTAGCCAATTGCGCCACGGAGACAGTCTCGCTCCACTCTCAACACCATCAGAACATATCTTCAAAGCTACAAGCGCAAAGAAAAAAAAGCGCCGCACCCCCACCGGGTGGGCTTGAACCTCCAACCTTTCGGTTAACAGCCGATCGCGCTAGCCAATTGCGCCACGGGGACAGTCTTGCTCCACTCTCACCACCATCAGAACATATCTTCAAAGCTATCAGCGCAAAGAAAAAAAAGCGCCGCACCACCACCGGGTTGGCTCGAACCTCCAACTTTTCGGTTAACAGCCGATCGCGCTAGCCAATGGCACCAGGGAAACAGTCCTGCTCCACTCTCACCACCATCAGAACATATCTTCAAAGCTATCAGCCCAAAGAAAAAAAAGCACCGCACCACCACCGGGTGGGCTCGAACCTCCAACCTTTCGTTTAACAGCCAATCGCGCTAGCCAATTGCGCCACGGAGACAGTCCTGCTCCACTCTCCACCATCAGAACATATCTTCAAAGCTATCAGCACAAAGAAAAAAAAGCGCCACACCACTACTCGGTGGGCTCGAAACTCCAAACTTTCGGTTAACAGCCGATCGCGCTAGCCAATTGGGCCATGGAGACAGTCCTGCTCCACTCTCACCACCATCAGAACATATCTTCAAAGCTATTACCACAAAGAAAAAAGCAACACACCACTCCTGGGAGGGCTCGAACCTCCAACCTTTTGGTTAACAACCGATCGCGCAAGCCAATTGCGCCACGGAGACAGTCCTGCTCCACTCTCACCACCATCAGAACATATCTTCAAAGCTATCAACCCAAAGAAAAAAAGCACCGCACGACCACCGGGTGGGCTCGAACCTCCAACCTTTCGGTTAACAGCCAATCGCGCTAGCCAATTGCGCCACGGAGACAGTCCTGCTCCACACTCACCACCATCAGAACATATCTTCAAAGCTATCAGCCCAAAGAAAAAAAGCACCGCACCACCACCGGGTGGGCTCGAACCTCCAACCTCTCGGTTAACAGTCAATCGCGCTAGCCAATTGCGCCACGGAGACGATCCTGCTCCACTCTCACCACCCTCATAACATATCTTCAAATCTATCAGCACAAAGAAAAAAAAGCGCCACACCATCACCGGGTGGGCTCGAACCTCCAACCTTTCGGTTAACAGCCGATCGCGCAAGCCAATTGCGCCACGGAGACAGTCCTGCTCCACTCTCACCACCGTCAAAACATTTATTCAGAGCTATCACCCCAAAGAAAAAAAAGCGCCGCACCACCACCGGGAGGGCTCGAAACTCCAACCTTTCGGTTAACAGCCGATCGCGCTAGTCCATTGCGCCACGGACACAGTCTTGCTCCACTCTCACCACCATCAGAACATATCTTCAAAGCTATCAGCGCAAAGAAAAAAAAGCGCCGCACCACCACCGGGTGGGCTCGAACCTCCAACCTTTTGGTTAACAGCCGATCGCGCTAGCCCATTGCGCCACGGAGACAGTCTTGCTCCCTTCTCACCACCATCAGAACATATCTTCAAAGCTATCAGCCCAAAGAAAAAAAGCGCCGCACCACCACCGGGTGGGCTCGAACCTCCAACCTTTCGGTTAACAGCCGATCGCACTAGCCAATTGCGCCACGGAGACAGTCGTGCTCCACTCTTACCACCATCAGAACATATCTTCAAAGCTATCAGCGCAAAGAAAAAAGCAACACACCACTCCCGGGAGGGCTCGAACCTCCAACTTTTGGGTTAATAGCCGATCGCGCTGGCCAATTGCGCCACGGAGGCAGTCCTGCTGCACTCTCACCACCATTAGAACATACCTTTCAAGCTATCAGCCCAAAGAATAAAAAGCGCCGACACCACCGGGTGGGCTCGAACCTCCAACCTTTTGGTTAACGGCCGATCGCGCTAGCCAATTGCACCACGGAGACAATCGTGCTCCACGCTCACCACCATCCGAACATATCTTCAAAGCTATCAGCGCAAAGAAAAAAGCAACACACACCCACCCGGGAAGGCTCGAACCTCCAACTTTTTGGTTAACAGCCGATCGCGCTAACCAATGGCGCCACGGGGACAGTCCTGCTCCACTTTCACCACCGTCAGAACATTTCTTCAGAGCTATCAGCCCAAAGAAAAAAAAGCGCCGCACCACCACCGGGTGGGCTCGAACCTCCAACCTTTCGGTTAACAGCCGATCGCGTTAGCCCACTGCGCCACAGAGACAGTCCTGCTCCACTCTTACCACCATCAGAACATATCTTCAAAGCTATCAGCCCAAAGAAAAAAAAACACCGCACCACCACCGGGTGGGCTCGAACCTCCAACCTTTCGGTTAACAGCCAATCGCGCTAGCCAATTGCGCCACGGAGACAGTCCTGCTCCACTCTCACCACCATCATAACATATCTTCAAAGCTATCAGCACAAAGAAAAAAAAGCGCCGCACCACCACCGGGTGGGCTCGAAACTCCAACCTTTCGGTTAACAGCCGATCGCGCTAGCCAGTTGCGCCATGGAGACAGTCCTGCTCCACTCTCACCACCATCAGAACATAATTCAAAGCTATTACCACAAAGAAAAAAGCAACACACCACTCCTGGGAGGGCTCGACACTCCAACGTTTCGGTTAACAGCCGATCGCGCTAGCCCATTGCGCCACGGAGATAGCCTTGCTCCACTCTCATACCATCAGAACGTATCTTCAAAGCTATTAGCGCAAAGAAAAAAAGCGCCGCACCACCACCGGGTGGGCTCGAACCTCCAACCTTTCGGTTAAAAGCCGATCGCGCTAGCCAATCGCGCCACGGAGACAGTCCTGCTCCACTTTCACCACCATCAGAACATATCTTCAAAGCTATTAGTGCAAAGAAAAAAGCAGCACACCATTCCCGGGAGGGCTCAAAACTCCAACCCTTCGGTTTACAGCCGATCGCGCTAGCCCATTGCGCCACGAGGACAGTCTTGCTCCACTCTCACCACCATCAGAACATATCTTCAAAGCTATCAGCACAAAGAAAAAAATGCGCCGCACCACCACCAGGTGGGCTCGAACCTTTCGGTTAGCAGCCGATTGCGCAAGCCAATCGCGCCACGGAGGCAGTCCTGCTCCACTCTCATCACCATCAGAACATATCTTCAAAGCTATCAGCCCAAAGAAAAAAAGCACCGCACCACCACCGGGTGGGCTCGAACCTCCAACCTTTCGCTTAACAGCCAATCGCGCTAGCCAATTGCGCCACGGAGACAGTCCTGCTTCACTCTCACCACCATCAGAACATATCTTCAAAGCTATCAGCACAAAGAAAAAAAAGCGCCACACCATCACCGGGTGGGCTCGAACCTCCAACCTTTCGGTTAACAGCCGATCACGCAAGCCAATTGCGCCACGGAGACAGTCCTGCTCCACTCTCACCACCGTCAAAACATTTATTCAGAGCTATCACCCGAAAGAAAAAAAAGCGCCGCACCACCACCGGGTGGGCTTGAACCTCCAACCTTTCGGTTAACAGCCGATCGCGCTAGCCAATTGCGCCACGGGGACAGTCTTGCTCCACTCTCACCACCATCAGAACATATCTTCAAAGCTATCAGCGCAAAGAAAAAAAAGCGCCGCACCACCACCGGGTTGGCTCGAACCTCCAACTTTTCGGTTAACAGCCGATCGCGCTAGCCAATGGCGCCAGGGAAACAGTCCTGCTCCACTCTCACCACCATCAGAACATATCTTTAAAGCTATCAGCCCAAAGAAAAAAAAGCACCGCACCACCACCGGGTGGGCTCGAACCTCCAACCTTTCGTTTAACAGCCAATCGCGCTAGCCAATTGCGCCACGGAGACAGTCCTGCTCCACTCTCCACCATCAGAACATATCTTCAAAGCTATCAGCACAAAGAAAAAAAAGCGCCGCACCACTACTCGGTGGGCTCGAAACTCCAAACTTTCGGTTAACAGCCGATCGCGCTAGCCAATTGCGCCATGGAGACAGTCCTGATCCACTCTCACCACCATCAGAACATATCTTCAAAGCTATTACCACAAAGAAAAAAGCAACACACCACTCCTGGGAGGGCTCTAACCTCCAACCTTTTGGTTAACAACCGATCGCGCAAGCCAATTGCGCCACGGAGACAGTCCTGCTCCAATCTCACCACCATCAGAACATATCTTCAAAGCTATCAGCCCAAAGAAAAAAAGCACCGCACCACCACCGGGTGGGCTCGAACCTCCAACCTTTCGGTTAACAGCCAATCGCGCTAGCCAATTGCGCCACGGAGACAGTCCTGCTCCACACTCACCACCATCAGAACATATCTTCAAAGCTATCAGCACAAAGAAAAAAAAGTGCCGCACCACCTCCGGGTTGGCTCGAAACTCCAACCTTTCGGTTAAAAGCCGATCGCGCTAGCCAATCGCGCCACGGAGACAGTCCTGCTCCACTTTCATCACCATCAGAACATATCTTCAAAGCTATTAGTGCAAAGAAAAAAGCAACACACCATTCCCGGGAGGGCTCAAAACTCCAACCCTTCGGTTTACAGCCGATCGCGCTAGCCCATTGTGCCACGAGGACAGTCTTGCTCCACTCTCACCACCATCAGAACATATCTTCAAAGCTATCAGCACAAAGAAAAAAATTGCGCCGCACCACCACCAGGTGGGCTCGAACCTTCAACCTTTCGGTTAACAGCCGATTGCGCAAGCCAATTGCGCCACGGAGGCAGTCCTGCTCCACTCTCACCACCATCAGAACATGTCTTCAAAGCTATCTGCCCAAAGAAAAAAAGCACCGCACCACCACCGGGTGGGCTCGAACCTCCAACCTTTCGGTTAACAGCCAATCGCGCTAGCCAATTGCGCCACGGAGACAGTCCTGCTTCACTCTCACCACCATCAGAACATATCTTCAAAGCTATCAGCGCAAAGAAAAAAAGCGCCGCACCACCACAGGTGGGCTCGAACCTCCAACCTTTCGGTTAACAGCCGATCGCACAAGCCAATTGCGCCACGGAGACAGTCCTGCTTCACTCTCACCCATATCAGAACATATCTTCAAAACTATCAGCCCAAAGAAAAAAAAGAACCGCACCACCACCGGGTGGGCTCGAACCTCCAACCTTTCGGTTAACAGCCAATCGCGCTAGCCCATTGCGCCACGGAGACAGTCCTGCTCCACTCTCCACCATCAGAACATATCTTCAAAGCTATCAGCACAAAGAAAAAAAAGCGCCGCACCACCACTGGGTGGGCTCGAAACTCCAACCTTTCGGTTAACAGCCGGTCGCGCTAGCCCATTGCGCCATGGAGACAGTCCTGCTCCACTTTCACCACCATCAGAACATATCTTCAAAGCTATTACCACAAAAAAAAAGCAACACACCACTCCTGGGAGGGCTCGAAACTCCAACCTTTCGGTTAACAGCCGATCGCGCTAGCCCATTGCGCCACGGAGACAGTCCTGCTCCACTCTCACCACCATTACAACATATCTCTCAAGCTATCAGCCCAAAGAAAAAAAAAAGCGCCGCACCACCACCGGGTGGGCTCGAACCTCCAACCTTTTGGTTAACGGCCGATCGCGCTAGCCAATTGCGCCACGTAGACAATCGTGCTCCACACTCACCACCATCAGAAATTATCTTCAAAGCTATCATCGAGAAGAAAAAAGCAACACACCCCACCCGGGAGCGCTCGAACCTCCACCTTTTTGTTAACAGCCGATCGCGCTAGCCAATGGCGCCATGGGGACAGTCCTGCTCCACTCTCACCACCGTCAGAACATTTCTTCAGAGCTATCAGCCTAAAGAAAAAAAAGCGCCACACCACCACCGGGTGGGCTCGAACCTCCAACCTTTCGGTTAACAGCCGATCGCGCTAGCCAATTGCGCCACAGAGACAGTCGTGCTTCACACTCACCACCGTCAGACCATTTCTTCAGAGATATCGCCCCAAAGAAAAAAAAAGCGCCGCACCACCACCGGGTGGGCTCGAACCTCCAACCTTTCGGTTAACAGTTGATCGCGCTAGCCAATTGCGCCACGGAGACAGTCCTGCTCCACTCTCACCACCGTCAGAACATTTCTTCACAGCTATCAGCCCAAAGAAGAAAAAGCGCCGCACCACCACCGGGTGGGCTCGAAACTCCAACCTTTCGGTTATCAGCCGATCGCGCTAGCCAATTGCGCCATGGAGACAGTCCTGCTCCACTCTCACCACCATCAGAACTTATCTTCAAAGCTATTAGCGCAAAGAAAAAAGCGCCGCGCCACCACCGGGTGGGCTCGAACCTCCAACCTTTCGGTTAACAGCCGATCGCGCTAGCCAATTGCGCCACGGAGACAGTCTTGCTCCACTCTCAACACCATCAGAACATATCTTCAAAGCTACACGCGCAAAGAAAAAAAAGCGCCGCACCACCACCGGGTGGGCTCGAACCTCCAACCTTTCGGTTAACAGCCGATTGCGCTTGCCAATTGCGCCACGGGGACAGTCTTGCTCCACTCTCACCACCATCAGAACATATCTTCAAAGCTATCAGCGCAAAGAAAAAAAGCGCCGCACCACCACCGGGTGGGCTCGAACCTCCAACCTTTCGGTTAACAGCCGATCGCGCTAGCCAGTGGCGCCAGGGAGACAGTCCTGCTCCACTCTCACCACCATCAGAACATATTTTCAAAGCTATCAGCCCAAAGAAAAAAAAGCACCGCACCACCACCGGGTGGGCTCGAACCTCCAACCTTTCGTTTACCAGCCAATCGCGCTAGCCAATTGCGCCACGGAGACAGTCCTGCTCCACTCTCCACCATCAGAACATATCTTCAAAGCTATCAGCACAAAGAAAAAAAAGCACCGCACCACTACTGGGTGGGCTCGAAACTCCAACCTTTCGGTTAACAGCCGATCGCGCTAGCCAATTGCGCCATGGAGACAGTCCTGCTCCACTCTCACCACCATCAGAACATATCTTCAAAGCTATTACCACAAAGAAAAAAGCAACACACCACTCCTGGGAGGGCTCGAACCTCCAATCTTTTGGTTAACAGCCGATCGCGCAAGCCAATTGCGCCACGGAGACCGTCCTGCTCCACTCTCACCACCATCAGAACATATCTTCAAAGCTATCAGCCCAAAGAAAAAAAAAGCACCGCACCACCACCGGGTGGGCTCGAACCTCCAACCTTTCGGTTAACAGCCCATCGCGCTAGCCAATTGCGCCACGGAGACAGTCCTGCTCCACTCTCATCACCATCAGAACATATCTCCAAAGCTATCAGCACAAAGAAAAAAAAGCGCCGCACCACCACCGGGTGGGCTCGAAACTCCAACCTTTCGGTTAACAGCCGATCGCGCTAGCCAATTGCGCTATGGAGACAGTCCTGCTCTACTCTCACCACCATCAGAACATAATTCAAAGCTATTACCACAAAGAAAAAAGCAACACACCACCACCGGGTGGGCTCGAACCTCCAACCTTTCGGTTAAAAGCCGATCGCGCTAGCCAATCGCGCCACGGAGACAGTCCTGCTCCACTTTCACCACCATCAGAAAATATCTTCAAAGCTATTAGTGCAAAGAAAAAAGCAACACACCATTCCCGGGAGGGCTCAAAACTCCAACCCTTCGGTTTACAGCCGATCGCGCTAGCCCATTGCGCCACGAGGACAGTCTTGCTCCCATCTCATTACCATCAGAACATATCTTCAAAGCTATCAGCACAAAGAAAAAAAAAGCGCCGCACCACCACCAGGTGGGCTCGAACCTTCAACCTTTCGGTTAACAGCCGATTGCGCAAGCCAATTGCGCCACGGAGGCAGTCCTGCTCCACTCTCATCACCATCAGAACATATCTTCAAAGCTATCAGCCCAAAGGAAAAAAGCACCGCACCACCACCGGGTGGGCTCGAACCTCCAACCTTTCGGTTAACAGCCAATCGCGCTAGCCAATTGCGCCACGGAGACAGTCCTGCTTTACTCTCACCACCATCAGAACATATCTTCAAAGCTATCAGCACAAAGAAAAAAAAAGCGCCACACCATCACCGGGTCGGCTCGAACCTCCAACCTTTCGGTTAACAGCCGATCGCGCAAGCAAATTGCGCCACGGAGACAGTCCTGCTCCACTCTCACCACCGTCAAAACATTTATTCAGAGCTATCACCCCAAAGAATAAAAAGCGCCGCACCACCACCGGGTGGGCTCAAACCTCCAACCTTTTAGTTAACAGCCGATCGCGCTAGCCGATTGCGCCCCGGAGACAGTCCTGCTTCACTCTCACCACCATCAGAACATATCTTCAAAGCTATCAGCGCAAAGAAAAACAAGCGCCGCACCACCACCGGGTGGGCTCGAACCTCCAACCTTTCGGTTAACAGCATATCGCACAAGCCAATTGCGCCACGGAGACAGTCCTGCTCCACTCTCACCACCATCACAACATATCTTCAAAGCTATCAGCCCAAAGAAAAAAAAGAACCGCACCACCACCGGGTGGGCTCGAACCTCCAATCTTTCGGTTAACAACCAATCGCGCTAGCCAATTGCGCCACGGAGACAGTCTTGCTCCACTCTCACCACCATCAGAACATATCTTCAAAGCTATCAGCGCAAAGAAAAAAAAGCGCCGCACCACCACCGGGTGGGCTCGAACCTCCAACCTTTCGGTTAACATCCGATCGCGCTAGCCAATGGCGCCAGGGAGACAGTCCTGCTCCACTCTCACCACCATCAGAACATATCTTCACAGCTATCAGCCCAAAGAATAGAAAGCGCCGCAACACCACCGGGTGGGCCCGAACCTCCAACCGTTTGGTTAACGGCCGATCGCGCTAGCCAATTGCGCCACGGAGACAATCGTGCTGCACGCTCACCACCATCAGAACATATCTTCAAAGCTATCAGCGCAAAGAAAAAAGCAACACACCCCACCCGGGAGAGCTCGAACCTCCAACTTTTCGGTTAACAGCCGATCGCGCTAACCAATGGCGCCACGGGGACAGTCCTGCTCCACTCTCACCACCGTCAGAACATTTCTTCAGAGCTATCAGCCCAAAGAAAAAAAGCGCCGCACCACCACCGGGTGGGCTCGAACCTCCAACCTTTCGGTTAACAGCCGATCGCGCTAGCCCATTGCGCCACAGAGACAGTCGTGCTCCACTCTCACCACCGTCAGACCATTTCTTCAGAGCTATCGCCCCAAAGAAAAAAAAGCACCGCACCACCACCGGGTGGGCTCGAACCTCCAACCTTTCGGTTAACAGCCGATCGCGCTAGCCAATTGCGCCACGGAGACAGTCCTGCTCCACTCTCACCGCCGTCAGAACATTTCCTCAGAGCTATCACCCCAAAGAAAAAAAAGCGCCGCACCACCACCGGGTGGGCTCGAAACTCCAACATTTCGGTTAACAGCCGATCGCGCTAGCCAATCGCGCCATGGAGACAGTCCTGCTCCACTCTCACCACCATCAGAACATATCTTCAAAGCTATTACCACAAAGAAAAAAGCAACACACCACTCCCGGGAGGGCTCGAAACTCCAAGCTTTCGGTAAACAGCCGATCGCGCTAGCACAATGCGCCACGGAGACAGTCTTGCTCCACTCTCAACACCATCAGAACATATATTCAAAGCTATCAGCGCAAAGAAGAAATAGCGCCGCACCACCACCGGGTGGGCTCGAACCTCCAACCTTTCGGTTAACAGCCGATCACGCTAGCCAATGGCGTCACGGAGACAGTCCTTCTCCACTCTCACCACCACCAGAACATATCTTCAAAGCTATCAGTGCAAAGAAAAAAAAGCGCCGCACCACCACCGGGTGGGCTCGAACCTCCAGCCTTTCGGTTAATGGCCGATCGCGCAAGCCAATTGCGCCACAGAGACAGTCATGCTCCACTCTCACCACCATCAGAACATATCTTCAAAGCTATCAGCCCCAAAAAAAAGCACCGCACCACCACCGGGTGGGCTGGAACCTCCAACCTTTCGGTTAACAGCCAATCGCGTTAGCCAATTGCGCCACGGAGACAGTCCTGCTCGACACTCACCACCATCAGAACATATCTTCAAAGCTATCAGCACAAGGAGAAAAAAGCGCCGCACCACCACCGGGTGGGCTCGAAACTCCAACCTTTCGGTTATCAGCCGATCGCGCTAGCCAATTGCGCCATGGAGACAGTCCTGCTCCACTCTCACCACCATCAGAACTTATCTTCAAAGCTATTAGCGCAAAGAAAAAAAGCGCCGCGCCACCACCGGGTGGGCTCGAACCTCAACCTTTCGGTTAACAGCCGATCGCGCTAACCCATTGCGCCACGGGGACAGTCTTGCTCCACTCTCACCACCATCAGAACATATCTTCAAAGCTATCAGCGCAAACAAAAAAAAAGCGCCGCACCACCACCGGGTGGGCTCGAACCTCCAACCTTTCGGTTAACAGCCGATCGCGCTAGCCAATTGCGCCACGGAGACAGTCTTGCTCCACTCTCAACACCATCAGAACATATCTTCAAAGCTACAAGCGCAAAGAAAAAAAAGCGCCGCACCACCACCGGGTGGGCTCGAACCTCCAACCTTTCGGTTAACAGCCGATTGCGCTTGCCAATTGCGCCACGGGGACAGTCTTGCTCCACTCTCACCACCATCAGAACATATCTTCAAAGCTATCAGCGCAAAGAAAAAAAGCGCCGCACCACCACCGGGTGGGCTCGAACCTCCAACCTTTCGGTTAACAGCCGATCGCGCTAGCCAATGGCGCCAGGGAGACAGTCCTGCTCCACTCTCACCACCATCAGAACATATCTTCAAAGCTATCAGCCCAAAGAAAAAAAAGCACCGCACCACCACCGGGTGGGCTCGAACCTCCAACCTTTCGTTTACCAGCCAATCGCGCTAGCCAATTGCGCCACGGAGACAGTCCTGCTCCACTCTCCACCATCAGAACATATCTTCAAAGCTATCAGCACAAAGAAAAAAAAAGCACCGCGCCACTCCTGGGAGGGCTCGACACTCCAACCTTTCGGTTAACAGCCGATCGCGCTAGCCCATTGCGCCACGGAGATAGCCTTGCTCCACTCTCAACACCATCAGAACATATCTTCAAAGCTATTACCACAAAGAAAAAAGCAACACACCACTCCTGGGAGGGCTCGAACCTCCAATCTTTTGGTTAACAGCCGATCGCGCAAGCCAATTGCGCCACGGAGACCGTCCTGCTCCACTCTCACCACCATCAGAACATATCTTCAAAGCTATCAGCCCAAAGAAAAAAAAGCACCGCACCACCACCGGGTGGGCTCGAACCTCCAACCTTTCGGTTAACAGCCAATCGCGCTAGCCAATTGCGCCACGGAGACAGTCCTGCTCCACTCTCACCACCATCAGAACATATCTCCAAAGCTATTACCACAAAGAAAAAAGCAACACACCACTCCCGGGAGGGCTCGAAACTCCAACCTTTCGGTAAACAGCCGATCGCGCTAGCACAATGCGCCACGGAGACAGTCTTGCTCCACTCTCAACACCATCAGAACATATATTCAAAGCTATCAGCGCAAAGAAAAAAGCAACACACCACTCCTGGGAGGGCTCGAACCTCCAATCTTTTGGTTAACAGCCGATCGCGCTAGCCAATTGCGCCACAGAGACAGTCCTGCTCCACTCTCACCGCCGTCAGAACATTTCTTCAGAGCTATCACCCCAAAGAAAAAAAAGCGCCGCACCACCACCGGGTGGGCTCGAACCTCCAACCTTTCGGTTAAAAGCCGATCGCGCTAGCCAATCGCGCCACGGAGACAGTCCTGCTCCACTTTCACCACCATCAGAAAATATCTTCAAAGCTATTAGTGCAAAGAAAAAAGCAACACACCATTCCCGGGAGGGCTCAAAACTCCAACCCTTCGGTTTACAGCCGATCGCGCTAGCCCATTGCGCCACGAGGACAGTCTTGCTCCCATCTCATTACCATCAGAACATATCTTCAAAGCTATCAGCACAAAGAAAAAAAAAGCGCCGCACCACCACCAGGTGGGCTCGAACCTTCAACCTTTCGGTTAACAGCCGATTGCGCAAGCCAATTGCGCCACGGAGGCAGTCCTGCTCCACTCTCATCACCATCAGAACATATCTTCAAAGCTATCAGCCCAAAGGAAAAAAGCACCGCACCACCACCGGGTGGGCTCGAACCTCCAACCTTTCGGTTAACAGCCAATCGCGCTAGCCAATTGCGCCACGGAGACAGTCCTGCTTTACTCTCACCACCAGCAGAACATATCTTCAAAGCTATCAGCACAAAGAAAAAAAAAGCGCCACACCATCACCGGGTGGGCTCGAACCTCCAACCTTTCGGTTAACAGCCGATCGCGCAAGCAAATTGCGCCACGGAGACAGTCCTGCTCCACTCTCACCACCGTCAAAACATTTATTCAGAGCTATCACCCCAAAGAATAAAAAGCGCCGCACCACCACCGGGTGGGCTCAAACCTCCAACCTTTTAGTTAACAGCCGATCGCGCTAGCCGATTGCGCCCCGGAGACAGTCCTGCTTCACTCTCACCACCATCAGAACATATCTTCAAAGCTATCAGCGCAAAGAAAAACAAGCGCCGCACCACCACCGGGTGGGCTCGAACCTCCAACCTTTCGGTTAACAGCATATCGCACAAGCCAATTGCGCCACGGAGACAGTCCTGCTCCACTCTCACCACCATCACAACATATCTTCAAAGCTATCAGCCCAAAGAAAAAAAAGAACCGCACCACCACCGGGTGGGCTCGAACCTCCAATCTTTCGGTTAACAACCAATCGCGCTAGCCAATGGCGCCAGGGAGACAGTCCTGCTCCACTCTCACCACCATCAGAACATATCTTCACAGCTATCAGCCCAAAGAATTGAAAGCGCCGCAACACCACCGGGTGGGCCCGAACCTCCAACCTTTTGGTTAACGGCCGATCGCGCTAGCCAATTGCGCCACGGAGACAATCGTGCTGCACGCTCACCACCGTCAGAACATTTCTTCAGAGCTATCAGCCCAAAGAAAAAAAGCGCCGCACCACCACCGGGTGGGCTCGAACCTCCAACCTTTCGGTTAACAGCCGATCGCGCTAGCCCATTGCGCCACAGAGACAGTCGTGCTCCACTCTCACCGCCGTCAGACCATTTCTTCAGAGCTATCGCCCCAAAGAAAAAAAAGCACCGCACCACCACCGGGTGGGCTCGAACCTCCAACCTTTCGGTTAACAGCCGATCGCGCTAGCCAATTGCGCCACGGAGACAGTCCTGCTCCACTCTCACCGCCGTCAGAACATTTCTTCAGAGCTATCACCCCAAAGAAAAAAAAGCGCCGCACCACCACCGGGTGGGCTCGAAACTCCAACATTTCGGTTAACAGCCGATCGCGCTAGCCAATCGCGCCATGGAGACAGTCCTGCTCCACTCTCACCACCATCAGAACATATCTTCAAAGCTATTATCACAAAGAAAAAAGCAACACACCACTCCCGGGAGGGCTCGAAACTCCAACCTTTCGGTAAACAGCCGATCGCGCTAACCAATGGCGCCACGGGGACAGTCCTGCTCCACTCTCACCACCGTCAGAACATTTCTTCAGAGCTATCAGCCCAAAGAAAAAAAGCGCCGCACCACCACCGGGTGGGCTCGAACCTCCAACCTTTCGGTTAACAGCCGATCGCGCTAGCCCATTGCGCCACAGAGACAGTCGTGCTCCACTCTCACCGCCGTCAGACCATTTCTTCAGAGCTATCGCCCCAAAGAAAAAAAAGCACCGCACCACCACCGGGTGGGCTCGAACCTCCAACCTTTCGGTTAACAGCCGATCGCGCTAGCCAATTGCGCCACGGAGACAGTCCTGCTCCACTCTCACCGCCGTCAGAACATTTCTTCAGAGCTATCACCCCAAAGAAAAAAAAGCGCCGCACCACCACCGGGTGGGCTCGAAACTCCAACATTTCGGTTAACAGCCGATCGCGCTAGCCAATCGCGCCATGGAGACAGTCCTGCTCCACTCTCACCACCATCAGAACATATCTTCAAAGCTATTATCACAAAGAAAAAAGCAACACACCACTCCCGGGAGGGCTCGAAACTCCAACCTTTCGGTAAACAGCCGATCGCGCTAGCACAATGCGCCACGGAGACAGTCTTGCTCCACTCTCAACACCATCAGAACATATATTCAAAGCTATCAGCGCAAAGAAGAAATAGCGCCGCACCACCACCGGGTGGGCTCGAACCTCCAACCTTTCGGTTAACAGCCGATCGCGCTAGCCAATGGCGTCACGGAGACAGTCCTTCTCCACTCTCACCACCACCAGAACATATCTTCAAAGCTATCAGTGCAAAGAAAAAAAAGCGCCGCACAACCACCGGGTGGGCTCGAACCTCCAGCCTTTCGGTTAATGGCCGATCGCGCAAGCCAATTGCGCCACAGAGACAGTCATGCTCCACTCTCACCACCATCAGAACATATCTTCAAAGCTATCAGCCCCAAAAAAAAGCACCGCACCACCACCGGGTGGGCTGGAACCTCCAACCTTTCGGTTAACAGCCAATCGCGTTAGCCAATTGCGCCACGGAGACAGTCCTGCTCGACACTCACCACCATCAGAACATATCTTCAAAGCTATCAGCACAAAGAGAAAAAAGCGCCGCACCACCACCGGGTGGGCTCGAAACTCCAACCTTTCGGTTAACAGCCGATCGTGCTAGCCAATCGCGCCATGGAGACAGTCCTGCTCCACTTTCACCACCATCAGAACATATCTTCAAAGCTATTACCACAAAGAAAAAAGCAACACACCACTCCTGGGAGGGCTCGAAACTCCAACCTTTCGGTTAACAGCCGATCGCGCTAGCCCATTGCGCCACATAGACAGCCTTGTTCCACTCTCAACACCATCAGAACATATCTTCAAAGCTATTAGCGCAAAGAAAAAAAGCGCCGCACCACCACCGGGTGGGCTCGAACCTCCAACCTTTCGGTTAACAGCCGATCGCGCTAGCCAATTGCGCCACGGAGACAGTCCTGCTCCACTCTCACATCCTTCAGAACATATCTTCAAAGCTATTAGTACAAAGAAAAAAGCAGCACACCACTCCCGGGAGGACTCGAAACTCCAACCTTTCGGTTAACAGCCGATCGCGCTAGCCCATTGCGCCACGGGGACAGTCTTGCTCCACTCTCACCACCATCAGTACATATCTTCAAAGCTATCAGCACAAAGAAAAAAACGCCGCAACACCACCGGGTGGGCTCGAACCTCCAACCTTTCGGTTAACAGCCGATCGCGCAAGCCAATTGCGCCACGGAGACAGTCCTGCTCCACTCTCACCACCATCAGAACATATCTTCAAAGCTATCGGCCCAAAGAAAAAAAGCACCGCACCACCACCGGGTGGGCTCGAACCTCCAACCTTTCGGTTAACAGGTAATCGCGCTAGCCAATTGCGCCACGGAGACAGTCCTGCTCCACTCTCACCACCATCAGAACATATCTTCAAAGCTATCAGCACAAAGAAAAAAAAGCGCCGCACCACCACCGGGTGGGCTCGAAGCTCCAACATTTCTGTTAACAGCCGATCGCGCTAGCCAATTGCGCCATGGAGACAGTCCTGCTCCACTCTCACCACCATCAGAACATATCTTCAAAGCTATTACCACAAAGAAAAAAGCAACACACCACTCCTGGGAGGGCTCGAAACTCCAACCTTTCGGTTAACAGCCGATCGCGCTAGCCCATTGCGCCACGGAGACAGCCTTGCTCCACTCTCAACACCATCAGAACATATCTTCAAAGCTATTAGCGCAAAGAAAAAAAGCGCCGCACCACCACCGGGTGGGCTCGAACCTCCAACCTTTCGGTTAACAGCCGATCGCGCAAGCCAATTGCAACACGGAGACAGTCCTGCTCCACTCTTACCACCATCAGAACATATTTTCAAAGCTATTAGTGCAAAGAAAAAAGCAGCACACCACCCCCGGGAGGGCTCGAAACTCCAACCTTTCGGTTAACAGCCGATCGCGCTAGCCCATTGCGCCACGGAGACAGTCGTGCTTCACTCTCACCAGCACCAGAACATATCTTCAAAGCTATCAGCCCAAAGAAAAAAAAGCACCGCACCACCACCGGGTGGGCTCGAACCTCCAACCTTTCGGTTAACAGCCAATCGCGCTAGCCAATTGCGCCACGGAGACAGTCCTGCTCCACTCTCACCACCATCAGAACATATCTCCAAAGCTATCAGCACAAAGAAAAAAAAGCGCCGCACCACCACCGGGTGGGCTCGAAACTCCAACCTTTCGGTTAACAGCCGATCGCGCTAGCCAATTGCGCTATGGAGACAGTCCTGCTCTACTCTCACCACCATCAGAACATAATTCAAAGCTATTACCACAAAGAAAAAAGCAACACACCACTCCTGGGAGGGCTCGACACTCCAACCTTTCGGTTAACAGCCGATCGCGCTAGCCCATTGCGCCACGGAGATAGCCTTGCTCCACTCTCAACACCATCAGATCATATCTTCAAAGCTATTAGCGCAAAGAAAAAAAGCGCCGCACCACCACCGGGTGTGCTCGAACCTCCAACCTTTCGGTTAAAAGCCGATCGCGCTAGCCAATCGCGCCACGGAGACAGTCCTGCTCCACTTTCACCACCATCAGAAAATATCTTCAAAGCTATTAGTGCAAAGAAAAAAGCAACACACCATTCCCGGGAGGGCTCAAAACTCCAACCCTTCGGTTTACAGCCGATCGCGCTAGCCCATTGCGCCACGAGGACAGTCTTGCTCCCATCTCATTACCATCAGAACATATCTTCAAAGCTATCAGCACAAAGAAAAAAAAAAGCGCCGCACCACCACCAGGTGGGCTCGAACCTTCAACCTTTCGGTTAACAGCCGATTGCGCAAGCCAATTGCGCCACGGAGGCAGTCCTGCTCCACTCTCATCACCATCAGAACATATCTTCAAAGCTATCAGCCCAAAGGAAAAAAGCACCGCACCACCACCGGGTGGGCTCGAACCTCCAACCTTTCGGTTAACAGCCAATCGCGCTAGCCAATTGCGCCACGGAGACAGTCCTGCTTTACTCTCACCACCATCAGAACATATCTTCAAAGCTATCAGCACAAAGAGAAAAAAAGCGCCAAACCATCACCGGGTGGGCTCGAACCTCCAACCTTTCGGTTAACAGCCGATCGCGCAAGCAAATTGCGCCACGGAGACAGTCCTGCTCCACTCTCACCACCGTCAAAACATTTATTCAGAGCTATCACCCCAAAGAATAAAAAGCGCCGCACCACCACCGGGTGGGCTCAAACCTCCAACCTTTTAGTTAACAGCCGATCGCGCTAGCCGATTGCGCCCCGGAGACAGTCCTGCTTCACTCTCACCACCATCAGAACATATCTTCAAAGCTATCAGCGCAAAGAAAAACAAGCGCCGCACCACCACCGGGTGGGCTCGAACCTCCAACCTTTCGGTTAACAGCATATCGCACAAGCCAATTGCGCCACGGAGACAGTCCTGCTCCACTCTCACCACCATCACAACATATCTTCAAAGCTATCAGCCCAAAGAAAAAAAAGAACCGCACCACCACCGGGTGGGCTCGAACCTCCAATCTTTCGGTTAACAACCAATCGCGCTAGCCAATGGCGCCAGGGAGACAGTCCTGCTCCACTCTCACCACCATCAGAACATATCTTCACAGCTATCAGCCCAAAGAATAGAAAGCGCCGCAACACCACCGGGTGGGCCCGAACCTCCAACCTTTTGGTTAACGGCCGATCGCGCTAGCCAATTGCGCCACGGAGACAATCGTGCTGCACGCTCACCACCATCAGAACATATCTTCAAAGCTATCAGCGCAAAGAAAAAAGCAACACACCCCACCCGGGAGAGCTCGAACCTCCAACTTTTCGGTTAACAGCCGATCGCGCTAACCAATGGCGCCACGGGGACAGTCCTGCTCCACTCTCACCACCGTCAGAACATTTCTTCAGAGCTATCAGCCCAAAGAAAAAAAGCGCCGCACCACCACCGGGTGGGCTCGAACCTCCAACCTTTCGGTTAACAGCCGATCGCGCTAGCCCATTGCGCCACAGAGACAGTCGTGCTCCACTCTCACCGCCGTCAGACCATTTCTTCAGAGCTATCGCCCCAAAGAAAAAAAAGCACCGCACCACCACCGGGTGGGCTCGAACCTCCAACCTTTCGGTTAACAGCCGATCGCGCTAGCCAATTGCGCCACGGAGACAGTCCTGCTCCACTCTCACCGCCGTCAGAACATTTCTTCAGAGCTATCACCCCAAAGAAAAAAAAGCGCCGCACCACCACCGGGTGGGCTCGAAACTCCAACATTTCGGTTAACAGCCGATCGCGCTAGCCAATCGCGCCATGGAGACAGTCCTGCTCCACTCTCACCACCATCAGAACATATCTTCAAAGCTATTATCACAAAGAAAAAAGCAACACACCACTCCCGGGAGGGCTCGAAACTCCAACCTTTCGGTAAACAGCCGATCGCGCTAGCACAATGCGCCACGGAGACAGTCTTGCTCCACTCTCAACACCATCAGAACATATATTCAAAGCTATCAGCGCAAAGAAGAAATAGCGCCGCACCACCACCGGGTGGGCTCGAACCTCCAACCTTTCGGTTAACAGCCGATCGCGCTAGCCAATGGCGTCACGGAGACAGTCCTTCTCCACTCTCACCACCACCAGAACATATCTTCAAAGCTATCAGTGCAAAGAAAAAAAAGCGCCGCACCACCACCGGGTGGGCTCGAACCTCCAGCCTTTCGGTTAATGGCCGATCGCGCAAGCCAATTGCGCCACAGAGACAGTCATGCTCCACTCTCACCACCATCAGAACATATCTTCAAAGCTATCAGCCCCAAAAAAAAAGCACCGCACCACCACCGGGTGGGCTGGAACCTCCAACCTTTCGGTTAACAGCCAATCGCGTTAGCCAATTGCGCCACGGAGACAGTCCTGCTCGACACTCACCACCATCAGAACATATCTTCAAAGCTATCAGCACAAAGAGAAAAAAGCGCCGCACCACCACCGGGTGCGCTCGAAACTCCAACCTTTCGGTTAACAGCCGATCGTGCTAGCCAATCGCGCCATGGAGACAGTCCTGCTCCACTCTCACCACCATCAGAACATATCTTCAAAGCTATTACCACAAAGAAAAAAGCAACACACCACTCCTGGGAGGGCTCGAAACTCCAACCTTTCGGTTAACAGCCGATCGCGCTAGCCCATTGCGCCACATAGACAGCCTTGTTCCACTCTCAACACCATCAGAACATATCTTCAAAGCTATTAGCGCAAAGAAAAAAAGCGCCGCACCACCACCGGGTGGGCTCGAACCTCCAACCTTTCGGTTAACAGCCGATCGCGCTAGCCAATTGCGCCACGGAGACAGTCCTGCTCCACTCTCACATCCTTCAGAACATATCTTCAAAGCTATTAGTACAAAGAAAAAAGCAGCACACCACTCCCGGGAGGACTCGAAACTCCAACCTTTCGGTTAACAGCCGATCGCGCTAGCCCATTGCGCCACGGGGACAGTCTTGCTCCACTCTCACCACCATCAGTACATATCTTCAAAGCTATCAGCACAAAGAAAAAAAACGCCGCACCACCACCGGGTGGGCTCGAACCTCCAACCTTTCGGTTAACAGCCGATCGCGCAAGCCAATTGCGCCACGGAGACAGTCCTGCTCCACTCTCACCACCATCAGAACATATCTTCAAAGCTATCGGCCCAAAGAAAAAAAGCACCGCACCACCACCGGGTGGGCTCGAACCTCCAACCTTTCGGTTAACAGGTAATCGCGCTAGCCAATTGCGCCACGGAGACAGTCCTGCTCCACTCTCACCACCATCAGAACATATCTTCAAAGCTATCAGCACAAAGAAAAAAAAGCGCCGCACCACCACCGGGTGGGCTCGAAGCTCCAACATTTCTGTTAACAGCCGATCGCGCTAGCCAATTGCGCCATGGAGACAGTCCTGCTCCACTCTCACCACCATCAGAACATATCTTCAAAGCTATTACCACAAAGAAAAAAGCAACACACCACTCCTGGGAGGGCTCGAAACTCCAACCTTTCGGTTAACAGCCGATCGCGCTAGCCCATTGCGCCACGGAGACAGCCTTGCTCCACTCTCAACACCATCAGAACATATCTTCAAAGCTATTAGCGCAAAGAAAAAAAGCGCCGCACCACCACCGGGTGGGCTCGAACCTCCAACCTTTCGGTTAACAGCCGATCGCGCAAGCCAATTGCGCCACGGAGACAGTCCTGCTCCACTCTCACCACCATCAGAACATATTTTCAAAGCTATTAGTGCAAAGAAAAAAGCAGCACACCACCCCCGGGAGGGCTCGAAACTCCAACCTTTCGGTTAACAGCCGATCGCGCTAGCCCATTGCGCCACGGAGACAGTCGTGCTTCACTCTCACCAGCATCAGAACATATCTTCAAAGCTATCAGCCCAAAGAAAAAAAAGCGCCGCACCACCCCCGGGTGGGCTCGAAACTCCAACCTTTCGGTTAACAGCCGATCGCGCTAGCCCATTGCGCCACGGAGACAGCCTTGCTCCACTCTCAACACCATCAGAACATATCTTCAAAGCTATTAGCGCAAAGAAAAAAAGCGCCACACCACCACCGGGTGTGCTCGAACCTCCAACCTTTCGGTTAACAGCCGATCGCGCAAGCCAATTGCGCCACGGAGACAGTCCTGCTCCACTCTCACCACCATCAGAACATATTTTCAAAGCTATTAGTGCAAAGAAAAAAGCAGCACACCACTCCCGGGAGGGCTCGAAACTCCAACCTTTCGGTTAACAGCCGATCGCGCTAGCCCATTGCGCCACGGAGACAGTCGTTCTTCACTCTCACCAGCATCAGAACATATCTTCAAAGCTATCAGCCCAAAGAAAAAAAAGCGCCGCACCACCCCCGGGTGGGCTCGAAACTCCAACCTTTCGGTTAACAGCCGATCGCGCTAGCCCATTGTGCCACGGGGACTGTCTTGCTCCACTCTCACTACCATCAGTACATATCTTCAAAGCTATCAGCACAAAGAAAAAAAACGCCGCACCACCACCGGGTGGGCTCGAACCTCCACCTTTCGGTTAACAGCCGATCGCGCAAGCCAATTGCGCCACGGAGAGAGCCCTGCTCCATTCTCACCACCATCAGAACATATCTTCAAAGCTATCGGCCCAAAGAAAAAAAGCACCGCACCACCACCGGGTGGGCTCGAACCTCCAACCTTTCGGTTAACAGGTAATCGCGCTAGCCAATTGCGCCACGGAGACAGTCCTGCTCTACTCTCACCACCATCAGAACATATCTTCAAAGCTATCAGCACAAAGAGAAAAAAGCGCCGCACCACCACCGGGTGGGCTCGAAACTCCAACATTTCGGTTAACAGCCGATCGCGCTAGCCAATTGCGCCATGGAGACAGTCCTGCTCCACTCTCACCACCATCAGAACATACCTTCAAAGCTATTACCACAAAGAAAAAAGCAACACACCACTCCTGGGAGGGCTCGAAACTCCAACCTTTCGGTTAACAGCCGATCGCGCTAGCCCAGTGCGCCACGGAGACAGCCTTGCTCCACTCTCAACACCATCAGAACATATCTTCAAAGCTATTAGCGCAAAGAAAAAAAGCGCCGCACCACCACCGGGTGGGCTCGAACCTCCAACCTTTCGGTTAACAGCCGATCGCGCTAGCCAATTGCGCCACGGAGACAGCCCTGCTCCACTCTCACCACCATCAGAACATATTTTCAAAGCTATTAGTGCAAAGAAAAAAGCAGCACACCACTCCCGGGAGGGCTCGAAATTCCAACCTTTCGGTTAACAGCCGATCGCGCTAGTCCATTGCGCCACGGAGACAGTCGTGCTCCACTCTCACCAGCATCAGAACATATCTTCAAAGCTATCAGCCCAAAGAAAAAAAGCGCCGCACCACCACCGGGTGGGCTCGAACCTCCAACCTTTCGGTTAACAGGTAATCGCGCTAGCCAATTCCGCCACGGATACAGTCGTGCTCCACTCTCACCACCGTCAGAACATTTCTTCAGAGCTATCACCCCAAAGAAAAAAAAGCGCCGCACCACCACCGGGTGGGCTCGAACCTCCAACCTTTCGGTTAACAGCCGATCGCGCTAGCCAATTGCGCCACGAAGACAGTCCTGCTGCACTCTCACCACCATCAGAACATATCTTCAAAGCTATTACCGCAAAGAAAAAAGCAACACACCACTCCCGGGAGGGCTCGAAATTCCAACCTTTCGGTTAACAGCCGATCGCGCTAGCCCATTGCTCCACGGAGACAGTCTTGCTCCACTCTCACCACCATCAGAACATATCTTCAAAGATATCAGCCCAAAGAAAAAAAAGCGCCGCACCACCACCGGGTGGACTCGAACCTTCAACCTTTCGGTTAACAGCCGATCGCACTAGCCAATTGCGCCACGGAGGCAGTCGTGCTTCACTCTTACCACCATCAGAACATATCTTCAAAGCTATCAGCACAAAGAAAAAAGCAACACACCACTTCCGGGAGGGCTCGAACCTCCAACTTTTCGGTCAACAGGTAATCGCGCTAGCCAATTGCGCCACGGAGACAGTCCTGCTCCACTCTCACCACCATTAGAACATATCTTTCAAGCTATCAGCCCAAAGAAAAAAAAAGCGCCGCACCACCACCGGGTGGGCTCGAACCTCCAACCTTTCGGTTAACGGCCGATCGCGCTAGCCAATTGCGCCACGGAGACAGTCTTGCTCCACTCTCACCACCGTCAGTACATAACTTCAAAGCTATCAGCACGAAGAAAAAAAACGCCGCACCACCACCGGGTGGGCTCGAACCTCCAACCTTTCGGTCAACAGCCGATCGCGCAAGCCAATTGCGCCACGGAGACAGTCCTGCTCCACTCTCACCACCATCAGAACATATCTTCAAAGCTATCGGCCCAAAGAAAAAAAGCACCGCACCACCACCGTGTGGGCTCGAACCTCCAACCTTTCGGTTAACAGGTAATCGCGCTAGCCAATTGCACCACGGAGACAGTCCT
Organism: Rhipicephalus microplus; assembly: GCF_043290135.1. Lineage (NCBI taxonomy): Eukaryota > Metazoa > Arthropoda > Arachnida > Ixodida > Ixodidae > Rhipicephalus > Rhipicephalus microplus. The sequence continues at coordinate 2,670,600 of NW_027464612.1, read as the reverse complement.
GCTCCACTCTCACCACCATCAGAACATATCTTCAAAGCTATCAGCACAAAGAGAAAAAAGCGCCGCACCACCACCGCGTGGGCTCGAAACTCCAACCTTTCGGTAAACAGCCGATCGCGCTAGCACAATGCGCCACGGAGACAGTCTTGCTCCACTCTCAACACCATCAGAACATATATTCAAAGCTATCAGCGCAAAGAAGAAATAGCGCCGCACCACCACCGGGTGGGCTCGAACCTCCAACCTTTCGGTTAACAGCCGATCGCGCTAGCCAATTGCGCCACGGAGACAGTCCTTCTCCACTCTCACCACCACCAGAACATATCTTCAAAGCTATCAGTGCAAAGAAAAAAAAGCGCCGCACCACCACCGGGTGGGCTCGAACCTCCAGCCTTTCGGTTAATGGCCGATCGCGCAAGCCAATTGCGCCACGGAGACAGTCATGCTCCACTCTCACCACCATCAGAACATATCTTCAAAGCTATCAGCCCCCCAAAAAAAAGCACCGCACCACCACCGGGTGGGCTGGAACCTCCAACCTTTCGGTTAACAGCCAATCGCGTTAGCCAATTGCGCCACGGAGACAGTCCTGCTCGACACTCACCACCATCAGAACATATCTTCAAAGCTATCAGCACAAAGAGAAAAAAGCGCCGCACCACCACCGGGTGGGCTCGAAACTCCAACCTTTCGGTTAACAGCCGATCGTGCTAGCCAATCGCGCCATGGAGACAGTCCTGCTCCACTCTCACCACCATCAGAACATATCTTCAAAGCTATTACCACAAAGAAAAAAGCAACACACCATTCCTGGGAGGGCTCGAAACTCCAACCTTTCGGTTAACAGCCGATCGCGCTAGCCCATTGCGCCACATAGACAGCCTTGTTCCACTCTCAACACCATCAGAACATATCTTCAAAGCTATTAGCGCAAAGAAAAAAAGCGCCGCACCACCACCGGGTGGGCTCGAACCTCCAACCTTTCGGTTAACAGCCGATCGCGCTAGCCAATTGCGCCACGGAGACAGTCCTGCTCCACTCTCACATCCTTCAGAACATATCTTCAAAGCTATTAGTACAAAGAAAAAAGCAGCACACCACTCCCGGGAGGACTCGAAACTCCAACCTTTCGGTTAACAGCCGATCGCGCTAGCCCATTGCGCCACGGGGACAGTCTTGCTCCACTCTCACCACCATCAGTACATATCTTCAAAGCTATCAGCACAAAGAAAAAAAACGCCGCACCACCACCGGTTGGGCTCGAACCTCCAACCTTTCGGTTAACAGCCGATCGCGCAAGCCAATTGCGCCACGGAGACAGTCCTGCTCCACTCTCACCACCATCAGAACCTATCTTCAAAGCTATCGGCCCAAAGAAAAAAAGCACCGCACCACCACCGGGTGGGCTCGAACCTCCAACCTTTCGGTTAACAGGTAATCGCGCTAGCCAATTGCGCCACGGAGACAGTCCTGCTCCACTCTCACCACCATCAGAACATATCTTCAAAGCTATCAGCACAAAGAAAAAAAAGCGCCGCACCACCACCGGGTGGGCTCGAAACTCCAACATTTCTGTTAACAGCCGATCGCGCTAGCCAATTGCGCCATGGAGACAGTCCTGCTCAACTCTCACCACCTTCAGAACATATCTTCAAAGCTATTACCACAAAGAAAAAAGCAACACACCACTCCTGGGAGGGCTCGAAACTCCAACCTTTCGGTTAACAGCCGATCGCGCTAGCCCATTGCGCCACGGAGACAGCCTTGCTCCACTCTCAACACCATCAGAACATATTTTCAAAGCTATTAGTGCAAAGAAAAAAGCAGCACACCACTCCCGGGAGGGCTCGAAACTCCAACCTTTCGGTTAACAGCCGATCGCGCTAGCCCATTGCGCCACGGAGACAGTCGTGCTTCACTCTCACCAGCATCAGAACATATCTTCAAAGCTATCAGCCCAAAGAAAAAAAAGCGCCGCACCACCCCCGGGTGGGCTCGAAACTCCAACCTTTCGGTTAACAGCCGATCGCGCTAGCCCATTGCGCCACGGAGACAGCCTTGCTCCACTCTCAAACACCATCAGAACATATCTTCAAAGCTATTAGCGCAAAGAAAAAAAGCGCCACACCACCACCGGGTGGGCTCGAACCTCCAACCTTTCGGTTAACAGCCGATCGCGCAAGCCAATTGCGCCACGGAGACAGTCCTGCTCCACTCTCACCACCATCAGAACATATTTTCAAAGCTATTAGTGCAAAGAAAAAAGCAGCACACCACTCCCGGGAGGGCTCGAAACTCCAACCTTTCGGTTAACAGCCGATCGCGCTAGCCCATTGCGCCACGGAGACAGTCGTGCTTCACTCTCACCAGCATCAGAACATATCTTCAAAGCTATCAGCCCAAAGAAAAAAAAGCGCCGCACCACCCCCGGGTGGGCTCGAAACTCCAACCTTTCGGTTAACAGCCGATCGCGCTAGCCCATTGTGCCACGGGGACTGTCTTGCTCCACTCTCACTACCATCAGTACATATCTTCAAAGCTATCAGCACAAAGAAAAAAAACGCCGCACCACCACCGGGTGGGCTCGAACCTCCAACCTTTCGGTTAACAGCCGATCGCGCAAGCCAATTGCGCCATGGAGACAGCCCTGCTCCATTCTCACCACCATCAGAACATATCTTCAAAGCTATCGGCCCAAAGAAAAAAAGCACCGCACCACCACCGGGTGGGCTCGAACCTCCAACCTTTCGGTTAACAGGTAATCGCGCTAGCCAATTGCGCCACGGAGACAGTCCTGCTCTACTCTCACCACCATCAGAACATATCTTCAAAGCTATCAGCACAAAGAGAAAAAAGCGCCGCACCACCACCGGGTGGGCTCGAAACTCCAACATTTCGGTTAACAGCCGATCGCGCTAGCCAATTGCGCCATGGAGACAGTCCTGCTCCACTCTCACCACCATCAGAACATATCTTCAAAGCTATTACCACAAAGAAAAAAGCAACACACCACTCCTGGGAGGGCTCGAAACTCCAACCTTTCGGTTAACAGCCGATCGCGCTAGCCCAGTGCGCCACGGAGACAGCCTTGCTCCACTCTCAACACCATCAGAACATATCTTCAAAGCTATTAGCGCAAAGAAAAAAAGCGCCGCACCACCACCGGGTGGGCTCGAACCTCCAACCTTTCGGTTAACAGCCGATCGCGCTAGCCAATTGCGCCACGGAGACAGCCCTGCTCCACTCTCACCACCATCAGAACATATTTTCAAAGCTATTAGTGCAAAGAAAAAAGCAGCACACCACTCCCGGGAGGGCTCGAAATTCCAACCTTTCGGTTAACAGCCGATCGCGCTAGTCCATTGCGCCACGGAGACAGTCGTGCTCCACTCTCACCAGCATCAGAACATATCTTCAAAGCTATCAGCCCAAAGAAAAAAAGCGCCGCACCACCACCGGGTGGGCTCGAACCTCCAACCTTTCGGTTAACAGGTAATCGCGCTAGCCAATTCCGCCACGGATACAGTCGTGCTCCACTCTCACCACCGTCAGAACATTTCTTCAGAGCTATCACCCCAAAGAAAAAAAAGCGCCGCACCACCACCGGGTGGGCTCGAACCTCCAACCTTTCGGTTAACAGCCGATCGCGCTAGCCAATTGCGCCACGAAGACAGTCCTGCTGCACTCTCACCACCATCAGAACATATCTTCAAAGCTATTACCGCAAAGAAAAAAGCAACACACCACTCCCGGGAGGGCTCGAAATTCCAACCTTTCGGTTAACAGCCGATCGCGCTAGCCCATTGCGCCACGGAGACAGTCTTGCTCCACTCTCACCACCATCAGAACATATCTTCAAAGATATCAGCCCAAAGAAAAAAAAGCGCCGCACCACCACCGGGTGGACTCGAACCTTCAACCTTTCGGTTAACAGCCGATCGCACTAGCCAATTGCGCCACGGAGGCAGTCGTGCTCCACTCTTACCACCATCAGAACATATCTTCAAAGCTATCAGCACAAAGAAAAAAGCAACACACCACTTCCGGGAGGGCTCGAACCTCCAACTTTTCGGTCAACAGCCGATCGCGCTGGCCAATTGCGCCACGGAGACAGTCCTGCTCCACTCTCACCACCATTAGAACATATATTTCAAGCTATCAGCCCAAAGAAAAAAAAAGCGCCGCACCACCACCGGGTGGGCTCGAACCTCCAACCTTTCGGTTAACGGCCGATCGCGCTAGCCAATTGCGCCACGGAGACAGTCTTGCTCCACTCTCACCACCGTCAGTACATAACTTCAAAGCTATCAGCACGAAGAAAAAAAACGCCGCACCACCACCGGGTGGGCTCGAACCTCCAACCTTTCGGTCAACAGACGATCGCGCAAGCGAATTGCGCCACGGAGACAGTCCTGCTCCACTCTCACCACCATCAGAACATATCTTCAAAGCTATCGGCCCAAAGAAAAAAAGCACCGCACCACCACCGGGTGGGCTCGAACCTCCAACCTTTCGGTTAACAGGTAATCGCGCTAGCCAATTGCACCACGGAGACAGTCCTGCTCCACTCTCACCACCATCAGAACATATCTTCAAAGCTATCAGCACAAAGAGAAAAAAGCGCCGCACCACCACCGCGTGGGCTCGAAACTCCAACCTTTCGGTTAACAGCCGATCGCGCTAGCCAATTGCGCCATGAAGACAGTCCTGCTCCACTCTCACCACCATCAGAACATATCTTCAAAGCTAATACCACAAAGAAAAAAGCAACACAACACTCCTGGGAGGGCTCGAAACTCCAAATTTTCGGTTAACAGCCGATCGCGCTAGCCCATTGCGCCACGGAGACAGCCTTGCTCCACTCTCAACACCATCAGAACATATCTTCAAAGCTATTAGCGCAAAGAAAAAAAGCGCCGCACCACCACCGGGTGGGCTCGAACCTCCAACCTTTCGGTTAACAGCCGATCGCGCTAGCCAATTGCGCCACGGAGACAGTCCTGCTCCACTCTCACCACCATCAGAACATATCTTCAAAGCTATTAGTGCAAAGAAAAAAGCAGCACACCACTCCCGGGAGGGCTCGAAACTCCAACCTTTCGGTTAACAGCCGATCGCTCTAGCCCATTGCGCCACGGGGACAGTCTTGCTCCACTCTCACCACCATCAGTACATATCTTCAAAACTATCAGCACAAAGAAAAAAAAACGCCGCACCACCACTGGGGGGCTCGAACCTCCAACCGTTCGGTTAACAGCCGATCGCGCAAGCCGATTGCGCCACGGACACAGTCCTGCTCCACTCTCACCACCATCAGAACATATCTTCAAAGCTATCGGCCATGTGAAAAAAAGCACCGCACCACCACTGGGTGGGCTCGAACCTCCAACCTTTCGGTTAACAGGTAATTGCGCTAGCCAATTGCGCCACGGAGACAGTCCTGCTCCACCCTCACCACCATCAGAACATATCTTCAAAGCTATCAGCACAAAATAAAAAAGCGCCACACCACCACCGGGTGGGCTCGAACCTCCAAACTTTCGGTTAACAGGTAATTGCGCTAGCCAATTGCGCCACGGAGACAGTCCTGCTCCACTCTCACCACCATCAGAACATATCTTCAAAGCTATCAGCACAAAGAAAAAAACGCCACACCAACACCGGGTGTGCTCGAACCTCCAACCTTTCGGATAACAGCCGATCGCGCTAGCCAACTGCGCCACGGAGACAGTCCTGCTCCACTCTCACCACCATCAGAACATTTCTTCAGAGCTATCAGCCCAAAGAAAAAAAAGCGCCGCACCACCACTCGGGTGGGCTCGAACCTCCAACCTTTCGGTTAACAGCCGATCGCGCTAGCCAATGCCCCACGGAGACAGTCGTGCTCCACTCTCACCACCGTCAGAACATTTCTTCAGAGCTCTCACCCCAAAGAAAAAAAAGCGCTGCACCACCACTGGTTGGGCTCGAACCTCCAACCTTTCGGTTAACAGCCGATCGCACTAGCCAATTGCGCCACGAAGACAGTCCTGCTCCACTCTCACCACCATCAGAACATATCTTCAAAGCTATTACCGCAAAGAAAAAAGCAACACACCACTCCCGGGAGGGCTCGAAACTCCAAGCTTTCGGTTAACAGCCGATGGCTCTAGCCCATTGCGCCACGGAGGCAGTCTTGCTCCACTCTCAGCATCATCAGAACATATCTTCAAAGCTATCAGCGCAAAGAAAAAAAAGCGCCGCACCACCACCGGGTGGGCTCGAACCTCCAACCTTTCGGTAGACAGCCGATCGCGCTAGCCAATTGCGCCACGGAGACAGTCCTGCTCCACTCTCACCACCATCAGAACATATCTTCAAAGCTATCAGCCCAAAGAAAAAAAGCGCCGCACCACCACCGGGTGGGCTTGAACTACCAACTTTTCGGTTAACAGCCGATCACGCTAGCCAATTGCGCCACGGAGACAGTCCTGCTCCACTCTCACCACCATCAGAACATATCTTCAAAGCTATCAGCCCAAAGAAAAAAAAGCGCCGCACAACCACCGGGTGGGCTCGAACCTCCAACTTTTCGGTTAACAGCCGATCACGCTAGCCAATTGCGCCACGGAGACAGTCCTGCTTCACTCTCACCACTATCAGAACATATCTTCAAAGCTATCAGTGCAAAGAAAAAAAGCGCCGCACCACCACCGGGTGGGCTCGAACCTCCAACTTTTCGGTTAACAGCCGATCACGCTAGCCAATTGCGCCACGGAGACAGTCCTGCTTCACTCACACCACCATCATAACATATCTTCAAAGCTATCAGCCCAAAGAAAAAAAAGCGCCGCACCACCACCGGGTGGGCTCGAAACTCCAACCTTTCGGTTAACAGCCGATCGCGCTAGCCAATTGCGCCACGGAGACAGTCCTGCTCCACTCTCACCACCATCAGAACATATCTTCAAAGCTATTAGTGCAAAGAAAAAAGCAGCACACCACTCCCGGGAGGGCTCGAAACTCCAACCTTTCGGTTAACAGCCGATCGCTCTAGCCCATTGCGCCACGGGGACAGTCTTGCTCCACTCTCACCACCATCAGTACATATCTTCAAAGCTATCAGCACAAAGAAAAAAAAACGCTGCACCACCACTGGGGGGCTCGAACCTCCAACCGTTCGGTTAACAGCCGATCGCGCAAGCCGATTGCGCCACGGACCCAGTCCTGCTCCACTCTCACCACCATCAGAACATATCTTCAAAGCTATCGGCCATGTGAAAAAAAGCACCGCACCACCACTGGGTGGGCTCGAACCTCCAACCTTTCGGTTAACAGGTAATTGCGCTTGCCAATTGCGCCACGGAGACAGTCCTGCTCCACCCTCACCACCATCAGAACATATCTTCAAAGCTATCAGCACAAAATAAAAAAGCGCCACACCACCACCGGGTGGGCTCGAACCTCCGAACTTTCGGTTAACAGGTAATTGCGCTAGCCAATTGCGCCACGGAGACAGTCCTGCTCCACTCTCACCACCATCAAAACATATCTTCAAAGCTATGAGCACAAAGAAAAAAACGCCACACCAACACCGGGTGGGCTCGAACCTCCAACCTTTCGGATAACAGCCGATCGCGCTAGCCAACTGCGCCACGGAGACAGTCCTGCTCCACTCTCACCACCGTCAGAACATTTCTTCAGAGCTATCAGCCCAAAGAAAAAAAAGCGCCGCACCACCACTCGCGTGGGCTCGAACCTCCAACCTTTCGGTTAACAGCCGATCGCGCTAGCCAATTGCCCCACGGAGACAGTCGTGCTCCACTCTCACCACCGTCAGAACATTTCTTCAGAGCTCTCACCCCAAAGAAAAAAAAGCGCTGCACCACCACTGGTTGGGCTCGAACCTCCAACCTTTCGGTTAACAGCCGATCGCGCTAGCCAATTGCGCCACGAAGACAGTCCTGCTCCACTCTCACCACCATCAGAACATATCTTCAAAGCTATTACCGCAAAGAAAAAAGCAACACACCACTCCCAGGAGGGCTCGAAACTCCAAGCTTTCGGTTAACAGCCGATGGCGCTAGCCCATTGCGCCACGGAGGCAGTCTTGCTCCACTCTCAGCATCATCAGAACATATCTTCAAAGCTATCAGCGCAAAGAAAAAAAAGCGCCGCACCACCACCGGGTGGGCTCGAACCTCCAACCTTTCGGTAGACAGCCGATCGCGCTAGCCAATTGCGCCACGGAGACAGTCCTGCTCCACTCTCACCACCATCAGAACATATCTTCAAAGCTATCAGCGTAAAGAAAAAAGCAACACATCACTCCCGGGAGGGCTCGAAACTCCAACCTTTCAGTTAACAGCCAATCGCGCCAGCCAATTGCGCCACGGAGACAGTCCTGCCCCACTCTCACCACCATCAGAACATATCTTCAAAGCTATCAGCACAAAGAAAAAAAAGCGCCCCACCATCACCGGGTGGGCTCGAACTTCCTACCTTTCGGTTAACAGCCGATCGCGCTAGCCGATTGCGCCATGAAGACAGTCCTGCTCCACTCTCACCACCATCAGAACATATCTTCAAAGCTATCAGCCCAAAGAAAAAAAAGCGCCGCACCACCGGGTGGGCTCAAACTACCAACTTTTCGGTTAACAGCCGATCACGCTAGCCAATTGCGCCACGGAGACAGTCCTGCTCCACTCTCACCACCATCAGAACATATCTTCAAAGCTACCAGCCCAAAGAAAAAAAGCGCCGCACCACCACCGGGTGGGCTTGAACTACCAACTTTTCGGTTAACAGCCGATCACGCTAGCCAATTGCGCCACGGAGACAGTCCTGCTCCACTCTCACCACCATCAGAACATATCTTCAAAGCTATCAGCCCAAAGAAAAAAAAGCGCCGCACAACCACCGGGTGGGCTCGAACCTCCAACTTTTCGGTTAACAGCCGATCACGCTAGCCAATTGCGCCACGGAGACAGTCCTGCTTCACTCTCACCACTATCAGAACATATCTTCAAAGCTATCAGTGCAAAGAAAAAAAGCGCCGCACCACCACCGGGTGGGCTTGAACCTCCAACTTTTCGGTTAACAGCCGATCACGCTAGCCAATTGCGCCACGGAGACAGTCCTGCTTCACTCTCACCACCATCATAACATATCTTCAAAGCTATCTGCCCAAAGAAAAAAAAGCGCCGCACCACCACCGGGTGGGCTCGAAACTCCAACCTTTCGGTTAACTGCCGATCGCGCTTGCCAATGGCGCCACGGAGACAGTCCTGCTCCACTCTTACCACCATTAGAACATATCTTGAAATCTATCAGCCCAAAGAAAAAAAAGCGCCGCACCACCAACGCGTGGGCTCCAGCCTCCAACTTTCCGGTTAACAGCCGATCACGCTAGCCAATTGCGCCACGGAGACAGTCCTGCTCCACTCTCACCACCATCAGAACATATCTTAAAGCTATCAGCCCACATAAAAAAAGCGCCACACCACCACCGGGAGAGCTCGAAGCTCCAACTTTTCGGTTAACAGCCGATCGCGCTAGCCAAGTGCGCCACAGAGACAGTCCTGCTCCACTCTCACCACCGTCAGAACATTTCTTCAGAGCTATCAGCCCAAAGAAAAAAAAAAGCGCCGCACCACCACTCGGGTGGGCTCGAACCTCCAACCTTTCGCTTAACAGCCAATCGCGCTAGCCAATTGCCCCACGGAGACAGTCGTGCTCCACTCTCACCAACGTCAGAACATTTCTTCAGAGCTATCACCCCAAAGAAAAAAAAACGCTGCACCACCACCGGATGGGCTCGAACCTCCAACCTTTCGGTTAACAGCCAATCGCGCTAGCCAATTGCGCCACGAAGACAGTCCTGCTCCACTCTCACCACATCAGAACATATATTCAAAGCTATTACCGCAAAGAAAAAAGCAACATACCACTTCGGGAGGGCTCGAAACTCCAAGCTTTTGGTTAATAGCCGATCGCGCTAGCCCATTGCGCCACGGAGGCAGTCTTGCTCCACTCTCAGCATCATCAGAACATATCTTCGAAGCTATCAGCGCAAAGAAAAAAAAGCGCTGCACCACAATTGGTGGGCTGGAACCTCTAACCTTTCGGTTAACAGCCGATCGCACTAGCCCATTGCGCCACGGAGACAGTCTTGCTCCACTCTCACCACTATCAGAACATATCTTCAAAGCTATCAGCGCAAAGAAAAAAGCAACACACCACTCCCGGGAGGGCTCGAAACTCCAACTTTTCGGTTAACAGCCGATCGCGCTGGCCAGTTGCGCCATGGAGACAGTCCTGCGCCACTCTCACCACAATTAGAACATATCTTCAAAGCTATCAGCCCAAAGAAAAAAAAGCGCCGCACCACCACCGCGTGGGCTCGAAACTCCAACCTTTCGGTAAACAGCCGATCGCGCTAGCACAATGCGCCACGGAGACAGTCTTGCTCCACTCTCAACACCATCAGAACATATATTCAAAGCTATCAGCGCAAAGAAGAAATAGCGCCGCACCACCACCGGGTGGGCTCGAACCTCCAACCTTTCGGTTAACAGCAGATCGCGCTAGCCAATTGCGCCACGGAGAATATCGTGCTCCACTCTCACCACCATAAGAACATATCTTCAAAGCTATCAGCGCAAAGAAAAAAGCAACACACCCCACCCGGGAGGGCTCGAACCTCCAACTTTTCGGTTAACAGCCGATCGCGCTAGCCAATTGCGCCACGGGGACAGTCCTGCTCCACTCTCACCACCGTCAGACCATTTCTTCAGAGCTATCACCCCAAAGAAAAAAAAAGCGCCGCACCACCACCGGTTTGGCTCGAACCTCCAACCTTTCGGTTAACAGCCGATCGCGCTAGCCAATTGCCCCACGGAGACAGTCCTGCCCCACTCTCACCACCATCAGAACATATCTTCAAAGCTATCAGCACAAAGAAAAAAAAGCGCCCCACCATCACCGGGTGGGCTCGAACTTCCAACCTTTCGGTTAACAGCCGATCGCGCTAGCTAACTGCGCCACGGAAACAGTCGTGCTCCACTCTCACCACCATCAGAACATATCTTCAAAGCTATCAGCGCAAAGAAAAAAGCAAGACACCACTCCAGGGAGGGTTCGAAACTCCAACCTTTCGGTTCACAGCCGATCGCGCTAGCCCATTGCGCCACGGTGACAGTCCTGCTCTACTCTCACAACCATCGGAACATATCTTCAAAGCTATCAGCCCAAAGAAAAAAAAGCGCCGCACCACCACCGGGTGGGCTCGAACTACCAACTTTTCAGTTAACAGCCGATCACGCTAGCCAGTTGCGCCACGGAGACAGTCCTGCTCCACTCTCACCACCATCAGAACATATCTTCAAAGCTATCAGCCCAAAGAACAAAAAGCGCCGCACCACCACCGGGTGGGCTTGAACTACAAACTTTTCGGTTAACAGCCGATCACGCTAGCCAAGTTCGCCACGGAGACAGTCCTGCTCCACTCTCACCACCATCAGAACATATCTTCAAAGCTATCAGCCCAAAGAAAAAAAAGCGCCGCACCACCACCGGGTGGGCTCGAAACTCCAACCTTTCGGTTAACTGCCGATCGGGCTAGCCAATGGCGCCACGGAGACAGTCCTGCTCCACTCTTATCACCATTAGAACATATCTTGAAAGCTATCAGCCCAAAGAAAAAAAAGCGCCGCACCACCAACGCGTGGGCTCCAACCTCCAACTTTCCGGTTAACAGCCGATCACGCTAGCCAATTGCGCCACGGAGACAGTCCTGCTCCATTCTCACCACCATCAGAACATATCTTAAAGCTATCAGTCCACAGAAAAAAAGCGCCGCACCACCAGCGGGTGGGTTCGAACCTCCAACCTTTCGGTTAACAGCCGATCGCGCTAGCCAATTGCGCCACGAAGACAGTCCTGCTCCATTCTCACCACCATCAGAACATATCTTCAAAGCTATTACCGCAAAGAAAAAAGCAACACACCACTCCCGGGAGGGCTCGAAACTCCAAGCTTTCGGTTAACAGCCGATCGCGCTAGCCCATTGCGCCACAAGGGCAGTCTTGCTCCACTCTCAGCATCATCAGAACATATCTTCAAAGCTATCAGCGCAAAGAAAAAAAAGCGCTGCACAACAACGGGTGGGCTCGAACCTCCAACCTTTCGGTTAACAGCCGATCACACTAGCCCATTGCGCCATGGAGACAGTCTTGCTCCACTCTCACCACCATCAGAACATATCTTGAAAGCTATCAGCGCAAAGAAAAAAGCAACACACCACTCCCGGGAGGGCTCGAAACTCCAACTTTTCGGTCAACAGCCGATCGCGCTAGCCCATTGCGTCACAGAGACAGTCCTGCTCCACTCTCACCACCATTAGAACATATCTTTAAAGCTATCAGCCCAAAGAGAAAAAAAGCGCCGCACCACCACCGGGTGGGCTCGAACCTCCAACCTTTCGGTTAACGGCCGATCGCGCTAGCCAATTGCGCCACGGAGACAGTCGTGCTCCACTCTCACCACCATCAGAACATATCTTCAAAGCTATCAGCGCAAAGAAAAAAGCAAAACACCACTCCCGGGAGGGCTCGAACCTCCAACTTTTCGATTAACAGCCGATCGGGCTGGCCAATTGCGCCACGGAGACAGTCCTGCGCCACTCTCACCACAATTAGAACATATCTTCAAAGCTATCAGCCCAAAGAAAAAAAAGCGCCGCACCACCACCGGGTGGGCTCGAACCTCCAACCTTTCGGTTAAAAGCAGATCGCGCTAGCCAATTGCGCCACGGAGAATATCGTGCTCCACTCTCACCACCATCAGAACATATCTTCAAAGCTATCAGCGCAAAAAAAAAGCAACACACCACTCCCGGGAGGGCTCGAAACTCCAAGCTTTCGGTTAACAGCCGATCGCGCTAGCCCATTGCGCCACGGAGGCAGTCTTGCTCCACTCTCAGCATCATCAGAACATATCTTCAAAGCTATCAGCGCAAAGAAAAAAAGCGCTGCACCACAACGGGTGGGCTCGAACCTCCAACCTTTCGGTTAACAGCCGATCGCATTAGCCCATTGCGCCACGGAGACAGTCTTGCTCTACTCTCACAACCATCGGAACATATCTTCAAAGCTATCAGCCCAAAGAAAAAAAAGCGCCGCACCACCACCGGGTGGGCTCGAACCTCCAACCTTTCGGTTAACGGCCGATCGCGCTAGCCAATTGCGCCACGGAGACAGTCGTGCTCCACTCTCACCACCATCAGAACATATCTTCAAAGCTATCAGCGCAAAGAAAAAAGCAAAACACCACTCCCGGGAGGGCTCGAACCTCCAACTTTTCGATTAACAGCCGATCGGGCTGGCCAATTGCGCCACGGAGACAGTCCTGCGCCACTCTCACCACAATTAGAACATATCTTCAAAGCTATCAGCCCAAAGAAAAAAAAGCGCCGCACCACCACCGGGTGGGCTCGAACCTCCAACCTTTCGGTTAAAAGCAGATCGCGCTAGCCAATTGCGCCACGGAGAATATCGTGCTCCACTCTCACCACCATCAGAACATATCTTCAAAGCTATCAGCGCAAAAAAAAAGCAACACACCACCAGCGGGTGGGCTCGAACTTCCAACCTTTCGGTTAACAGCCGATCGCGCTAGCTAACTGCGCCACGGAAACAGTCGTGCTCCACTCTCACCACCATCAGAACATATCTTCAAAGCTATCAGCGCAAAGAAAAAAGCAAGACACCACTCCAGGGAGGGCTCGAAACTCCAACCTTTCGGTTCACAGCCGATCGCGCTAGCCCATTGCGCCACGGTGACAGTCCTGCTCTACTCTCACAACCATCGGAACATATCTTCAAAGCTATCAGCCCAAAGAAAAAAAAGCGCCGCACCACCACCGGGTGGGCTCGAACTACCAACTTTTCAGTTAACAGCCGATCACGCTAGCCAGTTGCGCCACGGAGACAGTCCTGCTCCACTCTCACCACCATCAGAACATATCTTCAAAGCTATCAGCCCAAAGAAAAAAAAGCGCCGCACCACCACCGGGTGGGCTTGAACTACAAACTTTTCGGTTAACAGCCGATCACGCTAGCCAAGTTCGCCACGGAGACAGTCCTGCTCCACTCTCACCACCATCAGAACATATCTTCAAAGCTATCAGCCCAAAGAAAAAAAAGCGCCGCACCACCACCGGGTGGGCTCGAAACTCCAACCTTTCGGTTAACTGCCGATCGGGCTAGCCAATGGCGCCACGGAGACAGTCCTGCTCCACTCTTACCACCATTAGAACATATCTTGAAAGCTATCAGCCCAAAGAAAAAAAAGCGCCGCACCACCAACGCGTGGGCTCCAACCTCCAACTTTCCGGTTAACAGCCGATCACGCTAGCCAATTGCGCCATGGAGACAGTCCTGCTCCATTCTCACCACCATCAGAACATATCTTAAAGCTATCAGTCCACAGAAAAAAAGCGCCGCACCACCAGCGGGTGGGCTCGAACCTCCAACCTTTCGGTTAACAGCCGATCGCGCTAGCCAATTGCGCCACGAAGACAGTCCTGCTCCATTCTCACCACCATCAGAACATATCTTCAAAGCTATTACCGCAAAGAAAAAAGCAACACACCACTCCCGGGAGGGCTCGAAACTCCAAGCTTTCGGTTAACAGCCGATCGTGCTAGCCCATTGCGCCACAAGGGCAGTCTTGCTCCACTCTCAGCATCATCAGAACATATCTTCAAAGCTATCAGCGCAAAGAAAAAAAAGCGCTGCACAACAACGGGTGGGCTCGAACCTCCAACCTTTCGGTTAACAGCCGATCACACTAGCCCATTGCGCCATGGAGACAGTCGTGCTCCACTCTCACCACCATCAGAACATATCTTCAAAGCTATCAGCGCAAAGAAAAAAGCAACACACCACTCCCGGGAGGGCTCGAACCTCCAACATTTCGGTTAATAGCCAATCGCGCTAGCCAATTGCGCCACGGGAAAAGTCCTACTTCACTCTCACCACCGTCAGACCATTTCTTCAGAGCTATCACCCCCAAAAAAAAGCGCCGCACCACCGCCTGGTGGGCTCGAACCTCCAGCCTTTCGGTTAACAGCTGATCGCACTAGCCAATTGCGCCACGAAGACAGTCCTGCTCCACTCTCACCACCATCAGAACATATCTTCAAAGCTATTACCGCAAAGAAAAAAGCAACACACCACTCCCAGGAGGGCTCAAAACTTTAACCTTTCGGTTAACAGCCGATCGCACTAGCTCATTGCGCCATGGAGGCAGTCTTGCTCCACTCTCACCATCATCAGAACATATCTTCAAAGCTATGAGCGCAAAGAACAAAAAGCGCTGCACCACCACCGGGTGGGCTCGAACCTCCAAACTTTCGGTTAACAGCGGATCGTGCTAGCTCCTTGCGCCACGGAGACAGTCTTGCTCCACTCTCACCACCATCAGAACATATCTTGAAAGCTATCAGCGCAAAGAAAAAAGCAACACACCACTCCCGGGAGGGCTCGAAACTCCAACTTTTCGGTCAACAGCCGATCGCGCTAGCCTATTGCGTCACGGAGACAGTCCTGCGCCACTCTCACCACAATTAGAACATATCTTCAAAGCTATCAGCCCAAAGGATAAAAAGCGCCGCACCACCACCGGGTGGGCTCGAACCTCCAACCTTTCGGTTAAAAGCAGATCGCGCTAGCCAATTGCGCCACGGAGAATATCGTGCTCCACTCTCACCACCATCAGAACATATCTTCAAAGCTATCAGCGCAAAAAAAAAGCAACACACCACTCCCGGGAGGGCTCGAAACTCCAAGCTTTCGGTTAACAGCCGATCGCGCTAGCCCATTGCGCCACGGAGGCAGTCTTGCTCCACTCTCAGCATCATCAGAACATATCTTCAAAGCTATCAGCGCAAAGAAAAAAAGCGCTGCACCACAACGGGTGGGCTCGAACCTCCAACCTTTCGGTTAACAGCCGATCGCATTAGCCCATTGCGCCACGGAGACAGTCTTGCTCCACTCTCACCACCATCAGAACATATCTTCAAAGCTATCAGCGCAAAGAAAAAAGCAACACACCACTCCCGGGAGGGCTCGAAACTCCAACCTTTCGGTCAACAGCTGATCGCGCTAGCGCATTGCGTCACGGAGACAGTCCTGCGCCACTCTCACCACAATTAGAACATATCTTCAAAGCTATCAGCCCAAAGGATAAAAAGCGCCGCACCACCACCGGGTGGGCTCGAACCTCCAACCTTTCGGTTAAAAGCAGATCGCGCTAGCCAATTGCGCCACGGAGAATATCGTGCTCCACTCTCACCACCATCAGAACATATCTTCAAAGCTATCAGCGCAAAAAAAAGCAACACACCACTCCCGGGAGGGCTCGAAACTCCAAGCTTTCGGTTAACAGCCGATCGCGCTAGCCCATTGCGCCACGGAGGCAGTCTTGCTCCACTCTCAGCATCATCAGAACATATCTTCAAAGCTATCAGCGCAAAGAAAAAAAGCGCTGCACCACAACGGGTGGGCTCGAACCTCCAACCTTTCGGTTAACAGCCGATCGCATTAGCCCATTGCGCCACGGAGACAGTCTTGCTCCACTCTCACCACCATCAGAACATATCTTCAAAGCTATCAGCGCAAAGATAAAGCAACACACCACTCCCGGGAGGGCTCGAAACTCCAACCTTTCGGTCAACAGCTGATCGCGCTAGCGCATTGCGCCACGGAGACAGTCTTGCTCCCCTATCACCACCATCACAACATATCTTCAAAGCTATCAGCCCAAAGAAAAAAAAGCACCACACCACCACCGGGTGGGCTCGAACCTCCAACCTTTCGGTAAACAGCCGATCGCGCTAGCCAATTGCGCCACGGAGACAGTCGTGCTCCACTCTCACCACCATCAGAACATATCTTCAAAGCTATCAGTGCAATGCAAAAAGCAAAACACCATTCCCGGGAAGGCTCGAACCTCCAACTTTTCGGTTAACAGCCGATCGCGCTGGCCAATTGCGCCACGGAGACAGTCCTGCGCCACTCTAACCACAATTAGAACATATCATCAAAGCTATAAGCCCAAAGAAAAGAAGCGCCGCACCACCACCGGGTGGGCTCGAACCTCCAACCTTTCGGTTAACAGCAGATCGCGCTAGCCAATTGCGCCACGCAGAATATCGTGCTCCACTCTCACCACCATCAGAACATATCTTCAAAGCTATCAGCGCAAAGAAAAAAGCAACACACCCCACCCGGGAGGGCTCGAACCTCCAACTTTTCGGTTAACAGCCGATCGCGCTAGCCAATTGCGCCACGGGGACAGTCCTGCTCCACTCTCACCACCGTCAGACCATTTCTTCAGAGCTATCACCCCAAAGAAAAAAAAGCGCCGCACCACCACCGGGTGGGCTCGAACCTCCAACCTTTCGGTTAACAGCCGATCGCGCTAGCCAATTGCGCCACGAAGACAGTCCTGCTGCACCCTCACCACCATCAGAACATATCTTCAAAGCTATTACCGCAAAGAAAAAAGCAACACACCACTCCCGGGAGGGCTCGAAATTCCAACCTTTCGGTTAACAGCCGATCGCGCTAGCCCATTGCGCCACGGACACAGTCTTGCTCCACTCTCACCACCATCAGAACATATCTTCAAACTATCAGGGCAAAAAAAAAGCGCCGCACCACCACTGGGTGGGCTCGAAATTCCAACCTTTTGGTTAACAGCCGATCGCGCTTGCCGATTGCGCCACGGGGACAGTCTTGCCCCACTCTCACCACCATCACAACATATCTTCAAAGCTATCAGCGTAAAGAAAAAAGCAACACACCCCACCCGGGAAGGCTCGAACCTTCAACTTTTCGGTTAACAGCCGATCGCGCTAGCCAATGGAGCCACGGGGACAGTCCTGCTCCACTCTGACCACCGTCATAACATTTCTTCAGAGCTATCAGCCCAAAGAAAAAAAGCGCCGCACCACCACCGGGTGGGCTCGAACCTCCAACCTTTCGGTTAACAGCCGATCGCGCTAGCGCATTGCGCCACGGAGACAGTCTTGCTCCCCTCTCACCACCATCAGAACATATCTTCAAAGCTATCAGCCAAAAGAAAAAAAAGCACCGCACCACCACCGGGTGGGCTCGAACCTCCAACCTTTCGGTTAACAGCCGATCGCGCTAGCCAATTGCACCACGGAGACAGTCGTGCTCTACTCTCACCACCGTCAGAACATTTCTTCTGAGCTATCACCCGAAAGAAAAAAAGCGCCGCACCACCACCGGTTTGGTTCGAACTTCCAGCCTTTCGGTTAACAGCCGATCGCGCTAGCCAATTGCGCCACGGAGACAGTCCTGCTCCACTCTCACCACAATTAGAACATATCTTCAAAGCTATCAGCCAAAGAAAAAAAAAGCGCCGCACCACCACCGGGTGGGCTCGAACCTCCAACCTTTCGGTTAACAGCAGATCGCGCTAGCCAATTGCGCCACGGAGACAATCGTGCTCCACTCTCACCACCATCAGAACATATCTTCAAAGCTATCAGCGCAAAGAAAAAAGCAACACACCCCACCCGGGAGGGCTCGAACCTCCAACTTTTCGGTAAACAGCCGATCGCGCTAGCCAATTGCGCCACGGGGACAGTCCTGCTCCACTCTCACCATCGTCAGAACATTTCTTCAGAGCTATCACCCCAAAGAAAAAAAAAGCGCCACACCACCACCGGTTGGGCTCGAACCTTCAACCTTTCGGTTAACAGCCGATCTCGCTAGCTCCTTGCGACACGGAGACAGTCTTGCTCCACTCTCACCACCATCAGAACATATCTTGAAAGCTATCAGCGCAAAGAAAAAAGTAACACACCACTCCCGGGAGGGCTCGAAACTCCAACCTGTCGGTCAACAGCTGATCGCGCTAGCCCATTGCGCCACGAAGACAGTCCTGCTCCACTCTCACCACCATCAGAACATATCTTCAAAGCTATCAGCCCAAAGAAAAAAAGCGCCCTACCACCACCGGGTGGGCTCGAACCTCCGACCTTTTGGTTAACAGCCGATCGCGCTAGCCGATTGCGCCATGAAGACAGTCCTGCTCCACTCTCACCACCATCAGAACATATCTTCAAAGCTATCAGCCCAAAGAAAAAAAGCGCCGCACCACCACCGGGTGGGCTCGAACTACCAACTTTTCAGTTAACAGCCGATCACGCTAGCCAATTGCGCCACGGAGACAGTCCTGCTCCACTCTCACCACCATCAGAACATATCTTCAAAGCTATCAGCCCAAAGAAAAAAAAGCGCCGCACCAGCACCGGGTGGGCTTGAACTACCAACTTTTCGGTTAACAGCCGATCACGCTAGCCAAGTGCGCCACGGAGACAGTCCTGCTCCACTCTCACCACCATCAGAACATATCTTCAAAGCTATCAGCCCAAAGAAAAAAAAGCGCCGCACCACCACCGGGTGGGCTCGAACCTCCAACCGTTCGGTTAACAGCCGATCGCGCTAGCTCCTTGCGCGACGGAGACAGTCTTGCTCCACTCTCACCACCATCAGAACATATCTTCAAAGCTATCAGCCCAAAGAAAAAAAAGCACCGCACCACCCCCGGGTGGGCTCGAACCTCCAACCTTTCGGTTAACAGCCGATCGCGCTAGCCAATTGCGCCACGGAGACAGTCGTGCTCCACTCTCACCACCATCAGAACATATCTTCAAAGCTATCAGCGCAAAGAAAAAAGCAAAACACCACTCCCGGGAGGGCTCGAACCTCCAACTTTTCGGTCAACAGCCGATCGCGCTGGCCAATGGCGCCACGGGGACAGTCCTGCTCCACTCTGACCACCGTCAGAACATTTCTTCAGAGCTATCAGCCCGAAGAAAAAAAAGCGCCGCACCACCACCGGGTGGGCTCGAACCTCCAACCTTTCGGTTAACAGCCGATCGCGCTAGCGCATTGCGCCACGGAGACAGTCTTGCTCCCCTCTCACCACCATCAGAACATATCTTCAAAGCTATCAGCCCAAAGAAAAAAAAGCACCGCACCACCCCCGGGTGGGCTCGAACCTCCAACCTTTCGGTTAACAGCCGATCGCGCTAGCCAATTGCGCCACGGAGACAGTCGTGCTCCACTTTCACCACCATCAGAACATATCTTCAAAGCTATCAGCGCAAAGAAAAAAGCAAAACACCACTCCCGGGAGGGCTCGAACCTCCAACTTTTCGGTCAACAGCCGATCGCGCTGGCCAATTGCGCCACGGAGACAGTCCTGCTCCACTCTCACCACAATTAGAACATATCTTCAAAGCTATCAGCCCAAAGAAAAAAAAGCGCCGCACCACCACCGGGTGGGCTCGAACCTCCAACCTTTCGGTTAACAGCAGATCGCGCTAGCCAATTGCGCCACGGAGACAATCGTGCTCCACTCTCACCACCATCAGAACATATCTTCAAAGCTATCAGCGCAAAGAAAAAAGCTACACACCCCACCCGGGAGGGCTCGAACCTCCAACTTTTCGGTTAACAGCCAATCGCGCTAGCCAATTGCGCCACGGGGACAGTCCTGCTCCACTCTCACCAGCGTCAGACCATTTCTTCAGAGCTATCACCCCAAAGAAAAAAAAAGCGCCGCACATCCACCGGGTGGGCTCGAACCTCCAACCTTTTGGTTAACAGCTGATCGCGCAAGCCAATTGCCCCACGGAGACATTCGTGCTCCACTCTCACCACCGTCAGAACATTTCTTCAGAGCTATCACCCGAAAGAAAAAAAAAGCGCCGCACCACCACCGGTTGGACTCGAACCTCCAACCTTTCGGTTAACAGCCGATCGCGCTAGCCAATTGCGCCACGAAGACAGTCCTGCTCCACTCTCACCACCATCAGAACATATCTTCAAAGCTATTACCGCAAAGAAAAAAGAAACACACCACTCCCGGGAGGGCTCAAAACTTTAACCTTTCGGTTAACAGCCGATCGCGCTAGCCCATTGCGCCACAGAGACAGGCTTGCTCCCCTCTCACTACCATCAGAACATATCTTCAAAGCTATCAGCCCAAAGAAAAAAAAGCACCGCACCACCAGCGGGTGGGCTCGAACCTCCAACCTTTCGGTTAATAGCCGATCGCGCTAGCCAATTGCGCCACGGAGACAGTCGTGCTCCACTCTCACCACAATCAGAACATATCTTCAAAGCTATCAGCGCAAAGAAAAAAGCAAAACACCAATCCCGGGAGGGCTCTAACCTCCGCCTTTTCGGTTAACAGCCGATCGCGCTGGCCAATTGCGCCACGGAGACAGTCGTGCTCCACTCTCACCACCATCAGAACATATCTTCAAAGCTATCAGCGCAAAGAAAAAAGCAAAACACCACTCCCGGGAGGGCTCGAACCTCCAACTTTTCGGTTAACAGCCGATCGCGCTGGCCAATTGCGCCACGGAGACAGTCCTGCGCCACTCTCACCACAATTAGAACATATCTTCAAAGCTATCAGCCCAAAAAAAAAAGCGCCGCACCACCACCGGGTGGGCTCGAACCTCCAACCTTTCGGTTAACAGCCGATCGCGCTAGCGCATTGCGCCACAGAGACAGTCTTGCTCCCCTCTCACCACCATCAGAACATATCTTCAAAGCTATCAGCCCAAAGAAAAAAAAGCACCGCACCACCACCGGGTGGGCTCGAACCTCCAACCTTTCGGTTAACAGCCGATCGCGCTAGCCAATTGCGCCACGGAGACAGTCGTGCTCCACTCTCACCACCATCAGAACATATCTTCAAAGCTATCAGCGCAAAGAAAAAAGCAAAACACAACTCCCGGGAGGGCTCGAACCTCCAACTTTTCGGTTAACAGCCGATCGCGCTGGCCAATTGCGCCACGGAGACAGTCCTGCGCCACTCTCACCACAATTAGAACATATCTTCAAAGCTATCAGCCCAAAGAAAAAAAGCGCCGCACCACCACCGGGTGGGCTCGAACCTCCAACCTTTCGGTTAACAGCAGATCGTGCTAGCCAATCGCGCCACGGAGACAATCGTGCTCCACTCTCACCACCATCAGAACATATCTTCAAAGCTATCAGCACAAAGAAAAAAGCAACACACCCCACCCGGGAGGGCTCGAACCTCCAACTTTTCGGTTAACAGCCGATCGCGCTAGCCAATTGCGCCACGGGGACAGTCCTGCTCCACTCTCACCACCGTCAGACCATTTCTTCAGGCTATCACCCCAAAGAAAAAAAAAGCGCCGCATAACCACCGGGTGGGCTCGAACCTCCAACCTTTTGGTTAACAGCCGATCGCGCTAGCCAATTGCCCCACGGAGACAGCCGTGCTCCACTCTCACCACCGTCAGAACATTTCTTCAGAGCTATCACCCGAAAGAAAAAAAAGCGCCGCACCACCACCGCTTGGGCTCGAACCTCCAACCTTTCGGTTAACAGCCGATCGCGCTAGCCAATTGCGCCACGAAGACAGTCCTGCGACACTCTCACCACCATCAGAACATATCTTCAAAGCTATTACCGCAAAGAAAAAAGCAACACACCACTCCCGGGAGGGCTCAAAACTTTAACCTTTCGGTTAACAGCCGATCGCGCTGGCCAATTGCGCCACGGAGACAGTCCTGCTCTACTCTCACCACCATCAGAACACATCTTCAAAGCTATCAGCCCAAAATAAAAAAAGCGCCGCACCACCACCGGGTGGGCTCGAACTACCAACTTTTTGGTTAACAGCCGATCACGCTAGCCAATTGCGCCACGGAGACAGTCCTGCTCCACTCTCACCACCATCAGAACATATCTTCAAAGCTATCAGCCCAAAAAAAAGCGCCGCACCACCACCGGGTGGGCTCGAACCTCCAACTTTTCTATTAACAGCCGACCACGCTAGCCAATTGCGCCACGGAGACAGTCCTGCTTCACTCTCACCACCATCATAACATATCTTCAAAGCTACCAGCCCAAAGAAAAAAAAGCGCCGCACCACCACCGGGTGGGCTCGAAACTCCAACCTTTCGGTTAACTGCCGATCGCGCTAGCCAATGGCGCCACGGAGACAGTCCTGCTCCACTCTTACCACCATTAGATCATATCTTGAAAGCTATCAGCCCAAAGAAAAAAAAGCGCCGCACCACCAACGCGTGGGCTCGAACCTCCAACATTCCGGTTAACAGCCGATCACGCTAGCCAATTGCGCCACGGAGACAGTCCTGCTCCACTCTCACCACCATCAGAACATATCTTAAAGCTATCAGCCCACAGAAAAAAAGCGCCACACCACCACCGGGAGAGCTCGAACCTCCAACTTTTCGGTTAACAGCCAATCGCGCTAGCCAATTGCGCCACGGAGACGGTCCTGCTCCACTCTCACCACCGTTAGAACATTTCTTCAGAGCTATCAGCCCAAAGAAAAAAAAGCGTCGCACCACCACTCGGGTGGGCTCGAACCTCCAACCTTTCGGTTAACAGCCGATCGCGCTCGCCAATTGCCCCACGGAGACAGTCGTGCTCCACTCTCACCACCGTCAGAACATTTCTTATGAGCTATCACCCCAAAGAAAAAAAAGCGCTGCACCACCACCGGTTGGGCTCGAACCTCCAACCTTTCGGTTAACAGCCGATCGCGCTAGCCAATTGCGCCACGAAGACAGTCCTGCTCCACTCTCACCACCATCAGAACATATCTTCAAAGCTATTACCGCAAAGAAAAAAGCAACACACCACTCCCGGGAGGGCTCGAAACTCCAAGCTTTCGGTTAACAGCCGATCGCGCTAGCCCATTGCGCCACGGCGGCAGTCTTGCTCCACTCTCAGCATCATCAGAACATATCTTCAAAGCTATCAGCGCAAAGAAAAAAAAGCGCTGCACCACAACGGGTGGGCTCGAACCTCCAACCTTTCGGTTAACAGCCGATCGCACTAGCCCATTTCGCCACGGAGACAGTCTTGCTCCACTCTCACCACCATCAGAACATATCTTCAAAGCTATCAGCGCAAAGAAAAAAGCAACACACCACTCCCGGGAGGGCTCGAAACTCCAACCTTTCGGTCAAAAGCCGATCGCGCTAGCGCATTGCGCCACGGAGACAGTCTTGCTCCCCTCTCACCACCATCAGAACATATCTTCAAAGCTATCAGCCCAAAGAAAAAAAAGCACCGCACCTCCACCGGGTGGGCTCGAACCTCCAACTTTCGGTTAACAGCCGATCGCCCTAGCCAATTGCGCCACGGAGACAGTCGTGCTCCACTCTCACCACCATCGGAACATATCTTCAAAGCTATCAGCGCAAAAAAAAGCAAAACACCACTCCCGGGAGGGCTCGAACCTCAAACTTTTCGGTTAACAGCCGATCGCGCTGGCCAATTGCGCCACGGGGACAGTCCCGCTCCACTCTCACCACCGTCAGACCATTTCTTCAGAGCTATCACCCCAAAGAAAAAAAAAGCGCTGCACCACCACCGGGTGGACTCGAACCTCCAACCTTTCGGTTAACAGCCGATCGCGCTAGCCAATTGCCCCACGGAGACAGTCGTGCTCCACTCTCACCACCGTCAGAACATTTCTTTAGAGCTATCACCCCAAAGAAAAAAAGCGCCGCACCACCACCGGTTGGGCTCGAACTTCCAGCCTTTCGGTTAACAGCCGATCGCGCTAGCCAATTGCGCCACGAAGACAGTCTTGCTCCACTCTCACCACCATCAGAACATATCTTGAAAGCTACCAGCGCAAAGAAAAAAGCAACACACCACTCCCGGGAGGGCTCGAAACTCCAACCTTTCGGTCAACAGCTGATCGCGCTAGCCCATTGCGCCACGGAGACAGTCCTGCTCCACTCTCACCACCATTAGAACATATCTTCAAAGCTATCAGCCCAGAGAAAAAAAAAGCGCCGCACCACCACCGGGTGGGCTCGAACCTCCAACCTTTCGGTTAACGGCCGATCGCGCTAGCCAATTGCGCCACGGAGACAATAGTGCTCCACGCTCACCACCATCAGAACATATCTTCAAAGCTATCAGCGTAAAGAAAAAAGCAACACACCCTACCCGGGAAGGCTCGAACCTTCAACTTTTCGGTTAACAGCCGATCGCGCTAGCCAATGGCGCAACGGGGACAGCCCTGCTCCACTCTGACCACCGTCAGAACATTTCATCAGAGCTATCAGCCCGAAGAAAAAAAAAGCGCCGCACCACCACCGGGTGGGCTCGAACCTCCAACCTTTCGGTTAACAGCCGATCGCGCTAGCGCATTGCGCCACGGAGACAGTCTTGCTCCCCTCTCACCACCATCAGAACATATCTTCAAAGTTATCAGCCCAAAGAAAAAAAAGCACCGCACCACCACCGGGTGGGCTCGAACCTCCAACCTTTCGGTTAACAGCCGATCGCGCTAGCCAATTGGGCCACGGAGATAGTCGTGCTCCACTCTTACCACCATCAGAACATATCTTCAAAGCTATCAGCGCAAAGAAAAAAGCAAAACACCACTCCCGGGAGGGCTCGAACCTCCAACTTTTCGGTCAACAGCCGATCGCGCTGGCCAATTGCGCCACGGAGACAGTCCTGCTCCACTCTCACCACAATTAGAACATATCTTCAAAGCTATCAGCCCAAAGAAAAAAAAGCGCCGCACCACCACCGGGTGGGCTCGAACCTCCAACCTTTCGGTTAACAGCAGATCGCGCTAGCCAATTGCGCCACGGAGACAATCGTGCTCCACTCTCACCACCATCAGAACATATCTTCAAAGCTATCAGCGCAAAGAAAAAAGCAACACACCGCACCCGGGAGGGCTCGAACCTCCAACTTTTCGGTTAACAGCCGATCGCGCTAGCCAATTGCGCCACGGGGACAGTCCTGCTCCACTCTCACCACCGTCAGACCATTTCTTCAGAGCTATCACCCCAAAGAAAAAAATAGCGCCGCACCTCCACCGGGTGGGCTCGAACCTCCAACCTTTTGGTTAACAGCCGATCGCGCTAGCCAATTGCCCCACGGAGACAGCCGTGCTCCACTCTCACCACCGTCAGAACATTTCTTCAGAGCTATCACCCGAAAGAAAAAAAAAGCGCCGCACCACCACCGGTTGGACTCGAACCTCCAACCTTTCGGTTAACAGCCGATCGCGCTAGCCAATTGCGCAACGAAGAAAGTCCTGCTCCACTCTCACCACCACCAGAACATATCTTCAAAGCTATTACCGCAAAGAAAAAAGCAACACACCACTCCCGGGAGGGCTCAAAACTTTAACCTTTCGGTTAACAGCCGATCGCGCTAGCGCATTGCGCCACGGAGACAGTCTTGCTCCCCTCTCACCACCATCAGAACATATCTTCAAAGTTATCAGCCCAAAGAAAAAAAAGCACCGCACCACCACCGGGTGGGCTCGAACCTCCAACCTTTCGGTTAACAGCCGATCGCGCTAGCCAATTGGGCCACGGAGATAGTCGTGCTCCACTCTTACCACCATCAGAACATATCTTCAAAGCTATCAGCGCAAAGAAAAAAGCAAAACACCACTCCCGGGAGGGCTCGAACCTCCAACTTTTCGGTCAACAGCCGATCGCGCTGGCCAATTGCGCCACGGAGACAGTCCTGCTCCACTCTCACCACAATTAGAACATATCTTCAAAGCTATCAGCCCAAAGAAAAAAAAGCGCCGCACCACCACCGGGTGGGCTCGAACCTCCAACCTTTCGGTTAACAGCAGATCGCGCTAGCCAATTGCGCCACGGAGACAATCGTGCTCCACTCTCACCACCATCAGAACATATCTTCAAAGCTATCAGCGCAAAGAAAAAAGCAACACACCGCACCCGGGAGGGCTCGAACCTCCAACTTTTCGGTTAACAGCCGATCGCGCTAGCCAATTGCGCCACGGGGACAGTCCTGTTCCACTCTCACCACCGTCAGACCATTTCTTCAGAGCTATCAGCCCAAAGAAAAAAAAGCGTCGCACCACCACTCGGGTGGGCTCGAACCTCCAACCTTTCGGTTAACAGCCGATCGCGCTCGCCAATTGCCCCACGGAGACAGTCGTGATCCACTCTCACCACCGTCAGAACATTTCTTATGAGCTATCACCCCAAAGAAAAAAAAGCGCTGCACCACCACCGGTTGGGCTCGAACCTCCAACCTTTCGGTTAACAGCCGATCGCGCTAGCCAATTGCGCCACGAAGACAGTCCTGCTCCACTCTCACCACCATCAGAACATATCTTCAAAGCTATTACCGCAAAGAAAAAAGCAACACACCACTCCCGGGAGGGCTCGAAACTCCAAGCTTTCGGTTAACAGCCGATCGCGCTAGCCCATTGCGCCACGGCGGCAGTCTTGCTCCACTCTCAGCATCATCAGAACATATCTTCAAAGCTATCAGCGCAAAGAAAAAAAAGCGCTGCACCACAACGGGTGGGCTCGAACCTCCAACCTTTCGGTTAACAGCCGATCGCACTAGCCCATTTCGCCACGGAGACAGTCTTGCTCCACTCTCACCACCATCAGAACATATCTTCAAAGCTATCAGCGCAAAGAAAAAAGCAACACACCACTCCCGGGAAGGCTCGAAACTCCAACCTTTCGGTCAAAAGCCGATCGCGCTAGCGCATTGCGCCACGGAGACAGTCTTGCTCCCCTCTCACCACCATCAGAACATATCTTCAAAGCTATCAGCCCAAAGAAAAAAAAGCACCGCACCTCCACCGGGTGGGCTCGAACCTCCAACTTTCGGTTAACAGCCGATCGCCCTAGCCAATTGCGCCACGGAGACAGTCGTGCTCCACTCTCACCACCATCGGAACATATCTTCAAAGCTATCAGCGCAAAAAAAAAAGCAAAACACCACTCCCGGGAGGGCTCGAACCTCAAACTTTTCGGTTAACAGCCGATCGCGCTGGCCAATTGCGCCACGGGGACAGTCCCGCTCCACTCTCACCACCGTCAGACCATTTCTTCAGAGCTATCACTCCAAAGAAAAAAAAAGCGCTGCACCACCACCGGTTGGACTCGAACCTCCAACCTTTCGGTTAACAGCCGATCGTGCTAGCCAATTGCCCCACGGAGACAGTCGTGCTCCACTCTCACCACCGTCAGAACATTTCTTTAGAGCTATCACCCCAAAGAAAAAAAAGCGCCGCACCACCACCGGTTGGGCTCGAACTTCCAGCCTTTCGGTTAACAGCCAATCGCGCTAGCCAATTGCGCCACGAAGACAGTCTTGCTCCACTCTCACCACCATCAGAACATATCTTGAAAGCTATCAGCGCAAAGAAAAAAGCAACACACCACTCCCGGGAGGGCTCGAAACTCCAACCTTTCGGTCAACAGCTGATCGCGCTAGCCCATTGCGCCACGGAGACAGTCCTGCTCCACTCTCACCACCATTAGAACATATCTTCAAAGCTATCAGCCCAGAGAAAAAAAAAGCGCCGCACCACCACCGGGTGGGCTCGAACCTCCAACCTTTCGGTTAACGGCCGATCGCGCTAGCCAATTGCGCCACGGAGACAATAGTGCTCCACGCTCACCACCATCAGAACATATCTTCAAAGCTATCAGCGTAAAGAAAAAAGCAACACACCCCACCCGGGAAGGCTCGAACCTTCAACTTTTCGGTTAACAGCCGATCGCGCTAGCCAATGGCGCCACGGGGACAGCCCTGCTCCACTCTGACCACCGTCAGAACATTTCATCAGAGCTATCAGCCCGAAGAAAAAAAAAGCGCCGCACCACCACCGGGTGGGCTCGAACCTCCAACCTTTCGGTTAACAGCCGATCGCGCTAGCGCATTGCGCCACGGAGACAGTCTTGCTCCCCTCTCACCACCATCAGAACATATCTTCAAAGTTATCAGCCCAAAGAAAAAAAAGCACCGCACCACCACCGGGTGGGCTCGAACCTCCAACCTTTCGGTTAACAGCCGATCGCGCTAGCCAATTGGGCCACGGAGATAGTCGTGCTCCACTCTTACCACCATCAGAACATATCTTCAAAGCTATCAGCGCAAAGAAAAAAGCAAAACACCACTCCCGGGAGGGCTCGAACCTCCAACTTTTCGGTCAACAGCCGATCGCGCTGGCCAATTGCGCCACGGAGACAGTCTTGCTCCACTCTCACCACAATTAGAACATATCTTCAAAGCTATCAGCCCAAAGAAAAAAAAGCGCCGCACCACCACCGGGTGGGCTCGAACCTCCAACCTTTCGGTTAACAGCAGATCGCGCTAGCCAATTGCACCACGGAGACAATCGTGCTCCACTCTCACCACCATCAGAACATATCTTCAAAGCTATCAGCGCAAAGAAAAAAGCAACACACCGCACCCGGGAGGGCTCGAACCTCCAACTTTTCGGTTAACAGCCGATCGCGCTAGCCAATTGCGCCACGGGGACAGTCCTGCTCCACTCTCACCACCGTCAGACCATTTCTTCAGAGCTATCACCCCAAAGAAAAAAATAGCGCCGCACCTCCACCGGGTGGGCTCGAACCTCCAACCTTTTGGTTAACAGCCGATCGCGCTAGCCAATTGCCCCACGGAGACAGCCGTGCTCCACTCTCACCACCGTCAGAACATTTCTTCAGAGCTATCACCCGAAAGAAAAAAAAAGCGCCGCACCACCACCGGTTGGACTCGAACCTCCAACCTTTCGGTTAACAGCCGATCGCGCTAGCCAATTGCGCAACGAAGAAAGTCCTGCTCCACTCTCACCACCACCAGAACATATCTTCAAAGCTATTACCGCAAAGAAAAAAGCAACACACCACTCCCGGGAGGGCTCAAAACTTTAACCTTTCGGTTAACAGCCGATCGCGCTAGCGCATTGCGCCACGGAGACAGTCTTGCTCCCCTCTCACCACCATCAGAACATATCTTCAAAGTTATCAGCCCAAAGAAAAAAAAGCACCGCACCACCACCGGGTGGGCTCGAACCTCCAACCTTTCGGTTAACAGCCAATCGCGCTAGCCAATTGGGCCACGGAGATAGTCGTGCTCCACTCTTACCACCATCAGAACATATCTTCAAAGCTATCAGCGCAAAGAAAAAAGCAAAACACCACTCCCGGGAGGGCTCGAACCTCCAACTTTTCGGTCAACAGCCGATCGCGCTGGCCAATTGCGCCACGGAGACAGTCCTGCTCCACTCTCACCACAATTAGAACATATCTTCAAAGCTATCAGCCCAAAGAAAAAAAAGCGCCGCACCACCACCGGGTGGGCTCGAACCTCCAACCTTTCGGTTAACAGCAGATCGCGCTAGCCAATTGCGCCACGGAGACAATCGTGCTCCACTCTCACCACCATCAGAACATATCTTCAAAGCTATCAGCGCAAAGAAAAAAGCAACACACCGCACCCGGGAGGGCTCGAACCTCCAACTTTTCGGTTAACAGCCGATCGCGCTAGCCAATTGCGCCACGGGGACAGTCCTGCTCCACTCTCACCACCGTCAGACCATTTCTTCAGAGCTATCACCCCAAAGAAAAAATAGCGCCGCAACTCCACCGGGTGGGCTCGAACCTCCAACCTTTTGGTTAACAGCCGATCGCGCTAGCCAATTGCCCCACGGAGACAGCCGTGCTCCACTCTCACCACCGTCAGAACATTTCTTCAGAGCTATCACCCGAAAGAAAAAAAAAGCGCCGCACCACCACCGGTTGGACTCGAACCTCCAACCTTTCGGTTAACAGCCGATCGCGCTAGCCAATTGCGCAACGAAGAAAGTCCTGCTCCACTCTCACCACCACCAGAACATATCTTCAAAGCTATTACCGCAAAGAAAAAAGCAACACACCACTCCCGGGAGGGCTCAAAACTTTAACCTTTCGGTTAACAGCCGATCGCGCTAGCCCATTGCGCCACAGAGACAGGCTTGCTCCCCTCTCACTACCATCAGAACATATCTTCAAAGCTATCAGCCCAAAAAAAAAGCACCGCACCACCAGCGGGTGGGCTCGAACCTCCAACCTTTCGGTTAATAGCCGATCGCGCTAGCCAATTGCGCCACGGAGACAGTCGTGCTCCACTCTCACCACAATCAGAACATATCTTCAAAGCTGTCAGCGCAAAGAAAAAAGCAAAACACTACTCCCGGGAGGGCTCGAACCTCCACCTTTTAAGTTAACAGCCGATTACGCTGGCCAATTGCGCCACGGAGACAGTCGTGCTCCACTCTCACCACCATCAGAACATATCTTCAAAGCTATCAGCGCAAAGAAAAAAGCAAAACACCACTCCCGGGATGGCTCGAACCTCCAACTTTTCGGTTAACAGCCGATCGCGCTGGCCAATTGCGCCACGGAGACAGTCGTGCGCCACTCTCACCACAATTAGAACATATCTTCAAAGCTATCAGCCCAAAGAAAAAAAAGCGCCGCACCACCACCGGGTGGGCTCGAACCTCCAACCTTTCGGTTAACAGCCGATCGCGCTAGCGCATTGCGCCACGGAGACAGTCTTGCTCCCCTCTCACCACCATCAGAACATATCTTCAAAGCTATCAGCCCAAAGAAAAAAAAGCACCGCACCACCACCGGGTGGGCTCGAACCTCCCACCTTTCGGTTAACAGCCGATTGCGCTAGCCAATTGCGCCACGGAGACAGTCGTGCTTCACTCTCACCACCATCAGAACATATCTTCAAAGCTATCAGCGCAAAGAAAAAAGCAAAACACCACTCCCGGGAGGGCTCGAACCTCCAACTTTTCGGTTAACAGCCGATCGCGCTGGCCAATTGCGCCACGGAGACAGGCCTGCCCCACTCTCACCACAATTAGAACATATCTTCAAAGCTATCAGCCCAAAGAAAAAAAGCGCCGCACCACCACCGGGTGGGCTCGAACCTCCAACCTTTCGGTTAACAGCAGATCGCGCTAAGCCCATTGCGCCACGGAGACAATCGTGCTCCACTCTCACCATCATCAGAACATATCTTCAAAGCTATCAGCGCAAAGAAAAAAGCAACACACCCCACCCGGGAGGGCTCGAACCTCCAACTTTTCGGTTAACAGCCGATCGCGCTAGCCAATTGCGCCACGGGGACAGTCCTGCTCCACTCTCACCACCGTCAGACCATTTCTTCAGAGCTATCACCCGAAAGAAAAAAAAAGCGCCGCACCACCACCGCTTGGGCTCGAATCTCCAACCTTTCGGTTAACAGCCGATCGCGCTAGCCAATTGCGCCACGAAGACAGTCCTGCTCCACTCTCACCACCATCAGAACTTATCTTGAAAGCTATCAGCCCAAAGAAAAAAAAGTGCCGCACCACCACCGGGTGGGCTTGAACTACCAACTTTTTGGTTAACAGCCGATCACGCTAGCCAATTGCGCCACGGAGACAGTCCTGCTCCACTCTCACCACCATCAGAACATATCTTCAAAGCTATCAGCCCAAAAAAAAAGCGCCGCACCACCACCGGGTGGGCTCGAACCTCCAACTTTTCTATTAACAGCCGATCACGCTAGCCAATTGCGCCACGGAGACAGTCCTGCTTCACTCTCACCACCATCATGACATATCTTCAAAGCTATCAGCCCAAAGAAAAAAAAGCACCGCACCACCACCGGGTGGGCTCGAACCTCCAACCTTTCGGTTAACAGCCGATCGCGCTAGCCAATTGGGCCACGGAGATAGTCGTGCTCCACTCTTACCACCATCAGAACATATCTTCAAAGCTATCAGCGCAAAGAAAAAAGCAAAACACCACTCCCGGGAGGGCTCGAACCTCCAACTTTTCGGTCAACAGCCGATCGCGCTGGCCAATTGCGCCACGGAGACAGTCTTGCTCCACTCTCACCACAATTAGAACATATCTTCAAAGCTATCAGCCCAAAGAAAAAAAAGCGCCGCACCACCACCGGGTGGGCTCGAACCTCCAACCTTTCGGTTAACAGCAGATCGCGCTAGCCAATTGCACCACGGAGACAATCGTGCTCCACTCTCACCACCATCAGAACATATCTTCAAACCTATCAGCGCAAAGAAAAAAGCAACACACCGCACCCGGGAGGGCTCGAACCTCCAACTTTTCGGTTAACAGCCGATCGCGCTAGCCAATTGCGCCACGGGGACAGTCCTGCTCCACTCTCACCACCGTCAGACCATTTCTTCAGAGCTATCACCCCAAAGAAAAAAATAGCGCCGCACCTCCACCGGGTGGGCTCGAACCTCCAACCTTTTGGTTAACAGCCGATCGCGCTAGCCAATTGCCCCACGGAGACAGCCGTGCTCCACTCTCACCACCGTCAGAACATTTCTTCAGAGCTATCACCCGAAAGAAAAAAAAAGCGCCGCACCACCACCGGTTGGACTCGAACCTCCAACCTTTCGGTTAACAGCCGATCGCGCTAGCCAATTGCGCAACGAAGAAAGTCCTGCTCCACTCTCACCACCACCAGAACATATCTTCAAAGCTATTACCGCAAAGAAAAAAGCAACACACCACTCCCGGGAGGGCTCAAAACTTTAACCTTTCGGTTAACAGCCGATCGCGCTAGCGCATTGCGCCACGGAGACAGTCTTGCTCCCCTCTCACCACCATCAGAACATATCTTCAAAGTTATCAGCCCAAAGAAAAAAAAGCACCGCACCACCACCGGGTGGGCTCGAACCTCCAACCTTTCGGTTAACAGCCAATCGCGCTAGCCAATTGGGCCACGGAGATAGTCGTGCTCCACTCTTACCACCATCAGAACATATCTTCAAAGCTATCAGCGCAAAGAAAAAAGCAAAACACCACTCCCGGGAGGGCTCGAACCTCCAACTTTTCGGTCAACAGCCGATCGCGCTGGCCAATTGCGCCACGGAGACAGTCCTGCTCCACTCTCACCACAATTAGAACATATCTTCAAAGCTATCAGCCCAAAGAAAAAAAAGCGCCGCACCACCACCGGGTGGGCTCGAACCTCCAACCTTTCGGTTAACAGCAGATCGCGCTAGCCAATTGCGCCACGGAGACAATCGTGCTCCACTCTCACCACCATCAGAACATATCTTCAAAGCTATCAGCGCAAAGAAAAAAGCAACACACCGCACCCGGGAGGGCTCGAACCTCCAACTTTTCGGTTAACAGCCGATCGCGCTAGCCAATTGCGCCACGGGGACAGTCCTGCTCCACTCTCACCACCGTCAGACCATTTCTTCAGAGCTATCACCCCAAAGAAAAAATAGCGCCGCAACTCCACCGGGTGGGCTCGAACCTCCAACCTTTTGGTTAACAGCCGATCGCGCTAGCCAATTGCCCCACGGAGACAGCCGTGCTCCACTCTCACCACCGTCAGAACATTTCTTCAGAGCTATCACCCGAAAGAAAAAAAAAGCGCCGCACCACCACCGGTTGGACTCGAACCTCCAACCTTTCGGTTAACAGCCGATCGCGCTAGCCAATTGCGCAACGAAGAAAGTCCTGCTCCACTCTCACCACCACCAGAACATATCTTCAAAGCTATTACCGCAAAGAAAAAAGCAACACACCACTCCCGGGAGGGCTCAAAACTTTAACCTTTCGGTTAACAGCCGATCGCGCTAGCCCATTGCGCCACAGAGACAGGCTTGCTCCCCTCTCACTACCATCAGAACATATCTTCAAAGCTATCAGCCCAAAAAAAAAGCACCGCACCACCAGCGGGTGGGCTCGAACCTCCAACCTTTCGGTTAATAGCCGATCGCGCTAGCCAATTGCGCCACGGAGACAGTCGTGCTCCACTCTCACCACAATCAGAACATATCTTCAAAGCTGTCAGCGCAAAGAAAAAAGCAAAACACTACTCCCGGGAGGGCTCGAACCTCCACCTTTTAAGTTAACAGCCGATTACGCTGGCCAATTGCGCCACGGAGACAGTCGTGCTCCACTCTCACCACCATCAGAACATATCTTCAAAGCTATCAGCGCAAAGAAAAAAGCAAAACACCACTCCCGGGAGGGCTCGAACCTCCAACTTTTCGGTTAACAGCCGATCGCGCTGGCCAATTGCGCCACGGAGACAGTCGTGCGCCACTCTCACCACAATTAGAACATATCTTCAAAGCTATCAGCCCAAAGAAAAAAAAGCGCCGCACCACCACCGGGTGGGCTCGAACCTCCAACCTTTCGGTTAACAGCCGATCGCGCTAGCGCATTGCGCCACGGAGACAGTCTTGCTCCCCTCTCACCACCATCAGAACATATCTTCAAAGCTATCAGCCCAAAGAAAAAATAGCACCGCACCACCACCGGGTGGGCTCGAACCTCCCACCTTTCGGTTAACAGCCGATTGCGCTAGCCAATTGCGCCACGGAGACAGTCGTGCTTCACTCTCACCACCATCAGAACATATCTTCAAAGCTATCAGCGCAAAGAAAAAAGCAAAACACCACTCCCGGGAGGGCTCGAACCTCCAAATTTCGGTTAACAGCCGATCGCGCTGGCCAATTGCGCCACGGAGACAGGCCTGCCCCACTCTCACCACAATTAGAACATATCTTCAAAGCTATCAGCCCAAAGAAAAAAAGCGCCGCACCACCACCGGGTGGGCTCGAACCTCCAACCTTTCGGTTAACAGCAGATCGCGCTAGCCCATTGCGCCACGGAGACAATCGTGCTCCACTCTCACCATCATCAGAACATATCTTCAAAGCTATCAGCGCAAAGAAAAAAGCAACACACCCCACCCGGGAGGGCTCGAACCTCCAACTTTTCGGTTAACAGCCGATCGCGCTAGCCAATTGCGCCACGGGGACAGTCCTGCTCCACTCTCACCACCGTCAGACCATTTCTTCAGAGCTATCACCCGAAAGAAAAAAAAAGCGCCGCACCACCACCGCTTGGGCTCGAACCTCCAACCTTTCGGTTAACAGCCGATCGCGCTAGCCAATTGCGCCATGAAGACAGTCCTGCTCCACTCTCACCACCATCAGAACTTATCTTGAAAGCTATCAGCCCAAAGAAAAAAAAGTGCCGCACCACCACCGGGTGGGCTTGAACTACCAACTTTTTGGTTAACAGCCGATCACGCTAGCCAATTGCGCCACGGAGACAGTCCTGCTCCACTCTCACCACCATCAGAACATATCTTCAAAGCTATCAGCCCAAAAAAAAGCGCCGCACCACCACCGGGTGGGCTCGAACCTCCAACTTTTCTATTAACAGCCGATCACGCTAGCCAATTGCGCCACGGAGACAGTCCTGCTTCACTCTCACCACCATCATAACATATCTTCAAAGCTATCAGCCCAAAAAAAAAAGCGCCGCACTACCACCGGGTGGGCTCGAAACTCCAACCTTTCGGTTAACTGCCGATCGCGCTAGCCAATGGCGCCACGGAGACAGTCCTGCTCCACTCTTACTACCATTAGAACATATCTTGAAAGCTATCAGCCCAAAGAAAAAACAGCGCCGCACCACCAACGCGTGGGCTCGAACCTCCAACATTCCGGTTAACAGCCGATCACGCTAGCCAATTGCGCCACGGAGACAGTCCCGCTCCACTCTCACCACCATCAGAACATATCTTAAAGCTATCAGCCCACAGAAAAAAAGCGCCACACCACCCCCGGGAGAGCTCGAACCTCCAACTTTTCGGTTAACAGCCAATCGCGCTAGCCAATTGCGTCACGGAGACAGTCCTGCTCCACTCTCACCACCGTTAGAACATTTCTTCAAAGCTATTACCGCAAAGAAAAAAGCAACACACCACTCCCGGGAGGGCTCAAAACTCCAAGCTTTCGGTTAACAGCCGATCGCGCTAGCCAATTGCGCCACGAAGACAGTCCTGCTCCACTCTCACCACCATCAGAACATATCTTCAAAGCTATTACCGCAAAGAAAAAAGCAACACACCACTCCCGGGAGGGCTCAAAACTCCAAGCTTTCGGTTAACAGCCGATCGCGCTAGCCCATTGCGCCACGGCGGCACTCTTGCTCCACTCTCAGCATCATCAGAACATATCTTCAAAGCTATCAGCGCAAAGATAAAAAAGCGCTGCACCACAACGGGTGGGCTCGAACCTCCAATCTTTCGGTTAACAGCCGATCGCGCTAGCCCATTTCGCCACGGAGACAGTCTTGCTCCACTCTCACCACCATCAGAACATATCTTCAAAGCTATCAGCGCAAAGAAAAAAGCAACACACCACTCCCGGGAGGGCTCGAAACTCCAACCTTTCGGTCAAAAGCCGATCGCGCTAGCGCATTGCGCCACGGAGACAGTCCTGCTTCACTCTCACCAGCATCATAACATATCTTCAAAGCTACCAGCCCAAAGAAAAAAAAGCGCCGCACCACCACCGGGTGGGCTCGAAACTCCAACCTTTCGGTTAACTGCCGATCGCGCTAGCCAATGGCGCCACGGAGACAGTCCTGCTCCACTCTTACCACCATTAGATCATATCTTGAAAGCTATCAGCCCAAAGAAAAAAAAGGGCCGCACCACCAACGCGTGGGCTCGAACCTCCAACATTCCGGTTAACAGCCGATCACGCTAGCCAATTGCGCCACGGAGACAGTCCTGCTCCACTCTCACCACCATCAGAACATATCTTAAAGCTATCAGCCCACAGAAAAAAAGCGCCACACCACCACCGGGAGAGCTCGAACCTCCAACTTTTCGGTTAACAGCCATTCGCGCTAGCCAATTGCGCCACGGAGAAAGTCCTGCTCCACTCTCACCACCGTTAGAACATTTCTTCAGAGCTATCAGCCCAAAGAAAAAAAAGCGTCGCACCACCACTCGGGTGGGCTCGAACCTCCAACCTTTCGGTTAACAGCCGATCGCGCTAGCCAATTGCCCCACGGAGACAGTCGTGCTCCACTCTCACCACCGTCAGAACATTTCTTATGAGCTATCACCCCAAAGAAAAAAAAGCGCTGCACCACCACCGGTTGGGCTCGAACCTCCAAACTTTCGGTTAACAGCTGATCGCGCTAGCCAATTGCGCCACGAAGACAGTCCTGCTCCACTCTCACCACCATCAGAACATATCTTCAAAGCTATTACCGCAAAGAAAAAAGCAACACACCACTCCCGGGAGGGCTCGAAACTCCAAGCTTTCGGATAACAGCCGATCGCGCTAGCCCATTGCGCCACGGCGGCAGTCTTGCTCCACTCTCAGCATCATCAGAACATATCTTCAAAGCTATCAGCGCAAAGAAAAAAAAGCACTGCACCACAACGGGTGGGCTCGAACCTCCAACCTTTCGGTTAACAGCCGATCGCACTAGCCCATTTTGCCACGGAGACAGTCTTGCTCCACTCTCACCACCATCAGAACATATCTTCAAAGCTATCAGCGCAAAGAAAAAAGCAACACACCACTCCCGGGAGGGCTCGAAACTCCAACCTTTCGGTCAAAAGCCGATCGCGCTAGTGCATTGCGCCACGGAGACAGTCTTGCTCCCCTCTCACCACAATTAGAACATATCTTCAAAGCTATCAGCCCAAAGAAAAAAAAGCGCCGCACCACCACCGGGTGGGCTCGAACCTCCAACCTTTCGGTTAACAGCAGATCGCGCTAGCCAATTGCGCCACGGAGACAATCGTGCTCCACTCTCACCACCATCAGAACATATCTTCAAAGCTATCAGCGCAAAGAAAAAAGCAACACACCGCACCCGGGAGGGCTCGAACCTCCAACTTTTCGGTTAACAGCCGATCGCGCTAGCCAATTGCGCCACGGGGACAGTCCTGCTCCACTCTCACCACCGTCAGACCATTTCTTCAGAGCTATCACCCCAAAGAAAAAATAGCGCCGCACCTCCACCGGGTGGGCTCGAACCTCCAACCTTTTGGTTAACAGCCGATCGCGCTAGCCAATTGCCCCACGGAGACAGCCGTGCTCCACTCTCACCACCGTCAGA
This sequence comes from Rhipicephalus microplus, assembly GCF_043290135.1. Lineage (NCBI taxonomy): Eukaryota > Metazoa > Arthropoda > Arachnida > Ixodida > Ixodidae > Rhipicephalus > Rhipicephalus microplus. Next base: position 2,631,758 of record NW_027464612.1, on the reverse strand, counting down.
ACATTTCTTCAGAGCTATCCCCCGAAAGAAAAAAAAAGCGCCGCACCACCACCGGTTGGACTCGAACCTCCAACCTTTCGGTTAACAGCCGATCGCGCTAGCCAATTGCGCAACGAAGAAAGTCCTGCTCCACTCTCACCACCACCAGAACATATCTTCAAAGCTATTACCGCAAAGAAAAAAGCAACACACCACTCCCGGGAGGGCTCAAAACTTTAACCTTTCGGTTAACAGCCGATCGCGCTAGCCCATTGCGCCACAGAGACAGGCTTGCTCCCCTCTCACTACCATCAGAACATATCTTCAAAGCTATCAGCCCAAAAAAAAGCACCACACCACCAGCGGGTGGGCTCGAACCTCCAACCTTTCGGTTAATAGCCGATCGCGCTAGCCAATTGCGCCACGGAGACAGTCGTGCTCCACTCTCACCACAATCAGAACATATCTTCAAAGCTGTCAGCGCAAAGAAAAAAACAAAACACCACTCCCGGGAGGGCTCGAACCTCCACCTTTTAAGTTAACAGCCGATTACGCTGGCCAATTGCGCCACGGAGACAGTCGTGCTCCACTCTCACCACCATCAGAACATATCTTCAAAGCTATCAGCGCAAAGAAAAAAGCAAAACACCACTCCCGGGAGGGCTCGAACCTCCAACTTTTCGGTTAACAGCCGATCGCGCTGGCCAATTGCGCCACGGAGACAGTCGTGCGCCACTCTCACCACAATTAGAACATATCTTCAAAGCTATCAGCCCAAAGAAAAAAAAGCGCCGCACCACCACCGGGTGGGCTCGAACCTCCAACCTTTCGGTTAACAGCCGATCGCGCTAGCGCATTGCGCCACGGAGACAGTCTTGCTCCCCTCTCACCACCATCAGAACATATCTTCAAAGCTATCAGGCCAAAGAAAAAAAAGCACCGCACCACCACCGGGTGGGCTCGAACCTCCCACCTTTCGGTTAACAGCCGATTGCGCTAGCCAATTGCGCCACGGAGACAGTCGTGCTTCACTCTCACCACCATCAGAACATATCTTCAAAGCTATCAGCGCAAAGAAAAAAGCAAAACACCACTCCCGGGAGGGCTCGAACCTCCAACTTTTCGGTTAACAGCCGATCGCGCTGGCCAATTGCGCCACGGAGACAGGCCTGCCCCACTCTCACCACAATTAGAACATATCTTCAAAGCTATCAGCCCAAAGAAAAAAAGCGCCGCACCACCACCGGGTGGGCTCGAACCTCCAACCTTTCGGTTAACAGCAGATCGCGCTAGCCCATTGCGCCACGGAGACAATCGTGCTCCACTCTCACCATCATCAGAACATATCTTCAAAGCTATCAGCGCAAAGAAAAAAGCAACACACCCCACCCGGGAGGGCTCGAACCTCGAACTTTTCGGTTAACAGCCGATCGCGCTAGCCAATTGCGCCACGGGGACAGTCCTGCTCCACTCTCACCACCGTCAGACCATTTCTTCAGAGCTATCACCCGAAAGAAAAAAAAAGCGCCGCACCACCACCGCTTGGGCTCGAACCTCCAACCTTTCGGTTAACAGCCGATCGCGCTAGCCAATTGCGCCACGAAGACAGTCCTGCTCCACTCTCACCACCATCAGAACTTATCTTGAAAGCTATCAGCCCAAAGAAAAAAAGTGCCGCACCACCACCGGGTGGGCTTGAACTACCAACTTTTTGGTTAACAGCCGATCACGCTAGCCAATTGCGCCACGGAGACAGTCCTGCTCCACTCTCACCACCATCAGAACATATCTTCAAAGCTATCAGCCCAAAAAAAAAGCGCCGCACCACCACCGGGTGGGCTCGAACCTCCAACTTTTCTATTAACAGCCGATCACGCTAGCCAATTGCGCCACGGAGACAGTCCTGCTTCACTCTCACCACCATCATAACATATCTTCAAAGCTATCAGCCCAAAGAAAAAAAAGCGCCGCACTACCACCGGGTGGGCTCGAAACTCCAACCTTTCGGTTAACTGCCAATCGCGCTAGCCAATGGCGCCACGGAGACAGTCCTGCTCCACTCTTACTACCATTAGAACATATCTTGAAAGCTATCAGCCCAAAGAAAAAACAGCGCCGCACCACCAACGCGTGGGCTCGAACCTCCAACATTCCGGTTAACAGCCGATCACGCTAGCCAATTGCGCCACGGAGACAGTCCCGCTCCACTCTCACCACCATCAGAACATATCTTAAAGCTATCAGCCCACAGAAAAAAAGCGCCACACCACCCCCGGGAGAGCTCGAACCTCCAACTTTTCGGTTAACAGCCAATCGCGCTAGCCAATTGCGTCACGGAGACAGTCCTGCTCCACTCTCACCACCGTTAGAACATTTCTTCAAAGCTATTACCGCAAAGAAAAAAGCAACACACCACTCCCGGGAGGGCTCGAAACTCCAAGCTTTCGGTTAACAGCCGATCGCGCTAGCCAATTGCGCCACGAAGACAGTCCTGCTCCACTCTCACCACCATCAGAACATATCTTCAAAGCTATTACCGCAAAGAAAAAAGCAACACACCACTCCCAGGAGGGCTCAAAACTCCAAGCTTTCGGTTAACAGCCGATCGCGCTAGCCCATTGCGCCACGGCGGCACTCTTGCTCCACTCTCAGCATCATCAGAACATATCTTCAAAGCTATCAGCGCAAAGATAAAAAAGCGCTGCACCACAACGGGTGGGCTCGAACCTCCAATCTTTCGGTTAACAGCCGATCGCGCTAGCCCATTTCGCCACGGAGACAGTCTTGCTCCACTCTCACCACCATCAGAACATATCTTCAAAGCTATCAGCGCAAAGAAAAAAGCAACACACCACTCCCGGGAGGGCTCGAAACTCCAACCTTTCGGTCAAAAGCCGATCGCGCTAGCGCATTGCGCCACGGAGACAGTCCTGCTTCACTCTCACCAGCATCATAACATATCTTCAAAGCTACCAGCCCAAAGAAAAAAAAGCGCCGCACCACCACCGGGTGGGCTCGAAACTCCAACCTTTCGGTTAACTGCCGATCGCGCTAGCCAATGGCGCCACGGAGACAGTCCTGCTCCACTCTTACCACCATTAGATCATATCTTGAAAGCTATCAGCCCAAAGAAAAAAAAGGGCCGCACCACCAACGCGTGGGCTCGAACCTCCAACATTCCGGTTAACAGCCGATCACGCTAGCCAATTGCGCCACGGAGACAGTCCTGCTCCACTCTCACCACCATCAGAACATATCTTAAAGCTATCAGCCCACAGAAAAAAAGCGCCACACCACCACCGGGAGAGCTCGAACCTCCAACTTTTCGGTTAACAGCCATTCGCGCTAGCCAATTGCGCCACGGAGAAAGTCCTGCTCCACTCTCACCACCGTTAGAACATTTCTTCAGAGCTATCAGCCCAAAGAAAAAAAAGCGTCGCACCACCACTCGGGTGGGCTCGAACCTCCAACCTTTCGGTTAACAGCCGATCGCGCTAGCCAATTGCCCCACGGAGACAGTCGTGCTCCACTCTCACCACCGTCAGAACATTTCTTATGAGCTATCACCCCAAAGAAAAAAAAGCGCTGCACCACCACCGGTTGGGCTCGAACCTCCAAACTTTCGGTTAACAGCTGATCGCGCTAGCCAATTGCGCCACGAAGACAGTCCTGCTCCACTCTCACCACCATCAGAACATATCTTCAAAGCTATTACCGCAAAGAAAAAAGCAACACACCACTCCCGGGAGGGCTCGAAACTCCAAGCTTTCGGATAACAGCCGATCGCGCTAGCCCATTGCGCCACGGCGGCAGTCTTGCTCCACTCTCAGCATCATCAGAACATATCTTCAAAGCTATCAGCGCAAAGAAAAAAAAGCACTGCACCACAACGGGTGGGCTCGAACCTCCAACCTTTCGGTTAACAGCCGATCGCACTAGCCCATTTTGCCACGGAGACAGTCTTGCTCCACTCTCACCACCATCAGAACATATCTTCAAAGCTATCAGCGCAAAGAAAAAAGCAACACACCACTCCCGGGAGGGCTCGAAACTCCAACCTTTCGGTCAAAAGCCGATCGCGCTAGCGCATTGCGCCACGGAGACAGTCTTGCTCCCCTCTCACCACCATCAGAACATATCTTCAAAGCTATCAGCCCAAAGAAAAAAAAGCACCGCACCACCACCGGGTGGGCTCGAACCTCCAACCTTTCGGTTCACAGCCGATCGCGCTAGCCAATTGCGCCACGGAGACAGTCCTGCGCCACTCTCACCACAATTAGAAGATATCTTCAAAGCTATCAGCCCAAAGAAAAAAAAGCGCTGCACCACCACCGGGTGGGCTCGAACCTCCAACCTTTCGGTTAACAGCAGATCGCGCTAGCCAATTGCGCCACGGAGAAAATCGTGCTCCACTCTCACTACCATCAGAACATATCTTCAAAGCTATCAGCGCAAAGAAAAAAGCAACACACCCCACCGGGGAGGGCTCGAACCTCCAACTTTTCGGTTAACAGCCGATCGCGCTAGCCAATTGCGCCACGGGGACAGTCCCGCTCCACTCTCACCACCGTCAGACCATTTCTTCAGAGCTATCACCCCAAAGAAAAAAAAGCGCCGCACCACCACCGGGTGGGCTCGAACCTCCAACCTTTCGGTTAAAAGCCGATCGCGCTAGCCAATTGCCCCACGGAGACAGTCGTGCTCCACTCTCACCACCGTCAGAACATTTCTTTAGAGCTATCACCCCAAGAGAGCTTCAGATAACTACTGAGAGCGATCTCGAAAAGATTGTTTAAATTTGTTGAGCTTCATCCTTTAGCAAAAAAAAGCTAGAAGAAAAACAGGGCAAAAAGAAAATGGCTGCAGACTGCTTAACGCCACACCAGTTGAGCCTATTGGTATCTGGTAGAAAACACCACATTTCCTACCTTCATATAAATGCGCAATCAGCCAGAAACAAGGCAGATGAGATAGCAATACTGCTTGAATCGTTTGAGTTCTCCTTTGACGTCATCATGGTTACTGAAACCTGGTATCGCCATGAATCCGACGTTCTTCGTATACCTAGCTATGCCACGTATTTCTTGAACCGCAGTGATAAATTAGGTGGTGGTGTTATGCTCCTGGTCAAAGATGTGTTTGAGTGTGAAATACTAGAGGCTTTTTCTGTGGTTACTGACGATTACGAGATTATGACTGTAAAATGTTCTTCGGGTATTTTTTCTGTGGTATACCGCCCCCCCAAATGTAACATGTGCAACTTTTTTACGTTTTTAGACACTTTCCTGTCGTGGGTCAATGAAAATGGTTACAATCTTACTATCGGGGGTGACCTAAACATTGATATGCTAACTTCCAGCCCCCAACGTCTTGAACTTTGCAATATCATGGAATCAAACGCATTTAAAAATGTTATAAAACACCCCACTCGATTTCATGCCCAATCCTGCACACTTATCGACGTCATTATAACAAATAGCACAAGTGCACCTCTTTGCTCGGGTGTCCTTAAGACACATATTAGCGACCATTTGCCTGTTTACTCAATTTTAAGTCAAAAGAAGCTTCAACTTAGGGATGCAAAGCCACCGCCTACCCCATTCCGGTACATATGTCCTAGCACAATTGATATGTTCGCTGCATATATATCCAAGATAAAATGGGACGCTGTTTTCCGTGAAACTGATGCAGACACAGCGTATAATGTTTTCATCGAACGTTTTAGTGAAGCCTACAACAAGTGCTTTCCGCTCAAAGCAAAACGCAGACCACGCAAGGCAAGAAAGCCTTGGATTACTTCGGAATGCCTTCAAGCTATAAAAGTAAAAAATGCACTTTACCAGAAATTTCTAATATCTAGAGACAAAGAAGACTTGAAGACATTTAGAAAACATAGAAATACTACAAACTCCTTATTAAGGAAAAGCAAACTTGAATATTTTAGCAACCTTTTCAGCCCTGAAAAAACCAAAACGTCCGAAGCCATCTGGAAAAAGTTAAACATGTTGCTCCACCCACACTCGGATGATAGCACATACCCGACTAAACTCATTGTAGACAACCGCGTTCTAACTGGTGATGACCTTGCTGAAGCTTTCAATAAATTCTTTACCTCTATTGGAGAGAGCTCACACGACAATAATTTTGCGCGATTCATGGGTTCGCAAGTAGGCGAAAGTGCATTTCTATTTCCAGTGACTACACAGGAGGTTACGGCAGATTTCATGTCACTAAAGAATAGCAGGTGTTGTGACGTAGACGGCCTGGAAATCCGTCCAGTTAAGCATGTTATTCATGTCATATCTCCTATTTTAGAATACATCATTAACTTAATCTTCTCATTGGGCACGTTTCCTAGTCGTCTTCAGATAGCCAAAGTTTCTATTATTTTCAAAGGTGGTGACAAAAATAGCATGACCAATTACAGACCAATTTCTATTTTACCTGTATTTTCTAAAGTAATTGAAAAGTTGTTACATAAACGAATAGTGTCATTCTTAACCAAGCACCACATTATGACGCCTTTTCAATTTGGTTTCACAAAGCAGCGCTCAACAGAAACTGCCCTACTAATGCAAAAAGAAGTCATACTCGATGCATTTGAAAAGGAAATATATACACTTGGAATTTTTGTAGATTTCTCAAAAGCATTTGACAGAATCAACCACATTACATTAATTAAAAAACTAGAACACTACGGTTTTCGGGGGAACTTTATAAGTGTCATAAAAACCTATTTGAAATACCGACAGCAAAAAGTAGATATAAATGGCTACGCATCTAGTTTTAAAAAACTGTCACATGGCGTGCCCCAAGGAAGTATTCTGGGTCCCCTGCTTTTTAATCTGTATGTGAACGACTTGACAAACATCGATAACAATACAACATTTATTATTTATGCAGATGATACCAGCTTATTTTTTAAAGACTGCGATTTGCATAAACTAGTTGACAAAGCAAATAGTGTCTTGAAACTGCTGCACATTTGGAGCATAAGAAATTCGCTAATTATAAACACCTCAAAAACAAAATCTGTGCTCTTTCGTCCAATAAATAAGCCCGTAAACTGCGATTTATCATTAGTGATTGGCTCAGAATCTATAAGGATTGAACCGATAGTGAAAACTCTGGGAGTTTTTTTCCACGAAAACATGCTATGGAAGGATCAGGCTGAGTTTGTCCATGCTAAACTTTCTCGTACTGTAGGTATCTTATCGCGCTTACGTTTTCTCTTGCCACAAAAAATTAAACTCTTACTATATAATTCGCTATTTTTATCTACATTAAGCTATTGCTATCTAGTATGGGGCACCACATCGGAAAAGAACTTAGGCCGAATATATAGATTACAGAAAAAGGCTGTGCGCATAATTACAGGTGTTCCTCGCGATGAACATTCCAAACCCATTTTCGAAGCCCTTAATTTACAACCAATGCCTGAGATATACAATACAATTTTAATGAAGCGATATCGTACTTCCTTAAAGAATCACGACTCTTTTCTTACTGATTTAGCGCGTTTGACACCCTATACCTGCCCCTATAGCACACGAGCTACCGATGACTGGAAAATTCCTTACACACGTACTAACTATGGTCGCCAGATGATGAGCTACTTACTGCCACTAACCTTAAACAGTTTCTTACAATAAACCATTTATACTGCTCCGTTCTGTAAATGTTTTTCAACGTGTTAATAAAATGCAAATCGGCATGACCTTGAAGTACATGTTTTGATATTGTATAATAACTGATGATCTCATGCTGCTGTTGCTGTTGCTATGTTGTCAAATGGTGCGAAAGCCTTCGTCAAGCCTTAATGGCTTTTTGCTTTCGCCCCACAGCATCACTGTTGTGACTTTTGTAATGTCTCCTGTGATGTCGGAATAAACTGAATTGAATTGAAAGAAAGAAAAGCGCCGCACCACCACCGGTTGGGCTCGAACTTCCAGCCTTTCGGTTAACAGCCGATCGCGCTAGCCAATTGCGCCACGAAGACAGTCCTGCTCCACTCTCACCACCATCAGAACATATCTTCAAAGCTATTACCGCAAAGAAAAAAGCAACACACCACTCCCGGGAGGGCTTAAAACTTTAACCTTTCGGTTAACAGCCGATCGCACTAGCCCATTTCGCCACGGAGACAGTCTTGCTCCACTCTCACCACCATCAGAACATATCTTCAAAGCTATCAGCGCAAAGAAAAAACAACACACCACTCCCGGGAGGGCTCGAAACTCCAACCTTTCGGTCAAAAGCCGATCGCGCTAGCGCATTGCGCCACGGAGACAGTCCTGCTTCACTCTCACCACCATCATAACATATCTTCAAAGCTACCAGCCCAAAGAAAAAAAAGCGCCGCACCACCACCGGGTGGGCTCGAAACTCCAACCTTTCGGTTAACTGCCGATCGCGCTAGCCAATGGCGCCACGGAGACAGTCCTGCTTCACTCTTACCACCATTAGATCATATCTTGAAAGCTATCAGCCCAAAGAAAAAAAAGCGCCGCACCACCAACGCGTGGGCTTGAACCTCCAACATTCCGGTTAACAGCCGATCACGCTAGCCAATTGCGCCACGGAGACAGTCCTGCTCCACTCTCACCACCATCACAAGATATCTTAAAGCTATCAGCCCACAGAAAAAAAGCGCCACACCATCACCGGGAGAGCTCGAACCTCCAACTTTTCGGTTAACAGCCAATCGCGCTAGCCAATTGCGCCAAGGAGACAGTCCTGCTCCACTCTCACCACCGTTAGAACATTTCTTCAGAGCTATCAGCCCAAAGAAAAAAAAGCGTCGCACCACCACTCGGGTGGGCTCGAACCTCCAACCTTTCAGTTAACAGCCGATCGCGCTAGCCAATTGCCCCACGGAGACAGTCGTGCTCCACTCTCACCACCGTCAGAACATTTCTTATGAGCTATCACCCCAAAGAAAAAAAAAGCGCTGCACCACCACCGGTTGGGCTCGAACCTCCAAACTTTCGGTTAACAGCCGATCGCGCTAGCCAATTGCGCCACGAAGACAGTCCTGCTCCACTCTCACCACCATCAGAACATATCTTCAAAGCCATTACCGCAAAGAAAAAAGCAACACACCACTCCCGGGAGGGCTCGAAACTCCAAGCTTTCGGTTAACAGCCGATCGCGCTAGCCCATTGCGCCACGGCGGCAGTCTTGCTCCACTCTCAGCATCATCAGAACATATCTTCAAAGCTATCAGCGCAAAGAAAAAAAAGCGCTGCACCACAACGGGTGGGCTCGAACCTCCAACCTTTCGGTTAACAGCCGATCGCACTAGCCCATTTCGCCACGGAGACAGTCTTGCTCCACTCTCACCACCATCAGAACATATCTTCAAAGCTATCAGCGCAAAGAAAAAAGAAACACACCACTCCCGGGAGGGCTCGAAAATCCAACCTTTCGGTGAAAAGCCGATCGCGCTAGCGCATTGCGCCACGGAGACAGTCTTGCTCCCCTCTCACCACCATCATAACATATCTTCAAAGCTACCAGCCCAAAGAAAAAAAAGCAAAACACCACTCCCGGGAGGGCTCGAACCTGAAACTTTTCGGTTAACAGCCGATCGCGCTGGCCACTTGCGCCACGGATACAGTCCTGCGCCACTCTCACCACAATTAGAACATATCTTCAAAGCTATCAGCCCAAAGAAAAAAAGCGCTGCACCACCACCGGGTGGGCTCGAACCTCCAACCTTTCGGTTAACAGCAGATCGCGCTAGCCAATTGCGCCACGGAGACAATCGTGCTCCACTCTCACTGCCATCAGAACATATCTTCAAAGCTATCAGCGCAAAGAAAAAAGCAACACACCCCACCCGGGAGGGCTCGAACCTCCAACTTTTCGGTTAACAGCCGATCGCGCTAGCCAATTGCGCCACGGGGAGAGTCCCGCTCCACTCTCACCACCGTCAGACCATTTCTTCAGAGCTATCACCCCAAAGAAAAAAAAAGCGCCGCACCACCACCGGGTGGGCTCGAACCTCCAACCTTTCGGTTAACAGCCGATCGCGCTAGCCAATTGCCCCACGGAGACAGTCGTGCTCCACTCTCACCACCGTCAGAACATTTCTTTAGAGCCATCACCACAAAGAAAAAAAAGCGCCGCACCACCACCGGTTGGGCTCGAACTTCCAGCCTTTCGGTTAACAGCCGATCGCACTAGCCAATTGCGCCACGAAGACAGTCCTGCTCCACTCTCACCACCATCAGAACATATCTTCAAAGCTATTACCGCAAAGAAAAAAGCAACACACCACTCCCGGGAGGGCTCAAAACTTTAACCTTTCGGTTAACAGCCGATCGCACTTGCCCATTGCGCCACGGAGGCAGTCTTGCTCCACTCTCACCATCATCAGAACATATCTTCAAAGCTATGAGCGCAAAGAAATAGAAGCGCTGCACCACCACCGGGTGGGCTCGAACCTCCAACCGTTCGGTTAACAGCCGATCGCGCTAGCTCCTTGCGCCACGGAGACAGTCTTGCTCCACTCTCACCACCATCAGAACATATCTTGAAACTATCAGCGCAAAGAAAAAAGCAACACACAACTCCCGGGAGGGCTCGAAACTCCAATCTTTCGGTCAACAGCTGATTGCGCTAGCCCATTGCGCCACGGAGACAGTCCTGCTCCACTCTCAACACCATTAGAACATATCTTCAAAGCTATCAGCCCAGAGAAAAAAAAAGCGCCGCACAACCACCGGGTGGGCTCGAACCTCCAACCTTTCGGTTAACGGCCGATCGCGCTAGCCAATTGCGCCACGGAGACAGTCTTGCTCCCCTCTCACCACCATCAGAACATATCTTCAAAGCTATCAGCCCAAAGAAAAAAAAAGCACCGCACCACCACCGGGTGGGCTCGAACCTCCAACCTTTCGGTTAACAGCCGATCGCGCTAACCAATTGCGCCACGGAGACAGTCGTGCTCCACTCTCACCACCATCAGAACATATCTTCAAAGCTATCAGCGCAAAGAAAAAAGCAAAACACCACTCCCGGGAGGGCTCGAACCTCCAACTTTTCGGTCAACAGCCGATCGCGCTGGCCAATTGCGCCACGGAGACAGTCCTGCGCCACTCTCACCACAATTAGAACATATCTTCAAAGCTATCAGCCCAAAGAAAAAAAGCGCCGCACCACCACCGGGTGGGCTCGAACCTCCAACCTTTCGGTTAACAGCAGATCGCGCTAGCCAATTGCGCCACGGAGACAGTCGTGCTCCCCTCTCACCACCATCAGAACATATCTTCAAAGCTATCAGCGCAAAGAAAAAAGCAAAACACCACTCCCGGGAGGGCTCTAACCTCCAACTTTTCGGTCAACAGCCGATCGCGCTGGCCAATTGCGCCACAAGGACTGTCCTGCTCCACTCTCACCACAATTAGAACATATCTTCAAAGCTATCAGCCCAAAGAAAAAAAGCGCCGCCCCACCACCGGGTGGGCTCGAACCTCCAACCTTTCGGTTAAAGGCAGATCGCGCTAGCCAATTGCGCCACGGAGACAATCGTGCTCCACTCTCACAACCATCACAACATATCTTCAAAGCTATCAGCGCAAAGAAAAAAGCAACACACCCCACCCGGGAGGGCTCGAACCTCCAACTTTTCGGTTAACAGCCGATCGCGCTAGCCAATTGCGCCACGGGGACAGTCTTGCTCCACTCTCACCACCGTCAGACCATTTCTTCAGAGCTATCACCCCAAAGAAAAAAAAAGCGCTGCACCACCACCGGTTGGGCTCGAACCTCCAACCTTTCGGTTAACAGCCGATCGTGCTAGCCAATTGCGCCACGAAGACAGTCCTGCTCCACTCTCACCACCATCAGAACATATCTTCAAAGCTATTACCGCAAAGAAAAAAGCAACACACCACTCCCGGGAGGGCTCGAAACTCCAAGCTTTCGGTTAACAGCCGATCGCGCTAGCCCATTGCGCCACGGCGGCACTCTTGCTCCACTCTCAGCATCATCAGAACATATCTTCAAAGCTATCAGCGCAAAGATAAAAAAGCGCTGCACCACAATGGGTGGGCTCGAACCTCCAATCTTTCGGTTAACAGCCGATCGCACTAGCCCATTTCGCCACGGAGACAGTCTTGCTCCACTCTCACCACCATCAGAACATATCTTCAAAGCTATCACCCCAAAGAAAAAAAAGCGCTGCACCACAACGGGTGAGCTCGAACCTCCAACCTTTCGGTTAACAGCCGATCGCACTAGCCCATTTCGCCACGGAGACAGTCTTGCTCCACTATCACCACCATCAGAACATATCTTCAAAGCAATCAGCGCAAAGAAAAAAGCAACACACCACTAGCGGGAGGGCTCGAAACTCCAACCTTTCGGTCAAAAGCCGATCGCGCTAGCGCATTGCGCCACGGAGACAGTCTTGCTCCCCTCTCACCACCATCAGAACATATCTTCAAAGCTATCAGCCCAAAGAAAAAAAAGCACCGCACCACCACCGGGTGGGCTCGAACCTCCAACCGTTCGGTTAACAGCCGATCGCGCTAGCTCCTTGCGCCACGGAGACAGTCTTGCTCCACTCTCACCACCATCAGAACATATCTTGAAAGCTATCAGCGCAAAGAAAAAAGCAACACACCACTCCCGGGAGGGCTCGAAACTCCAACCTTTCGGTCAACAGCTGATTGCGCTAGCCCATTGCGCCACGGAGACAGTCCTGCTCCACTCTCAACACCATTAGAACATATCTTCAAAGCTATCAGCCCAGAGAAAAAAAAAGCGCCGCACCACCACCGGGTGGGCTCGAACCTCCAACCTTTCGGTTAACGGCCGATCGCGCTAGCCAATTGCGCCACGGAGACAATAGTGCTCCACGCTCACCACCATCAGAACATATCTTCAAAGCTATCAGCGTAAAGAAAAAAGCAACACACCCCACTCGGGAAGGCTCGAACCTTCAACTTTTCGGTTAACAGCCGATCGCGCGAGCCAATGGCGCCACGGGGACAGTCCTGCTCCACTCTGACCACCGTCAGAACATTTCTTCAGAGCTATCAGCCCGAAGAAAAAAAAGCGCCGCACCACCACCGGGTGGGCTCGAACCTCCAACCTTTCGGTTAACAGCCGATCGCGATAGCGCATTGCGCCACGGAGACAGTCTTGCTCCCCTCTCACCACCATCAGAACATATCTTCAAAGCTATCAGCCCAAAGAAAAAAAAGCACCGCACCACCACCGGGTGGGCTCGAACCTCCAACCTTTCGGTTAACAGCCGATCGCGCTAACCAATTGCGCCACGGAGACAGTCGTGCTCCACTCTCACCACCATCAGAACATATCTTCAAAGCTATCAGCGCAAAGAAAAAAGCAAAACACCACTCCCGGGAGGGCTCGAACCTCCAACTTTTCGGTCAACAGCCGATCGCGCTGGCCAATTGCGCCACGGAGACAGTCCTGCGCCACTCTCACCACAATTAGAACATATCTTCAAAGCTATCAGCCCAAAGAAAAAAAGCGCCGCACCACCACCGGGTGGGCTCGAACCTCCAACCTTTCGGTTAACAGCAGATCGCGCTAGCCAATTGCGCCACGGAGACAGTCTTGCTCCACTCTCACCACCATCAGAACATATCTTGAAAGCTATCAGCGCAAAGAAAAAAGCAACACACCACCACCGGGTGGGCTCGAAACTCCAACCTTTCGGTTAACTGCCGATCGCGCTAGCCAGTGGCGCCACGGAGACAGTCCTGCTCCACTCTTACCACCGTTAGATCATATCTTGAAAGCTATCAGCCCAAAGAAAAAAAAGCGCCGCACCACCAACGCGTGGGCTCGAACCTCCAACATTCCGGTTAACAGCCGATCACGCTAGCCAATTGCGCCACGGAGACAGTCCTGCTCCACTCTCACCACCATCAGAACATATCTTAAAGCTATCAGCCCACAGAAAAAAAGCGCCACACCACCACCGGGAGACCTCGAACCGCCAACTTTTCGGTTAACAGCCAATCGCGCTAGCCAATTGCGCCACGGAGACAGTCCTGCTCCACTCTCACCACCGTTAGAACATTTCTTCAGAGCTATCAGCCCAAAGAAAAAAAGCGTCGCACCACCACTCGGGTGTGCTCGAACCTCCAACCTTTCGGTTAACAGCCGATCGCGCTAGCCAATTGCCCCACGGAGACAGTCGTGCTCCACTCTCACCACCGTCAGAACATTTCTTATGAGCTATCACCCCAAAGAAAAAAAGCGCTGCACCACCACCGGTTGGGCTCGAACCTCCAAACTTTCGGTTAACAGCCGATCGCGCTAGCCAATTGCGCCACGAAGACAGTCCTGCTCCACTCTCACCACCATCAGAACATATCTTCAAAGCTATTACCGCAAAGAAAAAAGCAACACACCACTCCCGGGAGGGCTCGAAACTCCAAGCTTTCGGTTAACAGCCGATCGCGCTAGCCCATTGCGCCACGGCGGCAGTCTTGCTCCACTCTCAGCATCATCAGAACATATCTTCAAAGCTATCAGCGCAAAGAAAAAAAGCGCTGCACCACAACGGGTGGGCTCGAACCTCCAACCTTTCGGTTAACAGCCGATCGCACTAGCCCATTTCGCCACGGAGACAGTCTTGCTCCACTCTCACCACCATCAAAACACATCTTCAAAGCTATCAGCGCAAAGAAAAAAGCAACACACCACTCCCGGGAGGGCTCGAAACTCCAACCTTTCGGTCAAAAGCCGATCGCGCTAGCGTATTGCACCGCGGAGACAGTCTTGCTCCCCTCTCACCACCATCAGAACATATCTTCAAAGCTATCAGCCCAAAGAAAAAAAAGCACCGCACCACCACCGGGTGGGCTCGAACTTCCAGCCTTTCGGTTAACAGCCGATCGCGCTAGCCAATTGCGCCACGGAGACAGTCTTGCTCCACTCTCGCCACCATCAGAACATATCTTGAAAGCTATCAGCGCAAAGAAAAAAGCAACACACCACTCCCGGGAGGGCTCGAAACTCCAACCTTTCGGTCAACAGCTGATTGCGCTAGCCCATTGCGCCACGGAGACAGTCCTGCTCCACTCTCAACACCATTAGAACATATCTTCAAAGCTATCAGCCCAGAGAAAAAAAAGCGCCGCACCACCACCGGGTGGGCTCGAACCTCCAACCTTTCGGTTAACAGCAGATCGCGCTAGCCAATTGCGCCACAGAGACAATCGTGCTCCACTCTCACTGCCATCAGAACATATCTTCAAAGCTATCAGCGCAAAGAAAAAAGCAACACACCCCACCCGGGAGGGCTCGAACCTCCAACTTTTCGGTTAACAGCCGATCGCGCTAGCCAATTGCGCCAAGGGGAGAGCCCCGCTCCACTCTCACCACCGTCAGACCATTTCTTCAGAGCTATCACCCCAAAGAAAAAAAAGCGCCGCACCACCACCGGGTGGGCTCGAACCTCCAACCTTTCGGTTAACAGCCGATCGCGCTAGCCAATTGCCCCACGGAGACAGGCGTGCTCCACTCTCACCACCGTCAGAACATTTCTTTAGAGCTATCACCCCAAAGAAAAAAAAGCGCCGCGCCACCACCGGTTGGGCTCGAACTTCCAGCCTTTCGGTTAACAGCCGATCGCACTAGCCCATTGCGCCACGGAGACAGTCTTGCTCCACTCTCACCACCATCAGAACATATCTTGAAAGCTATCAGCGCAAAGAAAAAAGCAACACACCACTCCCGGGAGGGCTCGAAACTCCAATCTTTCGGTCAACAGCTGATTGCGCTAGCCCATTGCGCCACGGAGACAGTCCTGCTCCACTCTCAACACCATTAGAACATATCTTCAAAGCTATCAGCCCAGAGAAAAAAAAAAGCGCCGCACCACCACCGGGTGGGCTCGAACCTCCAACCTTTCGGTTAACGGCCGATCGCGCTAGCCAATTGCGCCACGGAGACAATAGTGCTCCACGCTCACCACCATCAGAACATATCTTCAAAGCTATGAGCGTAAAGAAAAAAGCAACACACCCCACCCGGGAAGGCTCGAACCTTCAACTTTTCGGTTAACAGCCGATCGCGCTAGCCAATGGCGCCACGGGGACAGTCCTGCTCCACTCTGACCACCGTCAGAACATTTCTTCAGAGCTATCAGCCCGAAGAAAAAAAAAGCGCCGCACCACCACCGGGTGGGCTCGAACCTCCAACCTTTCGGTTAACAGCCGATCGCGATAGCGCATTGCGCCATGGAGACAGTCTTGCTCCCCTCTCACCACCATCAGAACATATCTTCAAAGCTATCAGCCCAAAGAAAAAAAAGCACCGCACCACCACCGGGTGGGCTCGAACCTCCAACCTTTCGGTTAACAGCCGATCGCGCTAACCAATTGCGCCACGGAGACAGTCGTGCTCCACTCTCACCACCATCAGAACATATCTTCAAAGCTATCAGCGCAAAGAAAAAAGCAAAACACCACTCCCGGGAGGGCTCTAACCTCCAACTTTTCGGTCAACAGCCGATCGCGCTGGCCAATTGCGCCACGGAGACAGTCCTGCTCCACTCTCACCACAATTAGAACATATCTTCAAAGCTATCAGCCCAAAGAAAAAAAGCGCCGCACCACCACCGGGTGGGCTCGAACCTCCAACCTTTCGGTTAACAGCAGATCGCGCTAGCCAATTGCGCCACGGAGACAATCGTGCTCCACTCTCACCACCATCACAACATATCTTCAAACTATCAGCGCAAAGAAAAAAGCAACACACCCCACCCGGGAGGGCTCGAACCTCCAACTTTTCGGTTAACAGCCGATCGCGCTAGCCAATTGCGCCACGGGGACAGTCTTGCTCCACTCTCACCACCGTCAGACCATTTCTTCAGAGCTATCACCCCAAAGAAAAAAAAAGCGCTGCACCACCACCGGTTGGGCTCGAACCTCCAACCTTTCGGTTAACAGCCGATCGTGCTAGCCAATTGCGCCACGAAGACAGTCCTGCTCCACTCTCACCACCATCAGAACCTATCTTCAAAGCTATTACCGCAAAGAAAAAAGCAACACACCACTCCCGGGAGGGCTCGAAACTCCAAGCTTTCGGTTAACAGCCGATCGCGCTAGCCCATTGCGCCACGGCGGCACTCTTGCTCCACTCTCAGCATCATCAGAACATATCTTCAAAGCTATCAGCGCAAAGATAAAAAAGCGCTGCACCACAACGGGTGGGCTCGAACCTCCAATCTTTCGGTTAACAGCCGATCGCACTAGCCCATTTCGCCACGGAGACAGTCTTGCTCCACTATCACCACCATCAGAACATATCTTCAAAGCAATCAGCGCAAAGAAAAAAGCAACACACCACTAGCGGGAGGGCTCGAAACTCCAACCTTTCGGTCAAAAGCCGATCGCGCTAGCGCATTGCGCCACGGAGACAGTCTTGCTCCCCTCTCACCACCATCAGAACATATCTTCAAAGCTATCAGCCCAAAGAAAAAAAAGCACCGCACCACCACCGGGTGGGCTCGAACCTCCAACCGTTCGGTTAACAGCCGATCGCGCTAGCTCCTTGCGCCACGGAGACAGTCTTGCTCCACTCTCACCACCATCAGAACATATCTTGAAAGCTATCAGCGCAAAGAAAAAAGCAACACACCACTCCCGGGAGGGCTCGAAACTCCAACCTTTCGGTCAACAGCTGATTGCGCTAGCCCATTGCGCCACGGAGACAGTCCTGTTCCACTCTCAACACCATTAGAACATATCTTCAAAGCTATCAGCCCAGAGAAAAAAAAAGCGCCGCACCACCACCGGGTGGGCTCGAACCTCCAACCTTTCGGTTAACGGCCGATCGCGCTAGCCAATTGCGCCACGGAGACAATAGTGCTCCACGCTCACCACCATCAGAACATATCTTCAAAGCTATCAGCGTAAAGAAAAAAGCAACACACCCCACTCGGGAAGGCTCGAACCTTCAACTTTTCGGTTAACAGCCGATCGCGCGAGCCAATGGCGCCACGGGGACAGTCCTGCTCCACTCTGACCACCGTCAGAACATTTCTTCAGAGCTATCAGCCCGAAGAAAAAAAAGCGCCGCACCACCACCGGGTGGGCTCGAACCTCCAACCTTTCGGTTAACAGCCGATCGCGATAGCGCATTGCGCCACGGAGACAGTCTTGCTCCCCTCTCACCACCATCAGAACATATCTTCAAAGCTATCAGCCCAAAGAAAAAAAAGCACCGCACCACCACCGGGTGGGCTCGAACCTCCAACCTTTCGGTTAACAGCCGATCGCGCTAACCAATTGCGCCACGGAGACAGTCGTGCTCCACTCTCACCACCATCAGAACATATCTTCAAAGCTATCAGCGCAAAGAAAAAAGCAAAACACCACTCCCGGGAGGGCTCGAACCTCCAACTTTTCGGTCAACAGCCGATCGCGCTGGCCAATTGCGCCACGGAGACAGTCCTGCGCCACTCTCACCACAATTAGAACATATCTTCAAAGCTATCAGCCCAAAGAAAAAAAGCGCCGCACCACCACCGGGTGGGCTCGAACCTCCAACCTTTCGGTTAACAGCAGATCGCGCTAGCCAATTGCGCCACGGAGACAGTCTTGCTCCACTCTCACCACCATCAGAACATATCTTGAAAGCTATCAGCGCAAAGAAAAAAGCAACACACCACCACCGGGTGGGCTCGAAACTCCAACCTTTCGGTTAACTGCCGATCGCGCTAGCCAGTGGCGCCACGGAGACAGTCCTGCTCCACTCTTACCACCGTTAGATCATATCTTGAAAGCTATCAGCCCAAAGAAAAAAAAGCGCCGCACCACCAACGCGTGGGCTCGAACCTCCAACATTCCGGTTAACAGCCGATCACGCTAGCCAATTGCGCCACGGAGACAGTCCTGCTCCACTCTCACCACCATCAGAACATATCTTAAAGCTATCAGCCCACAGAAAAAAAGCGCCACACCACCACCGGGAGAGCTCGAACCGCCAACTTTTCGGTTAACAGCCAATCGCGCTAGCCAATTGCGCCACGGAGACAGTCCTGCTCCACTCTCACCACCGTTAGAACATTTCTTCAGAGCTATCAGCCCAAAGAAAAAAAGCGTCGCACCACCACTCGGGTGTGCTCGAACCTCCAACCTTTCGGTTAACAGCCGATCGCGCTAGCCAATTGCCCCACGGAGACAGTCGTGCTCCACTCTCACCACCGTCAGAACATTTCTTATGAGCTATCACCCCAAAGAAAAAAAGCGCTGCACCACCACCGGTTGGGCTCGAACCTCCAAACTTTCGGTTAACAGCCGATCGCGCTAGCCAATTGCGCCACGAAGACAGTCCTGCTCCACTCTCACCACCATCAGAACATATCTTCAAAGCTATTACCGCAAAGAAAAAAGCAACACACCACTCCCGGGAGGGCTCGAAACTCCAAGCTTTCGGTTAACAGCCGATCGCGCTAGCCCATTGCGCCACGGCGGCAGTCTTGCTCCACTCTCAGCATCATCAGAACATATCTTCAAAGCTATCAGCGCAAAGAAAAAAAGCGCTGCACCACAACGGGTGGGCTCGAACCTCCAACCTTTCGGTTAACAGCCGATCGCACTAGCCCATTTCGCCACGGAGACAGTCTTGCTCCACTCTCACCACCATCAAAACACATCTTCAAAGCTATCAGCGCAAAGAAAAAAGCAACACACCACTCCCGGGAGGGCTCGAAACTCCAACCTTTCGGTCAAAAGCCGATCGCGCTAGCGTATTGCACCGCGGAGACAGTCTTGCTCCCCTCTCACCACCATCAGAACATATCTTCAAAGCTATCAGCCCAAAGAAAAAAAAGCACCGCACCACCACCGGGTGGGCTCGAACTTCCAGCCTTTCGGTTAACAGCCGATCGCGCTAGCCAATTGCGCCACGGAGACAGTCTTGCTCCACTCTCGCCACCATCAGAACATATCTTGAAAGCTATCAGCGCAAAGAAAAAAGCAACACACCACTCCCGGGAGGGCTCGAAACTCCAACCTTTCGGTCAACAGCTGATTGCGCTAGCCCATTGCGCCACGGAGACAGTCCTGCTCCACTCTCAACACCATTAGAACATATCTTCAAAGCTATCAGCCCAGAGAAAAAAAAAGCGCCGCACCACCACCGGGTGGGCTCGAACCTCCAACCTTTCGGTTAACAGCAGATCGCGCTAGCCAATTGCGCCACAGAGACAATCGTGCTCCACTCTCACTGCCATCAGAACATATCTTCAAAGCTATCAGCGCAAAGAAAAAAGCAACACACCCCACCCGGGAGGGCTCGAACCTCCAACTTTTCGGTTAACAGCCGATCGCGCTAGCCAATTGCGCCAAGGGGAGAGCCCCGCTCCACTCTCACCACCGTCAGACCATTTCTTCAGAGCTATCACCCCAAAGAAAAAAAAGCGCCGCACCACCACCGGGTGGGCTCGAACCTCCAACCTTTCGGTTAACAGCCGATCGCGCTAGCCAATTGCCCCACGGAGACAGTCGTGCTCCACTCTCACCACCGTCAGAACATTTCTTTAGAGCTATCACCCCAAAGAAAAAAAAGCGCCGCGCCACCACCGGTTGGGCTCGAACTTCCAGCCTTTCGGTTAACAGCCGATCGCACTAGCCCATTGCGCCACGGAGACAGTCTTGCTCCACTCTCACCACCATCAGAACATATCTTGAAAGCTATCAGCGCAAAGAAAAAAGCAACACACCACTCCCGGGAGGGCTCGAAACTCCAATCTTTCGGTCAACAGCTGATTGCGCTAGCCCATTGCGCCACGGAGACAGTCCTGCTCCACTCTCAACACCATTAGAACATATCTTCAAAGCTATCAGCCCAGAGAAAAAAAAAGCGCCGCACCACCACCGGGTGGGCTCGAACCTCCAACCTTTCGGTTAACGGCCGATCGCGCTAGCCAATTGCGCCACGGAGACAATAGTGCTCCACGCTCACCACCATCAGAACATATCTTCAAAGCTATCAGCGTAAAGAAAAAAGCAACACACCCCACCCGGGAAGGCTCGAACCTTCAACTTTTCGGTTAACAGCCGATCGCGCTAGCCAATGGCGCCACGGGGACAGTCCTGCTCCACTCTGACCACCGTCAGAACATTTCTTCAGAGCTATCAGCCCGAAGAAAAAAAAAGCGCCGCACCACCACCGGGTGGGCTCGAACCTCCAACCTTTCGGTTAACAGCCGATCGCGATAGCGCATTGCGCCATGGAGACAGTCTTGCTCCCCTCTCACCACCATCAGAACATATCTTCAAAGCTATCAGCCCAAAGAAAAAAAAGCACCGCACCACCACCGGGTGGGCTCGAACCTCCAACCTTTCGGTTAACAGCCGATCGCGCTAACCAATTGCGCCACGGAGACAGTCGTGCTCCACTCTCACCACCATCAGAACATATCTTCAAAGCTATCAGCGCAAAGAAAAAAGCAAAACACCACTCCCGGGAGGGCTCTAACCTCCAACTTTTCGGTCAACAGCCGATCGCGCTGGCCAATTGCGCCACGGAGACAGTCCTGCTCCACTCTCACCACAATTAGAACATATCTTCAAAGCTATCAGCCCAAAGAAAAAAAGCGCCGCACCACCACCGGGTGGGCTCGAACCTCCAACCTTTCGGTTAACAGCAGATCGCGCTAGCCAATTGCGCCACGGAGACAATCGTGCTCCACTCTCACCACCATCACAACATATCTTCAAACTATCAGCGCAAAGAAAAAAGCAACACACCCCACCCGGGAGGGCTCGAACCTCCAACTTTTCGGTTAACAGCCGATCGCGCTAGCCAATTGCGCCACGGGGACAGTCTTGCTCCACTCTCACCACCGTCAGACCATTTCTTCAGAGCTATCACCCCAAAGAAAAAAAAAGCGCTGCACCACCACCGGTTGGGCTCGAACCTCCAACCTTTCGGTTAACAGCCGATCGTGCTAGCCAATTGCGCCACGAAGACAGTCCTGCTCCACTCTCACCACCATCAGAACCTATCTTCAAAGCTATTACCGCAAAGAAAAAAGCAACACACCACTCCCGGGAGGGCTCGAAACTCCAAGCTTTCGGTTAACAGCCGATCGCGCTAGCCCATTGCGCCACGGCGGCACTCTTGCTCCACTCTCAGCATCATCAGAACATATCTTCAAAGCTATCAGCGCAAAGATAAAAAAGCGCTGCACCACAACGGGTGGGCTCGAACCTCCAATCTTTCGGTTAACAGCCGATCGCACTAGCCCATTTCGCCACGGAGACAGTCTTGCTCCACTCTCACCACCATCAGAACATATCTTCAAAGCTATCACCCCAAAGAAAAAAGCAACACACCACTCCCGGGAGGGCTCGAAACTCCAACCTTTCGGTCAAAAGCCGATCGCGCTAGCGCATTGCGCCACGGAGACAGTCTTGCTCCCCTCTCACCACCATCAGAACATATCTTCAAAGCTATCAGCCCAAAGAAAAAAAAGCACCGCACCACCACCGGGTGGGCTCGAACCTCCAACAGTTCGGTTAACAGCCGATCGCGCTAGCTCCTTGCGCCACGGAGACAGTCTTGCTCCACTCTCACCACCATCAGAACATATCTTGAAAGCTATCAGCGCAAAGAAAAAAGCAACACACCACTCCCGGGAGGGCTCGAAACTCCAACCTTTCGGTCAACAGCTGATTGCGCTAGCCCATTGCGCCACGGAGACAGTGCTGCTCCACTCTCAACACCATTAGAACATATCTTCAAAGCTATCAGCCCAGAGAAAAAAAAGCGCCGCACCACCACCGGGTGGGCTCGTACCTCCAAATTTTCGGTTAACGGCCGATCGCGCTAGCCAATTGCGCCACGGAGACAATAGTGCTCCACGCTCACCACCATCAGAACATATCTTCAAAGCTATCAGCGTAAAGAAAAAAGCAACACACCCCACTCGGGAAGGCTCGAACCTTCAACTTTTCGGTTAACAGCAGATCGCGCGAGCCAACGGCGCTACGGGGACAGTCCTGCTCCACTCTGACCACCGTCAGAACATTTCTTCAGAGCTATCAGCCCGAAGAAAAAAAAGCGCCGCACCACCACCGGGTGGGCTCGAACCTCCAAACTTTCGGTTAACAGCCGATCGCGATAGCGCATTGCGCCACGGAGACAGTCTTGCTCCCCTCTCACCACCATCAGAACATATCTTCAAAGCTATCAGCCCAAAGAAAAAAAAGCACCGCACCACCACCGGGTGGGCTCGAACCTCCAACCTTTCGGTTAACAGCCGATCGCGCTAACCAATTGCGCCACTGAGACAGTCGTGCTCCACTCTCACCACCATCAGAACATATCTTCAAAGCTATCAGCGCAAAGAAAAAAGCAAAACACCACTCCCGGGAGGGCTCGAACCTCCAACTTTTCGGTCAACAGCCGATCGCGCTGGCCAATTGCGCCACGGAGACAGTCCTGCTCCACTCTCACCACAATTAGAACATATCTTCAAAGCTATCAGCCCAAAGAAAAAAAGCGCCGCACCACCACCGGGTGGGCTCGAACCTCCAACCTTTCGGTTAACAGCAGATCGCGCTAGCCAATTGCGCCACGGAGACAGTCTTTCTCCACTCTCACCACCATCAGAACATATCTTGAAAGCTATCAGCGCAAAGAAAAAAGCAACACACCACTCCCGGGAGGGCTCGAAACTCCAAGCTTTCGGTTAACAGCCGATCGCGCTAGCCCATTGCGCCACGGCGGCACTCTTGCTCCACTCTCAGCATCATCAGAACATATCTTCAAAGCTATCAGCGCAAAGATAAAAAAGCGCTGCACCACAACGGGTGGGCTCGAACCTCCAATCTTTCGGTTAACAGCCGATCGCACTAGCCCATTTCGCCACGCAGACAGTCTTGCTCCACTCTCACCACCATCAGAACATATCTTCAAAGCTATCAGCGCAAAGAAAAAAGCAACACACCACTCCCGGGAGGGCTCGAAACTCCAACCTTTCGGTCAAAAGCCGATCGCGCTAGCGCATTGCGCCACGGAAACAGTCCTGCTTCACTCTCACCACCATCATAACATATCTTCAAAGCTACCAGCCCAAAGAAAAAAAAGCGCCGCACCACCACCGGGTGGGCTCGAAACTCCAACCTTTCGGTTAACTGCCGATCGCGCTAGCCAATGGCGCCACGGAGACAGTCCTGCTCCACTCTTACCACCGTTAGATCATATCTTGAAAGCTATCAGCCCAAAGAAAAAAAAGCGCCGCACCACCAACGCGTGGGCTCGAACCTCCAACATTCCGGTTAACAGCCGATCACGCTAGCCAATTGCGCCACGGAGACAGTCCTGCTCCACTCTCACCACCATCAGAACATATCTTAAAGCTATCAGCCCACAGAAAAAAAGCGCCACACCACCACCGGGAGAGCTCGAACCTCCAACTTTTCGGTTAACAGCCAATCGCGCTAGCCAATTGCGCCACGGAGACAGTCCTGCTCCACTCTCACCACCGTTAGAACATTTCTTCAGAGCTATCAGCCCAAAGAAAAAAAAGCGTCGCACCACCACTCGGGTGGGCTCGAACCTCCAACCTTTCGGTTAACAGCCGATCGCGCTAGCCATTTGCCCCACGGAGACAGTCGTGCTCCACTCTCACCACCGTCAGAACATTTCTTATGAGCTATCACCCCAAAGAAAAAAAGCGCTGCACCACCACCGGTTGGGCTCGAACCTCCAAACTTTCGGTTAACAGCCGATCGCGCTAGCCAATTGCGCCACGAAGACAGTCCTGCTCCACTCTCACCACCATCAGAACATATCTTCAAAGCTATTACCGCAAAGAAAAAAGCAACACACCACTCCCGGGAGGGCTCGAAACTCCAAGCTTTCGGTTAACAGCCGATCGCGCTAGCCCATTGCGCCACGGCGGCAGTCTTGCTCCACTCTCAGCATCATCAGAACATATCTTCAAAGCTATCAGCGAAAAGAAAAAAAAGCGCTGCACCACAACGGGTGGGCTCGAACCTCCAACCTTTCGGTTAACAGCCGATCGCACTAGCCCATTTCGCCACGGAGACAGTCTTGCTCCACTCTCACCACCATCAGAACACATCTTCAAAGCTATCAGCGCAAAGAAAAAAGCAACACACCACTCCCGGGAGGGCTCGAAACTCCAACCTTTCGGTCAAAAGCCGATCGCGCTAGCGCATTGCACCACGGAGACAGTCTTGCTCCCCTCTCACCACCATCAGAACATATCTTCAAAGCTATCAGCCCAAAGAAAAAAAAGCACCGCACCACCACCGGGTGGGCTCGAACTTCCAGCCTTTCGGTTAACAGCCGATCGCGCTAGCCAATTGCGCCACGAAGACAGTCCTGCTCCACTCTCACCACCATCAGAACATATCTTCAAAGCTATTACCGCAAAGAAAAAAGCAACACACCACTCCCGGGAGGGCTCAAAACTTTAACCTTTCGGTTAACAGCCGATCGCACTAGCCCATTGCGCCACGGAGGCAGTCTTGCTCCACTCTCACCATCATCAGAACATATCTTCAAAGCTATGAGCGCAAAGAAAAAGAAGCGCTGCACCACCACCGGGTGGGCTCGAACCTCCAACCGTTCGGTTAACAGCCGATCACGCTAGCCAATTGCGCCACGAAGACAGTCCTGCTCCACTCTCACCACCATCAGAACATATCTTCAAAGCTATCGGCGCAAAGAAAAAAGCAACACACCACTCCCGGGAGGGCTCGAAACTCCAACCTTTCGGTCAAAAGCCGATCGCGCTAGCGCATTGCGCCACGGAGACAGTCCTGCTTCACTCTCACCACCATCATAACATATCTTCAAAGCTACCAGCCCAAAGAAAAAAAAGCGCCGCACCACCACCGGGTGGGCTCGAAACTCCAACCTTTCGGTTAACTGCCGATCGCGCTAGCCAATGGCGCCACGGAGACAGTCCTGCTCCACTCTTACCACCATTAGATCATATCTTGAAAGCTATCAGCCCGAAGAAAAAAAAGCGCCGCACTACCAACGCGTGGGCTCGAACCTCCAACATTCCGGTTAACAGCCGATCACGCTAGCCAATTGCGCCACGGAGACAGTCCTGCTCCACTCTCACCACCATCAGAACATATCTTTAAGCTATCAGCCCACAGAAAAAAAGCGCCACACCACCACCGGGAGAGCTCGAACCTCCAACTTTTCGGTTAACAGCCGATCGCGCTAGCCAATTGCGCCACGAAGACAGTCCTGCTCCACTCTCACCACCATCAGAACATATCTTCAAAGCTATTACCGCAAAGAAAAAAGCAAAACACCACTCCCGGGAGGGCTCGAACCTCCAACTTTTCGGTCAACAGCCGATCGCGCTGGCCAATTGCGCCACGGAGACAGTCCTGCTCCACTCTCACCACAATTAGAACATATCTTCAAAGCTATCAGCCCAAAGAAAAAAAGCGCCGCACCACCACCGGGTGGGCTCGAACCTCCAACCTTTCGGTTAACAGCAGATCGCGCTAGCCAATTGCGCCACGGAGACAGTCTTGCCCCACTCTCACCACCATCAGAACATATCTTGAAAGCTATCAGCGCAAAGAAAAAAGCAACACACCACTCCCGGGAGGGCTCGAAACTCCAAGCTTTCGGTTAACAGCCGATCGCGCTAGCCCATTGCGCCACGGCGGCACTCTTGCTCCACTCTCAGCATCATCAGAACATATCTTCAAAGCTATCAGCGCAAAGATAAAAAAGCGCCGCACCACAACGGGTGGGCTCGAACCTCCAATCTTTCGGTTAACAGCCGATCGCACTAGCCCATTTCGCCACGCAGACAGTCTTGCTCCACTCTCACCACCATCAGAACATATCTTCAAAGCTATCAGCGCAAAGAAAAAAGCAACACACCACTCCCGGGAGGGCTCGAAACTCCAACCTTTCGGTCAAAAGCCGATCGCGCTAGCGCATTGCGCCACGGAAACAGTCCTGCTTCACTCTCACCACCATCATAACATATCTTCAAAGCTACCAGCCCAAAGAAAAAAAAGCGCCGCACCACCACCGGGTGGGCTCGAAACTCCAACCTTTCGGTTAACTGCCGATCGCGCTAGCCAATGGCGCCACGGAGACAGTCCTGCTCCACTCTTACCACCGTTAGATCATATCTTGAAAGCTATCAGCCCAAAGAAAAAAAAGCGCCGCACCACCAACGCGTGGGCTCGAACCTCCAACATTCCGGTTAACAGCCGATCACGCTAGCCAATTGCGCCACGGAGACAGTCCTTCTCCACTCTCACCACCATCAGAACATATCTTAAAGCTATCAGCCCAGAGAAAAAAAGCGCCACACCACCACCGGGAGAGCTCGAACCTCCAACTTTTCGGTTAACAGCCAATTGCGCTAGCCAATTGCGCCACGGAGACAGTCCTGCTCCACTCTCACCACCGTTAGAACATTTCTACAGAGCTATCAGCCCAAAGAAAAAAAAGCGTCGCACCACCACTCGGGTGGGCTCGAACCTCCAACCTTTCGGTTAACAGCCGATCGCGCTAGCCAATTGCCCCACGGAGACAGTCGTGCTCCACTCTCACCACCGTCAGAACATTTCTTATGAGCTATCACCCCAAAGAAAAAAAGCGCTGCACCACCACCGGTTGGGCACGAACCTCCAAACTTTCGGTTAACAGCCGATCGCGCTAGCCAATTGCGCCACGAAGACAGTCCTGCTCCACTCTCACCACCATCAGAACATATCTTCAAAGCTATTACCGCAAAGAAAAAAGCAACACACCACTCCCGGGACGGCTCGAAACTCCAAGCTTTCGGTTAACAGCCGATCGCGCTAGCCCATTGCGCCACGGCGGCAGTCTTGCTCCACTCTCAGCATCATCAGAACATATCTTCAAAGCTATCAGCGCAAAGAAAAAAAAGCGCTGCACCACAACGGGTGGGCTCGAACCTCCAACCTTTCGGTTAACAGCCGATCGCACTAGCCCATTTCGCCACGGAGACAGTCTTGCTCCACTCTCACCACCATCAGAACACATCTTCAAAGCTATCAGCGCAAAGAAAAAAGCAACACACCACTCCCGGGAGGGCTCGAAACTCCAACCTTTCGGTCAAAAGCCGATCGCGCTAGCGCATTGCACCACGGAGACAGTCTTGCTCCCCTCTCACCACCATCAGAACATATCTTCAAAGCTATCAGCCCAAAGAAAAAAAAGCACCGCACCACCACCGGGTGGGCTCGAACTTCCAGCCTTTCGGTTAACAGCCGATCGCGCTAGCCAATTGCGCCACGAAGACAGTCCTGCTCCACTCTCACCACCATCAGAACATATCTTCAAAGCTATTACCGCAAAGAAAAAAGCAACACACCACTCCCGGGAGGGCTCAAAACTTTAACCTTTCGGTTAACAGCCGATCGCACTAGCCCATTGCGCCACGGAGGCAGTCTTGCTCCACTCTCACCATCATCAGAACATATCTTCAAAGCTATGAGCGCAAAGAATAAGAAGCGCTGCACCACCACCGGGTGGGCTCGAACCTCCAACCGTTCGGTTAACAGCCGATCACGCTAGCCAATTGCGCCACGAAGACAGTCCTGCTCCACTCTCACCACCATCAGAACATATCTTCAAAGCTATCGGCGCAAAGAAAAAAGCAACACACCACTCCCGGGAGGGCTCGAAACTCCAACCTTTCGGTCAAAAGCCGATCGCGCTAGCGCATTGCGCCACGGAGACAGTCCTGCTTCACTCTCACCACCATCATAACATATCTTCAAAGCTACCAGCCCAAAGAAAAAAAAGCGCCGCACCACCACCGGGTGGGCTCGAAACTCCAACCTTTCGGTTAACTGCCGATCGCGCTAGCCAATGGCGCCACGGAGACAGTCCTGCTCCACTCTTACCACCATTAGATCATATCTTGAAAGCTATCAGCCCGAAGAAAAAAAAGCGCCGCACTACCAACGCGTGGGCTCGAACCTCCAAC
Organism: Rhipicephalus microplus; assembly: GCF_043290135.1. Lineage (NCBI taxonomy): Eukaryota > Metazoa > Arthropoda > Arachnida > Ixodida > Ixodidae > Rhipicephalus > Rhipicephalus microplus. The sequence goes on along the minus strand of NW_027464612.1, from coordinate 2,602,798 downwards.
ATTCCGGTTAACAGCCGATCACGCTAGCCAATTGCGCCACGGAGACAGTCCTGCTCCACTCTCACCACCATCAGAACATATCTTTAAGCTATCAGCCCACAGAAAAAAAGCGCCACACCACCACCGGGAGAGCTCGAACCTCCAACTTTTCGGTTAACAGCCGATCGCGCTAGCCAATTGCGCCACGAAGACAGTCCTGCTCCACTCTCACCACCATCAGAACATATCTTCAAAGCTATTACCGCAAAGAAAAAAGCAACACACCACTCCCGGGAGGGCTCGAAACTCCAAGCTTTCGGTTAACAGCCGATCGCGCTAGCCCATTGCGCCACGGCGACACTCTTGCTCCACTCTCAGCATCATCAGAACATATCTTCAAAGCTATCAGCGCAAAGATAAAAAAGCGCTGCACCACAACGGGTGGGCTCGAACCTCCAATCTTTCGGTTAACAGCCGATCGCACTAGCCCATTTCGCCACGGAGACAGTCTTGCTCCACTCTCACCACCATCAGAACGTATCTTCAAAGCTATCAGCGCAAAGAAAAAAGCAACACACCACTCCCGGGAGGGCTCGAAACTCCAACCTTTCGGTCAAAAGCCGATCGCGCTAGCGCATTGCGCCACGGAGACAGTCCTGCTTCACTCTCACCACCATCATAACATATCTTCAAAGCTACCAGCCCAAAGAAAAAAAAAGCACCGCACCACCACCGGGTGGGCTCGAAACTCCAACCTTTCGGTTAACTGCCGATCGCGCTAGCCAATGGCGCCACGGAGACCGTCCTGCTCCTCTCTTACCACCGTTAGATCATATCTTGAAAGCTATCAGCCCAAAGAAAAAAAAGCGCCGCACCACCAACGCGTGGGCTCGAACCTCCAACATTCCGGTTAACAGCCGATCACGCTAGCCAATTGCGCCACGGAGACAGTCCTGCTCCACTCTCACCACCATCAGAACATATCTTAAAGCTATCAGCCCACAGAAAAAAAGCGCCACACCACCACCGGGAGAGCTCGAACCTCCAACTTTTCGGTTAACAGCCAATCGCGCTAGCCAATTGCGCCACGGAGACAGTCCTGCTCCACTCTCACCACCGTTAGAACATTTCTTCAGAGCTATCAGCCCAAAGAAAAAAAAGCGTCGCACCACCACTCGGGTGGGCTCGAACCTCCAACCTTTCGGTTAACAGCCGATCTCGCTAGCCAATTGCCCCACGGAGACAGTCGTGCTCCACTCTCACCACCGTCAGAACATTTCTTATGAGCTATCACCCCAAAGAAAAAGAAGCGCTGCACCACCACCGGTTGGGCTCGAACCTCCAATTTTTCGGTTAACAGCCGATCGCGCTAGCCAATTGCGCCACGAAGACAGTCCTGCTCCACTCTCACCACCATCAGAACATATCTTCAAAGCTATTACCGCAAAGAAAAAAGCAACACACCACTCCCGGGAGGGCTCGAAACTCCAAGCTTTCGGTTAACAGCCGATCGCGCTAGCCCATTGCGCCACGGCGGCAGTCTTGCTCCACTCTCAGCATCATCAGAACATATCTTCAAAGCTATCAGCGCAAAGAAAAAAAAGCGCTGCACCACTCCCGGGAGGGCTCAAAACTTTAACCTTTCGGTTAACAGCCGATCGCACTAGCCCATTGCGCCACGGAGGCAGTCTTGCTCCACTCTCACCACCATCAGAACATATCTTGAAAGCTATCAGCGCAAAGAAAAAAGCAACACACCACTCCCGGGGGGGGCTCGAAACTCCAACCTTTCGGTCAACAGCTGATTGCGCTAGCCCATTGCGCCACGGAGACAGTCCTGCTCCACTCTCAACACCATTAGAACATATCTTCAAAGCTATCAGCCCAGAGAAAAAAAAGGCGCCGCACCACCACCGGGTGGGCTCGAACCTCCAACCTTTCGGTTAATGGCCGATCGCGCTAGCCAATTGCGCCACGGAGACAATAGTGCTCCACTCTCAGCATCATGAGAACATATCTTCAAAGCTATGAGCGCAAAGAAAAAGAAGCGCTGCACCACCACCGGTGGGCTCGAACCTCCAACCGTTCGGTTAACAGCCGATCGCGCTAGCTCCTTGCGCCACGGAGACAGTCTTGCTCCACTCTCACCACCATCAGAACATATCTTGAAAGCTATCAGCGCAAAGAAAAAAGCAACACACCACTCCCGGGAGGGCTCGAAACTCCAACCTTTCGGTCAACAGCTGATTGCGCTAGCCCATTGCGCCACGGAGACAGTCCTGCTCCACTCTCAACACCATTAGAACATATCTTCAAAGCTATCAGCCCAGAGAAAAAAAAGCGCCGCACCACCACCGGGTGGGCTCGAACCTCCAACCTTTCGGTTAATGGCCGATCGCGCTATCCAATTGCGCCACGGAGACAATAGTGCTCCACGCTCACCACCATCAGAACATATCTTCAAAGCTATCAGCGTAAAGAAAAAAGCAACACACCCCACCCGGGAAGGCTTGAACCTTCAACTTTTCGGTTAACAGCCGATCGCGCTAGCCAATGGCGCCACGGGGACAGTCCTGCTCCACTCTGACCACCGTCAGAACATTTCTTCAGAGCTATCAGCCCGAAGAAAAAAAAAGCGCCGCACCACCACCGGGTGGGCTCGAACCTCCAACCTTTCGGTTAACAGCCGATCGCGATAGCGCATTGCGCCACGGAGACAGTCTTGCTCCCCTCTCACCACCATCAGAACATATCTTCACAGCTATCAGCCCAAAGAAAAAAAAGCACCGCACCACCACCGGGTGGGCTCGAACCTCCAATCTTTCGGTTAACAGCCGATCGCGCTAACCAATTGCGCCACGGAGACAGTCGTGCTCCACTCTCACCACCATCAGAACATATGTTCAAAGCTATCAGCGCAAAGAAAAAAGCAAAACACCATTCCCGGGAGGGCTCGAACCTCCAACTTTTCGGTCAACAGCCGATCGCGCTGGCCAATTGCGCCACGGAGACAGTCCTGCTCCACTCTCACCACAATAAGAACATATCTTCAAAGCTATCAGCCCAAAGAAAAAAAGCGCCGCACCACCACCGGGTGGGCTCGAACCTCCAACCTTTCGGTTAACAGCAGATCGCGCTAGCCAATTGCGCCACGGAGACAATCGTGCTCCACTCTCACCACCATCACAACATATCTTCAAAGCTATCAGCGCAAAGAAAAAAGCAACACACCCCACCCGGGAGGGCTCGAAACTCCAACTTTTCGGTTAACAGCCGATCGCGCTAGCCAATTGCGCCACGGGGACAGTCCTGCTCCACTCTCACCACCGTCAGACCATTTCTTCAGAGCTATCACCCCAAAGAAAAAAAAGCGCTGCACCACCACCGGTTGGGCTCGAACCTCCAACCTTTCGGTTAACAGCCGATCACGCTAGCCAATTGCGCCACGAAGACAGTCCTGCTCCACTCTCACCACCATCATAACATATCTTCAAAGCTACCAGCCCAAAGAAAAAAAAGCGCCGCACCACCACCGGGTGGGCTCGAAACTCCAACCTTTCGGTTAACTGCCGATCGCGCTAGCCAATGGCGCCACGGAGACAGTCCTGCTCCACTCTTACCACCATTAGATCATATCTTGAAAGCTATCAGCCCAAAGAAAAAAAGCGCCGCACTACCAACGCGTGGGCTCGAACCTCCAACCTTTCGGTTAACAGCCGATCGCGCTAGCCAATTGCCCCACGGAGACAGTCGTGCTTCACTCTCACCACCGTCAGAACATTTCTTATGAGCTATCACCCCAAAGAAAAAAAAGCGCTGCACCACCACCGGTTGGGCTCGAACCTCCAAACTTTCGGTTAACAGCCGATCGCGCTAGCCAATTGCGCCACGAAGACAGTCCTGCGCCACTCTCACCACCATCAGAACATATCTTCAAAGCTATTACCGCAAAGAAAAAAGCAACACACCACTCCCGGGAGGGCTCGAAACTCCAAGCTTTCGGTTAACAGCCGATCGCGCTAGCCCATTGCGCCACGGCGGCAGTCTTGCTCCACTCTCAGCATTATCAGAACATATCTTCAAAGCTATCAGCGCAAAGGAAAAAAAGCGCTGCACCACAACGGGTGGGCTCGAACCTCCAACCTTTCGGTTAACAGCCGATCGCACTAGCCCATTTCGCCACGGAGACAGTCTTGCTCCACTCTCACCACCATCAGAACATATCTTCAAAGCTATCAGCGCAAAGAAAAAAGCAACACACCACTCCCGGGAGGGCTCGAAACTTCAACCTTTCGGTCAAAAGCCGATCGCGCTAGCGCATTGCACCACGGAGACAGTCTTGCTCCCCTCTCACCACCATCAGAACATATCTTCAAAGCTATCAGCCCAAAGAAAAAAAGCGCCGCACCACGACCGGGTGGGCTCGAACCTCCAGCCTTTCGGTTAACAGCAGATCGCGCTAGCCAATTGCGCCACGGAGACAATCGTGCTCCACTCTCACCACCATCACAACATATCTTCAAAGCTATCAGCGCAAAGAAAAAAGCAACACACCCCACCCGGGAGGGCTCGAACCTCCAACTTTTCGGTTAACAGCCGATCGCGCTAGCCAATTGCGCCACGGGGACAGTCCTGCTCCACTCTCACCACCGTCAGACCATTTCTTCAGAGCTATCACCCCAAAGAAAAAAAAAAGCGCTGCACCACCACCGGTTGGGCTCGAACCTCCAACCTTTCGGTTAACAGCCGATCACGCTAGCCAATTGCGCCACGAAGACAGTCCTGCTCCACTCTCACCACCATCAGAACATATCTTCAAAGCTATTACCGCAAAGAAAAAAGCAACACACCACTCCCGGGAGGGCTCTAAACTCCAAGCTTTCGGTTAACAGCCGATCGCGCTAGCCCATTGCGCCACGGCGGCACTCTTGCTCCACTCTCAGCATCATCAGAACATATCTTCAAAGCTATCAGCGCAAAGATAAAAAAGCGCTGCACCACAACGGGTGGGCTCGAACCTCCAATCTTTCGGTTAACACCCGATCGCACTAGCCCATTTCGCCACGGAGACAGTCTTGCTCCACTCTCACCACCATCAGAACATATCTTCAAAGCTATCAGCGCAAAGAAAAAAGCAACACACCACTCCCGGGAGGGCTCGAAACTCCAACCTTTCGGTCAAAAGCCGATCGCGCTAGCACATTGCGCCACGGAGACAGTCCTGCTTCACTCTCACCACCATCATAACATATCTTCAAAGCTACCAGCCCAAAGAAAAAAAAGCGCCGCACCACCACCGGGTGGGCTCGAAACTCCAACCTTTCGGTTAACTGCCGATCGCGCTAGCCAATGGCGCCACGGAGACAGTCCTGCTCCACTCTTACCACCATTAAATCATATCTTGAAAGCTATCAGCCCAAAGAAAAAAAAGCGCCGCACTACCAACGCGTGGGCTCGAACCTCAACATTCCGGTTAACAGCCGATCACGCTAGCCAATTGCGCCACGGAGACAGTCCTGCCCCACTCTCACCACCATCAGAACATATCTTAAAGCTATCAGCCCACAGAAAAAAAACGCCACACCACCACCGGGAGAGCTCGAACCTCCAAACTTTCGGTTAACAGCCGATCGCGCTAGCCAATTGCGCCACGAAGACAGTCCTGCTCTACTCTCACCACCATCAGAACATATCTTCAAAGCTATTACCGCAAAGAAAAAAGCAACACACCACTCCCGGGAGGGCTCAAAACTTTAACCTTTCGGTTAACAGCCGATCGCGCTAGCCCATTGCGCCACAGAGACAGGCTTGCTCCCCTCTCACCACCATCAGAACATATCTTCAAAGCTATCAGCCCAAAGAAAAAAAAGCACCGCACCACCACCGGGTGGGCTCGAACCTCCAACCTTTCGGTTAATAGCCGATCGCGCTAGCCAATTGCGCCACGGAGACAGTCGTGCTCCACTCTCACCACAATCAGAACATATCTTCAAAGCTATCAGCGCAAAGAAAAAAGCAAAACACCACTCCCGGGAGGGCTCGAACCTCCACCTTTTCGGTTAACAGCCGATCGCGCTAGCCAATGGCGCCACGGAGACAGTCCTGCTCCACTCTTACCACCATTAAATCATATCTTGAAAGCTATCAGCCCAAAGAAAAAAAAGCGCCGCACTAACAACGCGTGGGCTCGAACCTCCAACATTCCGGTTAACAGCCGATCACGCTAGCCAATTGCGCCACGGAGACAGTCCTGCCCCACTCTCACCACCATCAGAACATATCCTAAAGCTATCAGCCCACAGAAAAAAAGCGCCACACCACCACCGGGAGAGCTCGAACCTCCAAACTTTCGGTTAACAGCCGATCGCGCTAGCCAATTGCGCCACGAAGACAGTCCTGCTCTACTCTCACCACCATCAGAACATATCTTCAAAGCTATTACCGCAAAGAAAAAAGCAACACACCACTCCCGGGAGGGCTCAAAACTTTAACCTTTCGGTTAACAGCCGATCGCGCTAGCCCATTGCGCCACGGAGACAGGCTTGCTCCCCTCTCACCACCATCAGAACATATCTTCAAAGCTATCAGCCCAAAGAAAAAAAAGCACCGCACCACCACCGGGTGGGCTCGAACCTCCAACCTTTCGGTTAATAGCCGATCGCGCTAGCCAATTCCGCCACGGAGACAGTCGTGCTCCACTCTCACCACAATCAGAACATATCTTCAAAGCTATCAGCGCAAAGAAAAAAGCAAAACACCACTCCCGGGAGGGCTCGAACCTCCACCTTTTCGGTTAACAGCCGATCGCGCTGGCCAATTGCGCCACGGAGACAGTCCTGCTCTACTCTCACCACCATCAGAACATATCTTCAAAGCTATCAGCCCGAAGAAAAAAAAGCGCCATACCACCACCGGGTGGGCTCGAACCTCCGACCTTTTGGTTAACAGCCGATCGCGCTAGCCGATTGCGCCATGAAGACAGTCCTGCTCCACTCTCACCACCATCAGAACATATCTTCAAAGCTATCAGCCCAAAGAAAAAAAAGCGCCGCACCACCACCGGGTGGGCTCGAACTACCTACTTTTCGGTTAACAGCCGATCACGCTAGCCAATTGCGCCACGGAGACAGTCCTGCTCCACTCTCACCACCATCAGAACTTATCTTGAAAGCTATCAGCCCAACGAAAAAAAAAAGTGCTGCACCACCACCGGGTGGGCTAGAACTACCAACTTTTTGGTTAACAGCCGATCACGCTAGCCAATTGCGCCACGGAGACAGTCCTGCTCCACTCTCACCACCATCAGAACATATCTTCAAAGCTATCAGCCCAAAAAAAAAGCGCCGCACCACCACCGGGTGGGCTCGAACCTCCAACTTTTCTATTAACAGCTGATCACGCTAGCCAATTGCGCCACGGAGACAGTCCTGCTTCACTCTCACCACCATCATAACATATCTTCAAAGCTATCAGCCCAAAGAAAAAAAAGCGCCGCACCACCACCGGGTGGGCTCGAAACTCAAGCCTTTCGGTTAACTGCCGATCGCGCTAGCCAATGGCGCCACGGAGACAGTCCTGCTCCACTCTCACCACCATCAGAACATATCTTAAAGCTATCAGCCCACAGAAAAAAAGCGCCACACCACCACCGGGAGAGCTCGAACCTCCAACTTTTCGGTTAACAGCCCATCGCGCTAGCCGATTGCGCCACGGAGACAGTCCTGCTCCACTCTCACCACCGTTAGAACATTTCTTCAGAGCTATCAGCCCAAAGAAAAAAAAGCGTCGCACCACCACTCGGGTGGGCTCGAACCTCCAACCTTTCGGTTAACAGCCGATCGCGCTAGCCAATTGCCCCACGGAGACAGTCGTGCTCCACTCTCACCACCGTCAGAACATTTCTTATGAGCTATCACCCCAAAGAAAAAAAACGCTGCGCCACCACCGGTTGGGCTCGAACCTCCAACCTTTCGGTTAACAGCCGATCGCGCTAGTCAATTGCGCCACGAAGACAGTCCTGCTCCACTCTCACCACCATCAGAACATATCTTCAAAGCTATTACCGCAAAGAAAAAAGCAACACACCACTCCCGGGAGGGCTCGAAACTCCAACCTTTCGGTCAAAAGCCGATCGCGCTAGCGCATTGCGCCATTGAGACAGTCTTGCTCCCCTCTCACCACCATCAGAACATATCTTCAAAGCTATCAGCCCAAAGAAAAAAAGGACCGCACCACCACCGGGTGGGCTCGAACCTCCAACCTTTCGGTTAACAGCCGATCGCTCTAGCCAATTGCGCCACGGAGACAGTCGTGCTCTACTCTTACCACCATCAGAACATATCTTCAAAGCTATCAGCGCAAAAAAAGCAAAACACCACTCCCGGGAGGGCTCGAACCTCAAACTTTTCGGTTAACAGCCGATCGCGCTGGCCAATTGCGCCACGGAGACAGTCCTGCGCCACTCTCACCACAATTAGAACATATCTTCAAAGCTATCAGCCCAAAGAAGAAAAAGCGCTGCACCACCACCGGGTGGGCTCGAACCTCAAATCTTTCGGTTAACAGCAGATCGCGCTAGCCAATTGCGCCACGGAGACAATCGTGCTCCACTGTCACTACCATCAGAACATATCTTCAAAGCTATCAGCGCAAAGAAAAAAGCAACACACCCCACCCGGGAGGGCTCGAACCTCCAACTTTTCGGTTAACAGCCGATCGCGCTAGCCAATTGCGCCACGGGGACAGTCCCGCTCCACTCTCACCACCGTCAGACCATTTCTTCAGAGCTATCACCCCAAAGAAAAAAAAAGCGCCGCACCACCACCGGGTGGGCTCGAACCTCCAACCTTTCGGTTAACAGCCGATCGCGCTAGCCAATTGCCCCACGGAGACAGTCGTGCTCCACTCTCACCACCGTCAGAACATTTCTTTAGAGCTATCACCCCAAAAAAAAAGCGCCGCACCACCACCGGTTGGGCTCGAACCTCCAACCTTTTGGTTAACAGCCTATCGCGCTAGCCAATTGCGCCACGAAGACAGTCCTGCTCCACTCTCACCACCATCAGAACATATCTTCAAAGCTATTACCGCAAAAAAAGCAACACACCACTCCCGGGAGGGCTCAAAACTTTAACCTTTCGGTTAACAGCCGATCGCGCTAGCCCATTGCGCCACGGAGGCAGTCTTGCTCCACTCTCACCATTATCAGAACATATCTTCAAAGCTGTGAGCGCAAAGAAAAAGAAGCACTGCACCACCACCGGGTGGGCTCGAACCTCCAACCTTTCGGTTAACGGCCAATCGCGCTAGCCAATTGCGCCACGGAGACAATAGTGCTCCACGCTCACCACCATTAGAACACATATTCAAAGCTATCAGCGCAAAGAAAAAAGCAACACACCCCACCCGGGAAGGCTCGAACCTTCAACTTTTCGGTTAACAGCCGATCGCGCTAGCCAATGGCGCCACGGGGACAGTCCTGCTCCACTCTGACCACCGTCAGAACATTTCTTCAGAGCTATCAGCGCAAAGAAAAAAGCAAAACACCACTCCCGGAAGGGCTCGAACCTCCAACTTTTCGGTTAACAGCCGATCGCGCTGGCCAATTGCGCCACGGAGACATTCCTGCTCCACTCTCACCACAATTAGAACATATCTTCAAAGCTATCAGCCCAAAAAAAAAAGCGCCGCACCACCACCGGGTGGGCTCGAACCTCCAACCTTTCGGTTAACAGCAGATCGCGCTAGCCAATTGCGCCACGGAGACAATCGTGCTCCACTCTCACCACCATCAGAACATATCTTCAAAGCTATCAGCGCAAAGAAAAAAAAGCGCCATACCACCACCCGGGAGGGCTCGAACCTCCACATTTTCGGTTAACAGCCGATCGCGCTAGCCAATTGCGCCACGCGGACCGTCCTGCTCCACTCTCACCACCGTCAGACCATTTCTTCAGAGCTATCACCCCAAAGAAAAAAAAAGCGCCGCACCACCACCGGGTGGGCTCGAACCTCCAACCTTTCGGTTAACAGACGATCGCGCTAGCCAATTGCCCCACGGAGACAGTCGTGCTCCACTCTCACCACCATCAGAACATTTCTTCAGAGCTATCACCCCAAAGAAAAAAAAGCGCCGCACCACCATCGGTTGGGCTCGAACCTCCAACCTTTCGGTTAACTGCCGATCGCGCTAGCCAATGGCGCCACGAAGACAGTCCTGCTCCACTCTCACCACCATGAGAACATATCTTCAAAGCTATTACCGCAAAGAAAAAAGCTACACACCACTCCCGGGAGGGCTCAAAACTCTAACCTTTCGGTTAACAGCCAATCGCGCTAGCCCATTGCGCCACGGAGACAGTCCTGCTCTACTCTCACCACCATCAGAACATATCTTCAAAGCTATCAGCCCAAAGAAAAAAAAGCGCCACACCACCACCGGGAGAGCTCGAACCTCCAACTTTTCGGTTAACAGCCAATCGCGCTAGCCGATTGCGCCACGGAGACAGTCCTGCTTCACTCTCACCACCATCATAACATATCTTCAAAGCTATCAGCCCAAAGAAAAAAAAGCGCCGCACCACCACCGGGTGGGCTCGAAGCTCCAACCTTTCGGTTAACTGCCGATCGCGCTAGCCAATGGCGCCACGGAGACAGTCCTGCTCCACTCTTACCACCATTAGAACATATCTTGAAAGCTATCAGCCCAAAGAAAAAAAAGCGTCGCACCACCACTCGGGTGGGCTCGAACCTCCAACCTTTCGGTTAACAGCCGATCGCGCTAGCCCATTGCCCCACGGAGACAGTCGTGCTCCACTCTCACCACCGTCAGAACATTTCTTATGAGCTATCACCCCAAAGAAAAAAAAAGCGCTGCACCACCACCGGTTGGGCTCGAACCTCAAACCTTTCGGTTAACAGCCGATCGCGCTAGCCAATTGCGCCACGAAGACAGTCCTGCTCCACTCTCACCACCATCAGAACATATCTTCAGAGCTATCAGCCCAAAGAAAAAAAAAGCGTCGCACCACCACTCGGGTGGGCTCGAACCTCCAACCTTTCGGTTAACAGCCGATCGCGCTGGCCAATTGCGCCACGGAGACAGTCCTGCGCCACTCTCACCACAATTAGAACATATCTTCAAAGCTATCAGCCCAAAGAAAAAAAAGCGCTGCACCACCACCGGGTGGGCTCGAACCTCCAACCTTTCGGTTAACAGCAGATCGCGCTAGCCAATTGCGCCACGGAGACAATCGTGCTCCACTCTCAGTACCATCAGAACATATCTTCAAAGCTATTTGCGCAAAGAAAAAAGCAACACACCCCACCCGGGAGGGCTCGAACCTCCAACATTTCGGTTAACAGCCGATCGCGCTAGCCAATTGCGCCACGGGGACAGTCCCGCTCCACTCTCACCACCATGAGAACATATCTTCAAAGCTATTACCGCAAAGAAAAAAGCAACACACAACTCCCGGGAGGGCTCAAAACTCTAACCTTTCGGTTAACAGCCAATCGCGCTAGCCCATTGCGCCACGGAGACAGTCCTGCTCTACTCTCACCACCATCAGAACATATCTTCAAAGCTATCAGCCCAAAGAAAAAGAAGCGCTGCACCACCACCGGGTGGGCTCAAACCTCCAACCTTTCGGTTAACGGCCAATCGCGCTAGCCAATTGCGCCACGGAGACAATAGTGCTCCACGCTCACCACCATTAGAACACATCTTCAAAGCTATCAGCGCAAAGAAAAAAGCAACACACCCCACCCGGGAAGGCTCGAACCTCCAACCTTTCGGTTAACAGCCGATCGCGCTAGCCAATGGCGTCACGGAGACAGTCCTGCTCCACTCTTACCACCATTAAATCATATCTTGAAAGCTATCAGCCCAAAGAAAAAAAAGCGCCGCACTACCAACGCGTGGGCTCGAACCTCCAACATTCCGGTTAACAGCCGATCACGCTAGCCAATTGCGCCACGGAGACAGTCCTGCTCCACTCTCACCACCATCAGAACATATCTTAAAGCTATCAGCCCACAGAAAAAAAGCGCCACACCACCACCGGGAGAGCTCGAACCTCCAACTTTTCGGTTAACAGCCAATCGCGCTAGCCAATTGCGCCACGGAGACAGTCCTGCTCCACTCTCACCACCGTTAGAACATTTCTTCAGAGCTATCAGCCCAAAGAAAAAAAAGCGTCGCACCACCACTCGGGTGGGCTCGAACCTCCAACCTTTCGGTTAACAGCCGATCGCGCTAGCCAATTGCCCCACGGAGACAGTCGTGCTCCACTCTCACCACCGTCAGAACATTTCTTATGAGCTATCACCCCAAAGAAAAAAAAGCGCTGCACCACCACCGCTTGGGCTCGAACCTCCAAACTTTCGGTCAACAGCCGATCGCGCTAGCCAATTGCGCCACGAAGACAGTCCTGCTCTACTCTCACCACCATCAGAACATATCTTCAAAGCTATTACCGCAAAGAAAAAAGCAACACACCACTCCCGGGAGGGCTCAAAACTTTAACCTTTCGGTTAACAGCCGATCGCGCTAGCCCATTGCGCCACAGAGACAGGCTTGCTCCCCTCTCACCACCATCAGAACATATCTTCAAAGCTATCAGCCCAAAGAAAAAAAAGCACCGCACCACCACCGGGTGGGCTCGAACCTCCAACCTTTCGGTTAATAGCCGATCGCGCTAGCCAATTGCGCCACGGAGACAGTCGTGCTCCACTCTCACCACAATCAGAACATATCTTCAAAGCTATCAGCGCAAAGAAAAAAGCAAAACACCACTCCCGGGAGGGCTCGAACCTCCACCTTTTCGGTTAACAGCCGATCGCGCTGGCCAATTGCGCCACGGAGACAGTCCTGCTCTACTCTCACCACCATCAGAACATATCTTCAAAGCTATCAGCCTAAAGAAAAAAAAGCGCCATACCACCACCGGGTGGGCTCGAACCTCCGACCTTTTGGTTAACAGCCGATCGCGCTAGCCGATTGCGCCATGAAAACAGTTCTGCTCCACTCTCACCACCATCAGAACATATCTTCAAAGCTATCAGCCCAAAGAAAAAAAAGCGCCGCACCACCACCGGGTGGGCTCGAACTACCTACTTTTCGGTTAACAGCCGATCACGCTAGCCAATTGCGCCACGGAGACAGTCCTGCTCCACTCTCACCACCATCAGAACTTATCTTGAAAGCTATCAGCCCAAAGAAAAAAAAGTGCTGCACCACCACCGGGTGGGCTTGAACTACCAACTTTTTGGTTAACAGCCGATCACGCTAGCCAATTGCGCCACGGAGACAGTCCTGCTCCACTCTCACCACCATCAGAACATATCTTCAAAGCTATCAGCCCAAAAAAAAAGCGCCGCACCACCACCGGGTGGGCTCGAACCTCCAACTTTTCTATTAACAGCTGATCACGCTAGCCAATTGCGCCACGGAGACAGTCCTGCTTCACTCTCACCACCATCATAACATATCTTCAAAGCTATCAGCCCAAAGAAAAAGAAGCGCTGCACCACCACCGGGTGGGCTCAAACCTCCAACCTTTCGGTTAACGGCCAATCGCGCTAGCCAATTGCGCCACGGAGACAATAGTGCTCCACGCTCACCACCATTAGAACACATCTTCAAAGCTATCAGCGCAAAGAAAAAAGCAACACACCCCACCCGGGAAGGCTCGAACCTCCAACCTTTCGGTTAACAGCCGATCGCGCTAGCCAATGGCGTCACGGAGACAGTCCTGCTCCACTCTTACCACCATTAAATCATATCTTGAAAGCTATCAGCCCAAAGAAAAAAAAGCGCCGCACTACCAACGCGTGGGCTCGAACCTCCAACATTCCGGTTAACAGCCGATCACGCTAGCCAATTGCGCCACGGAGACAGTCCTGCTCCACTCTCACCACCATCAGAACATATCTTAAAGCTATCAGCCCACAGAAAAAAAGCGCCACACCACCACCGGGAGAGCTCGAACCTCCAACTTTTCGGTTAACAGCCAATCGCGCTAGCCAATTGCGCCACGGAGACAGTCCTGCTCCACTCTCACCACCGTTAGAACATTTCTTCAGAGCTATTACCGCAAAGAAAAAAGCAACACACCACTCCCGGGAGGGCTCGAAACTCCAAGCTTTCGGTTAACAGCCGATCGCGCTAGCCCATTGCGCCACGGCGGCAGTCTTGCTCCACTCTCAGAATCATCAGAACATATCTTCAAAGCTATCAGCGCAAAGAAAAAAAGCGCTGCACCACAACGGGTGGGCTCGAACCTCCAACCTTTCGGTTAACAGCCGATCGCACTAGCCCATTTCGCCACGGAGACAGTCTTGCTCCACTCTCACCACCATCAGAACATATCTTCAAAGCTATCAGCGCAAAGAAAAAAGCAACACACCACTCCCGGGAGGGCTCGAAACTCCAACCTTTCGGTCAAAAGCCGATCGCGCTAGCGCATTGCGCCATTGAGACAGTCTTCCTCCCCTCTCACCACCATCAGAACATATCTTCAAAGCTATCAGCCCAAAGAAAAAAAGCACCGCACCACCACCGGGTGGGCTCGAACCTCCAACCTTTCGGTTAACAGCCGATCGCTCTAGCCAATTGCGCCACGGAGACAGTCGTGCTCTACTCTCACCACCATCAGAACATATCTTCAAAGCTATCAGCGCAAAAAAAGCAAAACACCACTCCCGGGAGGGCTCTAACCTGAAACTTTTCGGTTAACAGCCGATCGCGCTGGCCAATTGCGCCACGGAGACAGTCCTGCGCCACTCTCACCACAATTAGAACATATCTTCAAAGCTATCAGCCCAAAGAAAAAAAAGCGCTGCACCACCACCGGGTGGGCTCGAACCTCCAATCTTTCGGTTAACAGCAGATCGCGCTAGCCAATTGCGCCACGGAGACAATCGTGCTCCACTGTCACTACCATCAGAACATATCTTCAAGGCTATCAGCGCAAAGAAAAAAGCAACACACCCCACCCGGGAGGGCTCGAACCTCCAACTTTTCGGTTAACAGCCGATCGCGCTAGCCAATTGCGCCACGGGGACAGTCCCGCTCCACTCTCACCACCGTCAGACCATTTCTTCAGAGCTATCACCCCAAAGAAAAAAAAAGCGCCGCACCACCACCGGGTGGGCTCGAACCTCCAACCTTTCGGTTAACAGCCGATCGCGCTAGCCAATTGCCCCACGGAGACAGTCGTGCTCCACTCTCACCACCGTCAGAACATTTCTTTAGAGCTATCACCCCAAAGAAAAAAAAAGCGCCGCACCACCACCGGTTGGGCTCGAACCTCCAACCTTTCGGTTAACAGCCTATCGCGCTAGCCAATTGCGCCACGAAGACAGTCCTGCTCCACTCTCACCACCATCAGAACATATCTTCAAAGCTATTACCGCAAAAAAAGCAACACACCACTCCCGGGAGGGCTCAAAACTTTAACCTTTCGGTTAACAGCCGATCGCGCTAGCCCATTGCGCCACGGAGGCAGTCTTGCTCCACTCTCACCATTATCAGAACATATCTTCAAAGCTGTGAGCACAAAGAAAAAGAAGCACTGCACCACCACCGGGTGGGCTCGAACCTCCAACCTTTCGGTTAACGGCCAATCGCGCTAGCCAATTGCGCCACGGAGACAATAGTGCTCCACGCTCACCACCATTAGAACACATATTCAAAGCTATCAGCGCAAAGAAAAAAGCAACACACCCCACCCGGGAAGGCTCGAACCTTCAACTTTTCGGTTAACAGCCGATCGCGCTAGCCAATGGCGCCACGGGGACAGTCCTGCTCCACTCTGACCACCGTCAGAACATTTCTTCAGAGCTATCAGCGCAAAGAAAAAAGCAAAACACCACTCCCGGAAGGGCTCGAACCTCCAACTTTTCGGTTAACAGCCGATCGCGCTGGCCAATTGCGCCACGGAGACATTCCTGCTCCACTCTCACCACAATTAGAACATATCTTCAAAGCTATCAGCCCAAAAAAAAAAAGCGCCGCACCACCACCGGGTGGGCTCGAACCTCCAACCTTTCGGTTAACAGCAGATCGCGCTAGCCAATTGCGCCACGGAGACAATCGTGCTCCACTCTCACCACCATCAGAACATATCTTCAAAGCTATCAGCGCAAAGAAAAAAAAGCGCCATACCACCACCCGGGAGGGCTCGAACCTCCACATTTTCGGTTAACAGCCGATCGCGCTAGCCAATTGCGCCACGCGGACCGTCCTGCTCCACTCTCACCACCGTCAGACCATTTCTTCAGAGCTATCACCCCAAAGAAAAAAAAAGCGCCGCACCACCACCGGGTGGGCTCGAACCTCCAACCTTTCGGTTAACAGACGATCGCACTAGCCAATTGCCCCACGGAGACAGTCGTGCTCCACTCTCACCACCGTCAGAACATTTCTTCAGAGCTATCACCCCAAAGAAAAAAAAGCGCCGCACCACCATCGGTTGGGCTCGAACCTCCAACCTTTCGGTTAACTGCCGATCGCGCTAGCCAATGGCGCCACGAAGACAGTCCTGCTCCACTCTCACCACCATGAGAACATATCTTCAAAGCTATTACCGCAAAGAAAAAAGCAACACACCACTCCCGGGAGGGCTCAAAACTCTAACCTTTCGGTTAACAGCCAATCGCGCTAGCCCATTGCGCCACGGAGACAGTCCTGCTCTACTCTCACCACCATCAGAACATATCTTCAAAGCTATCAGCCCAAAGAAAAAAAAGCGCCACACCACCACCGGGAGAGCTCGAACCTCCAACTTTTCGGTTAACAGCCAATCGCGCTAGCCGATTGCGCCACGGAGACAGTCCTGCTTCACTCTCACCACCATCATAACATATCTTCAAAGCTATCAGCCCAAAGAAAAAAAAGCGCCGCACCACCACCGGGTGGGCTCGAAGCTCCAACCTTTCGGTTAACTGCCGATCGCGCTAGCCAATGGCGCAGCGGAGACAGTCCTGCTCCACTCTTACCACCATTAGAACATATCTTGAAAGCTATCAGCCCAAAGAAAAAAAAGCGTCGCACCACCACTCGGGTGGGCTCGAACCTCCAACCTTTCGGTTTACAGCCGATCGCGCTAGCCCATTGCCCCACGGAGACAGTCGTGCTCCACTCTCACCACCGTCAGAACATTTCTTATGAGCTATCACCCCAAAGAAAAAAAAAGCGCTGCACCACCACCGGTTGGGCTCGAACCTCAAACCTTGCGGTTAACAGCCGATCGCGCTAGCCAATTGCGCCACGAAGACAGTCCTGCTCCACTCTCACCACCATCAGAACATATCTTCAAAGCTATCAGCCCAAAGAAAAAAAAGCGCCGCACCACCACCGGGTGGGCTCGAAGCTCCAACCTTTCGGTTAACTGCCGATCGCGCTAGCCAATGGCGCCACGGAGACAGTCCTGCTCCACTCTTACCACCATTAGAACATATCTTGAAAGCTATCAGCCCAAAGAAAAAAAAGCGTCGCACCACCACTCGGGTGGGCTCGAACCTCCAACCTTTCGGTTAACAGCCGATCGCGCTAGCCCATTGCCCCACGGAGACAGTCGTGCTCCACTCTCACCACCGTCAGAACATTTCTTATGAGCTATCACCCCAAAGAAAAAAAAAGCGCTGCACCACCACCGGTTGGGCTCGAACCTCAAACCTTTCGGTTAACAGCCAATCGCGCTAGCCGATTGCGCCACGGAGACAGTCCTGCTCCACTCTCACCACCATCAGAACTTATCTTGAAAGCTATCAGCCCAAAGAAAAAAAAAGTGCTGCACCACCACCGGGTGGGCTTGAACTACCAACTTTTTGGTTAACAGCCGATCACGCTAGCCAATTGCGCCACGGAGACAGTCCTGCTCCACTCTCACCACCATCAGAACATATCTTCAAAGCTATCAGCCAAAAAAAAAAGCGCCGCACCACCACCGGGTGGGCTCGAACCTCCAACTTTTCTATTAACAGCTGATCACGCTAGCCAATTGCGCCACGGAGACAGTCCTGCTTCACTCTCACCACCATCATAACATATCTTCAAAGCTATCAGCCCAAAGAAAAAAAAGCGCCGCACCACCACCGGTTGGGCTCGAAACTCCAACCTTTCGGTTAACTGCCGATCGCGCTAGCCAATGGCGCCACGGAGACAGTCCTGCTCCACTCTCACTACCATCAGAACATACCTTAAAGCTATCAGCCCACAGAAAAAAAGCGCCACACCACCACCGGGAGAGCTCGAACCTCCAACTTTTCGGTTAACCGCCCATCGCGCTAGCCGATTGCGGCACGGAGACAGTCCTGCTCCACTCTCACCACCGTTAGAACATTTCTTCAGAGCTATCAGCCCAAAGAAAAAAAAGCGTCGCACCACCACTCGGGTGGGCTCGAACCTCCAACCTTTCGGTTAACAGCCGATCGCGCTAGCCAATTGCCCCGCGGAGACAGTCGTGCTACACTCTCACCACCGTCAGAACATTTCTTATGAGCTATCACCCCAAAGAAAAAAAAGCGCTGCACCACCACTGGTTGGGCTCGAACCTCCAACCTTTCGGTTAACAGCCGATCGCGCTAGCCAATTGCGCCACGAAGACAGTCCTGCTCCACTCTCACCACCATCAGAACATAGCTTCAAAGCTATTACCGCAAAGAAAAAAGCAACACACCACTCCCGGGAGGGCTCGAAACTCCAAGCTTTCGGTTAACAGCCGATCGCGCTAGCCCATTGCGCCACGGCGGCAGTCTTGCTCCACTCTCAGAATCATCAGAACATATCTTCAAAGCTATCAGCGCAAAGAAAAAAAGCGCTGCACCACAACGGGTGGGCTCGAACCTCCAACCTTTCGGTTAACAGCCGATCGCACTAGCCCATTTCGCCACGGAGACAGTCTTGCTCCACTCTCACCACCATCAGAACATATCTTCAAAGCTATCAGCGCAAAGAAAAAAGCAACACACCACTCCCGGGAGGGCTCGAAACTCCAACCTTTCGGTCAAAAGCCGATCGCGCTAGCGCATTGCGCCATTGAGACAGTCTTCCTCCCCTCTCACCACCATCAGAACATATCTTCAAAGCTATCAGCCCAAAGAAAAAAAGCACCGCACCACCACCGGGTGGGCTCGAACCTCCAACCTTTCGGTTAACAGCCGATCGCTCTAGCCAATTGCGCCACGGAGACAGTCGTGCTCTACTCTCACCACCATCAGAACATATCTTCAAAGCTATCAGCGCAAAAAAAAGCAAAACACCACTCCCGGGAGGGCTCTAACCTGAAACTTTTCGGTTAACAGCCGATCGCGCTGGCCAATTGCGCCACGGAGACAGTCCTGCGCCACTCTCACCACAATTAGAACATATCTTCAAAGCTATCAGCCCAAAGAAAAAAAAGCGCTGCACCACCACCGGGTGGGCTCGAACCTCCAATCTTTCGGTTAACAGCAGATCGCGCTAGCCAATTGCGCCACGGAGACAATCGTGCTCCACTGTCACTACCATCAGAACATATCTTCAAAGCTATCAGCGCAAAGAAAAAAGCAACACACCCCACCCGGGAGGGCTCGAACCTCCAACTTTTCGGTTAACAGCCGATCGCGCTAGCCAATTGCGCCACGGGGACAGTCCCGCTCCACTCTCACCACCGTCAGACCATTTCTTCAGAGCTATCACCCCAAAGAAAAAAAAAGCGCCGCACCACCACCGGGTGGGCTCGAACCTCCAACCTTTCGGTTAACAGCCGATCGCGCTAGCCAATTGCCCCACGGAGACAGTCGTGTTCCACTCTCACCACCGTCAGAACATTTCTTTAGAGCTATCACCCCAAAGAAAAAAAAAGCGCCGCACCACCACCGGTTGGGCTCGAACCTCCAACCTTTCGGTTAACAGCCTATCGCGCTAGCCAATTGCGCCACGAAGACAGTCCTGCTCCACTCTCACCACCATCAGAACATATCTTCAAAGCTATTACCGCAAAAAAAGCAACACACCACTCCCGGGAGGGCTCAAAACTTTAACCTTTCGGTTAACAGCCGATCGCGCTAGCCCATTGCGCCACGGAGGCAGTCTTGCTCCACTCTCACCATTATCAGAACATATCTTCAAAGCTGTGAGCGCAAAGAAAAAGAAGCACTGCACCACCACCGGGTGGGCTCGAACCTCCAACCTTTCGGTTAACGGCCAATCGCGCTAGCCAATTGCGCCACGGAGACAATAGTGCTCCACGCTCACCACCATTAGAACACATATTCAAAGCTATCAGCGCAAAGAAAAAAGCAACACACCCCACCCGGGAAGGCTCGAACCTTCAACTTTTCGGTTAACAGCCGATCGCGCTAGCCAATGGCGCCACGGGGACAGTCCTGCTCCACTCTGACCACCGTCAGAACATTTCTTCAGAGCTATCAGCGCAAAGAAAAAAGCAAAACACCACTCCCGGAAGGGCTCGAACCTCCAACTTTTCGGTTAACAGCCGATCGCGCTGGCCAATTGCGCCACGGAGACATTCCTGCTCCACTCTCACCACAATTAGAACATATCTTCAAAGCTATCAGCCCAAAAAAAAAAGCGCCGCACCACCACCGGGTGGGCTCGAACCTCCAACCTTTCGGTTAACAGCAGATCGCGCTAGCCAATTGCGCCACGGAGACAATCGTGCTCCACTCTCACCACCATCAGAACATATCTTCAAAGCTATCAGCGCAAAGAAAAAAAAGCGCCATACCACCACCCGGGAGGGCTCGAACCTCCACATTTTCGGTTAACAGCCGATCGCGCTAGCCAATTGCGCCACGCGGACCGTCCTGCTCCACTCTCACCACCGTCAGACCATTTCTTCAGAGCTATCACCCCAAAGAAAAAAAAAGCGCCGCACCACCACCGGGTGGGCTCGAACCTCCAACCTTTCGGTTAACAGACGATCGCGCCAGCCAATTGCCCCACGGAGACAGTCGTGCTCCACTCTCACCACCGTCAGAACATTTCTTCAGAGCTATCACCCCAAAGAAAAAAAAGCGCCGCACCACCATCGGTTGGGCTCGAACCTCCAACCTTTCGGTTAACTGCCGATCGCGCTAGCCAATGGCGCCACGAAGACAGTCCTGCTCCACTCTCACCACCATGAGAACATATCTTCAAAGCTATTACCGCAAAGAAAAAAGCAACACACCACTCCCGGGAGGGCTCAAAACTCTAACCTTTCGGTTAACAGCCAATCGCGCTAGCCCATTGCGCCACGGAGACAGTCCTGCTCTACTCTCACCACCATCAGAACATATCTTCAAAGCTATCAGCCCAAAGAAAAAAAAGCGCCACACCACCACCGGGAGAGCTCGAACCTCCAACTTTTCGGTTAACAGCCAATCGCGCTAGCCGATTGCGCCACGGAGACAGTCCTGCTTCACTCTCCCCACCATCATAACATATCTTCAAAGCTATCAGCCCAAAGAAAAAAAAGCGCCGCACCACCACCGGGTGGGCTCGAAGCTCCAACCTTTCGGTTAACTGCCGATCGCGCTAGCCAATGGCGCCACGGAGACAGTCCTGCTCCACTCTTACCACCATTAGAACATATCTTGAAAGCTATCAGCCCAAAGAAAAAAAAGCGTCGCACCACCACTCGGGTGGGCTCGAACCTCCAACCTTTCGGTTAACAGCCGATCGCGCTAGCCCATTGCCCCACGGAGACAGTCGTGCTCCACTCTCATCACCGTCAGAACATTTCTTATGAGCTATCACCCCAAAGAAAAAAAAAGCGCTGCACCACCACCGGTTGGGCTCGAACCTCAAACCTTTCGGTTAACAGCCGATCGCGCTAGCCAATTGCGCCACGAAGACAGTCCTGCTCCACTCTCACCACCATCAGAACATATCTTCAGAGCTATCAGCCCAAAGAAAAAAAAAGCGTCGCACCACCACTCGGGTGGGCTCGAACCTCCAACCTTTCGGTTAACAGCCGATCGCGCTAGCCAATTGCCCCACGGAGACAGTCGTGCTCCACTCTCACCACCGTCAGAACATTTCTTATGAGCTATCACCCCAAAGAAAAAAAAAGCGCTGCACCACCACCGGTTGGGCTCGAACCTCCAACCTTTCGGTTAACAGCCGATCGCTCTAGCCAATTGCGCCACGGAGACAGTCGTGCTCTACTCTCACCACCATCAGAACATATCTTCAAAGCTATCAGCGCAAAAAAAAGCAAAACACCACTCTCGGGAGGGCTCGAACCTCAAACTTTTCGGTTAACAGCCGATCGCGCTGGCCAATTGCGCCACGGAGACAGTCCTGCGCCACTCTCACCACAATTAGAACATATCTTCAAAGCTATCAGCCCAAAGAAAAAAAAGCGCTGCACCACCACCGGGTGGGCTCGAACCTCCAATTTTTCGGTTAACAGCAGATCGCGCTAGCCAATTGCGCCACGGAGACAATCGTGCTCCACTCTCAGTACCATCAGAACATATCTTCAAAGCTATCAGCGCAAAGAAAAAAGCAACACACCCCACCCGGGAGGGCTCGAACCTCCAACATTTCGGTTAACAGCCGATCGCGCTAGCCAATTGCGCCACGGGGACAGTCCCGCTCCACTCTCACCACCATGAGAACATATCTTCAAAGCTATTACCGCAAAGAAAAAAGCAACACACCACTCCCGGGAGGGCTCAAAACTCTAACCTTTCGATTAACAGCCAATCGCGCTAGCCCATTGCGCCACGGAGACAGTCCTGCTCCACTCTCACCACCATCAGAACATATCTTCAAAGCTATCAGCCCAAAGAAAAAGAAGCGCTGCACCACCACCGGGTGGGCTCAAACCTCCAACCTTTCGGTTAACGGCCAATCACGCTAGCCAATTGCGCCACGGAGACAATAGTGCTCCACGCTCACCACCATTAGAACACATCTTCAAAGCTATCAGCCCACAGAAAAAAAGCGCCACACCACCACCGGGAGAGCTCGAACCTCCAACTTTTCGGTTAACAGCCAATCGCGCTAGCCAATTGCGCCACGGAGACAGTCCTGCTCCACTCTCACCACCGTTAGAACATTTCTTCAGAGCTATCAGCCCAAAGAAAAAAAAGCGTCGCACCACCACTCGGGTGGGCTCGAACCTCCAACCTTTCGGTTAACAGCCGATCGCGCTAGCCAATTGCCCCACGGAGACAGTCGTGCTCCACTCTCACCACCGTCAGAACATTTCTTATGAGCTATCACCCCAAAGAAAAAAAAGCGCTGCACCACCACCGCTTGGGCTCGAACCTCCAAACTTTCGGTCAACAGCCGATCGCGCTAGCCAATTGCGCCACGAAGACAGTCCAGCTCTACTCTCACCACCATCAGAACATATCTTCAAAGCTATTACCGCAAAGAAAAAAGCAACACACCACTCCCGGGAGGGCTCAAAACTTTAACCTTTCGGTTAACAGCCGATCGCGCTAGCCCATTGCGCCACAGAGACAGGCTTGCTTCCCTCTCACCACCATCAGAACATATCTTCAAAGCTATCAGCCCAAAGAAAAAAAAGCACCGCACCACCACCGGGTGGGCTCGAACCTCCAACCTTTCGGTTAATAGCCGATCGCGCTAGCCAATTGCGCCACGGAGACAGTCGTGCTCTACTCTCACCACAATCAGAACATATCTTCAAAGCTATCAGCGCAAAGAAAAAAGCAAAACACCACTCCCGGGAGGGCTCGAACCTCCACCTTTTCGGTTAACAGCCGATCGCGCTGGCCAATTGCGCCACGGAGACAGTCCTGCTCTACTCTCACCACCATCAGAACATATCTTCAAAGCTATCAGCCTAAAGAAAAAAAAGCGCCATACCACCACCGGGTGGGCTCGAACCTCCGACCTTTTGGTTAACAGCCGATCGCGCTAGCCGATTGCGCCATGAAGACAGTCCTGCTCCACTCTCACCACCATCAGAACATATCTTCAAAGCTATCAGCCCAAAGAAAAAAAAGCGCCGCACCACCACCGGGTGGGCTCGAACTACCTACTTTTCGGTTAACAGCCGATCACGCTAGCCAATTGCGCCACGGAGACAGTCCTGCTCCACTCTCACCACCATCAGAACTTATCTTGAAAGCTATCAGCCCAAAGAAAAAAAAAGTGCTGCACCACCACCGGGTGGGCTTGAACTACCAACTTTTTGGTTAACAGCCGATCACGCTAGCCAATTGCGCCACGGAGACAGTCCTGCTCCACTCTCACCACCATCAGAACATATCTTCAAAGCTATCAGCCCAAAAAAAAAGCGCCGCACCACCACCGGGTGGGCTCGAACCTCCAACTTTTCTATTAACAGCTGATCACGCTAGCCAATTGCGCCACGGAGACAGTCCTGCTTCACTCTCACCACCATCATAACATATCTTCAAAGCTATCAGCCCAAAGAAAAAAAAAGCGCCGCACCACCACCGGGTGGGCTCGAAACTCCAACCTTTCGGTTAACTGCCGATCGCGCTAGCCAATGGCGCCACGGAGACAGTCCTGCTCCACTCTCACTACCATCAGAACATACCTTAAAGCTATCAGCCCACAGAAAAAAAGCGCCACACCACCACCGGGAGAGCTCGAACCTCCAACTTTTCGGTTAACCGCCCATCGCGCTAGCCGATTGCGCCACGGAGACAGTCCTGCTCCACTCTCACCACCGTTAGAACATTTCTTCAGAGCTATCAGCCCAAAGAAAAAAAAGCGTCGCACCACAGCTCGGGTGGGCTCGAACCTCCAACCTTTCGGTTAACAGCCGATCGCGCTAGCCAATTGCCCCACGGAGACAGTCGTGCTACACTCTCACCACCGTCAGAACATTTCTTATGAGCTATCACCCCAAAGAAAAAAAAGCGCTGCACCACCACTGGTTGGGCTCGAACCTCCAACCTTTCGGTTAACTGCCGATCGCGCTAGCCAATGGCGCCACGGAGACAGTCCTGCTCCACTCTCACTACCATCAGAACATACCTTAAAGCTATCAGCCCACAGAAAAAAAGCGCCACACCACCACCGGGAGAGCTCGAACCTCCAACTTTTCGGTTAACAGCCGATCGCACTAGCCCATTTCGCCACGGAGACAGTCTTGCTCCACTCTCACCACCATCAGAACATATCTTCAAAGCTATCAGCGCAAAGAAAAAAGCAACACACCACTCCCGGGAGGGCTCGAAACTCCAACCTTTCGGTCAAAAGCCGATCGCGCTAGCGCATTGCGCCATTGAGACAGTCTTCCTCCCCTCTGACCACCATCAGAACATATCTTCAAAGCTATCAGCCCAAAGAAAAAAAGCACCGCACCACCACCGGGTGGGCTCGAACCTCCAACCTTTCGGTTAACAGCCGATCGCTCTAGCCAATTGCGCCACGGAGACAGTCGTGCTCTACTCTCACCACCATCAGAACATATCTTCAAAGCTATCAGCGCAAAAAAAAGCAAAACACCACTCCCGGGAGGGCTCGAACCTGAAACTTTTCGGTTAACAGCCGATCGCGCTGGCCAATTGCGCCACGGAGACAGTCCTGCGCCACTCTCACCACAATTAGAACATATCTTCAAAGCTATCAGCCCAAAGAAAAAAAAGCGCTGCACCACCACCGGGTGGGCTCGAACTTCCAATCTTTCGGTTAACAGCAGATCGCGCTAGCCAATTGCGCCACGGAGACAATCGTGCTCCACTGTCACTACCATCAGAACATATCTTCAAAGCTATCAGCGCAAAGAAAAAAGCAACACACCCCACCCGGGAGGGCTCGAACCTCCAACTTTTCGGTTAACAGCCGATCGCGCTAGCCAATTGCGCCACGAGGACAGTCCCGCTCCACTCTCACCACCGTCAGACCATTTCTTCAGAGCTATCACCCCAAAGAAAAAAAAAGCGCCGCACCACCACCGGGTGGGCTCGAACCTCCAACCTTTCGGTTAACAGCCGATCGCGCTAGCCAATTGCCCCACGGAGACAGTCGTGCTCCACTCTCACCACCGTCAGAACATTTCTTTAGAGCTATCACCCCAAAGAAAAAAAAAGCGCCACACCACCACCGGTTGGGCTCGAACCTCCAACCTTTCGGTTAACAGCCTATCGCGCTAGCCAATTGCGCCACGAAGACAGTCCTGCTCCACTCTCACCACCATCAGAACATATCTTCAAAGCTATTACCGCAAAAAAAAGCAACACACCACTCCCGGGAGGGCTCAAAACTTCAACCTTTCGGTTAACAGCCGATCGCGCTAGCCCATTGCGCCACGGAGGCAGTCTTGCTCCACTCTCACCATTATCAGAACATATCTTCAAAGCTGTGAGCGCAAAGAAAAAGAAGCACTGCACCACCACCGGGTGGGCTCGAACCTCCAACCTTTCGGTTAACGGCCAATCGCGCTAGCCAATTGCGCCACGGAGACAATAGTGCTCCACGCTCACCACCATTAGAACACATCTTCAAAGCTATCAGCGCAAAGAAAAAAGCAACACACCCCACCCGGGAAGGCTCGAACCTTCAACTTTTCGGTTAACAGCCGATCGCGCTAGCCAATGGCGCCACGGGGACAGTCCTGCTCCACTCTCACCACCGTAAGAACATTTCTTCAGAGCTATCACCCCAAAGAAAAAAAAGCGCCGCACCACCATCGGTTGGGCTCGAACCTCCAACCTTTCGGATAACTGCCGATCGCGCTAGCCAATGGCGCCACGAAGACAGTCCTGCTCCACTCTCACCACCATGAGAACATATCTTCAAAGCTATTACCGCAAAGAAAAAAGCAACACACCACTCCCGGGAGGGCTCAAAACTCTAACCTTTCGGTTAACAGCCAGTCGCGCTAGCCCATTGCGCCACGGAGACAGTCCTGCTCTACTCTCACCACCATCAGAACATATCTTCAAAGCTATCAGCCCAAAGAAAAAAAAGCGCCACACCACCACCGGGAGAGCTCGAACCTCCAACTTTTCGGTTAACAGCCAATCGCGCTAGCCGATTGCGCCACGGAGACAGTCCTGCTTCACTCTCACCACCATCATAACATATCTTCAAAGCTATCAGCCCAAAGAAAAAAAGCACCGCACCACCACCGGGTGGGCTCGAAGCTCCAACCTTTCGGTTAACTGCCGATCGCGCTAGCCAATGGCGCCACGGAGACAGTCCTGCTCCACTCTTACCACCATTAGAACATATCTTGAAAGCTATCAGCCCAAAGAAAAAAAAGCGTTGCACCACCACTCGGGTGGGCTCGAACCTCCAACCTTTCGGTTAACAGCCGATCGCGCTAGCCAATTGCCCCACGGAGACAGTCGTGCTCCACTCTCACCACCGTCAGAACATTTCTTATGAGCTATCACCCCAAAGAAAAAAAAGCGCTGCACCACCACCGGTTGGGCTCGAACCTCCAACCTTTCGGTTAACAGCCGATCGCGCTAGCCAATTGCGCCTCGAATACAGTACTGCTCCACTCTCACTACCATCAGAACATATCTTCAGAGCTATCAGCCCAAAGAAAAAAAAAGCGTTGCACCACCACTCGGGTGGGCTCGAACCTCCAACCTTTCGGTTAACAGCCGATCGCGCTAGCCAATTGCCCCACGGAGACAGTCGTGCTCCACTCTCACCACCGTCAGAACATTTCTTATGAGCTATCACCCCAAAGAAAAAAAAGCGCTGCACCACCACCGGTTGGGCTCGAACCTCCAACCTTTCGGTTAACAGCGGATCGCTCTAGCCAATTGCGCCACGGAGACAGTCGTGCTCTACTCTCACCACCATCAGAACATATCTTCAAAGCTATCAGCGCAAAAAAAAAGCAAAACACCACTCTCGGGAGGGCTCGAACCTCAAACTTTTCGGTTAACAGCCGATCGCGCTGGCCAATTGCGCCACGGAGAAAGTCCTGCGCCACTCTCACCACAATTAGAACATATCTTCAAAGCTATCAGCCCAAAGAAAAAAAAAGCGCTGCACCACCACCGGGTGGGCTCGAACCTCCAACCTTTCGGTTAACAGCAGATCGCGCTAGCCAATTGCGCCACGGAGACAATCGTGCTCCACTCTCACTACCATCAGAACATATCTTCAAAGCTATCAGCGCAAAGAAAAAAGCAACACACCCCACCCGGGAGGGCTCAAAACTCTAACCTTTCGGTTAACAGCCAATCGCGCTAGCCCATTGCGCCACGGAGACAGTCCTGCTCTACTCTCACCACCATCAGAACATATCTTCAAAGCTATCAGCCCAAAGAAAAAGAAGCGCTGCACCACCACCGGGTGGGCTCGAACCTCCAACCTTTCGGTTAACGCCCAATCGTGCTAGCCAATTGCGCCACGGAGACAATAGTGCTCCACGCTCACCACCATTAGAACACATCTTCAAAGCTATCAGCGCAAAGAAAAAAGCAACACACCCCACCCGGGAAGGCTCGAACCTCCAACCTTTCGGTTAACAGCCGATCACGCTAGCCAATTGCGCCACGGAGACAGTCCTGCTTCACTCTCACCACCATCATAACATATCTTCAAAGCTATCAGCCCAAAGAAAAAAAAGCGCCGCACCACCACCGGGTGGGCTCGAAGCTCCAACCTTTCGGTTAACTGCCGATCGCGCTAGCCAATGGCGCCACGGAGACAGTCCTGCTCCACTCTTACCACCATTAGAACATATCTTGAAAGCTATCAGCCCAAAGAAAAAAAAGCGTCGCACCACCACTCGGGTGGGCTCGAACCTCCAACCTTTCGGTTAACAGCCGATCGCGCTAGCCAATTGCCCCACGGAGACAGTCGTGCTCCACTCTCACCACCGTCAGAACATTTCTTATGAGCTATCACCCCAAAGAAAAAAAAGCGCTGCACCACCACCGGTTGGGCTCGAACCTCCAACCTTTCGGTTAACAGCCGATCGCGCTAGCCAATTGCGCCACGAAGACAGTCCTGCTCCACTCTCACCACCATCAGAACATATCTTCAGAGCTATCAGCCCAAAGAAAAAAAAAGCGTCGCACCACCACTCGGGTGGGCTCGAACCTCCAACTTTTCGGTTAACAGCCGATCGCGCTAGCCAATTGCGCCACGGGGACAGTCCCGCTCCACTCTCACCACCGTCAGACCATTTCTTCAGAGCTATCACCCCAAAGAAAAAAAAAAGCGCCGCACCACCACCGGGAGGGCTCGAACCTCCAACCTTTCGGTTAACAGCCGATCGCGCTAGCCAATTGCCCCACAGAGACAGTCGTGCTCCACTCTCACCACCGTCAGAACATTTCTTTAGAGCTATCTCCCCAAAGAAAAAAAAAGCGCCGCACCACCACCGGTTGGGCTCGAACCTCCAACCTTTCGGTTAACAGCCTATCACGCTAGCCAATTGCGCCACGAAGACAGTCCTGCTCCACTCTCACCACCATCAGAACATATCTTCAAAGCTATTACCGCAAAACAAAGCAACACACCACTCCCGGGAGGGCTCAAAACTTTAACCTTTCGGTTAACAGCCGATCGCGCTAGCCCATTGCGCCACGGAGGCAGTCTTGCTCCACTCTCACCATTATCAGAACATATCTTCAAAGCTATGAGCGCAAAGAAAAAGAAGCGCTG
The DNA here is from genome assembly GCF_043290135.1 of Rhipicephalus microplus. Classification (NCBI taxonomy): domain Eukaryota; kingdom Metazoa; phylum Arthropoda; class Arachnida; order Ixodida; family Ixodidae; genus Rhipicephalus; species Rhipicephalus microplus. The sequence goes on along the minus strand of NW_027464612.1, from coordinate 2,573,235 downwards.
CACCACCACCGGGTGGGCTCGAACCTCCAACCTTTCGGTTAACGGCCAATCGCGCTAGCCAATTGCGCCACGGAGACAATAGTGCTCCACGCTCACCACCATTAGAACACATCTTCAAAGCTATCAGCGCAAAGAAAAAAGCAACACACCCCACCCGGGAAGGCTCGAACCTTCAACTTTTCGGTTAACAGCCGATCGCGCTAGCCAATGGCGCCACGGGGACAGTCCTGCTCCACTCGGACCACCGTCAGAACATTTCTTCAGAGCTATCAGTCCAAAGAAAAAAAAGCGCCGCACCACCACCGGGTGGGCTCGAACCTCCAATTTTTCGGTTAACAGCCGATCGCGCTAGCCAATTGCCCCACGGAGACAGTCGTGCTCCACTCTCACCACCGTCAGAACATTTCTTCAGAGCTATCACCCCAAAGAAAAAAAAAGCGCCGCACCACCACTGGTTGGGCTCGAACCTCCAACCTTTCGGTTAACAGCCGATCGCGCTAGCCAATTGCCCCACGGAGACAGTCGTGCTCCACTCTCACCACCATCAGAACATATCTTCAAAGCTGTTAACGCAAAGAAAAGAGCAACACAACACTCCCGGGAGGGCTCGAAACTCCAACCTTTCGGTTAACAGCCGATCGCGCTAGCCAATTGCGCCACGAAGACAGTCATGCTCCACTCTCACCACCATCAGAACATATCTTCAAAGCTATCAGCGCAAAGAAAAAAGCAAAACACCACTCCCGGGAGGGCTCGAACCTCCAACTTTTCGGTTAACAGCCGATCGCGCTGGCCAATTGCGCCACGGAGACAGTCCTGCTCCACTCTCACCACCATGAGAACATATCTTCAAAGCTATTACCGCAAAGAAAAAAGCAACACACCACTCCCGAGAGGGCTCAAAACTCTAACCTTTCGGTTAACAGCCGATCGCGCTAGCCGATTGCGCCATGAAGACAGTCCTGCTCCACTCTCACCACCATCAGAACATATCTTCAAAGCTATCAGCCCAAAGAAAAAAAAGCGCCGCACCACCACCGGGTGGGCTCGAACCTCCAACTTTTCGGTTAACAGCCGATCACGCTAGCCAATTGCGCCACGGAGACAGTCCTGCTTCACTCTCACCACCATCATAACATATCTTCAAAGCTATCAGCCCAAAGAAAAAAAAGCGCCGCACCACCACCGGGTGGGCTCGAAGCTCCAACCTTCCGGTTAACTGCCGATCGCGCTAGCCAATGGCGCCACGAAGACAGTCCTGCTCCACTCTCACCACCATGAGAACATATCTTCAAAGCTATTACCACAAAGAAAAAAGCAACACACCACTCCCGGGAGGGCTCAAAACTCTAACCTTTCGGTTAACAGCCGATCGCGGTAGCCCATTGCGCCACGGAGACAGTCCTGCTCTACTCTCACCACCATCAGAACATATCTTCAAAGCTATCAGCCCAAAGAAAGAAAAGCGCCATACCACCACCGGGTGGGCTCGAACCTCCGACCTTTTGGTAAACAGCCGATCGCGCTAGCCGATTGCGCCATGAAGACAGTCCTGCTCCACTCTCACCACCATCAGAACATATCTTCAAAGCTATCAGCCCAAAGAAAAAAAAGCGCCGCACCAACACCGGGTGGGCTCGAACTACCAACTTTTCGGATAACAGCCGATCACGCTAGCCAATTGCCCCACGGAGACAGTCGTGCTCCACTCTCACCACCATCAGAACATATCTTCAAAGCTGTTAACGCAAAGAAAAAAGCAACACACCACTCCCGGGAGGGCTCGAAACTCCAACCTTTCGATTAACAGCCGATCGCGCTAGCCAATTGCGCCACGGAGACAGTCGTGCTGCACTCTCACCACCATCAGAACATATCTTCAAAGCTATCAGCGCAAAGAAAAAAGCAAAACACCACTCCCGGGAGGGCTCGAACCTCCAACCTTTCGGTTAACAGCCGATCGCTCTAGCCAATTGCGCCACGGAGACAGTCGTGCTCTACTCTCACCACCATCAGAACATATCTTCAAAGCTATCAGCCCAAAGAAAAAAAAGCGCTGCACCACCACCGGGTGGGCTCGAACCTCCAACCTTTCGGTTAACAGCAGATCGCGCTAGCCAATTGCGCCACGGAGACAATCGTGCTCCACTCTCACTACCATCAGAACATATCTTCAAAGCTATCAGCGCAAAGAAAAAAGCAAAACACCACTCCCGGGAGGGCTCGAACCTCCAACCTTTCGGTTAACAGCCGATCGCTCTAGCCAATTGCGCCACGGAGACAGTCGTGCTCTACTCTCACCACCATCAGAACATATCTTCAAAGCTATCAGCGCAAAAAAAAGCAAAACACCACTCTCGGGAGGGCTCGAACCTCAAACTTTTCGGTTAACAGCCGATCGTGCTGGCCAATTGCGCCACGGAGACAGTCCTGCGCCACTCTCACCACAATTAGAACATATCTTCAAAGCTATCAGCCCAAAGAAAAAAAAGCGCTGCACCACCACCGGGTGGGCTCGAACCTCCAACCTTTCGGTTAACAGCAGATCGCGCTAGCCAATTGCGCCACGGAGACAATCGTGCTCCACTCTCACTACCATCAGAACATATCTTCAAAGCTATCAGCGCAAAGAAAAAAGCAACACACCCCACCCGGGAGGGCTCGAACCTCCAACTTTTCGGTTAACAGCCGATCGCGCTAGCCAATTGCGCCACGGGGACAGTCCCGCTCCACTCTCACCACCATCAGACCATTTCTTCAGAGCTATCACCCCAAAGAAAAAAAAAGCGCCGCACCACCACCGGGTGGGCTCGAACCTCCAACCTTTCGGTTAACAGCCGATCGCGCTAGCCAATTGCCCCACGGAGACAGTCGTGCTCCACTCTCACTACCGTCAGAACATTTCTTTAGAGCTATCACCCCAAAGAAAAAAAAAGCGCCGCACCACCACCGGTTGGGCTCGAACCTCCAACCTTTCGGTTAACAGCCTATCGCGCTAGCCAATTGCGCCACGAAGACAGTCCTGTTCCACTCTCACGACCATCAGAACATATCTTCAAAGCTATTACCGCAAAAAAAAGCAACACACCACTCCCGGGAGGGCTCAAAACTTTAACCTTTCGGTTAACAGCCGATCGCGCTAGCCCATTGCGCCATGGAGGCAGTCTTGCTCCACTCTCACCATTATCAAAACATATCTTCAAAGCTATGAGCGCAAAGAAAAAAAAGCGCTGCACCACCACCGGTTGGGCTCGAACCTCCAACCTTTCGGTTAACGGCCAATCGCGCTAGCCAATTGCGCCACGGAGACAATAGTGCTCAACGCTCACCACCATTAGAACACATCTTCAAAGCTATCAGCGCAAAGAAAAAAGCAACACACCACTCCCGGGAGGGCTCGAAACTCCAAGCTTTCGGTTAACAGCCGATCGCGCTAGCCCATTGCGCCACGGCGGCAGTCTTGCTCCACTCTCAGCATCATCAGAACATATCTTCAAAGCTATCAGCGCAAAGAAAAAAAAGCGCTGCACCACAACGGGTGGGCTCAAACCTCCAACCTTTCGGTTAATAGCCGATCGCGCTAGCCAATTGCCCCACGGAGACAGTCGTGCTCCACTCTCACCACCGTCAGAACATTTCTTCAGAGCTATCACCCCAAAGAAAAAAAAAGCGCCGCACCACCACTGGTTGGGCTCGAACCTCCAACCTTTCGGTTAACAGCCGATCGCGCTAGCCAATTGCCCCACGGAGACAGTCGTGCTCCACTCTCACCACCATCAGAACATATCTTCAAAGCTGTTAACGCAAAGAAAAAAGCAACACAACACTCCCGGGAGGGCTCGAAACTCCAACCTTTCGGTTAACAGCCGATCGCGCTAGCCAATTGCGCCACGGAGACAGTCGTGCTCCACTCTCACCATCATCAGAACATATCTTCAAAGCTATCAGCGCAAAGAAAAAAGCAAAACACCACTCCCGGGAGGGCTCGAACCTCCAACTTTTCGGTTAACAGCCGATCGCGCTGGCCAATTGCGCCACGGAGACAGTCCTGCTCCACTCTCACCACCATGAGAACATATCTTCAAAGCTATTACCGCAAAGAAAAAAGCAACACACCACTCCCGAGAGGGCTCAAAACTCTAACCTTTCGGTTAACAGCCGATCGCGCTAGCCGATTGCGCCATGAAGACAGTCCTGCTCTACTCTCACCACCATCAGAACATATCTTCAAAGCTATCAGCCCAAAGAAAAAAAAGCGCCATACCACCACCGGGTGGGCTCGAACCTCCGACCTTTTGGTAAACAGCCGATCGCACTAGCCGATTGCGCCATGAAGACAGTCCTGCTCCACTCTCACCACCATCAGAACATATCTTCAAAGCTATCAGCCCAAAGAAAAAAAAGCGCCGCAGCACCACCGGGTGGGCTCGAACTACCAACTTTTCGGATAACAGCCGATCACGCTAGCCAATTGCCCCACGGAGACAGTCGTGTTCCACTCTCACCACCATCAGAACATATCTTCAAAGCTGTTAACGCAAAGAAAAAGCAACACACCACTCCCGGGAGGGCTCGAAACTCCAACCTTTCGGTTAACAGCCGATCGCGCTAGCCAATCGCGCCACGGAGACAGTCGTGCTCCACTCTCACCACCATCAGAACATATCTTCAAAGCTATCAGCGCAAAGAAAAAAGCAAAACACCACTCCCGGGAGGGCTCGAACCTCCAACTTTTCGGTTAACAGCCGATCGCGCTGGCCAATTGCGCCACGGAGACAGTCCTGCTCCTCTCTCACCACCATGAGAACATATCTTCAAAGCTATTACCGCAAAGAAAAAAAGCGCCGCACCACCACCGGGTGGGCTCGAAGCTCCAACCTTTCGGTTAACTGCCGATCGCGCTAGCCAATGGCGCCACGAAGACAGTCCTGCTCCACTCTCACCACCATGAGAACATATCTTCAAAGCTATTACCGCAAAGAAAAAAGCAACACACCACTCCCGGGAGGGCTCAAAACTCTAACCTTTCGGTTAACAGCCGATCGCGGTAGCCCATTGCGCCACGGAGACAGTCCTGCTCTACTCTCACCACCATCAGAACATATCTTCAAAGCTATCAGCCCAAAGAAAAAAAAGCGCCATACCACCACCGGGTGGGCTCGAACCTCCGACCTTTTGGTAAACAGCCGATCGCGCTAGCCGATTGCGCCATGAAGACAGTCCTGCTCCACTCTCACCACCATCAGAACATATCTTCAAAGCTATCAGTCCAAAGAAAAAAAAGCGCCGCACCACCACCGGGTGGGCTCGAACTACCAACTTTTCGGATAACAGCCGATCACGCTAGCCAATTGCCCCACGGAGACAGTCGTGCTCCACTCTCACCACCATCAGAACATATCTTCAAAGCTGTTAACGCAAAGAAAAAAGCAACACACCACTCCCGGGAGGGCTCGAAACTCCAACCTTTCGGTTAACAGCCGATCGCGCTAGCCAATTGCGCCACGGAGACAGTCGTGCTCCACTCTCACCACCATCAGAACATATCTTCAAATCTATCAGCGCAAAGAAAAAAGCAAAACACCACTCCCGGGAGGGCTCGAACCTCCAACTTTTCGGTTAACAGCCGATCGCGCTGGCCAATTGCCCCACGGAGACAGTCCTGCTCCACTCTCACCACCATGAGAACATATCTTCAAAGCTATTACCGCAAAGAAAAAGCAACACACCACTCCCGGGAGGGCTCAAAACTCTAACCTTTCGGTTAACAGCCGATCGCGCTGGCCAATTGCGCCACGGAGACAGTCCTGCTCCACTCTCACCACCATCATAACATATCTTCAAAGCTATCAGCCCAAAGAAAAAAAAGCGCCGCACCACCACCGGGTGGGCTCGAAGCTCCAACCTTTCGGTTAACTGCCGATCGCGCTAGCCAATGGCGCCACGAAGACAGTCCTGCTCCACTCTCACCACCATGAGAACATATCTTCAAAGCTATTACCGCAAAGAAAAAAGCAACACACCACTCCCGGGAGGGCTCAAAACTCTAACCTTTCGGTTAACAGCCGATCGCGGTAGCCCATTGCGCCACGGAGACAGTCCTGCTCTACTCTCACCACCATCAGAACATATCTTCAAAGCTATCAGCCCAAAGAAAAAAAAGCGCCATACCACCACCGGGTGGGCTCGAACCTCCGACCTTTTGGTAAACAGCCGATCGCGCTAGCCGATTGCGCCATGAAGACAGTCCTGCTCCACTCTCACCACCATCAGAACATATCTTCAAAGCTATCAGCCCAAAGAAACAAAAGCGCCGCACCACCACCGGGTGGGCTCGAACTACCAACTTTTCGGATAACAGCCGATCACGCTAGCCAATTGCGCCACGGAGACAGTCCTGCTCCACTCTTACCACCATTAGAACATATCTTGAAAGTTATCAGCCCAAAGAAAAAAAAGCGCCGCACCACCAACGCTTGGGCTCGAACCTCCAACATTCCGGTTAACAGCAGATCACGCTAGCCAATTGCGCCACGGAGACAGTCCTGCTCCACTCTCACCACCATCAGAACATATCTTAAAGCTATCAGCCCACAGAAAAAAAGCGCCACACCACCACTGGGAGAGCTCGAACCTCCAACTTTTCGGTTAACAGCCAATCGCGCTAGCCAATTCCGCCACGGAGGCAGTCCTGCTCCACTCTCACCACCGTCAGAACATTTCTTCAGAGCTATCAGCCCAAAGAAAAAAAAAGCGTCGCACCACCACTCGGGAGGGCTCGAACCTCCAACCTTTCGGTTAACAGCCGATCGCGCTAGCCAATTGCCCCACGGAGACAGTCGTGCTCCACTCTCAACACCGTCAGAACATTTCTTATGAGCTATCACGCCAAAGAAAAAAAAGCGCTGCACCACCACCGGTTGGGCTCGAAACTCCAACCTTTCGGTTAACAGCCGATCGCGCTAGCCAATTGCCCCACGGAGACAGTCGTGCTCCACTCTCACCACCGTCAGAACATTTCTTCAGAGCTATCACCCCAAAGAAAAAAAAAGCGCCGCACCACCACTGGTTGGGCTCGAACCTCCAACCTTTCGGTTAACAGCTGATCGCGCTAGCCAATTGCGCCACGAAGACAGTCCTGCTCCACTCTCACCACCATCAGAACATATCTTCAAAGCTGTTAACGCAAAGAAAAAAGCAACACACCACTCCCGGGAGGGCTCGAAACTCCAACCTTTCGGTTAACAGCCGATCGCGCTAGCCCATTGCGCCACGGAGGCAGTCTTGCTCCACTCTCACCATCATCAGAACATATCTTCAAAGCTATCAGCCCAAAGAAAAAAAGCACCGCACCACCACCGGGTGGGCTCGAACCTCCAACCTTTCGGGTAATAGCCGATCGCGCTAGCCAATTGTGCCACGGAGACAGTCGTGCTCCACTCTCACCACCATCAGAACATATCTTCAAAGCTATCAGCGCAAAGAAAAAAGCAAAACACCACTCCCGGGAGGGCTCGAACCTCCAACTTTTCGGTTAACAGCCGATCGCGCTGGCCAATTGCGCCACGGAGACAGTCCTGCTCCACTCTCACCACAATTAGAACATATCTTCAAAGCTATCAGCCCAAAGAAAAAAAAGTGCCGCACCACCACCGGGTGGGCTCGAACCTCCAACCTTTCGGTTAACAGCAGATCGCGCTAGCCAATTGCGCCACGGAGACAATCGTGCTCCACTCTCACTCCCATCAGAACATATCTTCAAAGCTATCAGCGCAAAAAAAAGCAACACACCCCACCCGGGAGGGCTCGAACCTCCACATTTTCGGTTAACAGCCGATCGCGCTAGCCAATTGCCCCACGCGGACCGTCCTGCTCCACTCTCATCAGACCATTTCTTCAGAGCTATCACCCCAAAGAAAAAAAAAGCGCCGCACCACCACCGGGTGGGCTCGAACCTCCAACCTTTCGGTTAACAGACGATCGCGCTAGCCAATTGCCCCACGGAGACAGTCGTGCTCCACTCTCACCACCGTCAGAACATTTCTTCAGAGCTATCACCCCAAAGAAAAAAAGCGCCGCACCACCATCGGTTGGGCTCGAACCTCACCTTTCGGTTAACAGCCGATCGCGCTAGCCAATTGCGCCACGAAGACAGTCCTGCTCCACTCTCACCACCATCAGAACATATCTTCAAAGCTATTACCGCAAAGAAAAAAGACACACACCACTCCCGGGAGGGCTCAAAACTCTAACCTTTCGGTTAACAGCCGATCGCGCTAGCCCATTGCACCACGGAGACAGTCCTGCTCTACTCTCACCACCATCAGAACATATCTTCAAAGCTATCAGCCCAAAGAAAAAACAGCGCCATACCACCACCGGGTTGGCTCGAACCTCCGACCTTTTGGTAAACAGCCGATCGCGCTAGCCGATTGCGCCATGTAGACAGTCCTGCTCCACTCTCACCACCATCAGAACATATCTTCAAAGCTATCAGCCCAAAGAAAAAAAGCGCCGCACCACCACCGGGTGGGCTCGAACTACCAACTTTTCGGATAACAGCCGATCACGCTAGCCAATTGCGCCACGGAGACAGTCCATCTCCACTCTCACCACCATCAGAACATATCTTCAAAGCTATCAGCCCAAAGAAAAAAAAGTGCCGCACCACCACCGGGTGGGCTTGAACTACCAACTTTTCGGTTGACAGCCGATCACGCTAGCCAATTGCGCCACGGAGACAGTCCTGCTCCACTCTCACCACCATCAGAACATATCTTCAAAGCTATCAGCCCAAAGAAAAAAAAGCGCCGCACCACCAACGCGTGGGCTCGAACTTCCAACATTCCGGTTAACAGCCGATCACACTAGCCAATTGCGCCACGGAGACAGTCCTGCTCCACTCTCACCACCATCAGAACATATCTTAAAGCTATCAGCCCACAGAAAAAAAGCGCCACACCACCACCGGGAGAGCTCGAACCTCCAACCTTTCGGTTAACAGCCGATCGCGCTAGCCAATTGCCCCACGGAGACAGTCGTGCTCCACTCTCACCACCGTCAGAACATTTCTTATGAGCTATCACCTCAAAGAAAAAAAAGCGCTGCACCACCACCGGTTGGGCTCGAACCTCCAACCTTTCGGTTAACTGCCGATCGCGCTAGCCAATGGCGCCACGAAGACAGTCCTGCTCCACTCTCACCACCATGAGAACATATCTTCAAAGCTATTACCGCAAAGAAAAAAGCAACACACCACTCCCGGGAGGGCTCAAAACTCTAACCTTTCGGTTAAGAGCCGATCGCGGTAGCCCATTGCGCCACGGAGACAGTCCTGCTCTACTCTCACCACCATCAGAACATATCTTCAAAGCTATCAGCCCAAAGAAAAAAAAGCGCCATACCACCACCGGGTGTGCTCGAACCTCCGACCTTTTGGTAAACAGCCGATCGCGCTAGCCGATTGCGCCATGAAGACAGTCCTGCTCCACTCTCACCACCATCAGAACATATCTTCAAAGCTATCAGCGCAAAGAAAAAAGCAAAACACCACTCCCGGGAGGGCTCGAACCTCCAACTTTTCGGTTAACAGCCGATCGCGCTGGCCAATTGCGCCACGGAGACAGTCCTGCTCCACTCTCACCACCATCAGAACATATCTTCAAAGCTATCAGCCCAAAGAAAAAAAAGCGCCGCACCACCACCGGGTGGGCTCGAACCTCCAACTTTTCGGTTAACAGCCGATCACGCTAGCCAATTGCGCCACGGAGACAGTCCTGCTTCACTCTCACCACCATCATAACATATCTTCAAAGCTATCAGCCCAAAGAAAAAAAAGCGCCGCACCAGCACCGGGTGGGCTCGAAGCTCCAACCTTTCGGTTAACTGCCGATCGCGCTAGCCAATGGCGCCACGAAGACAGTCCTGCTCCACTCTCACCACCATGAGAACATATCTTCAAAGCTATTACCGCAAAGAAAAAAGCAACACACCACTCCCGGGAGGGCTCAAAACTCTAACCTTTCGGTTAAAAGCCGATCGCGGTAGCCCATTGCACCACGGAGACAGTCCTGCTCTACTCTCACCACCATCAGAACATATCTTCAAAGCTATCAGCCCAAAGAAAAAAAAGCGCCATACCACCACCGGGTGGGCTCGAACCTCCGACCTTTTGGTAAACAGCCGATCGCGCTAGCCGATTGCGCCATGAAGACAGTCCTGCTCCACTCTCACCACCATCAGAACATATCTTCAAAGCTATCAGCCCAAAGAAAACAAAGCGCCGCACCACCACCGGGTGGGCTCGAACTACCAACTTTTCGGATAACAGCCGATCACGCTAGCCAATTGCGCCACGGAGACAGTCCTGCTCCACTCTCACCACCATCAGAACATATCTTCAAAGCTATCAGCCCAAAGAAAAAAAAGCGCCGCACCACCACCGGGTGAGCTCGAACCTCCAACTTTTCGGTTAACAGCCGATCACGCTAGCCAATTGCGCCACGGAGACAGTCCTGCTTCACTCTCACCACCATCATAACATATCTTCAAAGCTATCAGCCCAAAGAAAAAAAAGCGCCGCACCACCACCGGGTGGGCTCGAAGCTCCAACCTTTCGGTTAACTGCCGATCGCGCTAGCCAATGGCGCCACGGAGACAGTCCTGCTCCACTCTTACCACCATTAGAACATATCTTGAAAGTTATCAGCCCAAAGAAAAAAAAGCGCCGCACCACCAACGCTTGGGCTCGAACCTCCAACATTCCGGTTAACAGCAGATCACGCTAGCCAATTGCGCCACGGAGACAGTCCTGCTCCACTCTCACCACCATCAGAACATATCTTAAAGCTATCAGCCCACAGAAAAAAAGCGCCACACCACCACTGGGAGAGCTCGAACCTCCAACTTTTCGGTTAACAGCCAATCGCGCTAGCCAATTCCGCCACGGAGGCAGTCCTGCTCCACTCTCACCACCGTCAGAACATTTCTTCAGAGCTATCAGCCCAAAGAAAAAAAAAAGCGTCGCACCACCACTCGGGTGGGCTCGAACCTCCAACCTTTCGGTTAACAGCCGATCGCGCTAGCCAATTGCCCCACGGAGACAGTCGTGCTCCACTCTCAACACCGTCAGAACATTTCTTATGAGCTATCACCCCAAAGAAAAAAAAGCGCTGCACCACCACCGGTTGGGCTCGAACCTCCAACCTTTCGGTTAACAGCCGGTCGCGCTAGCCAATTGCGCCACGAAGACAGTCCTGCTCCACTCTCACCACCATCAGAACATATCTTCAAAGCTATTACCGCAAAGAAAAAAGCAACACACCACTCCCGGGAGGGCTCGAAACTCCAACCTTTCGGTTAATAGCCGATCGCGCTAGCCAATTGCCCCACGGAGACAGTCGTGCTCCACTCTCACCACCGTCAGAACATTTCTTCAGAGCTATCACCCCAAAGAAAAAAAAAGCGCCGCACCACCACTGGTTGGGCTCGAACCTCAAACCTTTCGGTTAACAGCTGATCGCGCTAGCCAATTGCGCCACGAAGACAGTCCTGCTCCACTCTCACCACCATCAGAACATATCTTCAAAGCTGTTAACGCAAAGAAAAAAGCAACACACCACTCCCGGGAGGGCTCGAAACTCCAACCTTTCGGTTAACAGCCGATCGCGCTAGCCCATTGCGCCACGGAGGCAGTCTTGCTCCACTCTCACCATCATCAGAACATATCTTCAAAGCTATCAGCCCAAAGAAAAAAAGCACCGCAACACCACCGGGTGGGCTCGAACCTCCAACCTTTCGGGTAATAGCCGATCGCGCTAGCCAATTGTGCCACGGAGACAGTCGTGCTCCACTCTCACCACCATCAGAACATATCTTCAAAGCTATCAGCGCAAAGAAAAAAGCAAAACACCACTCCCGGGAGGGCTCGAACCTCCAACTTTTCGGTTAACAGCCGATCGCGCTGGCCAATTGCGCCACGGAGACAGTCCTGCTCCACTCTCACCACAATTAGAACATATCTTCAAAGCTATCAGCCCAAAGAAAAAAAGTGCCGCACCACCACTGGGTGGGCTCGAACCTCCAACCTTTCGGTTAACAGCAGATCGCGCTAGCCAATTGCGCCACGGAGACAATCGTGCTCCACTCTCACCACCATCAGAACATATCTTCAAAGCTATCAGCGCAAAAAAAAGCAACACACCCCACCCGGGAGGGCTCGAACCTCCACATTTTCGGTTAACAGCCGATCGCGCTAGCCAATTGCCCCACGCGGACCGTCCTGCTCCACTCTCATCAGACCATTTCTTCCGAGCTATCACCCCAAAGAAAAAAAAAGCGCCGCACCACCACCGGGTGGGCTCGAACCTCCAACCTTTCGGTTAACAGACGATCGCGCTAGCCAATTGCCCCACGGAGACAGTCGTGCTCCACTCTCACCACCGTCAGAACATTTCTTCAGAGCTATCACCCCAAAGAAAAAAAAGCGCCGCACCACCATCGGTTGGGCTCGAACCTCACCTTTCGGTTAACAGCCGATCGCGCTAGCCAATTGCGCCACGAAGACAGTCCTGCTCCACTCTCACCACCATCAGAACATATCTTCAAAGCTATTACCGCAAAGAAAAAAGACACACACCACTCCCGGGAGGGCTCAAAACTCTAACCTTTCGGTTAACAGCCGATCGCGCTAGCCCATTGCACCACAGAGACAGTCCTGCTCTACTCTCACCACCATCAGAACATATCTTCAAAGCTATCAGCCCAAAGAAAAAACAGCGCCATACCACCACCGGGTTGGCTCGAACCTCCGACCTTTTGGTAAACAGCCGATCGCGCTAGCCGATTGCGCCATGTAGACAGTCCTGCTCCACTCTCACCACCATCAGAACATATCTTCAAAGCTATCAGCCCAAAGAAAAAAAGCGCCGCACCACCACCGGGTGGGCTCGAACTACCAACTTTTCGGATAACAGCCGATCACGCTAGCCAATTGCGCCACGGAGACAGTCCATCTCCACTCTCACCACCATCAGAACATATCTTCAAAGCTATCAGCCCAAAGAAAAAAAAGTGCCGCACCACCACCGGGTGGGCTTGAACTACCAACTTTTCGGTTGACAGCCGATCACGCTAGCCAATTGCGCCACGGAGACAGTTCTGCTCCACTCTCACCACCATCAGAACTTATCTTCAAAGCTATCAGCCCAAAGAAAAAAAAGCGCCGCACCACCAACGCGTGGGCTCGAACTTCCAACATTCCGGTTAACAGCCGATCACACTAGCCAATTGCGCCACGGAGACAGTCCTGCTCCACTCTCACCACCATCAGAACATATCTTAAAGCTATCAGCCCACAGAAAAAAAGCGCCACACCACCACCGGGAGAGCTCGAACCTCCAACTTTTCGGTTAACAGCCAATCGCGCTAGCCAATTGCGCCACGGAGACAGTCCTGCTCCACTCTCACCACCGTCAGAACATTTCTTCAGAGCTATCAGCCCAAAGAAAAAAAAGCGTCGCACCACCACTCGGGTGGGCTCGAACCTCCAACCTTTCGGTTAACAGCCGATCGCGCTAGCCAATTGCCCCACGGAGACAGTCGTGCTCCACTCTCACCACCGTCAGAACATTTCTTATGAGCTATCACCCCAAAGAAAAAAAAGCGCTGCACCACCACCGGTTGGGCTCGAACCTCCAACCTTTCGGTTAACAGCCGATCGCGCTAGCCAAATGCGCCACGAAGACAGTCCTGCTCCACTCTCACCACCATCAGAACATATCTTCAAAGCTATTACCGCAAAGAAAAAAGCAACACACCACTCCCGCGAGGGCTCGAAACTCCAAGCTTTCGGTTAACAGCCGATCGCGCTAGCCCATTGCGCCACGGCGGCAGTCTTGCTCCACTCTCAGCATCATCAGAACATATCTTCAAAGCTATCAGCCCAAAGAAAAAAAAAGCGCCGCTTCACCAACGCGTGGGCTCGAACTTCCAACATTCCGGTTAACAGCCGATCACACTAGCCAATTGCGCCACGGAGACAGTCGTGCTCCACTCTCACCACCATCAGAACATATCTTCAAAGCTATCAGCGCAAAGAAAAAAGCAAAACACCACTCCCTGGAGGGCTCGAACCTCCAACTTTTCGGTTATCAGCCGATCGCGCTGGCCAATTGCGCCACGGAGACAGTCCTGCTCCACTCTCACCACAATTAGAACATATCTTCAATGCTATCAGCCCAAAGAAAAAAAAGCGCCGCACCACCACCGGGTGGGTTCGAACCTCCAACCTTTCGGTTAACAGCAGATCGCGCTAGCCAATTGCGCCATGGAGACAATCGTGCTCCACTCTCACCACCATCAGAACATATCTTCAAAGCTATCAGCGCAAAAAAAAAGCAACACACCCCACCCGGGAGGGCTCGAACCTCCACATTTCGGTTAACAGCCGATCGCGCTAGCCAAATGCGCCACGCGTACCGTCCTGCTCCACTCTCACCACCGTCAGACCATTTCTTCAGAGCTATCACCCCAAAGAAAAAAAAAGCGCTGCACCACCACCGGGTGGGCTCGAACCTCCAACCTTTCGGTTAACAGACGATCGCGCTAGCCAATTGCCCCACGGAGACAGTCGTGCTCCACTCTCACCACCGTCAGAACATTTCTTCAGAGCTATCACCCCAAAGAAAAAAAAGCGCCGCACCACCACCGGTTGGGCTCGAACCCCCAACCTTTCGGTTAACAGCCGATCGCGCTAGCCAATTGCGACACGAAGACAGTCCTGCTCCACTCTCACCACCATCAGAACATATCTTCAAAGCTATTACCGTAAAGAAAAAAGCAACACACCACTCCCGGGAGGGCTCAAAACTCTAACCTTTCGGTTAACAGCCGATCGCGCTAGCCCATTGTTCCACGGAGACAGTCCTGCTCTACTCTCACCACCATCAGAACATATCTTCAAAGCTATCAGCCCAAAGAAAAAAAAGCTCCATACCACCACCGGGTGGGCTCGAACCTCCGACCTTTTGGTAAACAGCCGATCGCGCTAGCCGATTGCGCCATGAAGACAGTCCTGCTCCACTCTCACCACCATCAGAACATATCTTCAAAGCTATCAGCCCAAAGAAAAAATAGCGCCGCACCACCACCGGGTGGGCTCGAACCTCCAACTTTTCGGTTAACAGCCGATCACGCAAGCCAATTGCGCCACGGAGACAGTCCTGCTTCACTCTCACCACCATCATAACATATCTTCAAAGCTATCAGCCCAAAGAAAAAAAAAGCGTCGCACAACCACTCGGGTGGGCTCGAACCTTCAACCTTTCGGTTAACAGCCGATCGCGCTAGCCAATTGCCCCACAGAGACAGTCGCGCTCCACTCTCACCACCGTCAGAACATTTCTTATGAGCTATCACCCCAAAGAAAAAAAAGCGCTGCATTACCACCGGTTGGGCTCGAACCTCCAACCTTTCGGTTAACAGCCGATCGCGCTAGCCAATTGCGCCACGAAGGCAGTCCTGCTCCACTCTCACCACCATCAGAACATATCTTCAAAGCTATTACCACAAAGAAAAAAGCAACACACCACTCCCGGGAGGGCTCGAAACTCCAAGCTTTCGGTTAACAGCCGATCGCGCTAGCCCATTGCGCCACGGCGGAAGTCTTGCTCCACTCTCAGCATCATCAGAACATATCTTCAAAGCTATCAGCGCAAAGAAAAAAAAGCGCTGCACCACAACGGGTGGGCTCGAACCTCCAACCTTTCGGTTAACAGCCGATCGCACTAGCCCATTTCGCCACGGAGACAGTCTTGCTCCACTCTCACCACCATCAGAACATATCTTCAAAGCTATCAGCGCAAAGAAAAAAGCAACACACCACTCCCGGGAGGGCTCGAAACTCCAACCTTTCGGTCAAAAGCCGATCGCGCTAGCGCATTGCGCCACGGAGACAGTCTTGCTCCCCTCTCACCACCATCAGAACATATCTTCAAAGCTATCAGCCCAAAGAAAAAAAAGCACCGCACCACCACCGGGTGGGCTCGAACCTCCAACCTTTCGGTTAACAGCCGATCGCGCTAGCCAATTGCGCCACGGAGACAGTCGTGCTCCACTCTCACCACCATCAGAACATATCTTCAAAGCTATCAGCGCAAAAAAAAGCAAAACACCACTCCCGGGAGGGCTCGAACCTCAAACTTTTCGGTTAACAGCCGATCGCGCTGGCCAATTGTGCCACGGAGACAGTCCTGCGCCACTCTCACCACAATCAGAACATATCTTCAAAGCTATCAGCCCAAAGAAAAAAAGCGCCGCACCACCACCGGGTGGGCTCGAACCTCCAACCTTTCGGTTAACAGCAGATCGCGCTAGCCAATTGCGCCACGGAGACAATCGTGCTCCACTCTCACCACCATCAGAACATATCTTCAAAGCTATCAGCGCAAAGAAAAAAGCAACACACCCCACCGGGAGGGCTCGAACCTCCAACTTTTCGGTTAACAGCCGATCGCGCTAGCCAATTGCGCCACGGGGACAGTCCCGCTCCACTCTCACCACCGTCAGACCATTTCTTCAGAGCTATCACCCCAAAGAAAAAAAAAGCGCCGCACCACCACCGGGTAGGCTCGAACCTCCAACCTTTCGGTTAACAGCCGATCGCGCTAGCCAATTGCCCCACGGAGACAGTCGTGCTCCACTCTCACCACCGTCAGAACATTTCTTTAGAGCTATCACCCCAAAGAAAAAAAAAGCGCCGCACCACCACCGGTTGGGCTCGAACCTCCAACCTTTTGGTTAACAGCCTATAGCGCTAGCCAATTGCACCACGGAGACAGTCCTGCTCTACTCTCACCACCATCAGAACATATCTTCAAAGCTATCAGCCCAAAGAAAAAACAGCGCCATACCACCACCGGGTTGGCTCGAACCTCCGACCTTTTGGTAAACAGCCGATCGCGCTAGCCGATTGCGCCATGTAGACAGTCCTGCTCCACTCTCACCACCATCAGAACATATCTTCAAAGCTATCAGCCCAAAGAAAAAAAGCGCCGCACCACCACCGGGTGGGCTCGAACTACCAACTTTTCGGATAACAGCCGATCACGCTAGCCAATTGCGCCACGGAGACAGTCCATCTCCACTCTCACCACCATCAGAACATATCTTCAAAGCTATCAGCCCAAAGAAAAAAAAGTGCCGCACCACCACCGGGTGGGCTTGAACTACCAACTTTTCGGTTGACAGCCGATCACGCTAGCCAATTGCGCCACGGAGACAGTCCTGCTCCACTCTCACCACCATCAGAACATATCTTCAAAGCTATCAGCCCAAAGAAAAAAAAGCGCCGCACCACCAACGCGTGGGCTCGAACTTCCAACATTCCGGTTAACAGCCGATCACACTAGCCAATTGCGCCACGGAGACAGTCCTGCTCCACTCTCACCACCATCAGAACATATCTTAAAGCTATCAGCCCACAGAAAAAAAGCGCCACACCACCACCGGGAGAGCTCGAACCTCCAACTTTTCGGTTAACAGCCAATCGCGCTAGCCAATTGCGCCACGGAGACAGTCCTGCTCCACTCTCACCACCGTCAGAACATTTCTTCAGAGCTATCAGCCCAAAGAAAAAAAAGCGTCGCACCACCACTCGGGTGGGCTCGAACCTCCAACCTTTCGGTTAACAGCCGATCGCGCTAGCCAATTGCCCCACGGAGACAGTCGTGCTCCACTCTCACCACCGTCAGAACATTTCTTATGAGCTATCACCCCAAAGAAAAAAAAGCGCTGCACCACCACCGGTTGGGCTCGAACCTCCAACCTTTCGGTTAACAGCCGATCGCGCTAGCCAAATGCGCCACGAAGACAGTCCTGCTCCACTCTCACCACCATCAGAACATATCTTCAAAGCTATTACCGCAAAGAAAAAAGCAACACACCACTCCCGCGAGGGCTCGAAACTCCAAGCTTTCGGTTAACAGCCGATCGCGCTAGCCCATTGCGCCACGGCGGCAGTCTTGCTCCACTCTCAGCATCATCAGAACATATCTTCAAAGCTATCAGCCCAAAGAAAAAAAAGCGCCGCTTCACCAACGCGTGGGCTCGAACTTCCAACATTCCGGTTAACAGCCGATCACACTAGCCAATTGCGCCACGGAGACAGTCGTGCTCCACTCTCACCACCATCAGAACATATCTTCAAAGCTATCAGCGCAAAGAAAAAAGCAAAACACCACTCCCTGGAGGGCTCGAACCTCCAACTTTTCGGTTATCAGCCGATCGCGCTGGCCAATTGCGCCACGGAGACAGTCCTGCTCCACTCTCACCACAATTAGAACATATCTTCAATGCTATCAGCCCAAAGAAAAAAAAGCGCCGCACCACCACCGGGTGGGTTCGAACCTCCAACCTTTCGGTTAACAGCAGATCGCGCTAGCCAATTGCGCCACGGAGACAATCGTGCTCCACTCTCACCACCATCAGAACATATCTTCAAAGCTATCAGCGCAAAAAAAAGCAACACACCCCACCCGGGAGGGCTCGAACCTCCACATTTCGGTTAACAGCCGATCGCGCTAGCCAAATGCGCCACGCGTACCGTCCTGCTCCACTCTCACCACCGTCAGACCATTTCTTCAGAGCTATCACCCCAAAGAAAAAAAAAGCGCCGCACCACCACCGGGTGGGCTCGAACCTCCAACCTTTCGGTTAACAGACGATCGCGCTAGCCAATTGCCCCACGGAGACAGTCGTGCTCCACTCTCACCACCGTCAGAACATTTCTTCAGAGCTATCACCCCAAAGAAAAAAAAGCGCCGCACCACCACCGGTTGGGCTCGAACCCCCAACATTTCGGTTAACAGCCGATCGCGCTAGCCAATTGCGACACGAAGACAGTCCTGCTCCACTCTCACCACCATCAGAACATATCTTCAAAGCTATTACCGTAAAGAAAAAAGCAACACACCACTCCCGGGAGGGCTCAAAACTCTAACCTTTCGGTTAACAGCCGATCGCGCTAGCCCATTGTTCCACGGAGACAGTCCTGCTCTACTCTCACCACCATCAGAACATATCTTCAAAGCTATCAGCCCAAAGAAAAAAAAGCTCCATACCACCACCGGGTGGGCTCGAACCTCCGACCTTTTGGTAAACAGCCGATCGCGCTAGCCGATTGCGCCATGAAGACAGTCCTGCTCCACTCTCACCACCATCAGAACATATCTTCAAAGCTATCAGCCCAAAGAAAAAATAGCGCCGCACCACCACCGGGTGGGCTCGAACCTCCAACTTTTCGGTTAACAGCCGATCACGCAAGCCAATTGCGCCACGGAGACAGTCCTGCTTCACTCTCACCACCATCATAACATATCTTCAAAGCTATCAGCCCAAAGAAAAAAAAAGCGTCGCACAACCACTCGGGTGGGCTCGAACCTTCAACCTTTCGGTTAACAGCCGATCGCGCTAGCCAATTGCCCCACGGAGACAGTCGCGCTCCACTCTCACCACCGTCAGAACATTTCTTATGAGCTATCACCCCAAAGAAAAAAAAGCGCTGCATTACCACCGGTTGGGCTCGAACCTCCAAACTTTCGGTTAACAGCCGATCGCGCTAGCCAATTGCGCCACGAAGGCAGTCCTGCTCCACTCTCACCACCATCAGAACATATCTTCAAAGCTATTACCACAAAGAAAAAAGCAACACACCACTCCCGGGAGGGCTCGAAACTCCAAGCTTTCGGTTAACAGCCGATCGCGCTAGCCCATTGCGCCACGGCGGCAGTCTTGCTCCACTCTCAGCATCATCAGAACATATCTTCAAAGCTATCAGCGCAAAGAAAAAAAAGCGCTGCACCACAACGGGTGGGCTCGAACCTCCAACCTTTCGGTTAACAGCCCATCGCACTAGCCCATTTCGCCACGGAGACAGTCTTGCTCCACTCTCACCACCATCAGAACATATCTTCAAAGCTATCAGCGCAAAGAAAAAAGCAACACACCACTCCCGGGAGGGCTCGAAACTCCAACCTTTCGGTCAAAAGCCGATCGCGCTAGCGCATTGCGCCACGGAGACAGTCTTGCTCCCCTCTCACCACCATCAGAACATATCTTCAAAGCTATCAGCCCAAAGAAAAAAAAGCACCGCACCACCACCGGGTGGGCTCGAACCTCCAACCTTTCGGTTAACAGCCGATCGCGCTAGCCAATTGCGCCACGGAGACAGTCGTGCTCCACTCTCACCACCATCAGAACATATCTTCAAAGCTATCAGCGCAAAAAAAAGCAAAACACCACTCCCGGGAGGGCTCGAACCTCAAACTTTTCGGTTAACAGCCGATCGCGCTGGCCAATTGTGCCACGGAGACAGTCCTGCGCCACTCTCACCACAATCAGAACATATCTTCAAAGCTATCAGCCCAAAGAAAAAAAGCGCCGCACCACCACCGGGTGGGCTCGAACCTCCAACCTTTCGGTTAACAGCAGATCGCGCTAGCCAATTGCGCCACGGAGACAATCGTGCTCCACTCTCACCACCATCAGAACATATCTTCAAAGCTATCAGCGCAAATAAAAAAGCAACACACCCCACCGGGAGGGCTCGAACCTCCAACTTTTCGGTTAACAGCCGATCGCGCTAGCCAATTGCGCCACGGGGACAGTCCCGCTCCACTCTCACCACCGTCAGACCATTTCTTCAGAGCTATCACCCCAAAGAAAAAAAAGCGCCGCACCACCACCGGGTAGGCTCGAACCTCCAACCTTTCGGTTAACAGCCGATCGCGCTAGCCAATTGCCCCACGGAGACAGTCGTGCTCCACTCTCACCACCGTCAGAACATTTCTTTAGAGCTATCACCCCAAAGAAAAAAAAGCGCCGCACCACCACCGGTTGGGCTCGAACCTCCAACCTTTTGGTTAACAGCCTATAGCGCTAGCCAATTGCGCCACGAAGACAGTCCTGCTCCACTCTCACCACCATCAGAACATATCTTCAAAGCTATTACCGCAAAAAAGCAACACACCACTCCCGGGACGGCTCAAAACTTTAACCTTTCGGTTAACAGCCGATCGCGCTAGCCCATTGCGCCACGGAGGCAGTCTTGCTCCACTCTCACCATTATCAGAACATATCTTCAAAGCTATGAGCGCAAAGAAAAAGAAGCGCTGCACCACCACCGGGAGGGCTCGAACCTCCAACCTTTCGGTTAACGGCGAATCGCGCTAGCCAATTGCGCCACGGAGACAATAGTGCTCCACGCTCACCACCATTAGAACACATCTTCAAAGCTATCAGCGCAAAGAAAGAAGCAACACACCCCACCCGGGAAGGCTCGAACCTTCAAATTTTCGGTTAACAGCCGATCGCGCTAGCCAATGGCGCCACGGGGACAGTCCTGCTCCACTCTGACCAACGTCAGAACATTTCTTCAGAGCTATCAGCCCAAAGAAAAAAAAAGCGTCGCACCACCACCGGGTGGGCTCGAACCTCAAACCTTTCGGTTAACAGCCGATCGCGCTAGCCAATTGCCCCACGGAGACAGTCGTGCTCCACTCTCACCACCGTCAGAACATTTCTTCAGAGCTATCATCCCAAAGAAAAAAAAAAGCGCCGCACCACCACCGGTTGGGCTCGAACCTCCAACCTTTCGGTTAACAGCCGATCGCGCTAGCCAATTGCGCCACGAAGACAGTCCTGCTCCACTCTCACCACCATCAGAACATATCTTCAAAGCTATTACCGCAAAGAAAAAAGCAACACACCACTCCCGGGAGGGCTCAAAACTCTAACCTTTCGGTTAACAGCCGATCGCGCTAGCCCATTGCGCCACGGAGGCAGTCTTGCTCCACTCTCACCATTATCAGAACATATCTTCAAAGCTATGAGCGCAAAGAAAAAGAAGCGCTGCACCACCACCGGGTGGGCTCGAACCTCCAACCTTTCGGTTAACGGCCAATCGCGCTAGCCAATTGCGCCACGGAGACAATAGTGCTCCACGCTCACCACCATTAGAACACATCTTCAAAGCTATCAGCGCAAAGAAAAAAGCAACACACCCCACCCGGGAAGGCTCGAACCTTCAACTTTTCGGTTAACAGCCGATCGCGCTAGCCAATGGCGCCACGGGGACAGTCCTGCTCCACTCTGACCAACGTCAGAACATTTCTTCAGAGCTATCAGCCCAAAGAAGAAAAAAGCGCCGCACCACCACCGGGTGGGCTCGAACCTCCAACCTTTCGGTTAACAGGCGATCGCGCTAGCCAATTGCCCCACGGAGACAGTCGTGCTCCACTCTCACCACCGTCAGAACATTTCTTCAGAGCTATCATCCCAAAGAAAAAAAAAGCGCCACACCACCACCGGTTGGGCTCGAACCTCCAACCTTTCGGTTAACAGCCGATCGCGCTAGCCAATTGCGCCACGAAGACAGTCCTGCTCTACTCTCACCACCATCAGAACATATCTTCAAAGCTATTACCGCAAAGAAAAAAGCAACACACCACTCCCGGGAGGGCTCAAAACTCTAACCTTTCGGTTAACAGCCGATCGCGCTAGCCGATTGCGCCATGAAGACAGTCCTGCTCCACTCTCACCACCATCAGAACATATCCTCAAACCTATCAGCCCAAAGAAAAAAAAGCGCCGCACCACCACCGGGTGGGCTCGAACTACCAACTTTTCGAATAACAGCCGATCACGCAAGCCAATTGCGCCACGGAGACAGTCCTGATCCACTCTCACCACCATCAGAACATATCTTCAAAGCTATCAGCTTAAAGAAAAAAAAGTGCCGCACCACCACCGGGTGGGCTTGAACTACCAACTTTTCGGTTGACAGCCGATCACGCTAGCGAATAGCGCCACGGAGACAGTCCTGCTCCACTCTCCCCACCATCAGAACATATCTTCAAAGCTATTACCGCAAAAAAGCAACACACCACTCCCGGGACGGCTCAAAACTTTAACCTTTCGGTTAACAGCCGATCGCGCTAGCCCATTGCGCCACGGAGGCAGTCTTGCTCCACTCTCACCATTATCAGAACATATCTTCAAAGCTATGAGCGCAAAGAAAAAGAAGCGCTGCACCACCACCGGGAGGGCTTGAACCTCCAACCTTTCGGTTAACGGCGAATGGCGCTAGCCAATTGCGCCACGGAGACAATAGTGCTCCACGCTCACCACCATTAGAACACATCTTCAAAGCTATCAGCGCAAAGAAAGAAGCAACACACCCCACCCGGGAAGGCTCGAACCTTCAAATTTTCGGTTAACAGCCGATCGCGCTAGCCAATGGCGCCACGGGGACAGTCCTGCTCCACTCTGACCAACGTCAGAACATTTCTTCAGAGCTATCAGCCCAAAGAAAAAAAAAGCGTCGCACCACCACCGGGTGGGCTCGAACCTCAAACCTTTCGGTTAACAGCCGATCGCGCTAGCCAATTGCCCCACGGAGACAGTCGTGCTCCACTCTCACCACCGTCAGAACATTTCTTCAGAGCTATCATCCCAAAGAAAAAAAAAGCGCCGCACCACCACCGGTTGGGCTCGAACCTCCAACCTTTCGGTTAACAGCCGATCGCGCTAGCCAATTGCGCCACGAAGACAGTCCTGCTCCACTCTCACCACCATCAGAACATATCTTCAAAGCTATTACCGCAAAGAAAAAAGCAACACACCACTCCCGGGAGGGCTCAAAACTCTAACCTTTCGGTTAACAGCCGATCGCGCTAGCCCATTGCGCCACGGAGGCAGTCTTGCTCCACTCTCACCATTATCAGAACATATCTTCAAAGCTATGAGCGCAAAGAAAAAGAAGCGCTGCACCACCACCGGGTGGGCTCGAACCTCCAACCTTTCGGTTAACGGCCAATCGCGCTAGCCAATTGCGCCACGGAGACAATAGTGCTCCACGCTCACCACCATTAGAACACATCTTCAAAGCTATCAGCGCAAAGAAAAAAGCAACACACCCCACCCGGGAAGGCTCGAACCTTCAACTTTTCGGTTAACAGCCGATCGCGCTAGCCAATGGCGCCACGGGGACAGTCCTGCTCCACTCTGACCAACGTCAGAACATTTCTTCAGAGCTATCAGCCCAAAGAAGAAAAAAGCGCCGCACCACCACCGGGTGGGCTCGAACCTCCAACCTTTCGGTTAACAGGCGATCGCGCTAGCCAATTGCCCCACGGAGACAGTCGTGCTCCACTCTCACCACCGTCAGAACATTTCTTCAGAGCTATCATCCCAAAGAAAAAAAAAAGCGCCGCACCACCACCGGTTGGGCTCGAACCTCCAACCTTTCGGTTAACAGCCGATCGCGCTAGCCAATTGCGCCACGAAGACAGTCCTGCTCTACTCTCACCACCATCAGAACATATCTTCAAAGCTATTACCGCAAAGAAAAAAGCAACACACCACTCCCGGGAGGGCTCAAAACTCTAACCTTTCGGTTAACAGCCGATCGCGCTAGCCGATTGCGCAATGAAGACAGTCCTGCTCCACTCTCACCACCATCAGAACATATCCTCAAACCTATCAGCCCAAAGAAAAAAAAGCGCCGCACCACCACCGGGTGGGCTCGAACTACCAACTTTTCGAATAACAGCCGATCACGCTAGCCAATTGCGCCACGGAGACAGTCCTGATCCACTCTCACCACCATCAGAACATATCTTCAAAGCTATCAGCTTAAAGAAAAAAAAGTGCCGCACCACCACCGGGTGGGCTTGAACTACCAACTTTTCGGTTGACAGCCGATCACGCTAGCGAATAGCGCCACGGAGACAGTCCTGCTCCACTCTCACCACCATCAGAACATATCTTCAAAGCTATCAGCCCAAAGAAAAAATAGCGCCGCACCACCACCGGGTGGTCTCGAACCTCCAACTTTTCGGTTAACAGCCGATCACGCAAGCCAATTGCGCCACGGAGACAATCCTGCTTCACTCTCACCACCATCATAACATATCTTCAAAGCTATCAGCCCAAAGAAAAAAAAGCGCCGCACCACCACCGGGTGGGCTCGAAGTTCCAACCTTTCGGTTAACTGCCGATCGCGCTAGCCAATGGCGCCACGGAGACAGTCCTGCTCCACTCTTACCACCATTAGAACATATCTTGAAAGCTATCAGCCCAAAGAAAAAAAAAGCGCCGCACCACCAACGCGTGGGCTCGAACCTCCAACTTTCCGGTAACAGCTGATCACGCTAGCCAATTGCGCCACGGAGACAGTCCTGCTCCACTCTCACCACCATCAGAACATATCTTAAAGCTATCAGCCCACAGAAATAAGCGCCACACCACCACCGGTAGAGCTCGAACCTCCAACTTTTCGGTTAACAGCCGATCGCGCTAGCCAATTGCGCCACGGAGACAGTCCTGCTCCACTCTCACCACCGTCAGAACATTTCTTCAGAGCTATCAGCCCAAAGAAAAAAAAAGCGCCGCAGCACCACTCGGGTGGGCTCGAACCTCTAACCTTTCGGTTAACAGCCGATCGCGCTAGCCAATTGCCCCACGGAGACAATCGTGCTCCACTCTCACCACCGTAAGAACATTTCTTCAGAGCTATCACCCCAAAGAAAAAAAAGCGCTGCACCACCACCGGTTGGGCTCGAACCTCCAACCTTTCGGTTAACAGCCGATCGCGCTAGCCAATTGCGCCACGAAGACAGTCCTGCTCCACTCTCACCACCATCAGAACATATCTTCAAAGCTATTACCGCAAAGAAAAAAGCAACACACCACTCCCGCGAGGGCTCGAAACTCCAAGCTTTCGGTTAACAGCCGAGCGTGCTAGCCCATTGCGCCACGGAGGCAGTCTTGCTCCACTCTCAGCATCATCAGAACATATCTTCAAAGCTATCAGCGCAAAGAAAAAAGCGCTGCACCGCAACGGGTGGGCTCGAACCTCCAACCTTTCAGTTAACAGCCGATCGCACTAGCCCATTGCGCCACGGAGACAGTCTTGCTCCACTCTCACCACCATCCGAACATATCTTCAAAGCTATCAGCGCAAAGAAAAAAGCAACACACCACTCCCGGGAGGGCTCGAAACTCCAACCTTTCGGTCAACAGCTGATCGCGCTAGCGCATTCCGCCACGGAGACAGTCTTGCTCCCCTCTCCACCATCAGAACATATCTTCAAAGCTATCAGCCCAAAGAAAAAAAAGCGTCACACAACCACTCGGGTGGGCTCGAACCTCCAACCTTTCGGTTAACAGCCGATCGCGCTAGCCAATTGTCCCACGGAGACAGTCGTGCTCCACTCTCACCACCGTCAGAACATTTCTTATGAGCTATCACCCCAAAGAAAAAAAAGCGCTGCACCACCACCGGTTGGGCTAGAACCTCCAACCTGTCGGTTAACAGCCGATCGCGCTAGCCAATTGCGCCACGAAGACAGTCCTGCTCCACTCTCACCACCATCAGAACATATCTTCAAAGCTATTACCACAAAGAAAAAAGCAACACACCACTCCCGGGAGGGCTCGAAACTCCAAGCTTTCGGTTAACAGCCGATCGCGCTAGCCCATTGCGCCACGGCGGCAGTCTTGCTCCACTCTCAGCATCATCAGAACATATCTTCAAAGCTATCAGCGCAAAGAAAAAAAAAGCGCTGCACCACAACGGGTGGGCTCGAACCTCCAACCTTTCGGTTAACAGCCGATCGCACTAGCCCATTTCGCCACGGAGACAGTCTTGCTCCACTCTCACCACCATCAGAACATATCTTCAAAGCTATCAGCGCAAAGAAAAAAGCAATACACCACTCCCGGGAGGGCTCGAAACTCCAACCTTTCGGTCAAAAGCCGATCGCGCTAGCGCATTGCGCCACGGAGACAGTCTTGCTCCCCTCTCACCACCATCAGAACATATCTTCAAAGCTATCAGCCCAAAGAAAAAAAAGCACCGCACCACCACCGGGTGGGCTCGAACCTCCAACCTTTCGGTTAACAGCCGATCGCGCTAGCCAATTGCGCCACGGAGACAGTCGTTCTCCACTCTCACCACCATCAGAACATATCTTCAAAGCTATCAGCGTAAAGAAAAAAGCAACACACCCCACCCGGGAAGGCTCGAACCTTCAACTTTTCGGTTAACAGCCGATCGCGCTAGCCAATGGCGCCACGGGGACAGTCCTGCTCCACTCTGACCACCGTCAGAACATTTCTTCAGAGCTATCAGCCCGAAGAAAAAAAAAGCGCCGCACCACCACCGGGTGGGCTCGAACCTCCAACCTTTCGGTTAACAGCAGATCGCGCTAGCCAATTGCGCCACGGAGACAATCGTGCTCCACTCTCACCACCATCAGAACATATCTTCAAAGCTATCAGCGCAAAGAAAAAAGCAACACACCCCACCGGGAGGGCTCGAACCTCCAACTTTTCGGTTAACAGCCGATCGCGCTAGCCAATTGCGCCACGGGGACAGTCCCGCTCCACTCTCACCACCGTCAGACCATTTCTTCAGAGCTATCACCCCAAAGAAAAAAAAAGCACCGCACCACCACCGGGTGGGCTAGAACCTCTAACCTTTCGGTTAACAGCCGATCGCGCTAGCCAATTGCCCCACGGAGACAGTCGTGCTCCACTCTCACAACCGTAAGAACATTTCTTCAGAGCTATCACCCCAAAGAAAAAAAAGCGCTGCACCACCACCGGTTGGGCTCGAACCTCCGACCTTTCGGTTAACAGCCGATCGCGCTAGCCAATTGCGCCACGAAGACAGTCCGGCTCCACTCTCACCACCATCAGAACATATCTTCAAAGCTATTACCGCAAAGAAAAAAGCAACAAACCACTCCCGCGAGGGCTCGAAACTCCAAGCTTTCGGTTAACAGCCGATCGTGCTAGCCCATTGCGCCACGGAGGCAGTCTTGCTCCACTCTCAGCATCATCAGAACATATCTTCAAAGCTATCAGCGCAAAGAAAAAAAGCGCTGCACCGCAACGGGTGGGCTCGAACCTCCAACCTTTCGGTTAACAGCCGATCGCACTAGCCCATTGCGCCACGGAGACAGTCTTGCTCCACTCTCACCACCATCCGAACATATTGTTACGTGAGTAACGAGACAAAGTATTGCGAATATATTCGAAAAATATATTTGCAAGAGCGGTTGCAGCACTGGCCAGTCTGGCTCCGAGCTCGAGCAGCCAGCGAGCCTCATCTTCTTCGTCGGGCGCACACGCGCATTCGCACTATGGTTTGTGGCAGCCTACAGGTAGCATATAACCCCCGTCGGCAAAGGCGCCGTCTCGGCGCATCTAGATGTCAAGATCATTGGGCGAGTGGTACTGCTTCAGGCGTGCGACGTGTACGATGTCGCTGGCCCTAGGGGTGGATGAAGACGGCGAGGCAGCAGGAGTGATTTCATAAGTGACGGGAGTCACCTCACGAAGCACTCTGTAGGGCCCTGTGTACCGAGAGAGCAGCTTGTCAGACAGGCCAACGTGCCTGGTCGGAGACCACAGCAGAACCAACGAACCGGGCGAAAAGTGCACATCGCGGTGTCGTTGGTCGTACCGACGCCGTTGGTTTGCTTGGGAGGTCAGAAGGCGAGCACGAGCGGTTTCGCGTGCGTGGGCGGCCCGGCTGATGGCGTCCAGAGCATATTGTGAAGTTGGAGCTGCTGGTAACGGAATCGTCGTATCGAGGGGTAATGTGGGTTCGCGGCCGAACAGCAAGAAAAAAGGGGAGTGACCAGCCGTGTCGTGGCGCGAAGAATTGTAGGCAAATGTCACGTATGGTAAAGCGATGTCCCAGTCAGAGTGATCTGAGGAAACGTACTTTGCAAGCATGTCAGTTAGGGTTCGGTTCAGGCGTTCTGTGAGGCCATTTGTTTGCGGATGGTACGACGTAGTGAGCTTGTGGCGTGTTGCACAAGAGCGTAGAATGTCCGCTATGACTTTCGATAGAAATGTGCGGCCTCGGTCCGTGAGCAGCTGGCGTGGAGCACCATGTTGCAAGATCACGTCGTGTAGAAGAAAATCGGCGACGTCAGTGGCGCAACTTGTTGGAAGGGCGCGTGTGATTGCGTAGCGTGTGGCGTAGTCTGTGGCCACAGCTATCCACCTGTTGCCAGCAGAAGACAGAGGAAAAGGGCCGAGTAAGTCCAAGCCGACGCGAAAGAAAGGTTCAGTAGAAATATCGAGTGGTTGAAGGCGCCCAGCCGGAAGCGTCGATGGTGTTTTGCGGCGCTGACATTCCTCACACGCCGCGACGTATCTTCTGACGGACCGTGCCAGACCTGGCCAATAGAAGCGACGGCGAATCCGGTCGTATGTGCGGGACACACCCAGGTGACCGGCAGTAGGAACGTCATGAAGTTCGTGGAGTACAGCCAAGCGGAGGTGTTTGGGTATGGCAAGCAGCAGGGATGGGCCGTCTGGATGGAAGTTATGCCGGTATAATGTGCCATTCTGGAGTACGAACGAGCGATAGGATCGGTTCGATGGGGAGGAGTCGAGGCGCTCAATGATAGCTCGTAGGGCTGCATCACGGCGTTGCTCGTCGGCTATGTGGTTCAGTTGAGAAACGGAGCACACGCAGGCGTCGTAGTCAGGTATGGTGGCCGATGGGTCAACTGGATAGCGAGAAAGGCAATCGGCGTCCTGGTGCAGGCGTCCAGACTTGTATATCACAGAAAAGGTGTATTCTTGCAGTCGCAGAGCCCAGCGACCAAGTCGACCTGTAGGATCTCTTAAGGATGAAAGCCAGCAGAGCGCGTGGTGGTCGGTGACGACGGAAAAGTGAGTGCCATATAAATATGGACGGAATTTTGAGACCGCCCAGACAAGAGCAAGGCATTCTCGCTCTGTGATCGAATAGTTACGCTCTGCAGGTGTAAGGAGGCGGCTAGCATACGCGATAACGCGGTCGTGTCCCTGTTGGCATTGGGCGAGAACGGCTCCGATACCGTGACCACTGGCATCAGTTCGGACCTCAGTTCGGGCAGATGGGTCAAAGTGGGCGAGGATAGGGGGCGTCGTCAAAAGTGTTATGAGGTGAGAGAAGGCGGCAGCTTGAGTGGACCCCCACGAAAATGGAACGCCTTTCTTCAAAAGATCGGTAAGTGGTTGGGCGATTGCCGCAAAATCTTTCACGAACCGCCTAAAGTAGGAGCAAAGTCCCACAAAGCTCCGGACATCTTTGGCGGATTGGGGTACTGGGAAATTCGTGACGGCACGAATTTTCTCAGGGTCCGGTCTCACACCAGAAGCATCGACAAGGTGGCCCAGCACGGTAATCTGTCGGCGGCCGAAGTGACACTTCGAGGAGTTCAACTGGAGGCCAGCTTTGCGGAAGACGTCGAGAATGGCCGACAGACGCTCAAGGTGGGTCTCAAACGTAGGTGCAAATACGAGGACGTCGTCTAGGTAACACAGGCATGTTGACCATTTGAACCCGTGTAGCAGAGAGTCCATCATACGTTCGAACGTGGCGGGGGCATTGCATAGGCCGAAGGGCATAACCTTGTATTGGTATAGGCCATCTGGAGTGATGAAGGCGGTCTTTTCTTGGTCTTTCTCGTCTACGGCAATCTGCCAATAACCAGAACGAAGGTCGATGGATGAAAAGTAGCGTGCGCCGTGGAGACAATCGAGGGCGTCATCAATACGTGGTAAAGGATACACGTCCTTTTTGGTGATTCGATTTAGATGCCGGTAATCGATGCAAAGGGTGCGGCGATGGCGTAGTGGTTAGAGCATCCGCCTCGCATGCAAGAGGTACGTGGTTCAAATCCCGGTACCGCGCAGTTCCCAACCGGATTAAAAAAAAAAAAGAAAAAAAAAATCCCCGTGTTGATGGAACTGCATTAAGAGGCCTGGGGTGCGGCCTCACCGGCAAACACCGCCGAAAACGCACTCCCTCACCAGAGAAGGATTGGCCACCCTGGTGCAGTATCTGGCCACTACCTCCCACATGCTTACGTCAAATAACTCACGGCCCTCAGTCCCCAGCAGCTGCGAAGCAACTGACCACGGCGGCGGTCAGATCTGCAACGCAGCAGAGGGTGCTAAGAATCTCTGGATCCGGACAGGCCGCCATTGGAACCTGAACTTGGCAACGTTTAATGCTAGAACCTTGTCTAGCGAGGGAAGTCTAGCTGTACTATTCGAGGAGCTAGAGGGCGTTAAATGGGATATAATAGGGCTCAGTGAGGTTAGGAGGACAGATGAGGCCTATACGGTGCTACAGAATGGGCACGTCCTTTGCTACAGGGGCTTGGCAGACAGAAGAGAACTGGGAGTGGGGTTCCTAATTCACAGAAACATAGCTGGCAACATAGAGGAATACTATAGCATTAATGAAAGGGTGGTAGGTATCGTAATTAAACTGAATAAAAGATACAAGATGAATGTAGTACAGGCTTACGCGCCTACATCCAGCCATGATGACGCTTCAGTTGAAAGCTTCTATGAAGACGTGGAATCGGCAATGAGTAAGGTAAAAACACAGTATACTATAGTGATGGGCGACTTTAATGCAAAGGTAGGGAAGAAGCAGGCTGGAGACCAGGCAGTAGGAGATTATGGCGTCGGTAGCAGAAACGCCAGAGGAGAGCTACTAGTAGAATTCGCAGAACGCAATAATTTACGAATTTTGAATACCTTCTACCGGAAACGAGAAAACCGCAAGTGGACATGGAGGAGCCCTAATGGCGAAAATAAGAACGAAATAGACTTTATAATGAGTGCACACCCTGGAATCGTGCAAGATGTGGAAGTGATTGGCAAGGTACGATGCAGTGACCATAGAATGGTGCGGTCTCGAATTCGCCTGGACTTGAAGAAGGAACGGCAGAAACTGATACGCAAGAAGCCAATAAATCAGCTAGCACTGAGAGGGAAAGTACAGGAATTCAGAGTGTCGCTGCAGAACAGGTACTCGGCTCTTAGTGAGGAAACCAACCTTAGCGTAGATACAATGAATGATAATCTGACGAGTATCATTACGGAGTGTGCAGTGGAAGTTGGAGGCAGGGTAGTTAGACAGGACACTGGCAAGCTTTCCCAGGAAACGAAGAACCTAATTAAGAAGCGTCAAATCATGAAAGTGTCAAGTACAACAGACAAAATAGAACTGGCAGAGCTTTCGAAGTTGATTAATAGACGTAAAGTATGCGATGTAAGAAGGTATAACATGGAGAGAATTGAACACGCTCTGAAAAACGGAGGAAGTGTCAAAGCATTGAAGAGGAAACTTCGGATAGGCAAAAGTCGGATGTATGCACTAAGGGACAAAGAAGGCAAAATAACTACCAATATGGATAGGATAGTTAAAATAGCGGAGGAGTTTTACAGAGATCTGTACAGTAGCCGAGACAACCACGACCTTAATACTATAAGAACTAGCAGTAACCCAGATTACACCCCACCAGTAATGATAGAAGAAGTCAGAAAAGCTTTGGAGAGCATGCAAAGGGGCAAGGCTGCTGGTGAGGATCAGGTAACATCAGATCTGCTGAAAGATGGAGGACAGATTGTATTAGAAAAACTAGCCACCCTGTTTACGAGGTGTCTCCTGACGGGAAGGGTACCAGAGTCTTGGAAGAACGCTAACATCGTCTTAATACATAAGAAAGGAGATGACAAGGACTTGAAGAATTACAGGCCGATCAGCTTGCTCTCTGTAGTATATAAGCTATTTACAAAGGTAATTGCTAACAGAGTAAAGAAAACATTAGAATTCAATCAACCAAAGGAACAAGCAGGATTTCGAACAGGCTACTCAACAATTGACCACATTCATACTATCAATCAGATAATAGAGAAATGCTCAGAGTACAACCAACCCCTATACATAGCCTTCATAGATTACGAGAAGGCGTTTGATTCAGTAGAAATATCAGCCGTCATGCAAACACTGCGGAATCAGAGCGTAGATGAAGTATATATAAACATTCTGGAAGAAATCTACAGGGGATCAACTGCTACCATAGTGCTTCATAAAGAAAGCAACAGAATACCAATCAAGAAGGGTGTAAGGCAGGGGGACACAATTTCCCCAATGCTATTTACCGCGTGCTTACAGGAGGTTTTCAGAAGCCTAGAATGGGAACAGTTAGGGATAAGAGTCAATGGAGAATACCTTAGTAACCTGCGCTTCGCCGATGACATTGCATTGCTGAGTAACTCGGGGGACGAATTGCAACTCATGATTACGGAGTTAGACAAGGAGAGCAGAAAGGTGGGTCTTAAAATTAATCTGCAGAAAACGAAAGTAATGTACAACAACCTCGGCAAGGAGCAGCGCTTCGAGATAGGTAATAGTGCACTTGAAGTTGTGAAAGACTATGTCTACTTAGGGCAGGTAATAACCGCAGAGCCGAACCACGAGATTGAAGTAACTAGAAGAATAAGAATGGGGTGGAGCACATTCGGCAAGCACTCTCAAATTATGACAGGTAGTTTGCCACTATCCCTCAAGAGGAAGGTATATAACAGCTGTATCTTGCCGGTACTTAGCTACGGAGCAGAAACCTGGAGACTTACAAAGAGGGTTCAGCTTAAATTGAGGACGACGCAGCGAGCAATGGAAAGAAAAATGGTAGGTGTAACCTTAAGAGACAAGAAGAGAGCAGATTGGATTAGAGAACAAACGGGGGTTAAGGATATCATAGCTGAAATCAAGAAGAAGAAATGGACATGGGCAGGGCATGTAGCGCGTAGACAGGATAACCGCTGGTCATTAAGGGTAACTGACTGGGTTCCCAGAGAAGGGAAGCGGGTTAGGGGGAGACAGAAGGTTAGGTGGGCAGATGAGATTAAGAAGTTTGCGGGTATAAATTGGCAGCAGCAAGCACAGGACCGGGTTAACTGGCGGAACATGGGAGAGGCCTTTGTCCTGCAGTGGACGTAGTCAGGCTGATGATGATGATGATGAATCGATGCAAAAACGCCATGTGTTGTCCTTCTTTTTAACCAGGACGACGGGTGACGCCCATGGGCTTGATGAGGGCTCAATAATGCCTTTAGTTAACATCTTATTCACTTCAGCTTGAATAATCTGGCGCTCCGACGCGGACACGCGATACGGTCGACGGTGAATGGGAGCAGCATCACCGGTGTTGATGCGGTGCTTTACAAGAGAAGTTTGGCCGAGTGGGCGGTCGTCAAGGTCGAAGATGTCACGGTAGGAAGCTAGAAGGCGTGCGAGAGCGGCTGATTGCGCTGGGGGAAGGTCAGGGTCGATCATGGGACGTATTGACATGTCGAGGCATGTGGCATCGAGTGGGCGACAAGGAAAATTGGGGCATGCGTCGGCTGCGAAAGTGGTGACGTGATCATCGGCTAAGGACCGCAACGTGGCAATTAGGATGCCTTCAGGGAGGACTTGCTTTGTGAAGCCGAAATTTATGACGGGTAGACGGGTCCGGTTGGAGGCTACAGTTACGATGCAGTGAGGGACGGTGACGTCACGTGCCAGTAGGACATCAGGAATCGGTGTGACGATGTAATTCCCATCCAATACGGGTGAGGTCGTGGCGAATTCGGTGAATGTGAGGGCTTTAGGCGGTAAGCGGAGGAAGTCTGTGGCAGAAAGGCCGTGTTGAGGTTCAGGGTGAATATCCGGCTGAAGAGGAAGGTCTAAGCAAAGAGTACCAGCGGAACAGTCGATCAGAGCAGAATGGGTCGACAGGAAGTCCATCCCTAAGATGAGGTCATGAGGACAGTTCTGGAGCACCGTGAATAGAACAGGGATGTAACGGTCGGCGATGCGTATGCGAGCCGTACACATGCCAATGACAGGAACAGTGCCGCCATCGGCCACACGTACAGCTTCGGTAGCAGGGGGCGTGAGTACTTTTCTTAAGCGGCGACAAAGATGAACGCTGATTATGGACACATGAGCGCCAGTATCGACTAGTGCCGACAGAGAAATACCGTCCACGTGTACATCGACAAGATTTTTGTTCGTATGAAGCGTCAATGGAGGGTTTGGTTCAGACAGGGATGATGCAGCACTACCTCCAGGGGCTGCACTGTCTAGTTTTCCGTCGGGTACGATGAAAAGTTAGGCGGCGAGTGATGGCGGCGTGGCTGGGGCGACGGGGAACGACGGCGTTGAGGGGACGGAGAACGAGCAGGAAGGCGGCTGTTAGACGTGTCGAAAGCAGGGGCGGTACGGCTGGACGAATACCGGCGAAGATCTTCATATGGGCTATAAGGTGCGAAAAACTGGCTCCTATGTGGCGGCGTCCAGGAGGCACGGCAGTAGCGGGAGACATGTCCAACGCGGTGGCACCGGAAGCAGATCGGTTTGTCGTCAGGAGTTCGCCATTCCGCCGGGTTGCGAGATCGTGGAGCAACAAATGGGTCACGTCGAGGTGCATTAATGGGAATTGGTCTGGAGGAGGGGCAAGAGATGGGGCAAGCATCAGGGAACCCGCGGTTGGCGAATTCTTGTCGTACGACCGCCTGAATAACGGAGATCGCGGGGGTTGTCGGTATCGTATGTTCGAAGGAAGTGGGCTGAAGCGGCGCTGGACTTGCTGCTTCAAGTTCCCGTCGAACGATACGCGTTACACTCTGCTCAAAGGGCGGTGTGACGGTAGAATCGGAGCAGGTGGACGTAGCCGCCGTGTTTGGCAACCGAGAAAAAGGAGGGCGCACCCGACGGCTTTTTGCTGTTTCGAAACGGCGGCATTCTTGAATTACACGGTCGATGGTCGAGACGTTAGTGTACACCAGCAAATTGAAGGCGTCGTCCGCGATCCCCTTCAAAACGTGTCCAACCTTTTCAGCCTCAGACATCGCCTCGTCCACTTTTCGGCAAAGAGCGAGAACTTCTTGGATGTATGACACATACGATTCAGTTGGCGACTGGACACGGGTAGCCAGCTCCTGTCGTGCAGCTGCGTGGCGACCGGTCGGGTCCCCAAAGATGTCACGTAGCTTCTCCTTGAACGTGTCCCAGCTGGTGAGTTCGGACTCATTTGTCTCGTACCAGACACGCGGGGTTCCGTCCAAGTAGAAGAGAACATTAGCGAGCATCATGGTAGGGTCCCAACGGTGAGTTTGACTGACCCGTTCATAAAGGCGAAGCCATTTGTCGACGTCGAGGCCAGGTTGCGCAGAAAATGTCCCGGGATCACGTGGTGTTTGGACGGCGACAAAGGTTGTCGGAGAAGCCGCAGATGATGAAGCGGACGCGTTGTCACTGGAAGCCATGGCGGGAAGCTGGAGGATGCGGCCACTGCGGAGCTGCGTGGTGAGGACGGGGATCGTTCCACCTCCACCAAATATGTTACGTGAGTAACGAGACAAAGTATTGCGAATATATTCGAAAAATATATTGGCAAGAGCGGTTGCAGCACTGGCCAGTCTGGCTCCGAGCTCGAGCAGCCAGCGAGCCTCATCTTCTTCGTCGGGCGCACACGCGCATTCGCACTATGGTTTGTGGCAGCCTACAGGTAGCAATATGTTCTGATGGTGGTGAGAGTGCAGCAGGACTGTCTTCGTGGCGCAATTGGCTAGCGCGATCGGCTGTTAACCGAAAGGTTGGAGGTTCGAGCCCACCCGGTGGTGTTGCGGCGCTTTTTTTTCTTTGTGGTAATAGCTTTGAAGATATGTTCTGATGGTGGTGTGAGTGGAGCAGGACTGTCTCCATGGCGCAATTGGCTAGCGCGATCGGCTGTTAACCGAAAGGTTGGAGTTTCGAGCCCACCCGGTGGTGGTGCGGTGCTTTTTTTCTTTGGGCTGATAGCTTTGAAGATATGTTCTGATGGTGGTGAGAGTGGAGCAGGACTGTCTCCCTGGCGCAATTGGTTAGCGCGATCGGCTGTTAACCGAAAGGTTGGAGGTTCGAGCCCACCCGATGGTGGTGCGGCGCTTTTTTTTCTTTGCGCTGATAGCTTTGAAGATATGTTCTGATGGTGGTGAGAGTGGAGCAAGACTGTCCCCGTGGCGCAATTGGCTAGCGCGATCGGCTGGTAACCGAAAGGTTGGAGGTTCGAGCCCACCCGGTGGTGGTGCGGCGCTTTTATTTCTTTGCGCTTGTAGCTTTGAAGATATGTTCTGATGGTGTTGAGAGTGGAGCAAGACTGTCTCTGTGGCGCAATTGGCTAGCGCGATCGGCTGTTAACCGAAAGGTTGGAGGTTCGAGCACACCCGGTGGTGGTGCGGCGCTTTTTTTCTTTGCGCTTATAGCTTTGAAGATATGTTCTGATAGTGGTGAGAGTGGAGCAAGACTGTCCCCGTGGCGCAATGGGTTAGCGCGATCGGCTGTTAACCGAAAGGTTGGAGGTTCGAGCCCACCCGGTGGTGGCGCGGCGCTTTTTTTTCTTTGCGCTGATAGCTTTGAAGATATGTTCTGATGGTGGTGAGAGGGGACCAGGACTGTCTCCCTGGCGCAATTGGCTAGCGCGATCGGCTGTTAACCGAAAGGTTGGAGGTTCGAGCCCACCCGGTGGTGGTGCGGCGCTTTTTTTTCTTTGCGCTGATAGCTTTGAAGATATGTTCTGATGGTGGTGAGAGTGGAGCAAGACTGTCCCCGTTGCGCAATTGGCTAGCGCGATCGGCTGTTAACCGAAAGGTTGGAGGTTCGAGCCCACCCGGTGGTGGTGCGGCGCTTTTTTTCTTTGCGCTTGTAGCTTTGAAGATATGTTCTGATGGTGTTGAGAGTGGAGCAAGACTGTCACTGTGGCGCAATTGGCTAGCGCGATCGGCTGTTAACCGAAAGGTTGGAGGTTCGAGCCCACCCGGTGGTGGTGCGGTGCTTTTTTTTCTTTGCGCTTGTAGCATTGAAGATATGTTCTGATGGTGTTGAGAGTGGAGCAAGACTGTCTCTGTGGCGCAATTGGCTAGCGCGATCGGCTGTTAACCGAAAGGTTGGAGGTTCGAGCCCACCCGAAGGTGGCGCGGCGCTTTTTTTCTTTGCGCTAATAGCTTTGAAGATATGTTCTGATGGTGGTGAGAGAGGAGCAGGACTGTCTCCATGGCGCAATTGGCTAGCGCGATCGGCTGATAACCGAAAGGTTGGAGTTTCGAGCCCACCCGGTGGTGGTGCAGCGCTTTTTCTTCTTTGGGCTGATAGCTCTGAAGAAATGTTCTGACGGTGGTGAGAGTGGAGCAGGACTGTCTCCGTGGCGCAATTGGCTAGCGCGATCAACGTTTAACCGAAAGGTTGGAGGTTCGAGCCCACCCGGTGGTGGTGCGGCGCTTTTTTTTTCTTTGGGGCGATAGCTCTGAAGAAATGGTCTGACGGTGGTGAGAGTGAAGCACGACTGTCTCTGTGGCGCAATTGGCTAGCGCGATTGGGTGTTAACCGAAAGGTTGTAGGTTCGAGCCCACCCGGTGATGGTGCGGCGCTTTTTTTTCTTTAGGCTGATAGCTCTGAAGAAATGTTCTGACGGTGGTGAGAGTGGAGCAGGACTGTCCCCGTGGCGCCATTGGCTAGCGCGATCGGCTGTTAACCAAAAAGTTGGAGGTTCGAGCCCTCCCGGGTGGGGTGTGTTGCTTTTTTCTTTGCGATGATAGCTTTGAAGATATTTTCTGATGGTGGTGAGCGTGGAGCACGATTGTCTCCGTGGCGCAATTGGCTAGCGCGATCGGCCGTTAACCAAAAGGTTGGAGGTTCGAGCCCACCCGGTGGTGGTGCGGCGCTTTTTTTTTCTTTGGGCTGATAGCTTGAAAGATATGTTCTAATGGTGGTGAGAGTGGAGCAGGACTGTCTCCGTGGAGCAATTGGCCAGCGCGATCGGCTGTTAACCGAAACGTTGGAGGTTCGAGCCCTCCCGGGAGTGGTGTGTTGCTTTTTTCTTTGTGCTGATAGCTTTGAAGATATGTTCTGATGGTGGTAAGAGTGGAGCACGACTGCCTCCGTGGCGCAATTGGCTAGTGCGATCAGCTGTTAACCGAAAGGTTGAAGGTTCGAGCCCACCCGGTGGTGGTGCGGCGCTTTTTTTTCTTTGGGCTGATAGCTTTGATGATATGTTCTGATGGTGGTGAGAGTGGAGCAAGACTGTCCCCGTGGCGCAATGGGCAAGCGCGATCGGCTGTTAACCAAAAGGTTGGAATTTCGAGCCCACCCGGTGGTGGTGCGGCGCTTCTTTTGCGCTGATAGTTTGAAGATATGTTCTGATGGTGGTGAGAGTGGAGCAAGACGGTCTCCGTGGCGCAATGGGCTAGCGCGATCGGCTGTTAACCGAAAGGTTGGAATTTTGAGCCCTCCCGGGAGTGGTGTGTTGCTTTTTTCTTTGCGGTAATAGCTTTGAAGATATGTTCTGATGGTGGTGAGAGTGCAGCAGGACTGTCTTCGTGGCGCAATTGGCTAGCGCGATCGGCTGTTAACCGAAAGGTTGGAGGTTCGAGCCCACCCGGTGGTGTTGCGGCGCTTTTTTTTCTTTGTGGTAATAGCTTTGAAGATATGTTCTGATGGTGGTGAGAGTGGAGCAGGACTGTCTCCCTGGCGCAATTGGCTAGCGCGATCGGCTGTTAACCGAAAGGTTGGAGGTTCGAGCCCACCCGATGGTGGTGCGGCGCTTTTTTTTCTTTGCGCTGATAGCTTTGAAGATATGTTCTGATGGTGGTGAGAGTGGAGCAAGACTGTCCCCGTGGCGCAATTGGCTAGCGCGATCGGCTGTTAACCGAAAGGTTGGAGGTTCGAGCCCACCCGGTGGTGGTGCGGCGCTTTTATTTCTTTGCGCTTGTAGCTTTGAAGATATGTTCTGATGGTGTTGAGAGTGGAGCAAGACTGTCTCTGTGGCGCAATTGGCTAGCGCGATCGGCTGTTAACCGAAAGGTTGGAGGTTCGAGCCCACCCGGTGGTGGTGCGGCGCTTTTTTTCCTTTGCGCTTATAGCTTTGAAGATATGTTCTGATAGTGGTGAGAGTGGAGCAAGACTGTCCCCGTGGCGCAATGGGTTAGCGCGATCGGCTGTTAACCGAAAGGTTGGAGGTTCGAGCCCACCCGGTGGTGGCGCGGCGCTTTTTTTTCTTTGCGCTGATAGCTTTGAAGATATGTTCTGATGGTGGTGAGAGGGGACCAGGACTGTCTCCGTGGCGCAATCGGCTAGCGCGATCGGCTGTTAACTGAAAGGTTGGAGGTTCGAGCCCACCCGGTGGTGGTGCGGTGCTTTTTGTCTTTGGGCTGTTAGCTTTGAAGATATGTTCTGATGGTGTGAGAGTGGAGCAGGACTGTCTCCCTGGCGCAATTGGCTTGCGCGATCGGCTGTTAACCGAAAGGTTGGAGGTTCGAGCCCACCCGATGATGGTGCGGCGCTTTTTTTTCTTTGCGCTGATAGCTTTGAAGATATGTTCTGATGGTGGTGAGAGTGGAGCAAGACTGTCCCCGTGGCGCAATTGGCTAGCGCGATCGGCTGTTAACCGAAAGGTTGGAGGTTCGAGCCCACCCGGTGGTGGTGCGGCGCTTTTATTTCTTTGCGCTTGTAGCTTTGAAGATATGTTCTGATGGTGTTGAGAGTGGAGCAAGACTGTCTCTGTGGCGCAATTGGCTAGCGCGATCGGCTGTTAACCGAAAGGTTGGAGGTTCGAGCCCACCCGGTGGTGGTGCGGCGCTTTTTTTCCTTTGCGCTTATAGCTTTGAAGATATGTTCTGATAGTGGTGAGAGTGGAGCAAGACTGTCCCCGTGGCGCAATGGGTTAGCGCGATCGGCTGTTAACCGAAAGGTTGGAGGTTCGAGCCCACCCGGCAGTGGTGCGGTGCTTTTTTTTCTTTACGCTTGTAGCTTTGAAGATATGTTCTGATGGTGTTGAGAGTGGAGCAAGACTGTCTCTGTGGCGCAATTGGCTAGCGCGATCGGCTGGTAACCGAAAGGTTGGAGGTTCGAGCCCACCCGAAGGTGACGCGGCGCTTTTTTTCCTTTGGAGTGATAGCTCTGAAGAAATGTTTTGACGGTGGTGAGTGTGGAGCAGGACTGTCTCCGTGGCGCAATTGGCTTGCGCGATCGGCTGTTAACCGAAAGGTTGGAGGTTCGAGCCCACCCGATGATGGTGCGGCGCTTTTTTTTCTTTGCGCTTGTAGCTTTGAAGATATGTTCTGATGGTGTTGAGAGTGGAGCAAAACTGTCTCTGTGGCGCAATTGGCTAGCGCGATCGGCTGTTAACCGAAAGGTTGGAGGTTCAAGCTCACCCGGTGGTGGTGCGGCGCTTTTTTTTCTTTGCGCTGATAGCTTTGAAGATATGTTCTGATAGTGGTGAGAGTGGAGCAAGACTGTGCCCGTGGCGCAATGGGTTAGCGCGATCGGCTGTTAACCGAAAGGTTGGAGGTTCAACCCCACCCGAAGGTGGCGCGGCGCTTTTTTTCTTTGCGCTAATAGCTTTGAAGATATGTTCTGATGGTGGTGAGAGTGGAGCAGGACTGTCTCCATGGCGCAATTGGCTAGCGCGATCGGCTGATAACCGAAAGGTTGGAGTTTCGAGCTCACCTGGTGGTGGTGCGGCGCTTTTTCTTCTTTGGGCTGATAGC
This sequence comes from Rhipicephalus microplus, assembly GCF_043290135.1. Lineage (NCBI taxonomy): Eukaryota > Metazoa > Arthropoda > Arachnida > Ixodida > Ixodidae > Rhipicephalus > Rhipicephalus microplus. Next base: position 2,531,799 of record NW_027464612.1, on the reverse strand, counting down.
TCTGATGAAATGTTCTGACGGTGGTGAGAGTGGAGCAGGACTGTCTCCGTGGCGCAATTGGCTAGCGCGATCAACTTTTACCCGAAAGGTTGGAGGTTCGAGCCCACCCGGTGGTGGTGCGGCGCTTTTTTTTTCTTTGGGGCGATAGCTCTGAAGAAATGGTCTGACGGTGGTGAGAGTGAAGCACGACTGTCTCTGTGGCGCAATTGGCTAGCGCGATCGGCTGTTAACCGAAAGGTTGTAGGTTCGAGCCCACCCGGTGGTGGTGCGGCTTTTTTTTTCTTTAGGCTGATAGCTCTGAAGAAATGTTCTGACGGTGGTGAGAGTGGAGCAGGACTGGCCCCGTGGCGCCATTGGCTAGCGCGATCGGCTGTTAACCAAAAAGTTGGAGGTTCGAGCCCTCCCGGGTGGGGTGTGTTGCTTTTTTCTTTGCGATGATAGCTTTGAAGATATTTTCTGATGGTGGTAAGAGTGGAGCACGACTGCCTCCGTGGCGCAATTGGCTAGTGCGATCGGCTGTTAACCGAAAGGTTGAAGGTTCGAGCCCACCCGGTGGTGGTGCGGCGCTTTTTTTTGCGCTGATAGTTTGAAGATATGTTCTTATGGTGGTGAGAGTGGAGCAAGACTGTCTCCGTGGCGCAATGGGCTAGCGCGATCGGCTGTTAACCGAAAGGTCGGAATTTCGAGCCCTCCCGGGAGTGGTGTGTTGCTTTTTTCTTTGCGGTAATAGCTTTGAAGATATGTTCTGATGGTGGTGAGAGTGCAGCAGGACTGTCTTCGTGGCGCAATTGGCTAGCGCGATCGGCTGTTAACCGAAAGGTTGGAGGTTCGAGCCCACCCGGTGGTGTTGCGGCGCTTTTTTTCTTTGTGGTAATAGCTTTGAAGATATGTTCTGATGGTGGTGAGAGTGGAGCAGGACTGTCTCCATGGCGCAATTGGCTAGCGCGATCGGCTGTTAACCGAAAGGTTGGAGTTTCGAGCCCACCCGGTGGTGGTGCGGTGCTTTTTTTCTTTGGGCTGATAGCTTTGAAGATATGTTCTGATGGTGGTGAGAGTGGAGCAGGACTGTCTCCCTGGCGCAATTGGCTAGCGCGATCGGCTGTTAACCGAAAGGTTGGAGGTTCGAGCCCACCCGGTGGTGGTGCGGCGCTTTTTTTTCTTTGCGCTGATAGCTTTGAAGATATGTTCTGATGGTGGTGAGAGTGGACCAGGACTGTCTCCGTGGCGCAATCGGCTAGCGCGATCGGCTGTTAACTGAAAGGTTGGAGGTTCGAGCCCACCCGGTGGTGGTGCGGCGCTTTTTTTTCTTTGGGGTGATAGCTCTGAAGAACTGTTTTGACGGTGGTGAGTGTGGAGCAGGACTGTCTCCGTGGCGCAATTGGCTTGCGCGATCGGCTGTTAACCGAAAGGTATGAGGTTCGAGCCCACCCGGTGATGGTGTGGCGCTTTTTTTTTCTTTGTGCTGATAGCTTTGAAGATATGTTCTGATGGTGGTGAGAGTGAAGCAGGACTGTCTCCGTGGCGCAATTGGCTAGCGCGATCGGCTGTTAACCGAAAGGTTGGAGGTTCGAGCCCACCTGGTGGTGTTGCGGCGCTTTTTTTTCTTTGTGGTAATAGCTTTGAAGATATGTTCTGATGGTGGTGAGAGTGGAGCAGGACTGTCTCCATGGCGCAATTGGCTAGCGCGATCGGCTGTTAACCGAAAGGTTGGAGTTTCGAGCCCACCCGGTGGTGGTGCGGCGCTTTTTTCTCTTTGTGCCGATAGCTTTGAAGATATGTTCTGATGGTGGTGAGAGTGGAGCAGGACTGTCTCCGTGGCGCAATTGGCTAACGCGATTGGCTGTTAACCGAAAGGTTGGAGGTTCCAGCCCACCCGGTGGTGGTGCGGTGCTTTTTGTCTTTGGGCTGTTAGCTTTGAAGATATGTTCTGATGGTGGTGAGAGTGGAGCAGGACTGTCTCCCTGGCGCAATTGGCTAGCGCGATCGGCTGTTAACCGAAAGGTTGAAGGTCCGAGCCCACCCGGTGGTGGTGCGGCGCTTTTTTTTCTTTGCGCTGATAGCTTTGAAGATATGTTCTGATGGTGGTGAGAGTGGAGCAAGACTGTCCCCGTGGCGCAATCGGCTAGCGCGATCGGCTGTTAACCGAAAGGTTGGAGGTTCGAGCCCACCCGGTGGTGGTGCGGCGCTTTTTTTTTCTTTGCGCTTGTAGCTTTGAAGATATGTTCTGATGGTGTTGAGAGTGGAGCAAGACTGTCTCTGTGGCGCAATTGGCTAGCGCGATCGGCTGTTAACCGAAAGGTTGGAGGTTCGAGCCCACCCGGTGGTGGTGCGGCGCTTTTTTTCCTTTGCGCTTATAGCTTTGAAGATATGTTCTGATAGTGGTGAGAGTGGAGCAAGACTGTCCCCGTGGCGCAATGGGTTAGCGCGATCGGCTGTTAACCGAAAGGTTGGAGGTTCGAGCCCACCCGGTGGTGGCGCGGCGCTTTTTTTCTTTGCGCTAATAGCTTTGAAGATATGTTCTGATGGTGGTGAGAGTGGAGCAGGACTGTCTCCATGGCGCAATTGGCTAGCGCGATCGGCTGATAACCGAAAGGTTGGAGTTTCGAGCTCACCTGGTGGTGGTGCGGCGCTTTTTCTTCTTTGGGCTGATAGCTCTGATGAAATGTTCTGACGGTGGTGAGAGTGGAGCAGGACTGTCTCCGTGGCGCAATTGGCTAGCGCGATCAACTTTTACCCGAAAGGTTGGAGGTTCGAGCCCACCCGGTGGTGGTGCGGCGCTTTTTTTTTCTTTGGGGCGATAGCTCTGAAGAAATGGTCTGACGGTGGTGAGAGTGAAGCACGACTGTCTCTGTGGCGCAATTGGCTAGCGCGATCGGCTGTTAACCGAAAGGTTGTAGGTTCGAGCCCACCCGGTGGTGGTGCGGCTTTTTTTTTCTTTAGGCTGATAGCTCTGAAGAAATGTTCTGACGGTGGTGAGAGTGGAGCAGGACTGGCCCCGTGGCGCCATTGGCTAGCGCGATCGGCTGTTAACCAAAAAGTTGGAGGTTCGAGCCCTCCCGGGTGGGGTGTGTTGCTTTTTTCTTTGCGATGATAGCTTTGAAGATATTTTCTGATGGTGGTGAGCGTGGAGCACCATTGTCTCCGTGGCGCAATTGGCTAGCGCGATCGGCCGTTAATCAAAAGGTTGGAGGTTCGAGCCCACCCGGCGGTGGTGCGGCGCTTTTTTTTTCTTTGGGCTGATAGCTTGAAAGATATGTTCTAATGGTGGTGAGAGTGGAGCAGGACTGTCTCCGTGGAGCAATTGGCCAGCGCGATCGGCTGTTAACCGAAAAGTTGGAGGTTGGAGCCCTCCCGGGAGTGGTGTGTTGCTTTTTTCTTTGTGCTGATAGCTTTGAAGATATGTTCTGATGGTGGTAAGAGTGGAGCACGACTGCCTCCGTGGCGCAATTGGCTAGTGCGATCGGCTGTTAACCGAAAGGTTGAAGGTTCGAGCCCACCCGGTGGTGGTGCGGCGCTTTTTTTTGCGCTGATAGTTTGAAGATATGTTCTTATGGTGGTGAGAGTGGAGCAAGACTGTCTCCGTGGCGCAATGGGCTAGCGCGATCGGCTGTTAACCGAAAGGTCGGAATTTCGAGCCCTCCCGGGAGTGGTGTGTTGCTTTTTTCTTTGCGGTAATAGCTTTGAAGATATGTTCTGATGGTGGTGAGAGTGCAGCAGGACTGTCTTCGTGGCGCAATTGGCTAGCGCGATCGGCTGTTAACCGAAAGGTTGGAGGTTCGAGCCCACCCGGTGGTGTTGCGGCGCTTTTTTTTCTTTGTGGTAATAGCTTTGAAGATATGTTCTGATGGTGGTGAGAGTGGAGCAGGACTGTCTCCATGGCGCAATTGGCTAGCGCGATCGGCTGTTAACCGAAAGGTTGGAGTTTCGAGCCCACCCGGTGGTGGTGCGGTGCTTTTTTTCTTTGGGCTGATAGCTTTGAAGATATGTTCTGATGGTGGTGAGAGTGGAGCAGGACTGTCTCCCTGGCGCAATTGGCTAGCGCGATCGGCTGTTAACCGAAAGGTTGGAGGTTCGAGCCCACCCGGTGGTGGTGCGGCGCTTTTTTTTCTTTGCGCTTGTAGCTTTGAAGATATGTTCTGATGGTGTTGTGAGTGGAGCAAGACTGTCTCTGTGGCGCAATTGGCTAGCGCGATCGGCTGTTAACCGAAAGGTTGGAGGTTCGAGCCCACCCGGTGGTGGTGCGGCGCTTTTTTTTCTTTGCGCTTATAGCTTTGAAGATATGTTCTGATAGTGGTGAGAGTGGAGCAAGACTGTCCCCGTGGCGCAATGGGTTAGCGCGATCGGCTGTTAACCGAAAGGTTGGAGGTTCGAGCCCACTCGGTGGTGGCGCGGCGCTTTTTTTTCTTTGCGCTGATAGCTTTGAAGATATGTTCTGATGGTGGTGAGAGTGGACCAGGACTGTCTCCGTGGCGCAATCGGCTAGCGCGATCGGCTGTTAACTGAAAGGTTGGAGGTTCGAGCCCACCCGGTGGTGGTGCGGCGCTTTTTTTTCTTTGGGGTGATAGCTCTGAAGAACTGTTTTGACGGTGGTGAGTGTGGAGCAGGACTGTCTCCGTGGCGCAATTGGCTTGCGCGATCGGCTGTTAACCGAAAGGTATGAGGTTCGAGCCCACCCGGTGATGGTGTGGCGCTTTTTTTTTCTTTGTGCTGATAGCTTTGAAGATATGTTCTGATGGTGGTGAGAGTGAAGCAGGACTGTCTCCGTGGCGCAATTGGCTAGCGCGATCGGCTGTTAACCGAAAGGTTGGAGGTTCGAGCCCACCCGGTGGTGTTGCGGCGCTTTTTTTTCTTTGTGGTAATAGCTTTGAAGATATGTTCTGATGGTGGTGAGAGTGGAGCAGGACTGTCTCCATGGCACAATTGGCTAGCGCGATCGGCTGTTAACCGAAAGGTTGGAGTTTCGAGCCCACCCGGTGGTGGTGCGGCGCTTTTTTCTCTTTGTGCCGATAGCTTTGAAGATATGTTCTGATGGTGGTGAGAGTGGAGCAGGACTGTCTCCGTGGCGCAATTGGCTAACGCGATTGGCTGTTAACCGAAAGGTTGGAGGTTCCAGCCCACCCGGTGGTGGTGCGGTGCTTTTTGTCTTTGGGCTGTTAGCTTTGAAGATATGTTCTGATGGTGGTGAGAGTGGAGCAGGACTGTCTCCCTGGCGCAATTGGCTAGCGCGATCGGCTGTTAACCGAAAGGTTGAAGGTCCGAGCCCACCCGGTGGTGGTGCGGCGCTTTTTTTTCTTTGCGCTGATAGCTTTGAAGATATGTTCTGATGGTGGTGAGAGTGGAGCAAGACTGTCCCCGTGGCGCAATCGGCTAGCGCGATCGGCTGTTAACCGAAAGGTTGGAGGTTCGAGCCCACCCGGTGGTGGTGCGGCGCTTTTTTTTTCTTTGCGCTTGTAGCTTTGAAGATATGTTCTGATGGTGTTGAGAGTGGAGCAAGAGTGTCACTGTGGCGCAATTGGCTAGCGCGATCGGCTGTTAACCGAAAGGTTGGAGGTTCGAGCCCACCCGGTGGTGGTGCGGCGCTTTTTTTTCTTTGCGCTGATAGCTTTGAAGATATGTTCTGATAGTGGTGATAGTGAAGCGAGACTGTCCCCGTGGCGCAATGGGTTAGCGCGATCGGCTGTTAACCGAAAGGTTGGAGGTTCGAGCTCACCCGGTGGTGGCGCGGCGCTTTTTTTTCTTTGCGCTGATAGCTTTGAAGATATGTTCTGATGGTGGTGAGAGTGGACCAGGACTGTCTCCGTGGCGCAATCGGCTGGCGCGAACGGCTGTTAACTGAAAGGTTGGAGGTTCGAGCCCACCCGGTGGTGGTGCGGCGCTTTTTTTTCTTTGGGGTGATAGCTCTGAAGAAATGTTTTGACGGTGGTGAGTGTGGTGCAGGACTGTCTCCGTGGCGCAATTGGCTTGCGCGATCGGCTGTTAACCGAAAGGTTGGAGGTTCGAGCCCACCCGATGATGGTGTGGCGCTTTTTTTTCTTTGTGCTGATAGCATTGAAGATATGTTCTGCTGGTGGTGAGAGTGAAGCAGGACTGTCTCCGTGGCGCAATTGGCTAGCGCGATTGGCTGTTAACCGAAAGGTTGGAAGTTCGAGCCCACCCGGTGGTGGTGCGGTGCTTTTTTTCTTTGGGCTAATAGCTTTGAAGATATGTTCTGATGGTGGTGAGAGTGGAGCAGGACTGTCTCCGTGGCGCAATTGGCTAACGCGATTGGCTGTTAACCGAAAGGTTGGAGGTTCCAGCCCACCCGGTGGTGGTGCGGTGCTTTTTGTCTTTGGGCTGTTAGCTTTGAAGATATGTTCTGATGGTTGTGAGAGCGGAGCAGGACTGTCTCCCTGGCGCAATTGGCTAGCGCGATCGGCTGTTAACCGAAAGGTTGGAGGTTCGAGCCCACCCGGTGGTGGTGCGGCGCTTTTTTTTCTTTGCGCTGATAGCTTTGAAGATATGTTCTGATGGTGGTGAGAATGGAGCAAGACTGTCCCCGTGGCGCAATTGGCTAGCGCGATCGGCTGTTAACCGAAAGGTTGGAGGTTCGAGCCCACCCGTTGGTGGTGCGGCGCTTTTTTTTCTTTGCGCTTGTAGCTTTGAAGATATGTTCTGATGGTGTTGAGAGTGGAGCAAGACTGTCACTGTGGCGCAATTGGCTAGCGCGGTCGGCTGTTAACCGAAAGGTTGGAGGTTCGAGCCCACCCGGTGGTGGTGCGGCGCTTTTTTTTCTTTGCGCTGATAGCTTTGAAGATATGTTCTGATAGTGGTGATAGTGAAGCAAGACTGTCCCCGTGGCGCATTGGGTTAGCGCGATCGGCTGTTAACCGAAAGGTTGGAGGTTCGAGCTCACCCGGTGGTGGCGCGGCGCTTTTTTTTTCTTTGCGCTGATAGCTTTGAAGATATGTTCTGATGGTGGTGAGAGTGGACCAGGACTGTCTCCGTGGCGCAATCGGCTGGCGCAATCGGCTGTTAACTGAAAGGTTCGAGGTTCGAGCCCACCCGGTGGTGGTGCGGCGCTTTTTTTTCTTTGGGGTGATAGCTCTGAAGAAATGTTTTGACGGTGGTGAGTGTGGAGCAGGACTGTCTCCGTGGCGCAATTGGCTTGCGCGATCGGCTGTTAACCGAAAGGTTGGAGGTTCGAGCCCACCCGATGATGGTGTGGCGCTTTTTTTTCTTTGTGCTGATAGCTTTGAAGATATGTTCTGACGGTGGTGAGAGCGGAGCAGGACTGTGCCCGTGGCGCCATTGGCTAGCGCGATCGGCTGTTAACCAAAAAGTTGGAGGTTCGAGCCCTCCCGGGTGGGGTGTGTTGCTTTTTTCTTTGCGATGATAGCTTTGAAGATATTTTCTGATGGTGGTGAGCGTGGAGCACGATTGTCTCCGTGGCGCAATTGGCTAGCGCGATCGGCCGTTAACCAAAAGGTGGGAGTTTCGAGCCCACCCGGTGGTGGTGCGGCGCTTTTTTTTCTTTCGGCTGATAGCTTGAAAGATATGTTCTAATGGTGGTGAGAGTGGAGCAGGACTGTCTCCGTGGAGCAATTGGCCAGCGCGATCGGCTGTTAACCGAAAAGTTGGAGGTTCGAGCCCTCCCGGGAGTGGTGTGTTGCTTTTTTTTTGGGGCGATAGCTTTGAAGATATGTTCTGATGGTGGTAAGAGTGGAGCACGACTGCCTCCGTGGCGCAATTGGCTAGTGCGATCGGTTGTTAACCGAAAGGTTGAAGGTTCGAGCCCACCCGGTGGTGGTGCGGCGCTTTTT